>NC_044036.1:1817473-2552820 GCF_901765095.1 Microcaecilia unicolor
GGGCAAGCGTGTGGGTTTAGGATCTCCCAGGCCTTTACAATTTTTTTTTCCACTCCTCACCAAATAGGAGAAAGGCCTTGAAAGGGCAACTTCACCACCTTTGCTTAGAGGCCATGTCCGCTGCCCAATGTCGTAGCCAAATAAGACGGCGAGCTGCCACTGCTACTGCCATTTGTTTAGCCGAAGCTCTGACAATATCATAAAGGGCATCAGCCAAAAAGGACAAGGCCGACTCCAGCCGCGGAGCCACATCCAAGAAGGGCTCCGCTCCATCTCCGGGCTGTTCCACTGCCTGTTGCAACCACGCCAGGCAGGCTCTAGCAGCATAACAACTGCATGCAGACGCCCGAACAGCAAGACCTGCAATTTCAGACCGTTTAAGTGCTGCTTCCAGCCTACGGTCTTGTATATCCTTCAGGGCAACTCCTCCTTCCACAGGGAGGGTAGTTCTCTTTGTCACCGCAGTGACTAGGGCATCTACTTTAGGCATTGCAAAGCGAGCCAAATGCTCCTCACGCAGCGGGTATAATTGCCCCATAGCCCTGGAAACTTTCAAAGGTCCCTCGGGGTCAGCCCACTGAGCGGAAATAAGCTCTTGGATGGAGTCATGCAAAGGAAAGGCTCGAGCAGGCTTTTTGGTACTAGCCATCCTAGGATTCACAGAGGAGGCCGTGCCACTCTCAGGCTCTTCAATAGAAAGGACCTATAGGGCATCTGAAATAAACGCTGGCAGCTCATCACGGTGGAAAATCCTCACCGCGGAGGGATCATCCAGATCCTGTGGTAATTCTGCACCTGACTCTGGCTCCTCAGACCACGAAGGCCTGCCAGAACTCTCCGAATCCTCACAGCCCGACCACGGGGGGGAGGGGGGGAAGGAGGTGCACCACAATCTGAAGGGGAATTAGCCCTTCTACCCTTTTCTTTATGCCAATTATCAGGGAAAATAGCCTCAGCGGGCACCAGGCCAGAATCCACCGGGGGGGGGGGGGGGGGGGGGGAACGGGACAATAGAAGGGGTCTCAGACGACCCTTGAGGGAGAGCTCTTTTCAGCATGTATGCTTTATGCAATAATAACACAAAATCAGGGGAGAAAAACTCGCCCTGGGCACCCAGATCCCGTCCGGGGCTAGCCGCTCCCTGAATAGCCTCAATTCGAGGTCCCCCCTCCGGGCTCAGGGCTCTCCGTCTCTACGGAGGCCGCGCCATGCGGAGAATTCAAAATGGCGTCCGCTGCCAGCTCTGAGCGGGAAGAATCATCGCTCGCCATGCTCGGGCTTGCTCTTACACCTGTACAGCATGATTTACAGAGCCCCGCTGCTGATTTGCGCTTGCCACACCGGGAACAGCGCTTTACATTCTCTGCAGCCATCGCCGAAAACGGCGGGAAAATTTAAAATGGCGGTTTCGCGCCAAAAACACCCCGATCGCGGGCCCACCCCGGAGGAGTTAGAAAACACTCTTACCTCACCAGACCGAGTATCACAGCTCCGGTCCCATAGAAGAATCAAAGGAAAACCTCTGTTCCATTTTTTTTTTAACGCTGTGAGGAAAGCAGAGGTAATAAGAACTCCGGCTCAGATGAATGGGAAAGGCAGGGAAAAGCGAACCAATGTGCCTGCATCCACTGAGTGGGAAAGGACAGGGAAAAGCAAGCTAATATGTCCACATCCACGGGGGCATGGGTAAGGCAGGGAAAGGGCTAACCTATGTGCCTTCAAAGTGAAGCTGCTATAGCCTCTAACACCCCGGCTAACAACTGGCAAGCCAGGAGCCACCCCCAGGCAGATTTTGATGGAGCCGAAGAAGCTGCAGCCACCCTGCTTTGGGAGATAGAGAATACTGAAGAGGCAGTGGAGCTGGCTGGCCATGAGGCACTGTGAAAAGTTGAGTGCTCTCTATCTCCCCCTGCTGGTTGATGGACACAACCCATACATAATGGCTTCATCTGCTTGATGACAAGGAATTTAACTTTAGATCCTTTGATTAGCATAGTAACATAGTAAATGACGGCAGATAAAGACCTGTACGGTCCATTCAGTCTGCCCAACAAGATAAACTCATTTTACAAGGTATGTGATACTTTATATGTATACCAGAGTTTGATTTGTCCTTGCCTTTCTCAGGGCACAGACCGTAGAAGTCTGCCCAGTACTGTTCTTGTACTAAGTTGTGAAGCTAACATCGAAGCCCCTTAAAATTTACACTCCAGCCCATCCCTATCTATTCATTCACAATCAGGGCGTAGACCGTCAAAGTCTGCCCAGCTCCCGTTTTGTTTCCAATTACCGGTGTCACCACCCAATTTCCGCAAAGATTCCACGGAACCATTCCTTCTAAACAGGATTCCTTTGTGTTTATCCCACGCATGTTTGAATTCCATTACCGTTTTCATATCCACCACCTTCTCTGTGAAAAAATACTTTCTGACATTAGTCCTGAGTCTGCCCCCTTTCAACCTCAATTCATGTCCTCTAATTCTACCACCTCCCGTCTCCGGAAATGGTTCGTTTGCGGATTAATACCTTTCAAATATCTCAACGTCTGTATCATATCACCCCTGTTTCTTCTCCTTTCCTCCAAGGTATACATGTTCAGGTCTGCAAGTCTCTCCTCGTACGATTTGCAACGCAAATCCCATACCATTTTCGTAGCTTTTCTTTGCACCACTTCCAGTCTTTTTACATCTTTAGCAAGATACGGCCTCCAAAACTGAACACAACACTCCAAGTGGGGCCTCACCAACAACTTGTAGAGGGGCATCAACACCTCCTTTCTTCTACTGGTTATGCCCTGTTGCCTTGTCACATTGTTTCTTCACCTTCAGATCCTCCAACACCAACACCCCAAGGGCTCTCTCCTGAGCCAAGCTTACTAATCTCTCCCCTCCTATCCGGTATCTCTCTTTTGGGTTTCCGCACCCCAAGTGCATCACTCTACACTTCTTGGCATTAAATTTTAACTCAATGCTATACTTAGGGATCTCCGTTAATTCAAACTGGTGTGATAAACTGACAATGTAAAACAATTTCACCAATGTTTGTTCCTATATCATATATTCAATGTAGAGAGGTGTGGTAGCCGTGTTAGTCCACTCTTAAAGGTTATCAATAGAAATCAAACAAAATAAAACATGGAAAAGAAAATAAGATGATACCTTTTTTTATTGGACATAACTTAATACATTTCTTGATTAGCTTTCGAAGGTTGCCCTTCTTCGTCAGATCGGAAATAAGCAAATGTGGTAGCAGATAGTATATATAAGAGAAACATCAGTATATATAAGAGAAACATCAAAGCATTACTTTGACAGTCTGACAGAGTGGGAGGGTGGGGGTATGCATGGGGACATCAAAGCATTTCATTGATATTCTAACAGACCCAACACAGACTGTAAACAGGACCGCTGCGCCAGTAGGGGGAGGAAGGAAGTCTCCTCCCCAGGATTAATCCAAGCCCCACAAATTGCCACCAGCAGATACTTTCAAATATTCTTTTCTTTTTATTTTTGTTTCCAAGTTACAAACAAAAGCTTCAGTCCAGCCCTGGGGTTAGGGCTGCCCCAGGAAGGGTAGTGCTGCCCCTCACCCAGCAATCCAAAGTCTCTGCCCTTTCTTGAGGGCTGCAATAGTCCCCTTTGGAAATGCTTCCTTTTCACAGTACGTATCACAAGCAGTGCTAGCCCCAAAGTACGTATCACAAGCTGTGCTGGCCCAAAGCAAATTTGTTCCCTCCTGTCCAACCAGGGTTTCCAGCTCCCACAGTTCTTACACAACAAACAGGAGCAGCTGGGGAACCAGGCTTATAACTCTTCCAGTCCTCTGCCCTTCCCCCACAGCAAACAGTTCAAATCAAAACAGGCTTCTTCCTTACAACAGGTTTTAAATCAAAACTTTTAAACACATAGCTTTCCCCCTTTAGGTGCTACCTTCCTCCGGGCTCTCCAGCTCCCATTCCATCCTCCTTCTGCTTCTTGCTCAGCAGCCTTAACCTCCTCCTCCACCTGCTTCTCACCCCACCCTTCCCTCTACAGGTGGGAGGCATCATGTATTGATTACAGAGCCAGGGAACTGGGCTTTTTCCTTCTCCCTCCCTCTTGTGGTCAGAGTTGGTAAGTACCCATCTTTTCTATCCCTGGGGCTCCCTTTGCTGGGACGGGCAATGCATTCTGGGAGACGTAGTTCAGGATTTTGTTGTTTCATTTTGTACCTCTGGGCGGTAGCCTTGTCACAAGACGGAAAAAGAAAAGGGCACGTTTCCCTGTAACACATCCAGCTGCAAACTATGCCAAAACATTTCACAAGACCCCACAGTCATTCACAAGGGAAAAATATTCAACATAAAGGACTATTTTACATGCTCATCTTCCAATGTGGTATATATCATTCAGTGTAAAAAATGTAACGAAGGATGCTATATTGGAGAAACAGGCCAGATGCTTAAGACAAGATTCAATCTGCACAGACATCACATGAAAATAGCCGGTGCCAGTCAAGCCCCCACCCCTGTGGGCCAACACTTTACAAGACCAGAACACTGCACCAGTGATTTCACAGTAAGAATACTGAAAGGTAATTTTAAAACAATACAGGAACGTAAGACATTTGAAATAAGAATAATTGAATATTTTGACAACCAACAAACAGGACTTAATAAGGATCTGGGGTTTCTAACCCATTATAAACCATAAAGCTGTATTTCTCTGTTTATTACCCTCCTCTCACCTACCAACACCCATCCTGTTAGAATATCAATGAAATGCTTTGATGTCCCCATGCATACCCCCACCCTCCCACTCTGTCCGACTGTCAAAGTAATGCTTTGATGTTTCTCTTATATATACTATCTGCTACCACATTTGCTTATTTCCGATCTGATGAAGAAGGGCAACCTTCGAAAGCTAATCAAGAAATGTATTAAGTTATGTCCAATAAAAAAGGTATCATCTTATTTTCTTTTCCATGTTTTATTTTGTTTGATTTCTATTGATAATCATATATTCAATGTAAATTTTTTACAAATATTTTTCTATATGCAGTGCTCAGAAATTGCTCGTGTGCCTTATGCCATATGTTGTGCAAATGGCCCGCAGCATCTGACCATCATTGCACTGTTCCTACCATCCTCCTAGTTTGAAATCACCATAGTCTGTTACAGATTTAACTACTATCAAATTGTAAATAAGACCACTTATCTGTGAGTGGTTTCTTGATGATAGGGGTAGGATGAGTGTTCGTTGCTGCAAGACCTTCACTGTTGTGCTAAAATGAAATTGTTTTACATTAAATTTTAACTGCCAGACCCTCGACCACTCTTCTAATGTTCGGAGATCCCTTCTCATTGTTTCTACTCCCTCCAGGGTATGCACTCTATTGGCTATCTTCTTGTCATCCGCAAAAAGGCATACCTTTCCTTCCAACCCTTCAGCAATATCTCCCACAAATATATTAAACAGAATAGGCCCCAGCACCGACCCCTGAGGAACTCCACTGCTCACCTTCCTTTTCTCCGAGCGGATTCCATTTACCACCACCCTCTGCCACCTGTCGGTCATCCAGTTTCTTATCCAGTTCACCACTTTCGGTCCTAAGTTCAACCCTTTCAGCTTATTCATGAGTCTTCTGGGGGACCGTATCAAAGGCTTTGCTGAAGTCCAAGTAGATTACATCTAGCGCACATCCCTCATCCAGTTCTTTGGTCAAAAAAGTCAATAAGATTTGTTTGGCAGGATTTCCCTGTGGTAAAGGCATGTTGCTTCGGGTCCTGTAACCTGTCGGTTTCTAGAAAGTTAACTATCCTTTCTTTCAGCAGCGACTCCATTATTTTTCCTACCACTGACGTGAGACTTACCGGTCTGTAGTTTCCCACTTCTTCCCTGTCTCCACTTTTGTGAATAGGGACCACATCCGCTCGTCTCCAATCTCGTGGAACCTCTCCCGTCTCTAAAGATCTATTAAATAAATCTTTAAGAGGTCCCGCCAGGACCTCTCTGAGCTACTTCAGTATCCTGGGATGTATCCCATCCGGCCCCATAGCTTTGTTCACCTTCAGATTCTACAGCTGTTTATAAACTCTTTCTTCCGTAAACGGCGCAGTATCCATTCCATTCCCAGACGTTCCCTTGGCAGCCAACCACGGTCCTTCTCCAGGATTTTTCTCCGTGAACACTGAAGAGAAATAATTGTTTAGTACGTTCGCTTTATCTTCATCACTCTCCATATAGCCATTCTCATTATCTTTCAGTCTCGCAATTCCATTCCTATCTCTTCTCCTTTCTCCAATATATCTGAAAAGGTCTTGTCACCTCTCTTTACATCTTTAGCCATTTTTTCTTCCGCTTGCGCTTTCGCTAGCCATATTTCCCTCTTCGCTTCTTTCAGTTTAATCCGATAATCTTTTCCATGATCCTCTCGTTGCGTTCTTTTGTACTTCTTGAACAAAGCCTCTTTTGGTCTTATTTTTTTAGCTACTTGTTTGGAGAACCATATAGGCTTCCTGCTTCTATTGGTTTTGTTTACTTTCCTCACAAAAAGATCAGTCGCCATATTTATAGCAACCTTTAGCTTGGACCACTGTTTTTCCACTTCTCCTACGCTTTCTCATGCCAACAGCTCCTTCTTTAGGTATTCCCCCATTTTATCAAAATCAGTACGTCTGAAATGCAGTACTTTGAGTTTTGTGCGTCCGCATTCCGCCTTCACCCTTATATCAAACCATACAGTGTGATGATCACTATTACATAGGTGGGCACCCACCCGGATATCGAAAACACTAACTCCATTAGTGAGCACTAGATTCAGCATTGACCCTATCCCAGCTGCCCTGGGTCCGACAATAAAGCAAGATAAAATAAGATAAGTCTAAAATCCTATATAATAAAACTCACCTTCAACGTTCTGAGGACAGTGACGTCACTGTCATTTCCTTCCAGAACGGTTCGTAAGACCATGGTGGTGAAGCCACCGAAATCACCCAGGCTAGGGGCCCCACCCTCGCATCAAACATCATGAAGTCGAGGTCGGAGCAATGGCGTTCGGTGCGTCCAAGAGGCAGGTGCGGAATGCGGAGCAATGCCGTCAGAACGACGAAGGGGTCCGTAGGTAGGTAGGGAGGGAGAAGGGGGCGGTTGGGGAGGAAAACCTTGCTCGCGCCCGTTTCATTTGCTCCTGAAACGGGCCTGTTTTCCTAGTAATTTTATAAGAGGTGGCTATATATAAAAGAACCAGTGAAGAGTTTGATGTTGTTGATATCGCTACGAATTGAAATTGGTAGCGATTAACATCACTGAGGTTCTGGGAAAGTTCCTATGAGATGATTGAAAGATACAAAGATTAAAAAGATTTACAGTATGGCCTTAAGACATTTTGGATATATGAGATAAGAAGCTGTGCATATCCTATACTGGACTTTAAGAATTTGTGATCTATGGTGTGTGAAGATCCAGTTTAAACTTACTGAATTGCCTGAATATTTAGTTGAAGAATCAACTAAACATCATATAGGACCAGAATTGATCGATCTCAATTTTCCTTCTCAGGTTATTATTCAATCTTTCTCTAATTGTTGAAAATATAGATCTTGAAACACATGACAGATAAACTGTGAAGTTGGCCAGACAGTGATCAGCTGACCAATCTACTTGACAAAAGTTTACAAGATGAACTCAAAAAAAGCAACTAAGTCCAGTTTATGACCCATTCATGAGTAACATCAATTTTATATTGAAATTGCAATAAATCTAAACCATCTAAAATTTTACTTACTGATGATTCCTGTCTATTTTCTAAATGTAAGTTCAAATCTCCTATCAAAAGTAATTCTGAGAAAACAGAAAGACAGCAAGGATCCCAGCTGACAGCAGGAGTGGAATGGAGAGGAATCAGTGACATGGCAACCAGGCACTTCTCTACCAGCTTTATCCTCTCACTGGCATCTCTCCCGTTGTACAGCAAAACTCCATGGAGCGTCAGGCAGGTCATTCAGCTGATGTGCTCTGTGAACTGTGTGAGAAGAGGCACCAGTGGCAGGACGAGCAAGTTAGAGAAGTACTGGGCCTTCCGCATCAGCAACTGCGCTCTCCTTTTCAGCTGGAATTGGGTCAACACAGAAGGGAGTGCAAAGGTAAGCACTGTCCTGAGCTCTGGAGACCCATGGAACACCACTTACAAAAGGACTTTTACTTTCAAGGTTATCACCAGCATTACACAACAGCTTTCCAGGGGAACACATAAGAAGGAACTAGGATCTCCCTCACTTCTCAAATTTTTTCTCCAAGGAAGATAAGTACATAAGTAATGCAACACTGGGAAAAGACCAAGGGTCCATCGAGCCCAGCATCCTGTCCACGACAGCGGCCAATCTTTCAATGGAGGCCTCTCAATTCTTCATCTTCTCTCTCGCACACACTTCTCCATCCACCCCTTTTATCATCTCTGGCATCTTACTCTCATCACCACACCACTACTGTAACATATCCTATGATTTAATGTATGTTAGTGTATCTTCATGGTTAGCTCATTTTGCTTTGACTTGATGAAGGGCTTGTCACAAATATATTAAGTTGCTCCAACAGAAAAGTCTCACTTACATTACATTAAAAAGCACATATATTCCACAATTACCTACTAGGTTCATGGAGGATCACAGACAATTACTAGGCAACCCAAGAAGATTATATAAAACCATAATAAAATGTATAATAGCAAGGCATAACTCAGTCAGAAGTTACTTTTCCAAAACAAACTCTTCTAAATGTCAAATAATTCTTGAACTTGTTTGCAGTAAAATCGATTACTTTTCTGTGTATTCATGAAGAATGAAACAGAAACCATGCTACTTCCTTATCAAATTAGTATTTAACTTACCACTTTCTCTTTGTAAACAACGTATTTTAGCCACTTGAAATCCTGCCACTTGAATCCAGCCAGGACAAAGAGGGAGTTCTTCTCATACTGCTCCAGTTTCTGGATGGCCCCTTCAGGATATGTGATTCTCATTGTAGTCTTACTACCCACATCCTTCTCAAACCCTTTAACAGGGGCAGAGTTTAACCTGGCAGTTAATCAGAGGAAACATCATTAAGACCTCTGTGAGCAGAAGGGACAATGTGACATCATTCCAAACAGAGAGAGAGAGTTCTGATGGAAAATTCACATCCTGAACGGAAATGTGCAAAAAGATATAATTATTATTCAGCGTTGATTTTCCCTTGGTGTCCCTAGCAACGCCTCTCCTTCCCATTCCATGCTCATCAGGTAATAAATAGAAATAAACCAACAAAAAGGAAGATAAAATGATACCTTTTTTACTGGACTACATAATACTAGGGCTATACTTCAATTAAAATGTTTAATCACACAATTAATCACATAACATGTTCCCCTCACATTTCCTCCTATACTGTGCAAAAACTAGGAAAACATAGACAGCAGATGTAAATTCTCAAAACTGACATATTTCAATTACTAAACCTCTATCATTCCTTCTACTTACCCTTAGTGGCTCTCTGAACGTGCCTGTAATGCTGCACCGCTGAAAGCCTGCTGCTTGTTATTCACTCGAAGCCTCTCTCTGTACTGTCCGACCCAGAAACAGGACGCTCTGTCAGAGGACAGTACAGAGAGAGGCTTCTGGTAGGTAAGAAGCAGCAAGCTTTCAGCACTGTAGTGTTTCAGATAAGTTTAGAGGGCCATGAGGGGCAGATAGGAAGCGCAGGGAGGAGGAAGAGGAAGAGAAAGAGAAATGCGGACTGCGGGGGTGGGGGGTGGAGAGGATGTGAAGAAATTACTACTACTACTTATCATTTCTATAGCGCTACCGGACGTACGCAGCGCTTCACACTTGAACATGGAGAGACAGTCCCTGCTTGATAGAGCTTACAATCTAATTATGACAGACAGACAGGACAAGTAAGGGATTAAGAGTTAGGACGGACAGGACATATTAGGGATAGGGGACAGTTGAAGGGTTAGGTTAAGGTTTAGGAGTTAAAAGCAGCATCGAAGAGGTAGGTTTTTTGCTTAGATTTGAAGATGGCCAGAGATGAGGCTTGGCGTACCGGCTCAGGAAGTTTATTCCAGGCATACGGTGCAGCAAGATAGAAGGAACGGAGTCTGGAGTTAGAGGTGGAGGAGAAGGGTGCAGATAAGAGAGATTTGCCAGTGAGTGGAGTTCCCGGGGAGGAGTGTAGGGAGAGATGAGAGTGGAGAGGTACTGAGGAGCTGCAGAGTGAATGCATTTGTAAGTCAGTAAGAGGAGTTTGAACTGAATGCGGAAACGGATAGGGAGCCAATGAAGTGACTTGAGGAGAGGGCTAATATGAGTATAACGACACTGGCGGAATATTAGTTGTGCTGCGGAATTTTGAACAGATTGAAGAGGAGAGAGATGGCTCAGTGGAAGACCTGTGAGAAGCAAGTTGCAATAGTCTAAGCGGGAGGGGATAAGAGTGTGGATGAGGGTTCTGGTTGCATACTCAGAAAGGAAAGGGCGAATTTTGGTGATGTTATAGAGGAAGAAACGGCAGGTTTTAGCAGTCTGTTGAATATGTGAAGCAAAGGAGAGGGAGGAGTCGAAGATGACCCCAAGGTTACGTGCTGATGAGACGGGAAGGATGAGCGTATTATCCACAGAAATAGAGAAAGGGGGGAGAGGAGAGGTCGGTTTAGGTGGAAAGATAAGAAGCTCAGTCTTGGTCATGTTTAGCTTCAGATGGCGGTGAAACATCCAGGCAGCAATGTCAGACAGGCATGCTGAAACTTTGGCCTGGATGCCTGCTGAGAAATACTGGAAGATGGAAGAATCAGAGATGCCAGACCACTTGAAGGATAGGAAAGGGGGAGGGAGAGAGAGAGAGAGAGAGAGAGAGAGAGATGTGGGAAATGGAGCAGGGAGCCTAATGCATTAATTGTGTTAAATTTATTAACGCAATTTAAATTTGTAATGCATTAATTGCATTACTAATGCATTAAATGTGCAGCCCTATTTAACACTTTTTTGACCAGGTTAGTCCAATAATACAGTAAATGACAGTAGATAAAGACCTACACGGTCCAGGTCAGCCCACAAAGACGAAGCTACACCTGCCACTCTATGCAGGTTATAGTTATTCATGCTTAAACACTGGTTGGCAATTTACTATCATGCCAACCACATACAGGTAATTAAACATGGTGCAGTCTTGGGACAATATTTTATAACCAAAAGTATTGCTAACAGCATTTAACTTGCTAATCTCATCATTAAGATGATTTCCCCACCCCTTGAGATGCACAGCACCCTCAATCATAGCACATGATAATAAAGTGATATACAATATGCACACTTGATCTTCATCTGTCTTTTGCCATTTGCGGGGCACGGACGGTAGAAGTCCATCCGGCACTGGCCTTAGTTCCCAATTACTCTTGTCCAACATAATACTTCAACGGCCATGTTTTGTTTCCATTCTCCAATTTAGGCAACCCTTATGCTTATCCCACACATTTTCAAATTCTTTCACTGTTCTTGATTCCACCATCTCTACTGGAAGGGCATTTTAGACATCCACTACCCTCTCTGTGGGAAAAATATTTCATGTTGATACCCTAAGTCTACCGCCCTGCAACCTTCACTCATATCCTCTAGATCTACCACCTCCATGTCTTTGGAAGAGGTTTGCTTGTATATTAATACCTTTCAAGTACTTAAATGTCTGTATCATATCTCCTCTCGCTCTCTTTTCCTCTAACATATACATATTTAGCTCTCTAAAATGGGAGAGTTAGAATATATTAACTAAATGTAAAATTAGATATAATAGGCATCTCTGAGACCTGGTGGAAGGAGGCTAACCAGTGGGACACTGTCATACCGGGGTACAAATTATATCATAGCGATAGGATGGATCGAATTAGTGGAGGGGTAGCATTGTATATTAACGAGAGCCTTGAATTAAATAGATTGAAAATTCTGCAGGAAACAAAACACTTCTTGGAATCACTGTGGATTGAAATTCCATGTGTAAAAGGGAAAAGGATAATGATAGGAGTGTACTACCATCCACCTGGCTAGGATGAACAGACAGATGCAGAAATGTTAAAGGAAATTAGGGACGCAAACAAACTGGGCAACACAATAATAATGGGTGATTTCAATTACCCCGATATTGACTAGGTAAATGTAACATCGGGACATGCTTGGGAGGTAAAATTCCTTGATGAAACAAAGGACAGCTTTATGGAGCGGCTGGTACAGGAACCAACAAAAGAAGGAAAAATTCTAGACCTAGTCCTTAGTGGAGCGCATGATCTGGTGTGGGAGGTAATGGTGATGGGGGCCGCTTGATAACAGTGATCATAATATGATCGGATTTGATATTAGCTTTGAAGTAAGTATACATAGGAAATCAAATACGTTAGTGTTTAACTTTAAAAAAGGAGACTATGATAAAATGAGAAGAATGGTGAAAAGAAAAGTTAGAGGAGCGACTGCGAGGGTCAAAAATTTACATCAGGCATGGATGCTGTTCAAAAACACCATCCTGGAAGCCCAGGCCAAATATATTCATAGTAACATAAACATAATATAGTAGATGACGGCAGAAAAAGACCTGCACGGTCCATCCAGTCTGCCCAACAAGATAAACTCATACGTGTATACCTTACCTTGATTTGTACCTGTCTTTTTCAGGGCACAGACCGTATAAGTCTGCCCAGCACTATCGCCTCCTCCCAACCACCAGCCCCGCCTCCCACCACCAGCTCTGGCACAGACTGTATAAGTCTGCCCAGCACTATTCCCCGCCTCCCAACCACCAGTCCTGCCTCTCACCACCGGCTCTGGCACAGACAGTATAAGTCTGCCCACCGCTATCCTCGCCTCCCAACCACCAACCCCTCTTCCCCCCCACCTGCTCCGCCACCCAATTTCGGCTAAGCTTCTGAGGATCCATTCCTTCTGCACAGGATTCCTTTATGTATATCCCACGAATGTTTGAATTCCGTTACCGTTTTCATCTCCACCACCTCCCGCGGGAGGGTATTCCAAGTATCCACCACTCTCTCTGTGAAAAAATACTTCCTGACATCTTTTTTGAGTCTGCCCCCCTTCAATCTCATTTCATGTCCTCGCGTTCTACCGCCTTCCCATCTCTGGAAAATATTTGTTTGCGGATTAATACCTTTCAAATATTTGAACGTCTGTATCATATCACCCCTGTTCCTCCTTTCCTCCAGGGTATACATGTTCAGGTCAGCTAGTCTCTCCTCATACGTCTTGGAACGCAAATCCCATACCATTTTCGTAGCTTTTCTTTGCACCGCTTCAATTTTTTTTACATCCTTAGGAAGGTACGGCCTCCAAAACTGAACACAATACTCCAGGTGGGGCCTCACTAACGACTTGTACAGGGGCATCAACACCTCCTTTCTTCTGCTGGTCACACCTCTCTCTATACAGCCTAATAACCTTCTAGCTACGGCCACCGCCTTCTCACACTGTTTCGTCGCCTTCAGATCCTCAGATACTGTCACCCCAAGATCCCTCTCCCCATCTGTACATATCCGACTCTCACCGCCTAACACGTAAGTCTCTCGTGGGTTTCTACTCCCTAAGTGCATCACTTTGCATTTCTTCGCTTTGAATTCTAATTGCTAAATCTTAGACCATTCTTCTAGCTTCTGCAGATCCTTTTTCATGCTTTCCACTCCCTCCCCGGTGTCCACTCTGTTACAGATCTTAGTATCATCCGTAAATAGGCAAACTTTACCTTCTAACTTTTCGGCAATGTCACTCACAAATATATTGAACAGAATCGGCCCCAGCACCGATCCCTGAGGCACTCCACTACTCACCTTTCCCTCCTCCGAGCGAATTCCAATCACCACCACCCTCTGGCGTCTGTCCGACAACCAGTTCCTAATCCAGTTCACCACTTCAGGTCCTATCTTCAGCCCATCCAGTTTATTTAAGAGCCTCCTGTGGGGAACAGTGTCAAAAGCTTTGCTGAAATCTAGATTAAGTCCATAGCTTGTCCCTGATTCAATTCTCCTGTCACCCAATCAAAGAACTCAATGAGATTCGTTTGGCACAATTTCCCTTTGGTAAAACCGTGTTGTCTCAGATCTTGCAACTTATTGGCTTCCAGGAAACTCACTATCCTTTCCTTCAGCATCGCTTCCATTACTTTTCCAATAACCGAAGTGAGGCTTACCGGCCTGTAGTTTCCAGCTTCTTTCCTATCACCACTTTTGTGAAGAGGGACCACCTCCGCCATTCTCCAATCTCTCGGAACCTCTCCCGTCTGCAAGGATATATTAAACAAATCTTTAAGAGGACCCGCCAAAACCTCTCTGAGCTCCCTCAATATCCTGGGGTGGATCCCGTCCGGTCCCATGGCTTTGTCCACCTTTAGCTTTTCAAGTTGTTGATACACACTTTCTTCGGTGAACGGTGCTCTATCCACTTCATTCTCATTTGTACTATTTCCACTCCATTGTGGTCCTTCTCCAGGATTTTCTTCTGTGAAAACAGAACAAAAGTATCTATTTAGCAAATTTGCTTTTTCTTCATCATTATCCACATAGCGGTTAGCAGTATCTTTTAGTCTCACAATTCCCTTTTTAGTCATTCTCCTTTCACTAATATACCTGAAGAAATTTTTGTCACCCCTCCTTACATTTCTAGCCATTTGTTCTTCCGCTTTTGCCAGTCATATCTCTCTCTTGGCTTCTTTCAGTTTCATCCGGTATTCCTCCATGTGTTCCTTTTCTTGAGTTTTTCTGTATTTCTGGAACGCCAACTCTTTAGCCTTTATTTTCTCAACCACTTGCTTGGAGAACCATATCAGTTTCCTTTTTCTCTTGCTTTTATTTACTTTCCTTACATAAAGGTTCGTGGCCCTATTTATAGCTTCTTTCAGCCTGGACCACTGTCCTTCCACTTCTCGTACTTCCTCCCAGCCCATCATCTCCTTCCTCAGGTATTCCCCCATTTTACTAAAGTCAGCACGCTTGAAATCCAGGACTTTGAGTTTTGAGTGGCCGCTCTCCACTTTAGCTGTTATATCAAACCAAACCGTTTGATGGTCACTGCTGCCCAGGTGGGCACCCACTCGGATTCAATTCTCCAGTTACCCAATCAAAGAATTCAATGAGATTCATTTGGCACGATTTCCCTCTGGTAAAACCATGTTGTCTCGGATCTTGCAACTTATTGGCTTCCAGGAAATTCACTATCCTTTCCTTCAGCATCGCTTCCATTACTTTTCCAATAACCGAAGTGAGGCTTACCGGCCTGTAGTTTCCAGCTTCTTCCCTATCACCACTTTTGTGAAGAGGGACCACATCCGCCGTTCTCCAATCCCTCGGAACCTCTCCCGTCTGCAAGGATTTATTAAACAAATCTTTAAGAGGACCCGCCAGAACCTCTCTGAGCTACCTCAATATTCTGGGGTGGATCCCGTCCGGTCCCATGGCTTTGTCCACCTTTAGCTTTCCAAGTTGTTCATCCACACTCTCTTCCGTGAACGGTGCTATATCCACTCCATTCTGAAATGTACTTTTGCCAGTCCCTCGTGGTCCTTCTCCAGGATTTTCTTCAGTGAAAACAGAACAAAAGTATCTATTTAGCAAATTGGCTTTTTCTTCATCATTATCTACATAGTGGTTCGCTGTATCTTTTAGTCTCACAATTCCCTTTTTAGTCATTTTCCTTTCACTAATATACCTGAAGAAATTTTTATCGCCCCTCCTTACATTTCTAGCCATTTGTTCTTCTGCTTGCGCCTTTGCCAGACGTACCTCTCTCTTGGCTTCTTTCAGTTTCATCCGGTATTCCTCCCCGTGTTCCTCTTCTTGAGTTTTTCTATAGGCTAAAGTACACCCCCTGACGTCAGTCAGACTGTAGGGGTATTTCTCTGTGATCTAGCCAGAGCTGGTCTTGGCCTATACAAGCCTATGACATCTTGGTACAATAAGATGGCTGCTGCAACCCTCTGACCTGCACATCTCTGTGTCAGCAAGATCCAGCTTCAGCTTGTGGAAAATCACTGACAGGCTTGCTGAAGCCAAGGACATTCTCTGTTCCAACCATCCCCCTGCTATCTCTGAGAGGCTGAGAAGGGAGTCATACTCATGGCACTAGAAGTTACCATCTCCAAGGTCACAAAACAAAGAACTCTTCTTGCCATGCACTGGACTGTACGTGATCAGATTTGGTCCAGGCTATCACCTGACCGAGAGGTCTGGAAGAACGCGGGAAGAGTGGGAGAAGTTAGTTGGAGACCCTCGGAGGAGGAGTACCTGTGAAGGACCTGAGAAATCCAGCAAGGCTCGGGGTGAGCTAGAGACTGTATGATACCAACCTTGTGACCTGCATACCTGGTGCAAATACCTGTGGCAGAGATATTGGCTCTGAATACCAACGGAGCGACGGAAACCTGCTTGGTTGCTTAGTAAGACCTGCACTATACCCAAGACACAGACAGCTGAGATAGCGTCTGGGGAGATTACTACTACTATTTAGTAGTAATTCTGCTCCGGTCTCATCTGAAGCCGTCATCCGGACAGCGTGGTAAGATCACAGTGATATATTTCCTAGTCTGGGTTAGGCAGTGGTTTTATCTAAGTACGACTGGTTTATGTCAGCTCTCGGTCAGGGACAGCTGCTAATGTGTATTTTGCATAAGATGTGATAAGTTTTCATAAGGATCATTAGGATATCATTTGTACTGTTCTAATCATTACTGTACGTAGTCTCAGGATAATCAGAGTGTAGTTAGACAATATATTTTGTTACTGTGCATATCAGTGAGAGATATCATATTGCATATAAGCTATTGCAGAGTGTTTCTATTTTTCTACCTGTAATAAATAATAATAATTATCATCTCTGACGTGGCTTTGGTTCTTTGGTGGGGAACAAAACACTGGCAGGGTGCCAGCTCCAAGGTTCCTTTATAATATCCCCTAGACTGAGCGAGGAACCTTGCAATAAGTATTATCAGGGAATAATTATTGCCCTAATTACTTATTTTCACCCTACAAGACCCTGCCAGCCAATCAGGAATGAAGTCCACCCCCTTTCCCTGCCAAACCGGCAGGATCATAACAATAGCTTTCTCTGAAGTAGTACCTACATTTGGAAAGGGAGAGAAAAGACTGCAAAGTACTGAGAATTTCAAGAGCTGGCTCAAAACATGGTGTCACCAAGAAGGATTTAGGTACATAGGAGGATGGGGCAATACATGGAAAAACAAAAGACTACACTGTAACGATGGGCTGCATCTCACTGTGGCAGGAAAAAAAATCTTTGGGGAGAAATTCAGACAATATATTTCTAGGCATTTAAACTAGAAGGCGGGGGTGGCATATGGAGGCAGTTCACTTCAAGTGGTCACCCCCAGCTAAAGCTAAAGACAAGATGCATCAGTAGAAAAGAAAGCAATAAAAACAACAATCTTAGCAAATCACTTCTTACCAACACAGCAGGAAGTGAGACTAAACAAGAAACTAAACAGAAGATAAAAATTTTACGGAAATGTAGATGGAAAGCGATGACCACAAATGCCCGCAGTCAAAGCAATAAAGTTCATGACCTTCAAGCCCTGATGTTGGAGGCAGACTTAGATGTTGTTGCAATCACGGACACATGGCTCAATGGTTCCCATGAATGGGATGCAAACTTACCAGGCTATAATCTATTTAGGAAGGAGAGAGATGGTCGTAAAGCTGGAGGAGTAGCTCTGTATGTGAGAAATGATATCGCAGCGACTGAAATGACAGGGACCTGGGGAAAGGAAGAAGCGATATGGATCATCTTAAAAAGAGATGATAGAAACTCTGTCCACGTGGGTGTTGTCTACAGACCCCCGACACAATTGGAGTAACTAGATAAAGATCTGATCGCAGATATTCAAAAGTTGGGAAAGAAGAGAGAGGTGCTGCTGCTGGGAGATTTCAATCAGCTGGATCTAAATTGGAAGGTTCCATCTGCGGAATCGGAAAGAAGTAGAGAGATCGTGAATACTTTCCAAAGTGCTCTGCTTAGACAAATGGTGACGAAACCCACGAGGAAGGGAGCGACGCGAGATCTGGTGCTCACAAATGGAGATAGTGTGCCAAATGTCCGAGTGGGTGCCCACCTGGGCAGCAGTGACCATCAAACAGTTTGGCTGAAGTGGAGGGCGGCCACTCAAAACTCAAAGTCCTGGATTTCAAGCACGTTGGCTTTAGTAACATGGGGGAATACCTGAGGAAGGAGCTGATGGGCTGGGAGGACGAACGAGAAGTGGAAGGACAGTGGTCCAGGCTGAAAGAAGCTATAAATAGGGCCATGAACCTTTATGTAAGGAGAGTAAATAAAAGCAAGAGAAAAAGGAAACCGATATGGTTCTCCAAGCAAATGGCCGAGAGTTGGTGTTCCTGAAATACAGAAAAACTCATGAAGAGGACACACAGAGAGAAAGACCGGATGAAACTGAAAGAATCCAAGAGAGAGATACGTCTGGCGAAAGTGCAAGCGGAAGAACAAATGGCTAGAAATGTAAGGAGGGGTGACAAAAATTTCTTCAGGTATATTAGTGAAAGGAGGAAGACTAAAAAGGGAATTGCGAGACTGAAAGATGTTGTGAACCGCTATGTAGATAATGATGAAAAAAAAGCAAATTTGCTAAACAGATACTTTTGTTCTGTTTTCACAGAAGAAAATCCTGGAGAAGGACCACGATTGACTGGCAAAAGTACAAATGAGAATGGAGTGGATAGAGCACCGTTCACGGAAGAGAGTGTGTATGAACAACTTGAAAATCTAAAGGTGGACAAACCCATGGGACCGGATGAGATCCACCCCAGGATATTGAGGGAGCTCAGAGAGGTTCTGGCGGGTCCTCTTAAAGATTTGTTTAATAAATCCTTGGAGACGGGAGAGGTTCTGTGGGATTGGAGAACGGCAGAGGTGGTCCCTCTTCACAAAAGTGGTGATAGGGAAGAAGCTGGAACCTACAGGCTGGTAAGCCTCACTTTGGTTATTGGAAAAGTAATGGAAGCGATGCTGAAGGAAAGGATAGTGAATTTCCTGGAAGCCAATAAGTTGCAAGATCCGAGACAACATGGTTTTACCAGAGGGAAATCGTGCCAAACGAATCTCATTGAATTCTTTGATTGGGTAACTGGAGAATTGAATCATGGATGTGCTATAGACGTAATCTACTTAGATTTCAGCAAAGCTTTTGACATTGTTTTACCAAAGGTAAATCGTGCCAACATAATCTCATTGAATTCTTTGACTGGGTGACCGGAGAATTGAATCATGGATGTGCTATAGACGTAATCTACTTAGATTTCAGCAAAGCTTTTGACATGGTTCCCCACAGGAGGCTCTTGAATAAACTTGCAGGCTACTACTACTACTACTTAACATTTCTAGAGCGCTACTAGGGTTACGCAGCGCTGTACTGTTTAACAAAGAAGGACAGTCCCTGCTCAAAGGAGCTTACAATCTAAAGGAAGAAATGTCAAGTTGGGCAGTCTAGATTTCCTGAAAAGAGGTATAGTGGTTAGGTGCCGAAGGCGACCTTGAAAAGGTGGGCTTTGAGCAAGGATTTGAAGATGGGCAGGGAGGGGGCCTGGCGTATGGGCTCAGGGAGTTTATTCCAGGCATGGGGTGGGGTGAGGCGAGGCAGAAAGGGCAGAGCCTGGAGTTGGCGGTGGTGGAGAAGGGTACTGAAAGGAGGGATTTGTCTTGAGAGCGGAGGTTACGGGTGGGAACGTAAGGGGAGATGAGGGTAGAGAGGTAAGGAGGGGCTGCAGATCAAGTGCATTTGTAGGTTAGTAGGAGAAGCTTGAACTGTATGCGGTACCTGATCGGGAGCCAGTGAAGTGACTTAAGGAGAGGGGTGATATGAGTATATCGGTCCAGGCGGAAGATAAGACGTGCAGCAGAATTCTGAACGGACTGAAGGGGGGATAGATGGCTAAATGGGAGGCCAGTGAGGAGTAGGTTGCAGTAGTCAAGGCGAGAGGTAATGAGAGAGTGGATGAGAGTTCGGGTGGTGTGCTCAGAAAGGAAAGGGCGAATTTTGCTAATGTTATAGAGGAAGAAGCGACAGGTCTTGGTTATCTGCTGGATATGCGCAGAGAAGGAGAGGGAGGAGTCGAAGATGACTCCGAGGTTGCAGGCGGATGAGACGGGGACGATAAGGGTGCCGTCAACTGAGACAGAGAGTGGAGGGAGAGGAGAAGTGGGTTTGGGTGGGAAGACAATAAGCTCGGTCTTGGCCATGTTCAGTTTCAGGTGGCGGTTGGACATCCAGGCAGCAATATCGGATAAGCAGGCCGATACTCTGGCCTGGGTTTCCGCAGTGATGTTTGGTGTGGAGAGATAAAGCTGGGTGTCGTCAGCATAAAGATGATATTGGAAGCCATGAGATAAGATCAGGGAGCCCAGGGAAGAGGTGTAGATTGAGAAAAGAAGGGGTCCAAGGACAGATCCCTGAGGAACTCCAACAGAGAGCAGGATGGAGTGGAGGAAGAACCATGAGAATGTACTCTGAAGGTACGGTGGGAGAGATAAGAGGAGAACCAGGAGAGGACAGAGCCCTGGAACCCAAATGAGGACAGTGTGGCAAGAAGTAAATTTTGATTGACAGTGTCAAAAGCGGCGGATAGGTCGAGGAGGATGAGGATGGAGTAGTAACCTTTGGATTTGGCAAGGAACAGGTCAGTGCACTTTCTGTCGAGTGTAAGGGGCGAAAGCCGGATTGAAGCAGATCGAGGATGGCATGAGAGGAGAGAAAATCAAGGCAACAGCTGTGAACGGCACGTTCAAGTATCTTGGAGAGGAAGGATAGGAGGGAAATGGGGCGGTAGTTGGAGGGACGGGTAGGGTCAAGTGATGGTTATTTGAGGAGTGGTGTGACTACAGCATACTTGAAGGTGTCAGGGACAGCTGCAGTGGAGAGAGAGAGGTTGAGGATATGACAGGTGGGGGGGGGGGGGGTGACAGTAGGAGAGATGGTGTTAAGTAAGTTGGTGGGGATAGGGTCAGAGGAACATGTGGTGCATTTCGAGGAAAGAAGATGGGCGGTTTCCTCTTCGGTGATATCAGGAAATGAGGAGAAGGAGGCCTGGGTTGGTTGGTTGAGGAAGTGGGTTATAGGGTGAAGAGGAGGAAATGGTTTGGTGGTGAATTCGAGGCTGATCTTTTGCACCTTTTCTCAGAAGTAGTCAGCCAGTGATTGAGGAGAGAGTGAGGGGGTGGGGGGGGTGGGAGCAGAGGGCACTTTGAGGAGGGAGTTAAGTGTGGCGAAGAGACGACGAGGGTTAGAGCTGAGGGAATTAGTCAATTGGGTGTAATAGTCCTGTTTGGCGAGGAATAGGGAGGACTGGAAGGAGGATAGCATGAATTTGTAATGAATGAAATCAGTATGGGTGCGAGATTTCCTCCAGAGGCGTTCAGCTGATCGGGCGCAGGAGCGAAAGTATCGGGTGCAAGGAGTCAGCCTGGGCTGGGGATAAGTGCGCCTTGTGGGACGGGAGATGGATGGTGCAAGGGTGTCCAAAGCAGAGGAGAGAGTTGCATTGTAAGTGGAGACAGCCTTGTCGACAGACTCAGAGGACATGACGGAAGGGAGGAGATTAGAGATACTAGAGGATAAGGTGGGAGGGTCGACAGCCTGGAGATTCCTGGAAGTAGTGGTTAGTGTTGGGCGGGACTAAGGGGAAGGGTGATGAAGAGTGAAGGTGATCAGGTGATGGTCAGAGAGAGGAAGAGCTGAGGTGCAGAAATTGGAGGGTGAGCAGGTAGAGGAGAGGACGAGGTTCAGACAGTGGCCAGATTGGTGAGTAGGGGTGGTGGAGCTCAGTTGGAGGTTGAAGGAGGAGGTTAGAGTGAGGAACTGAGCAGCGTATGAGTTGGATGGGTTATCAGTGTGTATGTTAAAGTCTCCAAGAATGAGGGATGGGGATGAGGGCTCAAGAAAAATGGAGAGCCAGGCATTGAAGTCGGCAAGGAAGGAAGAGAGGGACTTATCAGGGGGGCGGTAAATGACTGCAACTATGAGTGGCAGCGGGTAGAACAGACGGATGGAGTGAACTTCAAAGGATGAGAAGCAGTGAGACTGCGGTAGGAGGAGAGCTTGAAAACTGCAGGAGGGCGAAAGTAGTAACCCGACGCCGCCACCGTGGCCAACTGAGCGGGGAGAATGGGAGAAAAGATAACCACCATGACATAGGGCCGCGACTGAGGCAGAGTCGTCAGAGGTGAGCCAGGTTCCAGTTAGGGCGAGCAGTTGAAGGGAACGGGAGATGAAATAGGACCCAACGTGGTGAACTGGATTAGGAACTGGTTGACGGACAGACGCCAGAGGGTTGTGGTTAATGGAATTTGCTCGGATGAGGGAAAGGTGAGTAGTGGAATGCCTCAGGGATTGATGCTCGGGCCGATTCTGTTCAATATATTTGTGACATTGCCGAAGGGTTAGAAGGTAAAGTTTGCCTTTTTGCGGATGATACTAAGATTTGTAACAGAGTGGACACCCAGGAGGGAGTGGAAAACATGAGAAAGGATCTGCGGAAGCTAAAAGAATGGTTTAAGGTTTGGCAATTATTTTTTTATTTTATTGCATTTGTATCCCACATTTTCCCACCTAATTGCGGGCTCAGTGTGGCTTACAATATATTGTGAATGATGGAAATACAATTTGTTGCATTACGATTATGGGTTACATAGTGAAGAGTAATGGGAAGACAAAGTCAAAATATCATTTGGGAATGGAACAGTGGAATATAACAATGGGGAATTGATAGGGCGATAAAACAATAGCAAGAGGGTAGAGTATTAAGTGTGATTAAAATGCGGGGGAAGAGAACTCAGAAGAGAGTGTACTAATGCATTTCTATTTGTGTGTGTGGGCTTCATGTGTTTTGGTCCTTGCAGTATATTTTCTCAAAGAGATGGGTCTTCAATAGTTTGCGGAAGTCGGTAAGTTCGTAGATCGTTTTCAGGTTGCGTGGTAGTGTATTCCAGAATTGCGTGCTCATATAAGAGAAGGTTGATGCGTGAAGTACTTTGTATTTTATGCCTTTGCAGTTAGGGAAGTGGAGATTGAGGAGAGTTCGGGATGATCTTTTGGCATTTCTGGGTGGCAGGTCTATTAGATCAGACATGTATGCAGGGGCTTCACCGTGAATGATTTTGTGGACTAAGGTACATACTTTAAAAGTGATACGCTCCTTGAGTGGGAGCCAATGTAGTTTCTCACGTAAGGGTTTTGCACTTAGGAAGTAGAAATCCACAGAAGACATATGTTAGGTGGTGAGAGTCTGATATGTACGGACAGGGAGAGGGATCTTGGGGTGATAGTATCTGAGGATCTGAAGGTGAAGAAACAGTGTGACAAGGCGGTGGCCATAGCTAGAAGGTTGCTAGGCTGTATAGAAAGAGGTGTGACCAGCAGAAGAAAAGAGGTTTTAATGCCCCTGTATAAGTCTTTGGTGAGGCTCCACCTCGAGTATTGTGTTCAGTTTTGGAGGCCGTATCTTGCTAAGGATGTAAAAAGAATTGAAGCGGTGCAAAGAAAAGCTACAAGAATGGTATGGGATTTGCGTTATAAGACGTATGAGGAGAGACTTGCGGACCTGAACATGTATACCCTGGATGAAAGGAGAAACAGGGGTGATATGATACAGACGTTCAAATATTTGAAAGGTATTAATCCGCAAACGAACCTTTTCCGGAGATGGGAAGGTGGTAGAACTAGAGAACATGAAATGAGATTGAAGGGGGGCAGACTCAAGAAAAATGTCAGGAAGTACTTTTTCATGGAGAGAGTGGTGGATACTTGGAATGCCCTCCCGCAGGAGGTGGTGGAGATGAAAACGGTAACGGAATTTAAAAATGCGTGGGATAAACATATAGGAATCCTGTTCAGAAGGAATGGATCCTCAGAAGCTTAGCGGAGATTAAATGGCAGAGCCGGTAGTGGGAGGCGGGGCTAGTGCTGGGCAGACTTCTACGGTCTGTGCCCTGAAAATAGCAGATACAAATCAAGGTCAGGTATACACAAAGTACAACATATGAGTTTATCTTGTAGGGCAGACTGGATGGACCGTGTAGGTCTTTCTCTGCCGTCATCTACTAAGTTACTATCAGAGGCATAATCGAACGAGAAGGACGCCCATCTTCTGACACAAATTGGGAGATGGGTGTCCTTCTCTCATGGTCGCCCAAATCGGCATAATGGAAAGCCGATTTTGGGCGTCCTCAACTGCTTTCTGTCGCGGGGACGACCAAGGTTCATGGGGGCGTGTCGGCAGTGTACAGAAGGCGGGACAAGGGAATGGTTAAGAGATGGGCGTCATCGGCCAATAATAAAAAAAGAAGGGCGTCCCTGACGAGCATTTGGCCGACTTTACTTGGTCCAATTATTTTCATGACCAAGTATCGAAAAGGTGCCCAAACTGATCAGATGACCACCGGAGGGAATCAGGGATGACGTCCCCGTACTCCCCCAATGGTCACCAACCCCCTCCCACCCTAAAAAAATAAATTAAAAAAAATTTTTTTTTAGCCTCTATGCCAGCCTCAAATGTCATACCCAGCTCCATGACAGCAGTATGCAGGTCACTGGAGCACTTTTTAGTGGGTAGGCAGGCAGACCCAGACCCATCCCCCCTACCTGTTACACTTGTGATGGTAAATGTGAGCCCTCCAAAACCCACCACAAACCCACTGTACCCACATCTAGGTGCTCCCCCTTCACCCCTCAGGGCTATGGTAGTGGTGTACAGTTGTGGGGAGTGGGTTTTTTTTTGGGGGGGGGGGTTGGGGGGGCTCAGCACCCAAGATAAGGGAGCTATGCACTTGGGAGCAATTTCTGAAGTCCACTGCAGTGCCCCCTAGGGTGCCCGGTTGGTGTCCTGGCATGTGAGGGGGATCAGTGCACTACGAATGCTGGCTCCTCCCACGACCAAAGGGCTTGCATTTGGCCGTTTTTGAGATGGGCGTCCTTGGTTTCCATTATCGGCGAAAACCAAGGTTGTCCATCTCCAAGGTCGACCATCTCAACAATTAGGTCGACCATCTCTTAGGTCAACTTAAATGTTGAGATATGGGTGTCCCCGTCCGTATTATCGAAACGAAAGGTGGATGCCCTGCCCCTTCACGGGGGACGCCCTTAAAGATGGGCATCCCCGTTCGAAATGCCCCTCCACGTTACCATGTATATCATAAAAGCTCTTCCTATAACAGCAGTTCTTGCATACTCTGCAACAGTCTACAGAGAAAAAAAATTTCTGTGTGTCTTTTTTTAAGAACTAAAACCCACCTGACGATGACATCATACTCATCAATTTTTGACCCCAGAGATTTGTTTGCAAGAACTCCTCCATTTCCAACAATAATGCACCGTCGGCAACTGAGGCTACAAGGAAACAAAGAAGCATGTTACACCTGTACTCTGGAATGCCTAGACTCATAGCACATAGAGGGCCTGGTTACATAGCAGGTTGACTATATGTGAAATCTAGAAAGGTACCTATTTTATGAAGGCATATTTTATTATATGCCTTTATAGAATAGACTCCCAGATTCAGCCTCGATGGCACAAAACTGCCAATGAACACATTTTCACCTGATCTGAGGCAGGTGCTAATGTGTCCATGCAGTCTATGGAGGTAACATCATAAAATTTATATTTTGCACATATATATATCATTGTTTATTAAAATTTGATATATCACCTGGCTGTACCAGAACATGATGGTTTACAGTGGAAGACCAAGTAAAAGAAAGGAAAGTCCTAATACAATCATACAAGAGAGCTTCATACTTATAAGAATCATATATTACATTCTGCAGATACTGTTGAATCTCCCCTCCTCTTCAGATTGTTTGCCAAAGGCCTAAATGAAAAAAAGAGTCTTTAATACGTTCTTAAACTTTTTCAAATTTCCTTTGGCTCAAATAAAAGTCAGGAGCCTGTTTCACATCATAGGGGCCAATCAAAAAACAAAAAAAGTACTCTCACGTGTGGTCTCCCAACGAGCCTTAGCAGACAATGAGATCACCTGCCTGTGGTTCTGTAGGGACCTTAAAGTCTTAGTAGGTATATAAGGAATTGTTAGAGAGCTCAAATAGGGAAGCACATGTTCAAAATAAGCTTTATGAGCAATAATTGGGATTTTAAATTCAATTCTAAACTGAATGGGCAACCAATGAAATTGCTTGAAAAGGAGAATAACAGCATCATATTTGTGTATATTTTCTAATACCCTTATTGCCACATTCTGCAAAGTTGAATACATTTATTTTATTTTTATTACATTTGTACCCCGCGCTTTCCCACTCATGGCAGGCTCAATGCGGCTTACATATTATATACAGGTTCTTATTTGTACCTGGGGCAATGGAGGGTTAAGTGACTTGCCCAGAGTCACAAGGAGCTGCTTGTGCCTGCAGTGGGAATTGAACCCAGTTCCCCAGGACCAAAGTCCACCACTCTAACCACTAGGCCACTCCTCCACTTCAATTTAATATTGCTGAAAGTAGTTCCTGCATAAACTATGTTATCATAATCAGTATGGGAGATTAGTAGAACATGGATTAGAGTGTGTAAAGCAATTTCCTCTAATAGATATTTCAAGGAGCTTATTGGTGCAAAATTCAAAAACCAAAAACCTTTTATTATAGCAGATGAGATTTGTTTGCCATAAGATAGTCTAATCTATCAGGACACCCAGTGATCAAAAACTATCCAAGATTGTTATTGGTCTACAAAGCAAATGTATACACATATAAAAGGCCTCTTACATATATATAAAAGGCTTGCCCTATCTGTCATCAGCTAACTAGTTTAAAACAGGAGCTCAGTAAAGTAAAGCAGGAATTAGATGCACTTAAAGCAACTTCTAAGACTGCACAACATCATAATGCACTGAATCAAGCCAAATTCACACCACTACCTCAAAGGATAAAACCACCTAAGAATAGATGGTTCACCGTAGGCTCAGGCAGACTTCGTTATGTAACACAGAGGCATCCACCCTCACAAGTGTTGCCCCTACAGAATTCTTTTGCTCCATTACAGCACTGTGATGTTCCTCAAAATAGAACTGAAGCGGAAGAACAAGCAATGGAGGTGAAACAAAAAGATATGAAGGTACCCAAAGACAAAAAACAACCCCAAATCACAAATGTTGAAACACATACCAGAAAATGTAGATGGAAAGCGATGACCACAAATGCTCGCAGACTAAGCAATAAAGTTCATGACCTTCAAGCCCTGATGTTGGAGGCAGACTTAGACATTGTTGCAATCACGGAGACATGGCTAAATGGTTCACATGGCTTATCCATGGCTAAGAATAGATGGTTCACCGTAGGCTCAGGCAGACTTCGTTATGTGACACAGAAGCATCCACCCGCACAAGTGTTGCCACTAAAGAATTCTTTTGCTCCATTACAGCACTGTGATGCTCCTAAAAATAAAACTGAGGCAGAGGAAAAAGCAATAAAGTTGGAACAAAAAGATATGAAGGTACCCAAAGTGAAAAGACACCCCCAAATCACAAATGTTGAAACACATACCAGGAAATATAGATGGAAAGCGATGGCCACAGATGCTCGTAGTCTAAGCAATAAAGTTCATGACCTTCAAGCCCTGATGTTGGAGGCAGACTTAGATGTTGTGGCTCAATGGTTCCCATGAATGGGATGCAAACATACCAGGCTATAATCTATTTAGGAAGGATACAGAGGGTCAAAAAGGTGGAGGAGTAGCTCTGTATGTAAAGAATGATATAATGGCGACTGAAATGACAGGGACCTGGGGAAAGGAAGAAGCGATATGGATCACCTTAAAAAGAGATGATAGAACCTCTGTCCACGTGGGTGTTGTCTACAGGCCCCCGACACAATTAGAGGAACTAGATAAAGATCTGATCGCGGATATTCAAAAATTAGGAAAGAAAAAAGAGGTTCTGTTGATGGGAGATTTCAATCTGCCGGATGTAGATTGGAAGGTTCCGTCTGCAAAATCGGAAAGAAGTAGAGAGATCGTGGATGCTTTCCAAAGTGCTCTGCTCAGACAAATTGTGACGGAACCCACGAGGGAGGGAGCGACACTGGATCTGGTGCTCACAAATGGGGATAGTGTGTCAAATGTCCGAGTGGGTGCACACCTGGGAAGCAGTGACCATCAAACGGTTTGGTTTGATATGACGGCTGAAGTGGAGGGCGGCCACTCTAAGCTCAAAGTCCTGGATTTCAAGTGTGCTGACTTTAGTAAAATGGGGGAATACCTGAGGAAGGAGCTGATGGGCTGGGAGGACGTACAAGAAGTGGAAGGACAGTGGTCCAGGCTGAAAGAAGTAATATATAGGGCCACAGACCTTTATGTAAGGAGAGTAAATAAAAGCAAGAGAAAAAGGAAACCGATATGGTTCTCCAAGCAAGTGGCTGAGAAAATAAAGGCTAAAGAGTTAGCGTTCCAGAAATATAGAAAATCTCAAGAACAGGAACATGGGGAGGAATACCGGATGAAACTGAAAGAAGCCAAGAGAGAGGTACGTCTGGCAAAGGCGCAAGAACAAATGGCTAGAAATGTAAGGAGGGGAGACAAAAGTTTCTTCAGGTATATTAGTGAAAGGAGAATGACTAAAAAGGGAATTGTGAGACTAAAAGATACAGCGAAACGCTATGTAGATAATGATGCAGAAAAAGCCAATTTGCTAAATAGATAATTTTGTTCTGTTTTCACTGAAGAAAATCCTGGAGAAGGACCACGAAGCAAAAGTACACTTGAGAATGGAGTGGATAGAGCACCGTTCACGGAAGAGAGTGTGTATCAACAACTTGGAAAGCTAAAGGTGGACAAAGCCATGGGACCGGACGGGATCCACCCCAGAATATTGAGGGAGCTCAGAGAGGTTCTGGCGGGTCCTCTTAAAGATTTGTTTATTTTTATTTATTTTTATAATTTCAATAATACAAAAAAACAATCATTTGTAAGGGAATACAGAGGAATTATATAAAAGGAAAATTACATTAAAGATCTAATGAAACATTTATATTTACTCTTCCTCAGACCACTATATGGGGGGGAGGGAGTGGTTTTATAAGTACAATTCAAGGAGTAGGTAACACAAAAGCAAATTATATATCATCTAAGGCTAATCCTGACCTTCATCCCTATCTAATATTGCTGAGGGTTGTTCATATCATTCAGCTAGAAGGTCTTTTAGAGTCCAGAAACATCTTTAATTGAAGTGGTTCAAAGAAAACATTTTTTATTCCAGATAGGCGAATCAGACATTTGCAGGGATAGGCCAACATAAATGTTGCACCCAATCCCTTAACATCATTTCTCAAAAGCAAAAACTGTTTCCTCCTTTGTTGTGTAATCTTTGCTACATCTGGAAACATCCAGACTTTCTGGCCACAGAATATTTTCGAGAAGTATTTAAAATAAAGTTTCATTAACAAATTTATATCTTGTTCAAAAACTAAGGTCACAATTAAAGTTCCTCTTGTTGTGATATCTCTCATAGAATCTTCCAAAATTGCAGTTAAATTCTGAGTATCAATATCCAAAGCAACCTTCGCTGATTCAGAGACATCTCTATTTTTTTTGAAGAAGGATTCAATATTTCTAGAAAATACTTCTTAAGAAAATCACGAGGTGTCATAGTTGGTAACATAGGAAAATTCAGCAATCACAAAGTTAATCGTCGATTATAATTTTCTAATTGCTCTAACTTTTGAGCCGATATTATTTTGTCTTTAACCAGAGTGTCCATTACACTTTTGACGGAGTTAACATCTGCTTCCAATTGCCCAATCTGTTTAGTATGTTCTTGCTTTATATTATCTAAGGAATCTGACATAACCGTCAGTTTACTCACAACTGTAGACATTTGCTTAGTAGAATTTGCCACCTCAACCGTTAGCCTCTGGACGGCTTGCCAAATAGCTTCCATCGACGCCTCCTTGAGCATTTCCTGCTCCTTGATGTTTCCAACTGCCCCTCCAGAAGGGGAACCGCCAAGCGGGCTCAGACTCGACACTTCGGACGCTGACTGGTCTGCTTCCTCCAATCTGGAAGCGGCTGGGTAAGGGGCGGTCTCAGCATAGGCGGCGAAAGAGTGGTATTCAGCCCCTGATTCGGCGCCGCTCCCTCGACGTCGCTCAATGCAGGGCACGCCGATCCTTGTTCGGGAGGTAAGCTCCTCACAAATCGATCGAGTGTTAGCTGGGCAGGAGACGATGTTAGGGGAAGCGGCGGTTGCCCCCTTATTGTCCCCTTTCTCTTCGTATGTGGCATATCAATTTTGGAGGAAAAATAAGAAAAATCAGCAAATACCCGCTAACCCAGAGATCGCTGTAGGTCTAGCTAGGACGCCATCTTGCCACCAATGTGGGATGTAAAGAACAAACCTTAGAGAAACTTCAGACCGCTCAAAAACACAGCAGCTAGGCTTATATTTGGTAAAACGCGATTTGAAAGCGCAAAACCCCTCCGTGAAAAACTACACTGGCTCCCAATCAAAGAACACATCACCTTCAAAATCTGCACCCTGGTTCACAAAATCATCTACGGAGAAGCCCCGAGTTACATCACAGACTTGATCGACTTACCAATTAGAAATATATCCGAATCAACATGATCTTATCTAAATCTGCACTACCCAAGCTGCAAAGGACTTAAAAACAAAACAACTTACGCATCTAGCTTTTCCTACATAAGCACACAACTGTGGAACGCATTACCAAAAGCACTGAAAACGACGTACGACCACCTAAACTTCCGGAAGTCACTAAAAAAACAACCTGTTTAAAAAGGCATACCTTACCAATCCAACTTAAATGCCTAATCTCAGCAACAGAACCAAACTAAAGCACGTAATGGACATAACACAACTCTTCCGTTCTCCGATTTCCTAATGTGGCTGTGCCACATGAACTTGATCTTACCACAATATCACCCTGTATTTGTTCACACCGGAGCCTGCAAAGGTCTCTCCGGTACTATGTAAGCCACACTGAGCCTACAAATAGGTGGGAAAATGTGGGATACAAATGTAACAAATAAATAAAAAAAATAAAATGAGGATTTAAAGGCCGTTTATATTGGTTAAACGAACTTGTTGACAAGGGTTACTCACGTGTCCATCCCTGAGTGCTGTCACATGACTCCCCCTCCCCCCAAATTCATTTTTATGCATGTTTTTGTATTTTTACTTATTTTATGAATGTTTTTTTGAATAATTTTGTATCCCTTCTGTCCAGTCAGTTTTTTGCTAATAGACTGACTGAAAATAAGTGTAAAAGAGTTATACTAATTTTTCATCAGCACAGACCTTGTTTGAATTTGTGCAATTATGGGGTTTCCTGAAACAGCAGATGTGAAATGTGGTCTGTGTCGAGACCCCAGAAGATGTTAATTTGTTTATGGAGATGCTTATTGTTGGATTCATGAACTACACTCCTACTCTAGCTGAGATAACATTTAACCATTTCTCTGACCTCATGCGCAAATTCCTTTAAATCAATCACCTTACTTTCTAACTCTTCCTACTTTCTTACCTTCTATATGTTACATCTTTGATTTACCCTTCACTATCACCTATAATGTTCTATTACGTATTGTTGACATTGTAAATAGTATACCATGCCATACTTTGTATTGTTTTTGAATATTTTTACTGCTGTAATTGTCTATTGCTCATGCTTGATCTATTCTTATTACTGTACACCGCCTTGAGTGAATTCCTTCAAAAAGGCGGTAAATAAATCCTAATAAATAAATAAATACACAATAAGAATGACAGTATTTATTTATTGCATTTGTATCCCACATTTTCCCACCTTTTTGCGGGTTCAGTGTGGCTTACAATATGATATAAATGATGGAAATACAATTTGTTACAACTTGGTTATGGATTACATTGTGTAGATTTAAGCGAGACAGTCAAGTAACGTTAAGGAATATAACAATGGAACACAGACATTGAAACATTGGAAGGGGACAATGGGAGGCTTAAAGGGCAATATTAAGGCATGAAGACATATGGTATACATACTTCTCTGAGTGGAGGTATGAGTGGTGTGAGATTACGGGGAGAGGATTGTAGAATTGGATGTGTGATGCATTAGTGAACAGTGAGTATGGACTTTATGTGTTTTGGCTCTTTCCGTATGTTTTTTCAAAAAGATGGGTCTTCAATACTTTGCGGAAGGAAGTTTGTTTGTAGATTGTTCTTAAGTTGCGCGGCAGTGTATTCCAAAACTGCGTGCTTATGTGAGAGAAGGTTGACGCGTGTAGCGTCTTGTATTTCAGGCCCTTGCATTTGGGGAAGTGAAGGTCGAGGAAAGTTCGAGATGATCTTTTGGCGTTCCTGGGTGGTAAGTCTATTAACTCAGACATGTAAGCTGGGGCTTCGCCGTGAATGATTTTGTGGACTAATGTGCATACTTTGAAAGTGACGCGTTCCTTGAGTGGTAGCCAGTGTAGTTTCTCTCTTAATGGCTTTGCACTTTCATATTTTGGTTTTCCGAAGATGAGTCTGGCTGCTGTATTCTGGGCCGTTTGAAGTTTCCTCAGTATTTGTTCTTTGCAACCTGCGTATAGTGAGTTGCAGTAATCCAGATGGCTGATTACGAGGGATTGCACTAGGTTGCGGAAGACGGATCTTGGGAAGAATGGTCTTATCCTTTTCAATTTCCACATGCAGTAGAACATCTTTTTAGTTATGTTGTTTGCATGAATTTCGAGTGTTAGGTAGCGGTCGATAGTGACTCCTAGGATTTTTAGCGTTTCTGAGATTGGAAGGTTTAGGTTTGGTGTGTTTATAGCGGTAAATTCCTTTGTGTTGTATTGTGAGGTGAGTATCAGGCATTGAGTTTTTTCTGCATTTAATTTCAGACGAAATGCATCTGCCCATGTGTTCATGATGTGTAGGCTTTGATTGATTTCATTGAGGATTTCGTTGATGTCTTGTTTGAAAGGGATGTATATTGTAACATCATCAGCGTATATGTATGGGTTGAGGTTATGGATTGATAGGAGTTTAGCCAGGGGGATCATCATTAGGTTGAAAATGGTTGGTGAGAGGGGTGATCCTTGTGGTACTCCGCATTCAGGTGTCCATGCCTTAGACGTGGTTGAATTTGATGTGACTTGATATGAACGTAGGGTTAGGAACCCCTTGAACCAGTTCAGGACATTTCCTCCAATTCCAAAGTATTCAAGTATGTGTAGCAGGATTCCGTGGTCAACCATATCGAAGGCACTTGACATGTCAAATTGTAGAAGGAGAATATTGTTGCCAGTTGCAATTATTTGTTTAAATTTAGTCATAAGGGTGACTAATATTGTTTCTGTGCTATGATTCGATCGGAATCCTGATTGGGCATCATGCAGTATTGAGTGTTTGTACAGATAGTTTGTGAGTTGTTTAGTTACCATTCCTTCGGTTATTTTGGTTATGAGTGGTATGGATGCTACTGGCCTGTAGTTGGTTATTTCGCTCGTGCTTTTCTTTGTATCTTTAGGAATAGGGGTGAGTAAGATTTTTCCTTTTTCTTTTGGGAAGAGTCCGTTTTGTAGCATGAAGTTTACATGGTTCATTAGGTCTATTATGAATTGTTGAGGAGCATGATTTCATGAGGTTATTTGGGCATATGTCTAGTTTGCAATGGGATTTGGCATATCTTTTGAGAGTTTCAGAGATGAGGTCTTCTGATAGTATTTCGAATTCGGTCCAGGTTCTGTCTGCTGGGTATGTTCCTTCTTCTGGATCCGGACAATCTAAAAGTGTGGCATACTCAATAGGGCTGGCGGGTATTTTGAGTCGTAGTTGTATTATTTTCTCTTTGAAGTATTTCGCAAGGTTGGCAACGTCTGGTATATCTTTGTCGTTGTTTGTAACTGGTGTGGTGTCTAGCAGTTTGTTCACAAGGTTGAAGAGTTTATGTGTGTCTTTGTAGTTTGGTCCTATTATTGTTTTGTAATGTAGTCTTTTGGTCTGTTTTATGGTGTATTTGTATTTTCTCCGAAGTAATTTCCAGGCGTTTAGTGTTTGTTCGTCTCTCTTTTTGTTCCATTCTCGTTCTAGTTTCCTGACTTGTGTTTTAAGTTTTTTCAGCTCTTCGGTGAACCATGGATTTGCTTTTTTCCTGTGTGATGTTCTGGTTTGGATTGGGGCGATTTTGTCTAATGTTGTTGTACATATATCGTCCCATTCTTGGAGGAATTGGGTGGTGTCAGCGTTTGTTGACCATTCGTTCTGGTAGATCTGTTGCCAGAATATTGTGGGGTCTATTTTTCCTCTTGTTGTGTATGTTGTTCGCTCATGTTTATTGATTGTATTTATGTGTGTTTTTCGCCAGCAGAGAGAGACATTTGCTTTATAGTGGTCTGACCATAATGGTATTATGAGTGCTGAACACATATATCAATTCAGAGTGCAATGATTAAAATACAATATGGAGACATAAAAGATCAATTCAAAAAAGATCTTCAGACATTACAAAATATAGCTGTCAGGATACTTTATTGAGCCTCACATAGGGACTATGTCACCCCTCTGCTTAAATCTTTGTATTGGCTGCCAATTCCATTCCAGATCCAGTTTAAACAATTTATTCTCACATTTAAAGTTCTTCATGATGGTAAATTCGATTATCTTGACTCCCACACCATCCCCTACACTCCAGCTCAATGTCTACACTCTTTAAATGATCACTGACTTGTTCTCCCCACTCACTTCCCAAGCCAGATGGGAGAAAACTAGGAATACTGCTTTCTTCTTTCTTGCCCCTTCCTTTTGGAACTCTTTGCCTCTCTCTCTCAGAGCGGAGTCTTCTTACTCATTGTTTCATACAACCCTTTAGACCTGTCTTTTTAATTTGCCATTCCTAACTTGATATTAGAAATACATGACGGGATGGTTAAATGACACAGCAGCTTTTTTTTCCTCTCCCTTACTCCTTCCTATCCATCCCTGTTTGTTCCCCATTTTTAATTCTCCCCTTGGTAGCTCCTATCCTCCCCCCATCTTGAGTCACTGAGGGCCCCTTTTACTAAGCAGCATAGGCACCTACGCATGCCCAACGCGTGCCAAATTAGAGTTAAAGCCCGGTTACTGCGTGGCCTTTGCGGTAATTTCAATTTTGGTGTGCGTCTACTATGCACGTCTGAAAAATATTTTTTATTTTCTGGCGCGAGTAGTGGACGTGCGCCAAGTGGCATCTGATGCACACAGGTCATTACCGCCCAAATTCTTTACTGCTAGATCTATGGCTGGCGGTAAGGTCTCAGACTTAAAATGGACGCGTGGCAATTTTGATTTTGCTGCACATCCATATTCGGCAAAAAAAAAAAGAGGCTTTTGCAGGCGTGCTGAAAAATTGATCTGCGTGCGCTCAAAACCCGCACCTACACTACTGCAAGCCATTTTTCAGCGCGCCTTTGTAAAAGACCCCTGAATGATTGACATATGGATGTGGACCTTAGTGCAGTGAACTTTGATCCTGGGGAACTGAGTTTGATTCCCACTGCAGCTCCTTGTGACTCTGGGCAAGTCACTTAACCCTCCATTGCCCCTGGTAGAAAAAATAAGTACCTGAATATATGTAAACCGCTTTGAATGTAGTTGCAAAAACCTCAGAAAGGCAGTATATCAAGTCCCATTTCCCTTTCCTGTCATTATGATTTGGAGTTCTTTTCATTTTCTTGTTTTTATTGTTACCTTTGTAAACTGCTCTGATTTGTGCTCAATATGAGCAGTATGGCAAATGTTTAATAAATAATAAACGTTTTAGATCTGTGATTGTTCCATTTGCTTGTGTGTACATTATATTCAATTAAAATACTGTTAATTGTTTTTCCATGTGAGATATTAGTTAGGCATTTAATAACATGGACATTCCTATGCTGTCACAATGACTTCCATGTCCCTTGTTTTGCCCATTTCAGTTTGTAAAATGGATGTTCCTGCTGGATGTCACCAGCACACGAACATCTATTTCTTGTGTATTTTAGAGCAAGATATACACCAGCAGATAACATTAGAAGAAATTAGGACATAACCTAAGAATTACAATGTATTACATTAAGTACAATTTGAAAGTCTGAATTACTCTAAGAGAAACTTCTAAAAAGATAAGTATTCAAACCTTTCCTAAATTGTCTATAATCCTTTATTGTCCTAATGGAAAAAGGCAGAGAATTACAGATAAATGGAGCTTGATAAAATAAAGTATTTAGGCAATGGTTGTCCTCTCTAACATTCTTCACATTTGGAAAAAGTGAAATAAAAACTGGTTTAGAAGAGAATAAGCATTTTTGCACAATGGAAAACTGATAAAAGGCAACATGTAAAGGGGTGCAAGACCATACAATATTTTATAAATAGTTATACAACTGAGTTTGGGCTATAATAGGTAGACAGTGTATTTTAATAAAAAAGAAACAAATTCTCAAATTTTGGAATTGCATATATCTGCCAAACAGCAGTATTTTGAACTGTTTGAATCCTTTCAAAAAGTGATTTTGAACAGCCCATGTAGATAATATTACAGTAATCAATCTTAGAAAGTATGAGAACCTGAACTAACAAACAGAAAACAGACTTAGTAACATAGTAAATGACGGCAGATAAAGACCTGTACAGGCCATTCAATCTGCCCAACAAGATAAACTCATTTTACATGGTATGTGATACTTTATATGTATACCCAAGTTTGATTTGTCCCTGCCTTTCTCAGGGCACAGACCGTAGAAGTCTGCCCAGCACTGTTCTTGTACTAAGTTCTGAAGCTAACGTCGAAACCCATTAAAATTTACACTCCAGCCCATCCATATTTATTTAGTCATGACAGTTCAAAGAATTTCCTGGTAACTCTCAATTTCTTGAGTATCAGGAAAGGACTTTTTATAAGACGATTAGCCTGATCTTTCATAGTAAGTAAGCTGTCTACCATACCCCCAAGACACATGCTGAAAACTCAAGTCTTTAATCTTTTAGGAAACAAAGCCCCCACTATGGATGGGAACTGGTTTAAATCTGCTAAAAAAAATCAGTACCATCAGCTGAAAAAGTAAATAAAACTGATATTGTCAAATAGAGATAACTGTGAGCTTTAATCTTTTTGAGTTCTGTGTCCAAAGACTGCATCATGAGGTTAAATAATGTGGGAGACAATGGAGAGCTTTGGGGAGCTTCTTAATTAGCACTCCAAGAGTTGGAAAACGTTTCTTTCCTTTTTATTGTCGAAAATCCCCTAAACCATTCAAGAATGGGACCTGTAATCCCAATATTACTCAAATTCTGAATCATCTCATAATCAACCAAGTTAAGCGCATTGGAAAGATCAAACTGGACAACAGCAGCTTGTCGACCTTGACTAACAATTGATTTAGTTGACGCAATAAATGAACTAACTACAGTTTCAGTGCTATAACCTTTCCTGAACTCGGACTGAATAGGATGTAAAATGTCAAATTTATCTAGACAGTTATCCAGTTGAGTTGTTACCAAGCCTTCCACGATTTTGATCAATAAAGGAATGGAGGCCACTGGATTTGTGAAGTAATTTTATTGTTTGTTTGGGGTTTTTTTTAATAATAGGAGTTAGTATAATATGACCACCTAAATATGGAAAGTTACCTAGCTTAGTTCATAGTTCAACTAGTTAATACTTCCACAAACAAAATTGGACTTCCTTTCATTAACAAAAGCAATTATCCAAACAACATTGTGAATTTGCATATTTCTTCAATAATTTAAAAACAGTGTCTGGTGAAATTTTGTCAAATTTAAACCAAATTCAATCCGCTGGTACTGATATATAAGAATAATCTACTGTTACAGATGTAATTTGGTTGCCATTAACCTGGTTTCTAAGAGTTTCAACTTTTTTTCTAAAGTGACAGGCTAGTACTTCAGCTTCAGAAAAGGTAATTCCATTTTCTGAGACTAAATCATTGACCTCTGTTAACTGATTAAACAGGGAAAATATTATTTTACTTTCCTTAGTGGCACAAGTCGCATCCTGGAATACTATCTTGCACACTACTCCAGATTATGTGGTTTCTCTCCGTCCAGTTCCTTTGTGCTGAAATCAATTTTGTCCTTGGTTGAATCATGACTTTTGCTTCATAAAGCAACAATTATATCAACTAGGAATAATAACAGCACAAATCTTGCTCTTTTCCTCACCAGTTGCAGTTTAAAGAATTATCTGTTGCTTATAAGAAAAGTATTTCACAAGCAAAGCATGAATACTTTTCTACTATTATCCAAAGAAATCCTAATCATTTTTCCCTGTGTATACCACTTTGCATTTATACACATTAAATTTCATCTGGTATTTGGATATCCAGTTCCACAGTTTAATAAGGTCACTATGTAATTCCTGAGTTTTTCTTTACTCAGCGTGTAGATGGACTCTGGAACTCGTTGCTGGAGAATGTGGTGACAGCGGCTGGCCTTACGGAGTTTAAGGGGGGGGGGGGGGTTGGACAGATTCCTGAAGGAAAAGTCCATTGAACATTATAATTTTTTTTTTTTTTTTGGGGGGGTGGGGAGGGGGGGGGGCGTTGCCAGGTTCTTGAAGCCTGGATTCGCCGCTGTCAGAGACAGGATGCTGGGTTTGATGGACCCTTGGTCTTTTCCCAGTATGGCGGTGCTTATGTGCCTGTTCATGTTTTAACTAATTTGAATAAATTGATGTCATCTGCAAATAGGAAGGGCAACTTTTATATGACCAGTAGAGCCTGCAGCGTAAGCTCATTTTCCTCATGGGCATTTTTTGTGAAAATGAGGGCCAACACACACAATAATCGAGCAGTACTTGATCACACCTGAATCACTCTTTAAAAAATAGGTGTTATATTGGTCAGGCAGAATCTGGTAACTTATCTGTACAGTGCTGGTAATCAGGTAATGTATGCAATATCTGACAACTTACCTGTCTAGTGCTGCAGTTAGGCGGTATTCTTTAGTTGCTGATAGAATCGCTTTGATAAGGTTATCTGGAGAGAGAGAGACAGACAGAATGAGAAAGGACAACCAGAAAGACAAGAATTCATCATCAATGGGAGTCTCTTCATCCCTTCCCAAGTGAATTTTTCTCAGGGTGTTCTGGTGGCTTTCCAGGCTACTGTTAAGAAATTGTTTACTTACACTTAGCCAATGGATAGGTCACATGACATTATCATGTCATGTCTTGACATGGTACATTCCAGAACTCTCACAGAATTTTCCTGCACATCCTGCAGCCCCTCAGTTTATCAGTGTATCATCACAAGTAAATTACTTTCATTTTTTCAGTTGACAAATATAAGCACCTTAATTACAGACCAGACTCCCTAACTAACTGTTCAAATAAAAAGGGGAACAACAATAATCACCAAGAACTGGGAAAAAGAAACTATTATTTTATCTTAATACTTTCAGACCCCAACATGAAAACAGAGGACAACTGAAGGCAATACAAAGGGTTGTAAAGAGAGGGAGTTGATCTCTAGTGAAGATAACATCGTGTAGGTCAAAAAATGAATCATTTAAGTCCATGCATTCAAAAAACCCCCTTAATAGTAAAAAATCTAAACAAAAAAAAACCACACACACACTTGAAGAATGGGGAGCCTTTTCTAAAATATATATCTAGTACATCCAAAGCAGCACATACATTTGGTGGCACAAAAACAACAGAACTTCCATTTGAGAAAATAATGCATTCAAAAGAACATGACTAGGGGTTCTGCATGGATAGATGGCACTCCATGTATGTGTAAGTGTTAACGTTGCTACTTATACATGTAAAGTATGCTGTGAGGGTAAAAGCTCACACTGACCAGAAGGGGTCAGTGTAGGACACAGACATATAAATAATGGCACAAAATCAAGGGTAAACACACCTGATGGCAAAGTCCCAAAGTTCAGAATTTCTCTTTATTATTAACTGATAAGGCATAAGGACCACACATAACAAATTGAAAAGTGTTTATTTACAAGGATAAAGGATAAAACAAAAGTGTAAAGAAAGAGATGATTAGAATTTAAAAGTTCCTGAAACAAATATGTAAAATGATAAAATTTACAGAAGTCAGACAGAATCCCAGCACACACACACTCTACGGCAAACAATAAGCTTGCCCAGACTCACCACCCTTCAGTCGCTGCCCTCTGTCATGTAGGCTATCTTTTCTACCATACAACTTGCCCGATGCCCATGGCAGTAATGTTGGGCTAACATTTTTCCCTTCTTGTAGGTTCCAACTCGCTTATTCTTCTTCTGAAATCCACTCCATCTGCTTATTTATTCCACTGTTTCTCTGGGTAGCTGTCATTTATGGAACCCCTGGATAAGTCCGCCTTTTCCATCACACTGACTTTAATTCCTAGTTTTCCTTCTTTCTCAAACCATCAGCCTTTTCCCTCACTCTTGGGGACTTTAACATTTATGCTAATGACTCCTCTGGCTCTTATGCCACTGTGTTTCATCTTTAACCTCCTTATTCAATTCTCCAGCTATGCTCCACTATTCCTACACACCAGTATGGCCACTACCTTGATCTTGTCATCTTCTCCAACTGCTCACCCTCAAATCTTTCCAATTTAAGTACATAAGTATTGCCACACGGTCTATCAAGCCCAGCATCCTGTTTCTAACAGTGGCCAATCCAGGTCACAAGTACCTGGCAAGATCCCAAAAAAGTGCAATACATTTTATGCTACTTATCCCAGAAATAAGCAGAGGATTTTTCCCATATCTCCTATCAGCCATCTCTTCTCCAAGCTGAAGAGCCCTAACTGCTCTTTCCTCATAGGGAAGTTATCCCATCCCCTTTATCATTTTTGTCACCCTTCTCTGTACCTTTTCTAAATAAGAACATAAAAGTAGCCGTACTGGGTCAGACCAATGGTCCACCTAGCCCAGTATTCTGTTTTCCAAACAGTGGCCAAGCCAGGTCACAAGTACCTGGCAGAAACCCAAATTCTGGCAACACTACTACAAATCCCAGGGTAAGCAGTTGCTTCCCATGTCTGTCTCAATAGCAGACTATCGACTTTTCCTCCAGGAATTTGTCTAAACCTTTTTTAAACCCAGATACGCTAACTGCTGTTACCAAATCCTCCGGCAAAGAGTTCCAGAGCTTAACTATTCGTTGAGTGAAAAAAATATTTCCTCCTATTTGTTTTAAAAGTATTTCTATGTAGCTTCCTTGAGTATCCCCTAGCCTTTGTACTTTTGGAACAAGTAAAAAATCGATTTACTTCTACTCGATCGACACTACTCAGGATTTTATAGACCTCAATCATATCTCCCCCTCATCCGTCTCTTTTCCAAGCTGAAGAGACCTGAACTCTTTAGCCTTTCCTCATACAAGAGGAGTTCCATCCACTTTATCATTTTGGTCGCTCTTCTTTAAACTTTTTCTAATTCCTCTATATGTTTTTTGAGATACGGCAACCAGAACAGAACGCAATATTCAAGGTGCGGACGCACCATGAAGCAATACAAAGGCATTATAGTATTTTTAGTCTTATTCACCATCCCTTTCCTAATAATTCCTAGCATCCTGTTTGTTTTTTGGTCGCCGCTTCACACTGAGCAGAAGATTTCTGTGTATTATCTACAACACCCAGATCTTTTTCTTGATCGCTGACCCCCAAGGTGGACCCTAGCATCAGGTAATTATAATTCAATTATTTCCAATGTGCATCACCTTGCATTTGTCCACATTAAATTTCATCTGCCATTTGGATGCCTAGTCTTCCACAATTCCTCTATATCTTTTTTGAGATGTGGTGACCAGAATTGCACACAGTATTCAAGGTGTGGTCACACCATGGATCAAAACAAAGGTATTATAACATTCTTATTTTTGTTTTCCATTCCTTTCCTAATAATGCAAGATCAGCAGTTAATAAAACTGAAATCCTTACAGACTGGATTAGGTCAGACAATCTTGACCTCTTATTCATCATAGAAACTTGGGTCCATGACCCAAATGATCCTATCATTCTCGATCTATGCCCCCCTGGCTATAAAATCTCACACTGGGCCAGAAAAGAAAAAAAGAGGTGGAGGCATTGCGCTCATCTACAAATCAAGCTTCTCCGATGAGAACATTTCTGAAACCATTACACCACAACTTGAAATTGCGTTAATCAAACTTCATAGTCCTGCATTATTTGATCAACTAACTTGTATCCTATTTTACAGACCTCCCATTAACTGGAACAACAACCAATCCACCTTCATGGACTTTATATCAAACACCTGCATCAATAATTCCAATGTACTACTAATTGGAGACCTAAACATACATTTAGAAGACTCCAACTCCGCCTGCAACCGTGAATGTAAAGACCTCCTCCACCTCCTCCTACCCATTGCAAAGGCCACTCGCTCGACATCATCTCTTACAAATTCTGTACGGACCAAAACATCTACATATCCAATATCAACTGGTCTGCCACCCCCTGGTTGGATTACCTTAAATCGACACTACTCTTACACTGGCGAAAAAATGGCCAGCCTAAAACACAAGACCTTGCAAAAATCATCACTAGAGGACGGATCAACAAGGAAAGGTTCTGGGAACAAATTTACAATAACTGGTCTACCCAACCAGACTCAAATCACTTCCTAACAGAATGGGACAACAGATGCAAACTTATACTGCACGAAATAGCCCCACTACGCACTAAAACTGTACGTAGGCGCAACCCATCACCATAGTTTAACGACCTACTGAAAACCTGAAACCACAAACCAGGAAACTAGAAAAAACATGGAGTAAATCAAAAAACAACCTTACCTACAATGCATGGAAGCAGTCACACAGAAATTACAAAAATGCCATTAAACGAGCTAAAAGATCCTACTACACACAAACAATTACAACCAGCGGCACAGACATGAAAAAACAATACCAACTCATAAAAAATCTACTCAACACCAACCCAGTCACATCATCACCATCAAACTACCCATCTGCAAACCAACTAGCCAAATACTTCAATGATAAAATTACCAATATTTGCAGCACAATACCCCAAGATTATGCAAATATCGATACCTTTCTTGACGAATTGGACCCATACATAGATGAAATCCCAGCTGACTGCTCATGGACAAATTTCACCTGCCTCACCACTAAAGAAATTTCTACGGCAATCACCAAGCTCTCCAAATCTCACTGCCATCTCAACCCATGTCCAAACTACCTAATGAAAGATGCCCCAGAACGCTTCATCACAGATCTTACCTCCCACCTAAACTTCCTGCTACAACAAGGTTCATTCTCTACAGAACATGGCAATATACTACTTACACCAATACCTAAAAACCCCAAGAAACCAGCGAGTGATGTCACCAACTATCGTCCAGTCGCATCCATCCCTTTGCTAATTAAATTATTGGAAAACAGGGTGACTTCCCAACTAAACGACTTTATACAAAAATCCTCCATTCTACATGAATCGCAATCGGATTTCCGTTCAGCCCACAGTACAGACACCGTCCTACTCACCCTAATATCCAAATTCAAACAGGAAATTTCACTTGGAAACAACATCCTCCTCTTACAATTCGATTTATTCAGTGCATTCGATATGGTAAATCACAATATCCTAACCAAACTACTGGATAAAGTTGGAATCGGCGGAAACATCTTAAATTGGATAAAAGGCTTCATCACCTCAAGATCTTACCAAAAGGCTTATTTTCGAAAGAGAAAGACGCCCATATTTCGACCCAAATCGGGAGATGGGCGCCTTTCTCTCATGGGCGCCCAAATCGGTATAATCGAAAGCCGATTTTGGGCATCGCCAACTGTAGTCTGTCGCGGGAACGGACAAAGTTGATGGGGCGTGTCGGAGGCGTGGTGAAGACTAGACTGGGGCGTGTTTATCGGTTGAGGAAAGATGGGCGCGCTCGGATGATAATGGAAAAAAGAAGGGCGCCAGAAGCCAGAATTTGGGTCACTTTTTCTGGACCCTTTTTTCTCACGAACAAGTTCCCAAAAAGTGCCCCAACTGCCCAGATGACCACCGAAGGGAATTGGGGATGACCTCCCCTGACTTCCCCAGTGGTCACTAACCCCCTCCCACCAAAAAAAAAGAACTTTAAAACTTTTTTTGCCAGCCTGCATTCCAGCCTCAAATATCATTCCCAGCTCCATCACAGCAGTATGCAGGTCCCTGGAGCAGTTGTTAGTGGGTGCAGTGGACTTCAGGCAGGTGGACCCAGGCCCATTCCCCCCCCCCCCCCCACCTGGTACACTTGTGCAGGTAAATGGGAGCATTCCAAACCGCCCCCAAAAACCACTGTACCCACATCTAGGTGCCCCCCTTCAGCCATAAGTGGTATGGTAATGGTGTAGAGTTGTGGGCAGTGGGTTTGGGGGGGATTTGGGGGGCTCAGCACCTTATGCCTGGAACAGACTTCCCGAGCCCATACGCCATGCGCCCTCCCTGCCCATTTTCAAGTCCTTACTCAAAGCCCATCTCTTCTCCCTTGCTTTTGGCACCTAACCACCTTCCCCATTCATGACACCTATACTGACTACATAGCTTGTTACCTTTAGATTGTAAGCTCCCTTGAGCAGGGACTGTCCTTCCCCATGTTTAAACTTGTACAGCGCTGCGTAACCCTGGCAGCGCTATAGAAATGTTAAGTAGTAGTAGTAGTAAGGTAAGGGAGCTATGGACTCGGGAGGTATTTAAAATGTTTTTTTCATTGTTACAAGTGCCCCCTGGGGTGCCCGGTTGGTGTCCTGGCATGTGAGGGGGACCAGTGCACTACGAATCCTGGCCCCTCCCACGATCAAATGCCTTGGATTTGTTCGTTTTTGAGCTGGGCGCCTTCGGTTTCCATTATTGCTGAAAACCGGTACCGCCCAGCTCAAATCCGCCCAAATGCGATGCATTAGCCCGGCACAAACCGTATTATCGAAACAAAAGATGGACGCCCATCTTTTTCGAAAATACGGTCTGGCCCGCCCCTTCGCGGACCCGTCCACGGCGATAGACGCCAATGGAGATGGGTGTTCGAGTTCGATTACGCCCCTCCAAATCAAATCAATCTCCACCATCTCATCTCCCTGGTCACCAAACTGCGGTGTACCTCAAGGTTCCCCTCTATCCCTGATCCTTTTCAATCTTATGATGATCTCACTAGCAAAAGCTCTATTCAGACACGGTCTCAACACTTTCATATATGCTGACGACGTCACCATATTTATTCCCTTCAAATCTAATCTAACTTAAATTTCCGACAAAATATCCTTGGGCATGCACATCTTAACCGCTTGGGCCAACGCCTTTATGATGAAAATGAACAAAGAAAAAAACGCAATGCCTAATCCTCTCTTCCCAGCACTCCGCGCCCCTCCCTACCAGCCTTAACATCTCTGGCACCACAATCCCCATATCTGACAACTTAAAAATCCTCGGAGTGACATTAGATAACCATCTCTCGCTCGAAGATCACGCAAAATCCACTACAAAGAAAATGTTCAATATGATGTGGATACTGAAACGCGTAAAACCATATTTCCCCCTGAAAACATTCCGGAACTTGGTGCAATCCACAGTACTTACGCACACCGACTACTGCAACAGTATTTTCTTAGGCTGCAAGAATCAAATCCTGAAAAAACTTCAGAATGTCCAAAATACAGCAGCTAGACTCATTTTTGGCAAACCACGATTTGAAAGTGCAACACCTCTTCGAAAAAAACTTCATTGGCTCCCTATCAAAGAACGAATCAATTTCAAAGTCCACACACTAATCCACAAGATTATCCACGGTGAATCTCCAGGCTATATGCTCGACATATAGCCTCAAAGGTTACTAGGCTGTATAGAGAGAGGTGTGACCAGCAGAAGAAAAGAGGTGTTGATGCCCCTGTACAAGTCATTGGTGAGGCCCCACCTGGAGTATTGTGTTCAGTTTTGGAGGCCGTATCTTTCTAAGGATGTAAAAAGAATTGAAGTGGTGCAAAGAAAAGCTACGAGGATGGTATGGGATTTGCGTTACAAGACGTATGAGGAGAGACTAGCTGACCTGAACACTTATACCCTGGAGGAAAGGAGGAACAGGGGTGATATGATACAGACGTTCAAATATTTGAAAGGTATTAATCCACAACGAACCTTTTCTGGAGATGGGAAGGCGGTAGAACGAGAGGGCATGAAATGAGATTGAAGGGGGGCAGACTCAAGAAGAATGTCAGGAAGTATTTTTTCATGGAGAGGGTGGTGGATGCTTGGAATGCCCTCCCGCGGGAGGTGGTGGAGATGAAAACGGTAACGGAATTCAAACATGCGTGGGATAAACATAAAGGAATCCTGTGCAGAAGGAAGGGATCCTCAGGAGCTTAGCCTAGAATGGGTGGCAGAGCTGGTGGTTGGGAGGCGGGGCTAGTGCTGGGCAGACATATACGGTCTGTGCTGGGGCTGGTGGTTGGGAGGCGGGACTAGTGCTGGGCAGACTTATACGGTCTGTGCCAGAGTCGGTGGTGGGAGGCAGGGATAGTGCTGGGCAGACTTTTACGGTCTGTGCCAGAGCTGGTGGTTGGGAGGCGGGGATGGGGCTGGCCAGACTTGTACGGTCTGTGCACTGAAGAGGACAGTACAAATAAAAAGGTAGCACATATGAATTTATCTTCTTGGGCAGACTGGATGGACCGTGCAGGTCTTTTTCTGCCATCATCTACTATGTTACTATGACATGATCAACCTCCCCACCAGGAACATGTCTACAACCTCACAAACTTAACTCAACCTACACTACCCCAATTGCAAAGGACTCAAGTACAAAACCTATTATGGATCCAACTTCTTCTTCTTAGGCAGCCAACTCTGGAATGCCCTCCCCAGACCAATCCGATCACTCAGTGACCATCTGCCCTTTCGGAAATCACCAAAAACCCATCTGTTCAGGCAAGCCTACCTAAACGATCCAGATTAATTCCCACAAACCCATCTATTCATCACATATCCAGGAGACAATGACAACAACCTAGACTACATCTCCCGCCTCATTTTCCCCTGCTTATCCCCTGTTCTATCCCCTTTCACCTCATTGACCCCTCCCCCAATGCTCACCTATCCTTACTCACACCTCTCCTACTCCCTTCACTCTTGCTCATTCCCCTCCGACTCATCTACCCTCCAATTGCTCACTTACCCTTGCTCATACTTCTCCTACTCCCCTCATCCCTGCATTTCTACATTCCTATTTCTTTTATTACTCCGATAATACTCAACTTATTTCTCTCCACCAATACTTTGTAAGACCCAATTACTATGTAAGCCGCATTGAACCTGCTTTGAGTTTGAAAGCGCGGGGTACAAATGTAATAAATAAATAAATAAATAATTCCTAGCATTCTATTTACTTTCTTAGCCACTGCTGCACATTGAGCAGAGGGTTTCAACGTATCATCAACGATGACAACTAGATCCTTTTCCTGGGCAAGGACTCCTAATGTGGAACCTTGCATCATGTAGCTATAGTTTGGGTTCCACTTTCCCATATGCAATACTTTGCACTTGCTCATATTAAACATCATCTGCCATTTTCTGAAGGATTTTCTTTTAGCTCTAATAGCTTCCTTCACTTCACTTTTTAACCATGCTGGCTGTCATTTGGCCTTTCTTCTGTCTTTTTTAATATATGGAATATATCTGGTCTGGGCTTTCAGGATGGTATTTTGCACAATATGCACGCCCTGATATAAATCTAACATTTGCAGCTGCTCTTTAGGTCTATTTTCCTCATTTTATCATAGTCTCCATTTCGAATGTTAAATGCTAACACATTGGATTTCCTGTGTGTATTTACTCCAGTCAGAATCTATAAGAGGTCTGAAGTCCAACTCCACCTCCCTAGACCCATTTATTTCAATTCCAGGTTGCCTTAAAAAAAAAAAAAAAAAGAGTTGTTATTCAGTTGTTGTTCCAGTTTCTAGGGCCTTGCCAATTGCAAGATCGATAGTTATTTTTCCTTATTTTTTTGTTGAAGGTAGCCTATAGCTAGGGAGTCATAGATATAAAACTAATATAGCCGGCTTGTCCTCAGAGAAAACAAAGTTATTTACCTTCAGAAAATAGAAGAAGGAACCATCTGAAAATAACAAGAAGCAGCATAAGGAGTGTCAAAGCAAATGCAAGGTGCAGATAAAGAAGACCAAGAGGGATTACGAAAAAAAGATAGCATTAGAGGCAAAAAAACATAGTAAAAATATTTTTCAGTATATTAAAAGCACGAAGCCGGCAAAAGAATCGGTTGGGCCGCTGGATGACCGAGGGGTAAAAGGGGCGATCAAGGAAGACAAAGACATAGCAGAGAGATTGAATGAATTCTTTGCTTCGGTCTTCACCAAGGAAGATTTGGGTGGGATACCGGTGTCGGAAATGATATTTCAAGCGGACGAGTCGGAGAAACTTACTGACTTCACGGTAAACCTGGAGGACGTAATGGGGCAGTTCAGCAAACTGAAGAGTAACAAATTTCCTGGACCGGATGGTATTCATCCTAGAGTAATGATAGAACTGAAAAATGAGCTTGCGGAGCTACTGCTAGTGATGTGCAACTTATCCTTAAAATCGAGCGTGGTACCGGAAGATTGGAGGGTGGCCAATGTAACACCCATTTTTAAAAAAGGTTCCAGGGGAGATCCGGGAAATTATAGACCGGTGATTCTGACGTCGGTGCCGGGGAAAATGGTAGAGGCTATTATTAAAAACAAAATTACAGAGCACATCCGAGGACATGGATTACCGAGACCGAGTCAGCATGGCTTTTGTGTGGGGAAATCGTGCCTGACCAATTTACTTCAATTCTTTGAAGGAGTAAACAAACATGTGGACAAAGGGGAGCCGGTTGATACTGTGTATCTGGATTTTCAAAAGGCGTTTGACAAGGTACCTCATGAAAGGCTACAGAGGAAATTGGAGGGTCATGGGATAGGAGGAAAAGTCCTATTGAGAATTAAAAACTGGTTGAAGGATAGGAAACAGACAGTGGGGTTAAATGGGCAGTATTCACAATGGCGAAGGGTAGTTAGTGGGGTTCCTCAGGGGTCTGTGCTAGGACCGCTGCTTTTTAATATATTTATAAATGATTTAGAGATGGGAGTAACTAGCGAGGTAATTAAATTTGCTGATGACACAAAGTTATTCAAAGTCGCTAACTCGCGACAGGATTGTGAAAAATTACAGAAGAACCTTACGAGACTGGGCGGCTAGATGGCAGATGACGTTTAATGTGAGCAAGTGCAAGGTGATGCATGTGGGAAAAAAGAACCCGAATTATAGCTATGTCATGCAAGGTTCCACGTTACGAGTTACAGACCAAGAAAGGGATCTGGGTGTCGTCGTCGATAATACACTGAAACCTTCTGCTCAGTGTGCTGCTGCGGCTCGGAAAGCGAACAGAATGTTGGGTATTATTAGGAAAGGTATGGAAAACAGGTGTGAGGATGTTATAATGCCATTATATCGCTCCATGGTGTGACCGCACCTTGAGTATTGTGTTCAATTCTGGTCGCCGCATCTCAAGAAAGATATAGTGGAACTGGAAAAGGTGCAGCGAAGGGCGACTAAAATGATAGCGGGGATGGGACGGCTTCCCTATGAAGAAAGACTAAGGAGGCTAGGGCTTTTCAGCTTGGAGAAGTGACGGCTGAGGGGAGACATGATAGAGGTATATAAAATAATGAGTGGAGTGAAACAGGTGGATGTGAAGCGTCTGTTCACGCTTTCCAAAAATACTAGGACTAGGGGGCATGCGATGAAACTACAGTGTAGTAAATTTAAAACAAATCGGAGAAAATCTTTCTTCACCCAACGTGTAACTAAACTCTGGAATTCGTTGTCGGAGAACGTGGTGAAGGCGGTTAGCTTGGCAGAGTTTAAAAAGGGGTTAGATGGTTTCCTAAAGGACAAGTCCATAAACCGCTACTAAATGGACTTGGGAAAAATCCACAGTTCCAGGAATAACACGTATAGAATGTTTGTACGTTTGGGAAGCTTGCCAGGTGCCCTTGGCCTGGATTGGCTGCTGTCGTTGACAGGATGCTGGGCTCGATGGACCTTTGGTCTTTTTCCAGTGTGGCATTACTTATGTACCTGTAGCAGATACATAGTCTTAAATACCCTCCCTCTTCCCCTTAGAACATGAATACTATAAGCTAAAAATTTGACTGGCTAGGTCCTTTATGACAGTGGTAGGCAGGAAGGAGCGTGCACATGTGGTGCAGTGTTTGAAAAAAGTTGTTGTAAACAAGCTACAGAGCATCTCCACACGAGTTCCTTCAGATGGTGTCACCACGTAAGATAATGTGGGGCCCTTTTACTAAGGCGCGCAGGTGCCTACTCGTGTCCAATGCGTGTCAAGTTGGAACTACCTCCTGGCTACCACCTGCCCTGGGTGGTAATTCCATTTTTGACGCGCATCCAAAACAAGCGGTAGAAAATATTTTTTATTTTCTACCGCGTGGCACTTACCCCACGGTAATCGGCAGTTTACGTGCACTGACGATTACCGCCGGTTAACCCAATAGACGTTACCGCTAAGTCAATGGGTGGCAGTAAGGTCTCAGGCTGAAAATGGATGTGCGATGGTTTTCTAGTTCTGGATTATGTGTTACTACAAGTGATAAACATTCCATAGTTTTCCTCTTCTTGTACTGTAATAAGTTTTCCACAGGTGTTTTGAGTGAGGATGCTATTTTCTTGAAAATGATTTTGGGGTAATAGCCCTTTTGTTTAAAATATTATGCTATGGGTATGCAATCTGAAAATTTTTGTTTCATATCGTTTCCTGTGTCACTTCCGGGATTCTTCATTTTATTCAGGTTTTATTTCCTTATGTGCTATGAGTTCACACTCTTTCAAAAGAGTATGCATTATTTATAATGAATGTACATCCTTAGATTCTGTCAGAGCTTTAAGGTGTTTATATCCAATGAGGCAGGTCTCTACTAGAAACCTGCACAGGAACGGGGTTCGCAGGAATCCCGCGGAACCCACAGGGATGGAAGCAGTTCTGCGGGGTTCCCCCGTGGGAACGGAAGCAGTTCCTGCAGGATTCCTGTGGGGATGGAAACAGTTCCTGTAGGATTCCCATGGAAGTGTAAGCTGCACCTGCGCCAGCCTCTCATCTACCAATTACCAAGTTCTTTGAGTGCTGTCTCCTCCCCCTCTTCCTCCTTGCTTTAACAGCACAAATGCGGAATTCAAAAAGGCGTAGGATTAACACACAGGATCTCTAATTAGAAAATGGAAGTTATAAAAAACCTAACCTTAAATGGCTGCATGTGTGTGGATGTGTCGAGTAACGCTTAGATGGTGATTCTGGCTGTGATGAACTAGGGCCGATAACAGGCATACTTCTATTGTGTAGGGCCGATAACAGGCATACTTCTATTGTCTGTGTCTCATATATGGCAATCTGGTTTAGGATGGGCTGGAAAGGGCTTAGTCAGCAACTTCAGTGGCAGGAACATGAGGACAGTGCTGGACAGAGTTTTACGGTCTGTGTCTCACAAATGAGAAGATGAATAGACTGGAGTGGGCTTTGACGGCAACTCCAGCAGTTGGAACACAAGGATAGAGCCAGATAGACTTCTATGGTCTACGTCCCAGAAACACCAAAGAATGATCATAATCAATATATAATATCACACTTGTTGATTTTATCATGAATTGAATGAGTGTGACTATTGGGCAGACTGGATAGACCGTTCAGATCTTTATTTGCCGTCACTTACTATGTTACTATTAATCCTCTCTGCTCCTGGGCTAATGTGCACAGCAATGCACTGTGGGGTTGATTGGGGGGGGGGGGGGGGGAGGGGAGGGAATAAGCAATGTGAGTCATCTGCAAATGAAGGCTCAGGGAGACATGGTATATATGGGGCAGACTGTAAGTGCACTGGAAAACTGAAGAAATCATAGAAAAAGCCTTCCTAGAAAGGGTGTCAGCTGACTGGGTTCATAATGTTTTCTAGAACAAAAATCCATCCTACCTTGTCCTTTAATTCCAAAGGGGGGGAAAAAATTCCGGATCCTTGTCCATTTGCGGAAGGAATCATCAAGAAACATTGGAGCTGGTTTAGAGAACCTGGAAATTAAAGACAAAAATGGTATATATTATTGCAGAAAAAAAAAGTATACGAGGGGGCTTTAAAGATGAATTTCTCACTACAGCAGGCTGAAGATCTGATGTTTAACATATAAACCAAACATGTGCAAATATATTTAACAGTGGTAGTCCATTCAGTTTGGCACCTTGAACTATTACTTTTTAAATAAGACAGAAGTGAAAAAGGAACCATGTTGTTTCTGTGATGGAATTATTACTGAGGTAGTCCATTTTGGGAGCTGAACAGCACAACTCTAATATGCAAATGAAGGGTTTGGAGCACTGTATAATTAATTGTGAGCTAGCTTTTCTGTGTTAAGAATACAGTCCAACTGATTCTTTTGCCAGCTTCTTGCTTTTAATATCTAAAATAATTTTTTTACTAAGTGTTTCGGCCTCCAACACAATCCTTCCTCCTTTTTTAATACATGGAACATATTTGGCCTGGGCTTCCAGGATGGTATTTTTTAACAGCGTCCACACCTGATGTAAATTTTTTACCTTCGCAGCTGCTCTTCTTTCACCATTCTTCTCATTTTAACATAGTCTCCTTTTTGAAAGTTAAATGCTAGCGTATAAGATTTTCTGTGTGTACTTACTCCAAAACCGGTATCAAATCTGATATTATTATGATCAGTTACCAAGCGACTCCAGCACCATTACTTCCTGTACCAGATCGTGCGCTGCTCTAGAATTTTTCCTCCTCTTGTTGGCTCCTGTAGCAGCTGCACTATAAAGCAGTCCTTTATTTTGTCACGAATTTTTATCTCCCTGGTATGCCCTGATGTTACATTTACCCACTCAATACTGGGGTTATTGAAATCACCCATTACTATTGCGTTCTCCGTTTTTTTAGCCTCCCAAATTTCTGATAACATTTCTTTATCTGTCTGCTCATCCTGGCCAGGTGGAAAGAGTATATTCCTATCACTATCCTTTTCCCATTTACACATGGAATTTCAATCAATAGTGATTCCAAGATGTGTTTTGTTTCTTGCACAATTTTCAATCTATTTGATTCAAGGCCCTCCTTTACATACAATGCTACGCCTCCACCAATTCAATCCACCTATGGGGGGGGGGGGGTGACCCACTCTTGGAAGATCTCGTATGCTATGCGCATGCTGACAGACCACTCAAGTGGCTGCAACACCCTACTCAGTCTGTCCGCCAGGCTGTTTTCCTTTTCTGCTAGGTATATAGCCCGAAGGACCATTCTGTTAAGGAGAGCCCACTGTCACATCCTGACACAAGGGGTAGGATCCCACACCTCTCCTGCTTCTTCACATGGAACATTAGAACCCGGTTGTCAATTTGAATAATTTGGTTCATCAGCCAATACTACTACTACTACTTAACATTTCTAGAGCACTACTAGGGTTATGCAGTGCTGTACAAATTAACAAAAAAGGACAGTCCCTGCTCAATGGAGCTTACAATCTAAAGGTCGAAATGTCAAGTTGGGGCAGTCTAGGTTTCCTGAATAGAGGTATAGTGGTTAGGTGCCGAAGGCGACATTGAAGAGGTGGGCTTTGAGCAAGGATTTGAAGATGGGCAGGGAGGGGGCCTGGCGTATGGGCTCAGGGAGTTTATTCCAAGCATGGGGTGAGGCGAGGCAGAAAGGGCGGAGCCTGGAGTTGGCGGTGGTGGAGAAGGGTACTGAAAGGAGTGATTTGTCTTGAGAGTGGAGGTTAGGGGTAGGAACGTAAGGGGAGATGAGGGTAGAGAGGTAAGGGAGGGGGCTGCAGTTTGGGTGCATTTGTAGGTGAGCAGGAGAAGCTTGAACTGTATGCGGTACCTGACCGGAAGCCAGTGAAGTGACTTGAGGAGAGGGGTGATATGAGTATATCGGTCCAGGCGGAAGATAAGACGTGCAGCAGAGTTCTGAACGGACTGAAGAGGGGATAGATGGTTAAGTGGGAGGCCAGTGAGGAGTAGGTTGCAGTAATCAAGGCGAGAGGTAATGAGAGAGTGGATGAGAGTTCGGGTGGTATGCTCAGAGAGGAAAGGGCGAATTTTGCTGATGTTATAGAGGAAGAAGCGACAGGTCTTGTCTATCTGCTGGATGTGCACAGAGAAGGAGAGGGAGGAGTCAAAGATGACACCGAGGTTGCGGGCAGATGAGACGGGAAGGATGAGGGTGTTGTCAACTGAGATAGAGAGTAGTGGGAGAGGAGAAGTGGGTTTGGGTGGGAAGACAAGAAGCTCGGTCTTGGCCATGTTCAGTTTCAGGTGGCGGTTGGACATCCAGGCAGCAATATCGAAAAAAGCAGGCCGATACTTTGGCCTGGGTTTCTGCAGTGATGTCAAGTGTGGAGAGATAAAGCTGGGTGTTGTCAGCATAAAGATGATATTGGAAACCATGGGATGAGATAAGGGAGCCCAGGGAAGAGGTGTAGATTGAGAAAAGAAGGGGTCCAAGGACAGATCCCTGAGGAACTCTACTACTACTACTATTTAGCATTATAGCGCTACAAGGCATACGCAGCGCTGCACAAACATAGAAGAAAGACAGTCCCTGCTCAAAGAGCTTACAATCTAATAGACAAAAAATAAAGTAAGCAAATCAAATCAATTAATGTGTACGGGAAGGAAGAGAGGAGGGTAGGTGGAGGCGAGTGGTTACAAGTGGTTACGAGTCAAAAGCAATGTTAAAGAGGTGGGCTTTCAGTCTAGATTTAAAGGTGGCCAAGGATGGGGCAAGACGTAGGGGCTCAGGAAGTTTATTCCAGGTGTAGGGTGCAGCGAGACAGAAGGCGCGAAGTCTGGAGTTGGCAGTAGTGGAGAAGGGAACAGATAAGAAGGATTTATCCATGGAGCGGAGTGCACGGGAAGGGGTGTAGGGAAGGACGAGTGTGGAGAGATACTGGGGAGCAGCAGAGTGAGTACATTTATAGGTTAGTAGAAGAAGTTTGAACAGGATGCGAAAACGGATAGGGAGCCAGTGAAGCGACTTGAGGAGAGGGGTAGTATGAGTAAAGCGACCCTGGCGGAAGACGAGACGGGCAGCAGGGTTTTGAACCGATTGGAGAGGGGAGAGGTGACTAAGTGGGAGGCCAGCAAGAAGCAGATTGCAGTAGTCTAAACAAGAGGTGACAAGGGTGTGGATGAGGGTTTTGGTAGAGTGCTCGGAAAGAAAGGGGCGGATTTTACGGATGTTGTAAAGAAAGAAACGACAGGTCTTGGCAATCTGCTGGATATGAGCAGAGAAGGAGAGAGAAGAGTCAAAGATGACCCCAATGTTTCGAGCTGAGGAGACAGGGAGAATGAAGAGCCATCAACAGAAATAGAAAACGGGGGGAGCAGGGAGGTGGGTTTGGGGGGGAAAATGAGAAGCTCGGTTTTGGTCATATTTAATTTCAAGTGGCGTTGAGACATCCAGACAGCAATGTCAGACAAGCACGCCAACAGAGAGTGGGATGGGGGTGGAGGAAGAACCATGAGAATGTACTCTGAAGGTACGGTGGGAGACATAAGAGGAGAACCAGGAGAGGACAGAGCCCTGGAACCCAAATGAGGACAGTGTGGCAAGAAGTAAATTGTGATTGACAGTGTCAAAAGCGGTGGATAGGTCAAGGAGGATGAGGATGGAATAGTGGCCTTTGGATTTGGCTAGGAAGAGATCATTGCAGACTTTAGATAGCGCCATTTCTGTGGAGTGTAAGGGGCGAAAGCCGGATTGAAGCGGATCGAGGATGGCATGAGAGGAGAGAAAATCGAGGCAACGGCTGTGAACGGCGCGTTCAAGTAACTTGGAGGGAAATGGGGCGGTAGTTGGAGGGACAGGTAGGGTCAAGTGAAAGCCTTTAAAGTGTTCCAAATGGCCCTCAGCCAGAGGAAATTGATATGGAAAACTGTTTCCAGAGCACACCATGATCCTGGGTGTGAAGTCCATCTACAAGAGCTCCCCATCCCAAGCTGAATGCATCCGTTGACAGCACCTTCTGGGGAGGCAGAATGTAGAATGGTAGTCCCACCATCAAGTTTTATTGAATTGCCCACCGGGGTGGGGGGGGGGGGGGGACGACTGAGCCAGCTCTGGAAGGACCTGGATGGCATCTACTAGAATCCCAGTTGCCTGAGACCACTGGGAAGCCAGGGTCCACTGGGCCTCTCACAAAAGAATGAATACTAGTGTAAAATTCTGGTAAATCAATACTAACAATAATGTACACTAGTTAATACCAAGCTTAAAGCAAGGTAATAATTTATTTAAAGGAGAAAGAGAAACCAATCAGATAACAATCCTTGGTTACAAACGGCTAGAATATAAGCTGATGTTTTGTTTTTATCATCGGGCTCAAAACTCCTTTGTTTGTGTATTTCTGTGTCAACATTTACTGTGCATCAAACAAAATTTTTTTGTATGTCTCTTAGACTCTTAACGGTGATGTAAAGTGCCCAAATCACTTATTGCATTAATAAATCAGCACTTATCTTAATGTTCAATGGGGCCATTGTTTCACCCATCTTGTGGCTTCCTCAGAAACTTGTGCCATTATTTTTCACCGTCATAGGTTTTTAGTGATCAAAGTTTCTTTCAAAATGGCACTGTTAAGAATCTAAGATACATACAAAATATTTTTTGTTTGATGCACAGTGTGTTATGGAGGAATGATGCTTGTGCTTCTTGGGCTTTCCTCGATGCTCACTATTACGATCCTTCAGTGCCGACAAGCAAATGTTAGCTGTCTGAAAAATGCAGGCATGGAGAATTTTACTTAAAAACAGTGGAAGTAGTGAGGATGCTGGCTCGGCCAAAGTCTCCCTCAGCTGTTCTAGGACAAACAAATAGTGGGGAAATTCTTCTCCATTATTTTTTTTAATATCTTGATCTGCTTCAGTAGACCAGTCTGTGTAGGAGAAGTGCAGAGTCATCGGCTGCTGAAGTAAAATTTGAAGAGTGTGACTGCAGTCTGTCTCTGGAAAATTCCTCTGAAAATTGTACTGTGGCTATCTGGCAAGCACTTGTGTTCCAAGGTGTGAAAACCCATGGGTGCTAGAACTGAACCCCCATGCTTCATAATGAACATGCTTGTTAATTCATGGCCTCAGGACCCATGATTACTCTGTATCTAGATCCTTAGGATCCTTGTCACATAGCACAGCACATTTCAGTCATTGAGAAGTTGTTCTGAGAGACACAGCTCCTGAAGTTATAGACAGAAAAGAGCCAGAGAGCAAAATCCGATTGTCCTGCTGGGGCACTACATGCATCTAGTAGTGTTATAGAAATGATAAGTAGTAGTTGTGTGGGAGGGAGCACACATACATGTCCAAACAGTTTTTCTAGACTCTGGAAGATGGTCTGACATTACCCATGTGTAGCTCATTATATCCTCCTTGTCCATGAAGAACTGACCATTCAGTACAATTCTCCATTTCCTGTCTTTTAGCCAGTTTCTAATCCACAATAGGCCATTTACCTTTTATCTCCTCTTTAATTTCCCAAGGAGTGTCTCACAAGGGATTTGGTCAAATACCTTCTAAAAATCCAAATACACTATTTCAACTGTCTCACCTTCATCCACGTATATACCTTAAAAAAAAATCGAACAGATGGGCAAGGGAACATTTTCCTTTGCTAAATCCATGCTGGCACATTCCCATGAAGCTGTGTCTGTCTAGTCAGGTCTACGCTTCAGTGTGTGAAGGAAGAGCGGGACTTGGGGGTGATTGTATCTGACGACCTTAAAGCTTTCAAACAGGTAGAAAAAGCGACGGCCAAAGCCAGAAGGATGCTTGGGTGCATAAAGAGAGGCATGACCAGCAGAAAAAAGGAGGTGATAGTGCCGGAACGGAGGAGTGGCCTAGTGGTTAGGGTGGTGGATTTTGGCCCTGAGGAACTGAGTTCAATTCCCAGCACAGGCAGCTCCTTGTGACTCTGGGCAAGTCACTTAACCCTCCATTGCCTGCCGCATTGAGCCTGCCATGAGTGGGAAAGCGCGGGGTACAAATGTAACAAAAATAAATAAAAGTATAAGTCTCTGGTGAGGCTTCATTTGGAGTACTGCGTGCAGTTCTGGAGACCGCACCTACGGAAAGATATAAACAGGATGGAGTCGGTTCAGAGGGCGGCTACGAAATTAGTAAGTGGTCTTGAATGCAAAAATTATAGGGACAGGCTTATGAACCTCAACATGTATGCGTGGGGAGAGAGGAGACATGATAGAAGCGTTTAAATATCTCAAGGGCATTTATGTACAGGAAGAGAGCCTTTTTCAAATGAAGGAGAGCTCTGGAATGAGGGGGCATACGACAAAGTTAAGAAGGAATAGGTTTAGGAGTAACCTAAGGCAGTATTATTTCACAGAAAGGGTGGTGGAGGCGTGGAATGCCCTCCCGGTGGAGGTGGTGGAGTTGAGGACTGTTCCAGAATTTTAAAACGCAAGGGATAAGCATGTGGGATCGCTCAGGAACAGGAAGAATTAGGGGTTACAGAGGATGGGCAGACTGGATGTGTCACATGGCCTTTATCTGTCATCATGTTTCTATGTTTCTACCAATCTTTAGTTTCCTAGATCATCCCTGCTGACCTTTTTAAAACAATTTGTGCTATAATGGCCACCCTCTAGCTTTCAGAGATATTATGACCATTTTAAATGACAGGTTACAAATTACAAGGCCAGAACAAGTAACAGAAGGAATGAAGAACAGAGTGAGAAGGACAAAAGGGAAAATTCACAGGGAGCAAAGAAGAAAAAAAAGGACTGAGACGAGAAAATGGTTATTCAATGCTGTAATTTTGGAAAGCAAGCTCATTCAGTCTATCTTACAGAGAAGAATAAAAGGCACCAAATCAATGGAAATTATTTTTTTCAAAACAACAAAATAGTAGAAACCAAAAAACCACTATAATCTCTTTCTCCATGCTCCAGTTAACACTGAAGAATGTCCCAGCTTTATACAACAAGGACTTTTGTTCCAAGTACTGTATCTGGGATAGCACACAAGAGATCCCTTGAACATAGAAGGCTGTAGCCATACTCATTACTCCCCAATAGAAATTATCATTCATCAGGCGAATAGTTCTAAACTGGCACAGGACACTCTCCAAACCACCACCCTGACTCAAACTTTAATAATTCTCAGTCTTTGTTAGACCTCAGATTACACAGGGTCAAAGAGGAAAGGTCAGTTTGAATAAAAGTGCCTTTTATGACATCCTCCAGTCAATGTTGTAATGTAAATGACAAACCGCTTTTGGCAGTGCATTTTCCACATTATCATCAGCAAATTAAAACTCATTTTTGAGCCGTCATAATCCTTTACTCCTTTTGACCCCCAGCCCCCTTCATCTGTCATCAGATACATCTGAAAAAAGCAAGAGGCCAGTTCAGCCTATAAGAAATGGCATCTGAATAGCATATTGTGGCTTGGGTAAGACATTCTTCTATTTTATGGAGGCAGAGAACATAACGATTAGGGACAGAAGCAAAACAGACACACAGGACACAGAGGAAAACTAAGGGGGATTGGAAATGACTACAAAATTCAGGGAACATCTAAAACAGAAAAGAACTAGGATTCAAAAGGTAATAATTGAGATATAATCAAATTGTCTCCTTTAAGGGTATGTCAAACAATTCTGGGAGTTCATATAGTCATCATTGGCTGAAAAACCTCCCCAAAAAGTTTTATTCATCTATAAATGTACTGAGTTCAAAAGAGCTTTTTACTTAACTTTTGATTCTTAAAGATGTGCTGACTCCTCAGTCGAGTAACTCTATTCCAATGCCAACCATGGCCAATGTTTTGCGACCTTCATCAGGGCTCATGGAACAAAAGTTCACTCCACTTCATGGTTGTTTAATGCAGAATCACCACACCTCAAGGCCCTGAGTTTACAAAAGGACTTTTGGATTAACAGTTTTACGAAAGCGTGAACACTGGTGTCCTGTGCCTTTAAACACACAGCCAGATTATGGTTAAAAGGCAGCAAAAAATCTATTCATAAGTACATAAGTATTGCCATACTGGGAAAGACCAAAGGTCGATCAAGCCAAGCATCCTGTTTCCAACGGTGGCCAATCCAGGTCACAAATACCTGGCAAGATCCCAAAAAAGTACAAAACATTTTATACTGCTTATCCTATAAATAGTGGATTTACCCCAAGTCCATTTAAATAATGGTCTATGGACTTTTCCTTTAGGGAGCCGTCCAAACTTTTTTAAACCTCCGCTAAGCTAACTGCCTTTACCACATTCTCTGGCAACAAATTCCAGAGTTTAATTACACGTTGAGTGAAGAAAACTTTTCTCCGATTCGTTTTAAATTTACTACATTGTAGCTTCATCGCATGCCCCCCAGTCCTAGTATTTTTGGAAAGCGTAAACAGACGCTTCACATCTATCAGTTCAATTCCACTCATTATTTTATAGACCTCTATCATATCTCCCCTCAGCCGCCTTTTCTCCAAGCTGAAGAGCCCTAGCCGCTTTAGCCTTTCCTCATAGGGAAGTCGTCCCATCCCCTTTGTCGCCCTTCTCTGCACCTTTTCTAATTCCACTATATCTTTTTTGTGATACGGCGACCAAAATTGAACACAATATTCAAGGTGCGGTCACACCATGGAGCGATACAAAGGTTTATCACATCCTGATTTTTGTTTTCATTTCCTTTCCTAATAATACCTATCATTCTATTTGCTTTCTTAGCTGCAGCACACTGAGCAGAAGGTTTCAACATATCATAAACGACGACACCTAGATCCCTTTCTTGGTCAGTGACTCCTAACGTGGAACCTTGCATGACGTAGCTATAATTTGGGTTCCTCTTTCCCACATGCATCACTTTGCACTTGCTCACATTAAACGTCATCTGCCATTTAGATGCCCAGTCTCGTAAGGTCCTCTTGTAATTTTTCACAATCCTCCCGCGATTTAACGACTTTGAATAACTTTGAGTCATTTATTTTTGTTACATTTGTACCCCGCACTTTCCCACTCATGGCAGGCTCAATGCGGCTTACATGGGGCAATGGAGGGTTAAGTGACTTGCCCAGAGTCACAAGCAGCTGCCTGTGCCTGCAGTGGGAATCGAACCCAGTTCCCTGGGACCAAAGTCCACTACCCTAACCACTAGGCCACTCCTCCACAAATGCAATTACCTCACTAGTTATTCCCATCTCTGGGTCATTTATAAATATGTTAAAAAGCAGCGGTCCTAGCACAGACCCCTGGGGAACCCCACTAACTACCCTTCTCCATTGAAAATACTGACCATTTAACCCTACTCTGTTTTCTGTCTTTTAACCAATTTTTAATCCACAATAGAACACTACCTCCTATCCCAGACTCTCCAATTTCTTCTGGAGTCTTTCATGAGGTACTTTGTCAAACGCCTTCTGAAAATCCAGATACACAATATCAACCGGCTCACCTTTATCCACGTTTGTTCACCCCTTCAAAGTAATGTACTAGATTGGTGAGGCAAGATTTCTCTTCACTAGTGTAGTTCAGGCTCAAAACACAAAATAAGCCTGCCTTCCCTCACAGGCTGTCCAGCTCAAGTTCAAACAAAGCAGCTCAGGGCTAAATAAGTTAGGTCTACTTCCCTAACAGACCAAAAGATGAGAACATAAGAGTAGCAATACGGGGTCAGACTAGGGTTACCATACGTCCGGATTTACCCGGACATGTCCTCTTTTTGAGGACATGTTCGGGCATCCAGAAGGGTTTTGGCCAGCCTGCCCATTTGTCCGGATTTCTGGACAAATGGGCGGGCTGACGTGCGTGTGGCGGACCTCCCCTCCCCTTACTCATGATCTTCCCTGGTGGTCTAGTGACTTCGGGGCAGGAAAGAGCCCCCTCTTTCCTTCCCGGCACGCTGCTCTGCATCCTGTATGCTGCCTGGGACGGTCTTGGCGAGATTCAAAATGGCCGCTGAGAATTGAGGTCTTGCGAGGCTGCTTCAATTCTCGGTGGCCATTTTGAATCTCGCCGAGACCGTCACAGGCAGCATACAGGATGCAGAGCAGCGCGCCGGGCAGGAAAGAAGGGGCTCTTTTTTTTTTTGTTTGTTTGTTACATTTGTACCCCGCGCTTTCCCACTCATGGCAGGCTCAATGCAGTGGGCAATGGAGGGTTAAGTGACTTGCCCAGAGTCACAAGAAGCTGCCTGTGCCGGGAATCGAACTCAGTTCCTCAGTTCCCCAGGACCAAAGTCCACCACCCTAACCACTAGGCCACTCCTCCACTAGACCACCAGGGAAGATCATGAGTAAGGGGAGAGGTGGTGACAGGGCCGGGGGGAGGGGAGGTGAGGTGGTGACCAGAGGGAGGGGAAAATGCGACAGGGGGCGGGGCAAGGTGCGAGAAGGGGTGGGGCGAGGTGTGGAAAGGGGCGGGGCAAAGACGTGAAGGGGCGGGGCAAGCGTCCTCTTTTTTTAAGGACAAAAAATGGTAACCCTAGATCAGACCAATGGTCCATCTAGCCTAGTATCCTGTTTTCCAAACAGTGGCAAAGCCAGGTCACAAGTACCTGGCAGAAACCCAAATCCGTTGCAACATTCCACACTACAAATCACAGGGCAAGCAGTTGCTTCCCATGTCTGTCTCAATAGCAGACTATGGCCTTCTCCTCCAGGAATTTGTCCAAACCTTTTTTAAACCCAGATATGCTAACCGCCGTTACCACCTCCTTTAGGTATTTCGGCCTGCCGAAAAGAATATTCAAGCCGATGCTCTCTCCAGGGCCTTTAACCCTCCCGAAGAGCCCGAGGAATCCTACCCTATGTTAAACCTGGCCTGTATCGCCTCTGCAACTGTAACTTCGGCCACCTCTAAGACCTCCGTTCCACCATAGGCTAGGAAAAAAGTTCTCAAATAGGGACACTCTTCCACGTTTGTTGGTAACTCTGGCTTCTCCCAGTACTATTGGTGGCCACGCATGGCTCAGGATATTTTGCATTTTGTTTCCAGCTGTCCCGTCTGTGCCCGAAACAAATCCTCTCCTGGCAAGCCATGGGGATGTTTACAGCCGTTACCTGTTCCACAGCTTCCTTGGCAAGAGATATCCATGGACTTTGATACCGACTTACCACCGTCCCAGTCACACGGTCATTTGGGTGGTAGTGGACCGGTTTTCCCATATGGCTCACTTCGTCCCCATGCAATTCCTTCCAACATTTACCTGAACCCAGGTGGAAATTAAATTAGGGTTTTGTTTTAATTGGAGGGGGGGTGAATGTTTATGGAGGGATTCAGTGGTGGGAGGGGGGAGGGGACGGAGGTGTCCGGATCGCGCTCAAGGATAGAATGGAGTTGTTCCCCCCCCTTTTTTTCCTTCTTCTTCCTGTTGGGAATGCAGAGTTGGGGACGGGTGGGGGCAGATGATTTCTGGTTTGCAGGTTACATTGGTAAAATTTGGGGAGCGGTTAGCTCTACGGCACCTCGAAGGGTATAGGAAACTGTTGGGGATGTTATAAGGAACAAAACATTCCCCTTCTTTCCGAGTGTTGACTTTGAATTTATGAGATATACACTTTGAGGGATGGGTAGAGCTGAAATAAGATGGGAGAAGACAGGGCTTGGTAGATATGATATCTTGGAGGTATCTGTCTCAGGGTCCAATGTAACTGTTTCTAATGGTTGGGAATATATTGTTTGGACACAGTTTAGGAAGGGATGGGGTCGGGTGGGGCGGAGGGAGATGATATATAACTTGGGACGGTTGCTCAATAGAATGCTGTAATTTACTGGATGTTTTACAAACTGTTGAAATGTTGCTGACGAAGTATGTGACTGATTTGTCCAATAAAAAGATTTAAACATAATTGGAGGGGAGTGGAAACTAAATTAAGGTTTTGTTTTAGTTGGTGGAGGGACATTGATTAAATTTTTGGCCTACCCGCTTTGTTCTAAATTCACCCAAAATTGGATGTCTGGCTACACCACTGGTCTGAGATAGTTTCTCGTCTCATATTTAGCATTTCTTTATTTATGTGTGTATATGTGTACACATCTGTGTTTGTATCTGTAAGAAGTGCTCACAGGGTAATGTAACAGAAAATTGTTTCTCAGAAAGATAACTCCTCTCCTTGCCCTACCCATGTCCCTTTGACATCTAGATATAGTTGGTGTCACATGGTGTAAATCGCTCCTGCTCTTAAAATGGCATTTACATCTGTAGGCCTCTCAAGATTTGAAAATGTTGCCATTTACAGATGGGGCTGCTTCTAAAATAAGAGCTTATGAGTATTAGACATGTGTATCTGAAATGTCAAATGTGTATTTCACACATATTGTTATGATGATCATTTACATTTTTGCAAATGAGCAAACTGTCCATCATTTCACAGCTGCAGCACCTCCCCTTAACTATATATTCAAACTATAATCACCTCTGCTCCTTATCCCCTGCCATTTTTGTTTTTCATTTTATTCACTAGGTTGTCTGTCCTTCAATAAACAAGATAAAGGCCGCAGGAAATTCACGATGACACAAGAAAAGAAACAAGCAAAAAACCGTCACCAAAACTAGCCACAGAAAAGTGAGCTATCTTTTTAGCCCTCGTCAGATCACATACTAAATCCCTGGCATTAGAAAACCATGCATTATGCATTCAGGTCTTAAGCGCACTTTTCTGCATCTGGGTTTAACAGTGCCTTCATTACCCTTGGATATATAAGAAACATGTGTTGATGTATGTATTTTGTAATCCATTCTGGTATTTTCAGAAGGATGGACTAAATGTCCATGCAGCTTTTCATATGCGTAACATGCTGGCTGTGCACTAAAGCCTACAACAGTTCATTTAAATTGGCCTCTGCTCAATGGTGACGTTTGTAGACTGCAGTCATAAGCTTGTACATTCAAATCCTGAGAAGTCCAAATGGATAAACAATCAGTGACAAGTAAGAAACCTTTAGCTGGTCCTTGCCTTGAACTCTCCTGCAACCTTCAAGTTCCAGATTATGAGCTTAACAGCAGCATCCATAGGGAGGGGCCCAGTCTTCGGAGGAAGGGAAGTAAGATTTTAAAAACTGAACCAACTGTTTAAATCACTCACTTTGGGAAAATTGTAGTCATCAGTGCAGATGCATACCCAGGCTTGCAAACACCTTCTGTGAAATTGGCATACTTTGCTGCCAGCTCCACTAGTCTGTAGAAAAGAAAGTAAAATGAGGACTCAAAACTGTTTAGTTAAAAAAAAAAATAAAGTAAAGAAATCAGTTTCTTTCTTGCTTCTATCGTTACAATTTTTGGTCCTATTTCTTTTTGCTTTAAAATAAATCAACACCACAAAAAAATTTTTTTTTTCAAAAAATGTTCAGACCTTCGGGAGATATTTATCTAACATTGTTCCAACAGATACCAGTATTAGATATTTGTCAGTGATCAATTTTCAAATTATTTTTATCATTTTTAATTTCTCTATTAAATAAAAAGTCCAAAGACACGTACGGTCCCTATTTACAAAGCTACTTGGCAATGTGTTGGCATTACCGTACCGCCAGCCGCAGCGCAGCTTTGTAAACAGGGGGGTTAGCTTCTGTTGCAGCGCTTCCAAACTTTTCAGGAGGCTCAACATTTATCTGACATGCTGCTTCAGGGATAGTAATCCCTGAAAATACCTATATTTGCATGTCCAATTTAACATCCACTTCTGCATTCAACAAACATTACAGCACACTCTTAACTCTCCAAGATGATAGTGGCATTTTTAAAAACTTTATATTTATATCTGGAGATTAGCTGATCATTCTGAGCCAATGCCTTAATGGCATCCAAACCAATTCTTCATTTAGACCCAAGGTACCACCATGTTAAGCTCAAAGATCCAACACTGATCTTCATAATTCAACTGACATTCATTATCTCCTCCTTCCCATCCCTGCTGAACACCATCAGTTTTTCTCCAATGCATGTCTCCCTGACAGTATCCTGTTTCAAAAAGCCAGTGAGAGGCTAAAGGGGCAATCAAAGTGTCAGTATAAATGTGGGATTTATTTTCATTTGAATGCAATCCTACTTTTTTAAGTAGTTCTTCCCAATAAATGAGACTGTTGTATGGACAGAGTATTATGTAGATCACATATGCTTGGAATAAACTCCCTGAGCCCATACACCAAGCCCCCCTCCCTGCCCAACTTCAAATCCTTGCTCAAAGCCCACCTCTTCAATGTAACTTTCGGCACCTAACCATTATTCATCTATTCAGGAAATCTAGACTGCCCCAATTTGATTGACTGCACTTTTTTGTCCTTTAGATTGTAAGCTCCTTCGAGCAGGGAATGTCCTCTGTGTTAAATTGCACAGTGCTGCGTAACCCTGGTACCACTTTATAAATGTTAAGTAGTAGTAATATATGATATACTGCAATTAGTCTGAAAAAGTGGCTTCAATGGATAATAGTAGGATGGATCCAAAATGTCCCCCATTTACCAATCAGATTTACATTTATATAAAGTAGAAAAATGTGTTCCTATAGTTTTACTTCTTTGCAATGCAATAATCTAAAAATATGCCAATGTTTATGTACCAAGTTCCTAATGGTAGAAAATAGAGAGAAGTACAAATGTTAAAAGACCTTCCTGGAAAAACCTAGGGGGTCTTTTACTAAAGGTTAGCTCGAGTTATCTGCAGCAGGGTCCATAGGAATAAAATGGGCCCTGCTGCAGTTAAGCTAATCTTTTGTAAAAGACCCCCCTAGCTCTTAAATAAGCCTGTCTCACAACTAAGTACATAAGTAATGCCATACTGGGAAAAGACCAAAGGCCCATCAAGCCCAGCACCCTGTCCACGACAGCGGCCAATTCAGGTCAAGGGCACCTGGCAGCTTCCCAAACGTACAAACATTCTATACATGCTATTCCCGAAATTGTAGATTTTTCCCAAGTCCATTTAGTAGCGGTCTATGGACTTGTCCTTTAGAAAACCGTCCAAACCATTTTTAAACTCTGCCAAGTTAACCGCCTTCACCATGTTCTCCGGCAACGAATTCCAGAGTTTAATTATGCGTTGGGTGAAGAAACATTTTCTCCGATTTGTTTTAAATTTACTACACTGTAGTTTCATCACAAGCCCCCTAGCCCTACTATTTTTGGAAAGCGTGAACAGACGCTTCACATCCACCTGTTCCACTCCACTCAATAGGAAAATCTCTTTGCTGCCAGCAATACCTATGCTTGAAATTTAAAGTCAGATAAAGTAGAGCACAGGCATCTTAGATGTAAAATTGATTATACTCACTTTCATTTTCCTATGGAAGTAAGTACCATGTAAATAAACTCCATCCCTTTTAAAAATATGTATATTCAGTTACAAGTGGTTTGTGCAGACAACAAGATTAATCAAACAAGCCACCAAGTGACAATATTTGATGCTACCAGGATATTTCCCAGTCCCCAGATGGCTTACAATCTAAGCAGAAGCGTAGTCAGGTTTTGACATCAGGAGGAGCAGACCTTATGTAAAACATGCGGCAGTGTGAAGCTGAAGGGCCGATCCGCACAGGTGCTGTTTCATTCAAAATCTGTTGGGGGGGGGTGGCCGATCCCGATGCACCCCCCCCCCAGTTACGCCTCTGAAGGGTCCTTTTACTAAGCTGCAGAAGAAATTAGCATGGGCCCATCCTAATATCTTCTGCGTAAAAAAAGGAGACAGCGCAGCACAATTCCTGCATTAGCTGCCTAAAATGGAAATGGGTGGAAGCTGAGCATGACATGCGTGGATGAAGAACTGGTCAGCTCTGACACAGGTTGGTACTGTGCACTAGCTCTCATGACTACCGATAGCACAGCCGCAGTTACCGCCTCTCAAGAGAAGGCAGTAACTGCAGCTTTACTATGGACAATCCAGCATTGAAGCTACTGTCATTCCAACCATGACAACCCCCTCTAATCTCAGTTCCTACCCCTTAACCCTCCCCCCTCTGCACAGGTGAAATTCCATGATACCTGCTGCATACATCCAATAACACCCATGTGCATCTTATCCCTCCCAAAACATATGCAGTCCCCCCCCTACCAAGGCTCCTCTTGAGGTTGCAACCCCATGAAAAACACAGCCCCTGAAGGAAAACCCTCCCCTCCTCCATCCCTTCTGGATTTTCCTGGGGGGGGGGGGGGGGTCAACATTGGTGGTGCAGTGATCCCTGATGGCAGCGATCCTCCTCCACTGCTGCTCAGGTTATTTATTTTAAAAATATATATCCCACTCTATCTGAAATTCTAGGCGGGGTACAAAACACATACACATTAACATACAAACACTAAAGACAATATATAATTAAACATTTCTTAGTACTGCTGTAAATATCATCTGGTCAAAAAGAAAACTGGTGCCTGAGTTGGTGCTGGGATCCAGAATGGTGCTTATCCCATTTTGGATCCCAGCACCAACCCAGGCATCAGCAAAGAAGGATCGCTGCCCGCCAGGGACCACTGCACCACCAGTGTCGACCGCATGGGGGTGAGGGGGTACGGGGAGGGTAGGATTCAGGGGTGGGGTAGAGTTTGTGCATGGAAGGGTCAGACCATTAAAGGGGGAGGGGAAACCACATGATCACCTGTGCAGGTGGGAGGATAGGACAGAGGGCCTTGGAGCACGGGATCAGTTGGAGCAGGAATGGACTGCAATGCCCAAAGGTCATCTTGACAGTTTGCGTTGGGGCTGCATTATATGCATGCACCAATAGTGGTGCCTGAATGCTGTGTGCCATGTGCGGTAAATCCAGTGCAGAAGCAGGTCACTCCCCTTGCATTTCTTGTACAGGTTTGCACTTATTACATTTTAATCCTTGCTGTTTATGTGCATTAAGTTCAAAATCTACCACACCTTGATAAAAAGAACCTCAGGAAATGAAGACTTTGCGCATCATTTATTTTTTGGTTCCTGGTTGCTTTCTTTTTATTCTTTTTATTTTCAGGCACTGAGCCTTAAGTAGTTGATTGGCTTGTTCTGTCATAGCATCATGTCTTTCTATACAATACAATAAAAAATGTATATTCTGCTACATACCATTGCTGGTTCCATATAGATTAGAATAATTAAAAGAGACTAGGCAACTCGAAACATCAAAATTAAACAAATAGTAAAAACCTCATACATATAACTATAATATAATCCAAACAAGTGTTTTTTTTAGCAGTTTACAAAAACATAAATAATTACAAGTTAATCTTACTCCAATGGAAACAAATTTTTGCATTGTGCTGAAACAGAAGCAAAGCCATAGCAAGGATCGATTTATATCTAATTCTTTTGGGCACAAGAAACTGCAATAAACTTTGCTATCACAACCTAAGAGATTGACCCAATTTCCCCAGCAGATAACGTCATGTTCTGAACAGTCTTTCGAGTTAGTAAGTTTAGATGTTGTGGAAGTAGTCACACCAACGGATTGAGTTTGGTCAAATTTTGTGATACCGAGTATGAATGAGTTTTCAAGTTTATATGATAAATTCCACAAATCTTGTTGTCAGCTAGATATTTGCCCAAGAACGGTATTGAATACTCCTTCTTTAACTCTTAAGATCCGGCTCTATACTACAATTGTAGACCATTAGGTAGTAGGTCAGTTCCATGTAATTAGGGTGCTATTTTATTGAAGTCTCCTACTTTAGACCAGACTCAAGCTCGTAATTATCATCCTATAGCAAATATCCCATTTGTTTGTTAAAATTATAGAAAGTGTAGTAGCGAGACAGATGGTGGACTATTTAGATTCAAACAAATCCGCAGTCAAGCGGATAACTCGAACGCCCCACGGGAGAATGCAGGTATAGAAGAAAGTGGGATGTTTCACCATGGCAAAACAAAACCTGGAGAAATGGATCTTAAAAGTACTTGTTTATTGATGAAAAAAAGGACTTGACACAACCGTTGTGTTTCAGCCGTTAGGCCTGCATCAGGAGTCTACAAAACACACATATATACAAATAAAAATTGAATGAAAATTAAAATTAAATAGAGATTAAATAAAAGCAAACCTAATATAAATAAAGATGCAAACACCAGAGTATTAAAAGCAAATGGTAATGGAAAATATTACAGAATAAAAATTAGTAAAATATTACGATAATCAAAAACATGTATAAATAGACAGTTAAAGCATAAATAAACATGTATATACATCAGTTGCTAAATACAAGCCATACGGACAAAGATATGTGTATGAACATAAAATACTAATATTTCATAAAAAATATATACAATAAGTTACAGAAAAATGATAAGTAAAATATAGAAATTAACTATACAAAGCTTATAAATAAAATATAATGTATGGAGTATATTTAATAAAATATGTCTGCACGATGTATTAAAAAATTAACAGACAGTAATCTTTTTATGAAAAACTGTACGCTTGAATATACTTATATATATAAGTATATTCAAGCGTACAGTTTTTCATAAAAAGATTAGTCTGTTAATTTTATATATATTCCATACATTATGTTTTATTTATAAGCCTTGTATAGTTAATTTCTATATTTTATCATTTTTCTGTAACTTATTGTATATATTTTTTATGAAATATTACTATTTTACGTTTTATGATAATACGGTCAGGGACGCCCAAATCTGGAAATTTAGGTCGACCTTAGAGATGGTCGTCCTTAGACTTGGTTGTTTCTGATTTTTGGCAATAATGGAAACTGAGGACGCCCATACATGTCTTTGCAGACACTATAATATGTGAAGCCTGCTACAAACCTTGACTCAGCCATACTTCATCCTGTATGCTTAGATATTTTTATGGTTCTAGATTTTTCATAAATTTGTACTTATTCTCACTGCCTTGTTTGCAACACTGTTGTTTACATTCTGTATTGTTCTACCATTTCTGAAAGAAATGCTATAACATTTTAACTTTCTTTTGTTTTTGTGCTGTTTGAAATTGTTCCCACACATACCTACTAAGGGTCAATTCCTTTATCGCTGCTATTTTGACTGTTTTTCTTTCTCTATTGTTGAGCACTAGTGTCCACATATCCTCAACCTCTTCTGCTTGCCAAGGTCCAAACTTGAGACTGCAATCTACTCCAGTTCATCCAAGAAGTCTAAGGCATCCAGAGCAGACCTCCTTCTCAAATGGGTAAGCCCGGCTACAAAGGGAAGGTGTTTCAATAGGACGCCTTGTCTCAAACCGGTGAAGATCATAACAACTTAAGCGAGAATTTAGGGTCCAAATGGAATTCTTCACACCTGATACCAGATGACCCACGTGAACAATTGACTGACACACCAATGTGGACTCACCAGTTCGGCCTGCTCCTGTCTCATCTGGATACTTCTGCATTTGTACTCTTACTCTACATCATCTTTCCTCCAAGCACATTCTTCCTGCGCAATTTGGGACTCTTGACATAATGACATACTAATGAACTTGGTTTTCTACTGCTTCTATTGAGGTACTGATAGCCTCTAGCCTTGCCTCTGCCTCCAGTCATCCAAAAGCTCTCACAGTTGGAGACTTGGTGCACTGGAAGTACTACACCAGCCACCCCCACCAGTCCCAATGATTGCCACTCCTCCTAAACCAATAGCCACCACTTCCTGACCTGATACCTATGTCAGAAGGGCGTACTCCAAATTTAAACAAAGAAAAACAAACAGCTGTCCTGTTAAACTATTTTCCTTTTGAGAAGGTCAGTCTGTAATGAGCTAAGTTATGTGAAATGTTCAGCATGTATAGAAAAGATATTGCAAGTTAGCTAGAAGGAATAAGAGATGTGAAATTTTTTTTAACAGGATTGTATAAGGATTGTATAGTTTCAGAACAGTGACCCCTACAGTTGCATTGTCATGACAGGATATTTTGTCATGTTTGATAATGCTTCTGTCTACATAATTAGATTTTTTACATATACCTTGAACTATGCAAAGAATGAAATCTGAAGAACTCCCTTAATGGCATGTTACTATTGAAGTGGACAATTATTAGATGGACTGTTTAAGTAACTGGAAACCATGAGAAGCCTTCAGTAGAAGTCTCCTAGATGTCTTCCATGTGAACCCCTGCCTGCCTGAGTGAGCCTGCCCGAGCAAATCCCCTGCCTGAGTGAATCTTTCAACAGTATACAGACTGCTGTTTCACAATACCCGAACCACCTACACTGACCTATGAAAGCCTCTGATGCAAAATTGTCTACTCATCTGTTATGATTCTGCCGGTTTGGCTGAGGGGGAGGGGGGGACGTCTCTTCTGATTGGCTGCCAGTGGTTGTGCTGACGTCAGGGGATAGTACTTTAGCCTGCAGCGGAAGAGTTTCTCTGCTTTTGCGTTACTTACTTGGTGGTGACAGGAAAGCCTGATAGTTTTCTCTCAGAACGTGATCTAGGTTCTGACAGGGATCTGTGTTGTATTAGAGTATTCTTTTCCTTCCCTCTGAGTTAGCTGCTGCTGTGTGTGTGTGTGCACAGTAGCTCTGTAATCAGGGTCAGCTGCTCGTTTGTTTAGTGGGGGCTGGGCATTGCTCAACCTCCGGCCTGCTGGCTCAGTGAGTTTAACCCTTTGTGTACTGTGTGTATTGTATTCCTGCCTCTGCCAGTGTGTTTGTTGGATGGGCCCCGCTCTGGGGAGGGGAAGCCTTCTCTCTGATTGTTTGTTGATTTATGGCACTCTCTCTCTCTGCTGGCTCTACAAGCTTAACCCTTTGTGTTCTGTGTGCCTCTGTCTACAGTGGGTTTGAGGCAAAGGCTTTCTGCCTTCCTTTTGTGTCTGGTTCCTCTGGCTTCTGCCTGGGGCTCCTACCCTGGTGGAAGGGGGGGGGGGGGTTGCTGTGTTAGTTCCCCTGTCCTGCGCTAGTCCCCTGGGTGGGCGTGGCCCGCTCTGGTCCTTTGTTTCCCCCTCTGCCCTATTGCTGGTGTTCAGCACGTGTCTGGCATCTTGGGGCCCTCTGGGATCTTTCACCCCTCCCTGTGTGTGATTGGGTTCCAGTTCAGCCGTGAGGCTCGCACGAGTGGCTCTGTGTGCGTGGGTTCCGGTTCGGCCGCGAGGCCCGCCTGTATGCCTATTTCCCTTCTTCCTGAGGGACTGTGGGGAGGGGTAGCTTAAGGGGTATTGTGTAGCTGGGGTGTGCGGTGGTGGGTCAGTCTCCCCTTGGCCTGGGTCGGCGCCCTGCTGGCCTTGGCCAGGGCTCAAGGGCTCACGACCAACCCAACGGATTACAGAACGCAAAAGCCATGAGCTCGACCGATCCATCCCCCATGCAGCTGCTCCAGCAATTGCATGCTCAGCTACAACAGGTATCGGGAGTCGTGAACGCACTGTCTCAACGGGTAGACACGCTGTCACGGGGGCTGCGGAGGGCCCGCCAGCTTCTACTCCGCAGGGTTCCCACGCATGCGGCCGAGGGATTCGGGTGGCTACGCCCCCGAGGTACGAGGGCGACAGTAAGACCTGCCGGGGGTTCCTCAATCAATGCCAAATTGTCTTCGAGTTGCAGGCCCGGGATTTTCCTTCAGATTGGGCGAAGGTGGCTTATATTATCTCTCTACTGGCAGGCCCCGCTCTGGCCTGGGCCTCGCCCTTATGGGAGAAGAAGGATCCCCTCCTGGATAATTTGGCAGAGTTCTTGAAACAATTTCGGCTCATCTTTGAGGAACCCGGGAAGCCCGCTTCGGCGGCGACTCAGCTGTTGAACCTACATCAGGGGCGACTCTCTCTGGGTGAGTACGCCGTCCAGTTTCGGACCTTGGCCGCGGAGCTAGGTTGGGATAACCCAAGCCTGACTGCGGTATTCTGGCATGGGGTCTCGGCCAACATTAAGGACGAACTCACAGGCCGGGAGATGCCCTCAGATCTGAACGACCTCATCCGTCTCTGCACCCAGGTGGACATCCGGTTCAGGGAGCGGGACTGTGAACGTCGCGCTGGTCAGCAGGTTGCAGGGGCTAACTCGAGGAGCTCGCACAAGAGCATTGCTTCCCCGTCACTGGGTGTGCCCGACGGGTCTGAACCTATGCAGGTTGACCGGGCGGCCCAGGAGAGACAGCGGAGACGCTCTAAGGGGCTGTGCCTGCATTGTGGAGTGAAGGGGCACTTTGTCCGTGAGTGCCCGAAGAGAAAGAAGTCGGGAAACCAGCAGCCCTGATACCGACTAGGGAGACCGGGTCAGGGCCAAAGTCTGTCTCCCCTTGGATGCAGGTTTTGGTGCCAGTTCTACTGGCGATTAAGGATACCCCTTGTTTTGAGGCGCTAGTTGACTCGGGGGCGGGAGGCAACTTTATCAGCGCGGACCTGGTGCGGGTTCATCAAATTCCTACGATGGAGTTATCTCAGTCCATCACTGTCTCAGCGGCTTGGGGACTGGTTCGGGGAGTTCTCCGCTCCAGGACCGTGCCTATGACCATACGGGTAGGAGTCTTACACAAAGAAGTTATCTCCTTCTACGTCCTTCCGTCGGCCACTGAGGCCATAATCCTGGGATTACCCTGGCTTCGCCTGCATAACCCTTGCATTGATTGGGCCCGGGGTGAATTGACAGCATGGGGCCCGGGCTGCCAGAAGGTCTGTTTGGATAAGATCTCGCCAGCCCCAGTGACGCTTCCTTTGGATCGAGCCAATGTTATGTTACCGGGGCCCTACAGATCCTTTGGAGATGTTTTTTCCAAACAGCAAGCAGAGATTCTGCCTCCTCATCGCTCCTATGACTGTGCCATAGAGCTACTACCTGGCACTGAACCTCCCCGTGGCCGCGTATACCCCCTATCCCGGCCAGAGACTGTAGCCATGTCCCAGTATATTCGAGAGAACCTAGCTCGAGGCTTCATCCGGCCCTCTAAATCGCCCGCGGGGGCTGGATTCTTCTTCGTGGAGAAGAAGGATGGGGGGTTGCGCCCCTGTATTGACTACAGGGGACTCAATGCCATCACGCGGAAGGACAAATACCCCCTTCCCTTGATTTCTGAGATGTTTGACCGCCTCCAGGGGGCCCAGATCTTCTCCAAGCTCGATCTCAGGGGGGCCTACAACCTTGTGCGGATCAAGGAGGGGGATGAGTGGAAGACGGCGTTTAACACCCGCGACGGGCATTACGAATATCTGGTAATGCCGTTTGGACTTGCTAATGCTCCAGCCATCTTCCAAGCCTTCATGAATGACATCTTCAGGGATCTCCTGTATACGTTTGTGATGGTCTACTTGGACGACATTTTGATTTTTTCAAGGGCTGAGGAAGAGCACCAGGAGCACGTGAAGACCGTATTGCAGCGGTTGAGGGAGAACCACCTCTATGTGAAATTGGAAAAGTGTGAATTCCATCGCTCCGAACTGCTCTTCCTGGGGTACATCATTTCTAACCACAGGCTGCGTATGGACCCCAGTAAGCTGACAGCCATCCTGCACTGGCAGCAACCTACAGGGCGTAAGGCTCTACAGCGCTTCTTAGGTTTTGCAAACTACTATAGGCAGTTTATTTGGAATTACTCGTCCCTGACTGCCCCTCTTACTGCCTTGACTAAGAAGAACGCTGACGCTCGCAACTGGTCGCCTGAGGCGTGTCAGGCCTTTGAGAATCTGAAACAGGCATTTGTTGGAGCTCCAGTGTTGCGCCATCCCAACCCGACAAATAAATTTTTCGTGGAAGTGGACACATCATCGGTTGGCGTAGGAGCAGTGCTGTCCCAGGCCCACCCCAGTGGGAAACTTCTCCCATGTGCATTCTTCTCTAAAAAGTATACCCCTGCCGAGAAGAATTATGCGAATCTGAAACAGGCATTTGTTGGAGCTCCAGTGTTGCGCCATCCCAACCCGACAAATAAATTTTTCGTGGAAGTGGACGCATCATCGGTTGGCGTAGGAGCAGTGCTGTCCCAGGCCCACCCCAGTAGGAAACTTCTCCCATGTGCATTCTTCTCTAAAAAGTATACCCCTGCCGAGAAGAATTATGCCATTGGGGATCAGGAGCTATTAGCCATTAAATTGGCCCAGGAAGAATGGCGTCATCTGCTGGAAGGGGCGCAGGAGCCCTTCACGGTGTTCACGGACCATAAAAACCTGACTTATTTACGAGAAGCGAGAAGGCTGAATCCTCGCCAGGCCCGGTGGGCACTATTCTTCTCCCGCTTTGATTTCATTCTGACTTATCGTCCAGCGGAGAAGAACATCAAGGCAGACGCCCTCTCCAGGTCCATGGAGGCTGACCTGGAGGAAGAACCCCTGCAGTATGTAATTAAACCCGATGTCATTGTGCCCGCGATGACCTTTGTGCCACCCCGGCTGAGAGAAAAGACACTCCAATGGGGGCATGCCTCTCGAATGGCAGGACGTCCCGGGATCCTGGGAACCAAGCGGTTCATCTCCCAGCAGTATTGGTGGCCTTCACTTGATCGGGATGTGCAGGAGTTTGTGGCTGCGTGTCCTGAGTGCGCCCAGCATAAAGCTGACCGTCGGAGACCCCAGGGGTTGCTGATGCCTTTACCGGTACCTGAGAGACCGTGGACCCACATTGCCATGGACTTTGTTATGGATCTGCCCAACTCTGAAGGGCACACAGTTGTCTTGGTAGTGGTGGTTCGGTTTTCTAAAATGGCCCACTTCATACCCATGCCTACCCTTCCTTCGGCAGTGAAGCTGGCACAGTATTTCATCAGCGCTATTTTTTAGTCTCCATGGTCTGCCAGAATCTATTACCTCTGATCGAGGAGTACAGTTTGTCTCAAAGTTCTGGAGAGCCCTGAATCGGGCCCTTGAAATAAAGCTGAACTTTTCGTCGGGATATCACCCACAATCCAATGGCCAAACAGAACGAGTGAATCAATGCTTGAAGCAATTCCTGCGGATGTATGTCAATGAGCACCACAATGACTGGAGTCAGCTGCTGCCTTGGGCAGAAAGCGAATGCTACATACCTGTAGAAGGTATTCTCCGAGGACAGCAGGCTGATAGTTCTCACTGATGGGTGACGTCCTCGGCAGCCCCTCCAATCGGAATCTTCCTAGCAAAGTCCTTTGCTAGCTCTCGCTCGCCCACGCGCACTGCGCATGCGCGGCCGTCTTCCCGCCCGAAACCGGCTCGAGCCGGCCAGTCCAGTATGTAGCAAGACAATACACTTCAAGGGAAGACACAACTCCAAAGGGGAGGCGGGCGGGTTTGTGAGAACAATCAGCCTGCTGTCCTCGGAGAATACCTTCTACAGGTATGTAGCATTCGCTTTCTCCGAGGACAAGCAGGCTGCTTGTTCTCACTGATGGGGTATTCCTAGCCCCCAGGCTCACTCAAAACAACAACCATGGTCAATTGGGCCTCGCAACGGCGAGGACATAACTGAGATTGACCTAAAAAATTTACCAACTAACTGAGAGTGCAGCCTGGAACAGAACAAACAGGGCCCTCGGGGGGTGGAGTTGGATCCTAAAGCCCAAACAGGTTCTGAAGAACTGACTGCCCGAACCGACTGTCGCGTCGGGTATCCTGCTGCAGGCAGTAATGAGATGTGAATGTGTGGACAGATGACCATGTCGCAGCTTTGCAAATTTCTTCAATGGAGGCTGACTTCAAGTGGGCTACCGACGCAGCCATGGCTCTAACATTATGAGCCGTGACATGACCCTCAAGAGCCAGCCCCGCCTGGGCGTAAGTGAAGGAAATGCAATCTGCTAGCCAATTGGATATGGTGCGTTTCCCTACAGCCACTCCCCTCCTATTGGGGTCAAAAGAAACAAACAATTGGGTGGACTGTCTGTTGGGCTGTGTCCGCTCCAGATAGAAGGCCAATGCTCTTTTGCAGTCCAATGTGTGCAGCTGACGTTCAGCAGGGCAGGAATGAGGACGGGGAAAAAATGTTGGCAAGACAATTGACTGGTTCAGATGGAACTCCGACACGACCTTTGGCAGAAACTTAGGGTGAGTGCGGAGGACTACTCTGTTGTGATGAAATTTGGTGTAAGGGGCCTGGGCTACCAGGGCCTGAAGCTCACTGACTCTACTAGCTGAAGTAACTGCCACCAAGAAAATGACCTTCCAGGTCAAGTACTTCAGATGGCAGGAATTCAGTGGCTCAAAAGGAGGTTTCATCAGCTGGGTGAGAACGACATTGAGATCCCATAACACTGTAGGAGGCTTGACAGGGGGCTTTGACAAAAGCAAACCTCTCATGAAGCGAACAACTAAAGGCTGTCCTGAGATCGGCTTACCTTCCACATGGTAATGGTATGCACTGATTGCGCTAAGGTGAACTCTTACAGAGTTGGTCTTGAGACCAGACTCAGACAAGTGCAGAAGGTATTCAAGCAGGGTCTGTGTAGGACAAGAGCGAGGAGCTAGGGCCTTGCTGTCACACCAGACGGCAAACCTCCTCCACAGAAAGAAGTAACTCCTCTTAGTGGAATCTTTCCTGGAAGCAAGCAAGACGCGGGAGACACCCTCTGACAGACCCAAAGAGGCAAAGTCTACGCTCTCAACATCCAGGCCGTGAGAGCCAGGGACCGGAGGCTGGGATGCAGAAGAGCCCCTTCGTCCTGCGTGATGAGGGTCGGAAAACACTCCAATCTCCACGGTTCTTCGGAGGATAACTCCAGAAGAAGAGGGAACCAGATCTGACCAGGGGCGTATCTGGACTCCGGCGGTAGGGGGGGCCAGAGCCAGAGGGAGGGGGCACATTTTAGCGCCCCCCCCGCCCCCCCCCCCCCCCCCCCGCCGCCGCCGCCGCCGCCGCCGAGCCCCCACCGCCACCAATAACTTAGTCTCTCCACCCCCCTCCCGCCGCCAACCCTCCCCCGCTACCGTTCTTACTTTTGCTGGCGGGGGACCCCAACCCCGCCAGCCGAGGTCTGCTTCCACCTGCCGCTGCCTTCAAAACTTCTTCTTCAGCCGGCGGGGGACCCCAAACCCCCGCCAGCCGCCCCGCGCTGTTTAAAATTCATCTTCGGCCTCCGTGGCCGTGCTGCTGGGATAGGCGGCGCTGTTGAAATCCACTTCGGAGTCTGACGTCGCAGCACGTACAACGTACAACGACGTCAGACTCCGAAGTGGATTTCAACAGCGCCGCCTATCCCAGCAGCACGGCCACGGAGGCCGAAGATGAATTTTAAACAGCGCGGGGCGGCTGGCGGGGGTTTGGGGTCCCCCGCCGGCTGAAGAAGAAGTTTTGAAGGCAGCGGCAGGTGGAAGCAGACCTCGGCTGGCGGGGGTTGGGGTCCCCCGCCAGCAAAAGTAAGAACGGCAGCGGGGGAGGGTTGATGGCGGTAGGGGGGGCCAGGGCAAAATCTGCGGGGGCCCAGGCCCCTGAGGCCCCACGCAGATACGCCCCTGGATCTGACGCGGCCAAAAAGGAGCAATCAGAATCATGGTGCCTCGGTCTTGCTTGAGTTTCAACAAAGTCTTCCCCACCAGAGGAATGGGAGGATAAGCATACAGCAGGCCCTTCCCCCAATCCAGGAGGAAGGCATCCGATGCCAGTCTGCCGTGGGCCTGAAGCCTGGAACAGAACTGAGGGACTTTGTGGTTCACTCGAGATGCGAAGAGATCCACCAAGGGGGTGCCCCACACTTGGAAGATCTGGCGCACCACTCGGGAATTGAGCGACCACTCGTGAGGTTGCATAATCCTGCTCAGTCTGTCGGCCAGACTGTTGTTTACGCCTGCCAGATATGTGGCTTGGAGCACCATGCCGAGACGGCGAGCCCAGAGCCACATGCTGACGGCTTCCTGACACAGGGGGCGAGATCCGGTGCCCCCCTGCTTGTTGACATAGTACATGGCAACCTGGTTGTCTGTCTGAATTTGGATAATTTGATGGGACAGCCGATCTCTGAAAGCTTTCAGAGCGTTCCAGATCGCTCGCAACTCCAGGAGATTGATCTGTAGACCGCGTTCCTGGAGGGACCAGCTTCCTTGGGTGTGAAGCCCATCGACATGAGCTCCCCATCCCAGGAGAGACGCATCCGTTGTCAGCACTTTTTGTGGCTAAGGAATTTGGAAAGGACGTCCCAGAGTCAAATTGGACCGGATTGTCCACCAATAGAGGGATTCGAGAAAACTCGTGGACAGGTGGATCACGTCTTCTAGACCCCCAGCAGCCTGATACCACTGGGAGGCTAGGGTCCATTGAGCAGATCTCATGTGAAGACGGGCCATGGGAGTCACATGAACTGTGGAGGCCATGTGGCCCAGCAATCTCAACATCTGCCGAGCTGTGATCTGCTGGGACGCTCGCACCCGCGAGACGAGGGACAACAAGTTGTTGGCCCTCGCCTCTGGGAGATAGGCGCGAGCCGTCCGAGAATCCAGCAGAGCTCCTATGAATTTGAGTTTCTGCACTGGGAGAAGATGGGACTTTGGATAATTTATCACAAACCCCAGTAGCTCCAGGAGGTGAATAGTCATCTGCATGGACTGCAGGGCTCCTGCCTCGGATGTGTTCTTCACCAGCCAATCGTCGAGATATGGGAACACATGCACCCCCAGCCTGCGAAGTGCCGCTGCTACTACAGCTAGGCACTTTGTGAACACTCTGGGCACAGAGGCGAGCCCAAAGGGTAGCACACAGTACTGGAAGTGGCGTGTGCCCAACTGAAATCGCAGATACTGTCTGTGAGCTGGCAGTATCGGGATGTGTGTGTAGGCATCCTTCAAGTCCAGAGAGCATAGCCAATCGTTTTGCTGAATCATGGGGAGAAGGGTGCCCAGGGAAAGCATCCTGAACTTTTCTTTTACGAGATATTTGTTCAGGGCCCTTAGGTCTAGGATGGGACGCATCCCCCCTGTTTTCTTTTCCACAAGGAAGTACCTGGAATAGAATCCCAGCCCTTCTTGCCCGGATGGCACGGGCTCGACCGCATTGGCGCTGAGAAGGGCGGAGAGTTCCTCTGCAAGTACCTGCTTGTGCTGGAAGCTGTAAGACTGAGCTCCCGGTGGACAATTTGGAGGTTTGGAGGCCAAATTGAGGGTGTATCCTTGCCGGACTATTTGCAGAACCCACTGATCGGAGGTTATGAGAGGCCACCTTTGGTGAAAAGCTTTCAACCTCCCTCCGACTGGCAGGTCGCCCGGCACTGACACTTGGATGTCGGCTATGCTCTGCTGGAGCCAGTCAAAAGCTCGCCCCTTGCTTTTGCTGGGGAGCCGCGGGGCCTTGCTGAGTCGCACGCTGCTGACGAGAGCGAGCGCGCTGGGGCTTAGCCTGGGCCGCAGGCTGTCGGGAAGGAGGATTGTACCTACGCTTACCAGAAGTATAGGGAGCAGTCTTCCTTCCCCCGAAAAATCGTCTACCTGTAGAGGTAGAAGCTGAAGGCTGCCGGCGGGAGAACTTGTCGAATGCGGTGTCCCGCTGGTGGAGAGACTCTACCACCTGTTCGACTTTCTCTCCAAAAATATTGTCCGCACGGCAAGGCGAGTCCGCAATCCGCTGCTGGAGTCTATTCTCCAGGTCGGCGGCACGCAGCCATGAGAGCCTGAGCATCACCACACCTTGCGGCCCTGGACGCAACATCAAAAGTGTCATACACTCCTCTGGCCAGGAATTTTCTGCACGCCTTCAGCTGCCTGACCACCTCCTGAAAAGGCTTGGCTTGCTCGGGGGGAAGAGCATCAACCAAGCCCGCCAACTGCCGCACATTATTCCGCATGTGTATGCTCGTGTAGAGCTGGTAAGACTGAATCTTGGCCACGAGCATAGAAGAATGGTAGGCCTTCCTCCCAAAGGAGTCTAAGGTTCTAGAGTCTTTGCCCGGGGGCGCCGAAGCATGCTCCCTAGAACTCTTAGCCTTCTTTAGGGCCAGATCCACAACTCCAGAGTCGTGAGGCAACTGGGTGCGCATCAGCTCTGGGTCCCCATGGATCCGGTACTGGGACTCGATCTTCTTGGGGATGTGGGGATTACTTAGTGGCTTGGTCCAGTTCGCAAGCAATGTCTTTTTCAGGACATGGTGCAAGGGAACAGTGGACGCTTCCTTAGGTGGAGAAGGATAGTCCAGGAGCTCAAACATTTCAGCCCTGGGCTCGTCCTCCACAACCACCGGGAAGGGGATGGCCGTAGACATCTCCCGGACAAAGGAAGCAAAAGACAGACTCTCGGGAGGAGAAAGCTGTCTTTCAGGAGAGGGAGTGGGATCAGAAGGAAGACCCTCAGACTCCTCGTCAGAGAAATATCTGGGGTCTTCTTCTTCTTCCCACGAGGCCTCACCCTCGGTGTCAGACACAAGTTCACGGACCTGCGTCTGCAACCGCGCCCGGCTCGACTCTGTGGAGCCACGTCCACGATGGGGGCGTCGAGAGGTAGACTCCCTCGCCCGCATCGGCGAAGCTCCCTCCGCCGACGTAGTCGGGGAGCCCTCCTGGGAGGTGGCCGCAGTCGGCACCGCACGCGGTACCGACGTCGGGGACCTCACCCCGGTCGATGGGCCAGCCGGCGCCACGCTCGACGGTACCGGAGGCGCAAGCACCGCCGGTACCGGAGGGGTAGGGCGCAACAGCTCCCCCAGAATCTCTGGGAGAACGGCCCGGAGGCTCTCGTTCAGAGCGGCTGCAGAGAAAGGCATGGAGGTCGATGCAGGCGTCGACGTCAGAACCTGTTCCGGGCGTGGAGGCTGTTCCGGGCTGTCCAGAGCGGAGCGCATCGACACCTCCTGAACAGAGGGTGAGCGGTCCTCTCGGTGCCGATGCCTGCTGGGTGCCGACTCCCTCGGCGACCCAGAGCTCTCGGTGCCGACACGGGGAGGGGACCGGTGTCGATGCTTCTTCGACTTCTTCCGAAGCATGTCACCGGAGCTCCCCGGCACCGACGAGGAGGACGTAGAATCCATCCGTCGCTTCCTCGGGGCCGAGACCGAAGAGGGTCGATCTCGGGGGGGCTGTACCGCAGGAGCCCTCAGGGTAGGAGGAGACCCACCCGAGGGCTCACCGCCACCAGCAGGGGAATGGACAGCCCTCACCTGCACTCCACTCGATGCACCACCGTCCGACGACATCAGGAGACGAGGTCCCGGTACCACCGACGTCGATGCAGCTATCCGATGTCTCGGCGCCGATGCAGAGGGCCGATGCCTCGATGCACTCGATGCACTGGAAGCCAAGGGTGAAGGTCTGGACGCTGATGACGTCGATGCACACGATGACCCCGGTGCCGATGCCGACGAAGAGCCCGAGAACAAAACGTTCCACTGGGCTAATCTCGCTACTTGAGTCCGCCTCTGTAACAGGGAACACAGACTACAGTTCTGGGAACGGTGCTCGGCCCCCAGACACTGAAGACACGAAGAGTGCCTATCAGTGAGCGAGATTACCCGGGCGCACTGGGTGCACTTCTTGAAGCCGCTGGAAGGCTTCGATGTCATGGGCGGAAAAATCACGCCGGCGAAGTCAAAATCCGAAATGACGAATTTGGAGCACCAAAACTTTAAGGGAGAAAAAATCTCGACCGAGGCCGAAAGAAGGCCTACCCCGACGACGAAAGAAAACTTACCGGGGCAAAAACTGGAAATACGGGAAGGGAAAACGAGACCCAAGGGGTTTTTCGGAGCACTTCCCGACAACTTTACAGAACTTTTCCGAAGAAAAACACGTCAATATAAAACGGACGCGCGAGGTCGACTCTCCGGGGCTCGACACGACAAAAAACACAGCCGTACCGAGTGCGGACGAAAGAAGACTGGCCGGCTCGAGCCGGTTTCGGGCGGGAAGACGGCCGCGCATGCGCGGTGCGCGTGGGCGCGCGAGAGCTAGCAAAGGACTTTGCTAGGAAGATTCCGATTGGAGGGGCTGCCGAGGACGTCACCCATCAGTGAGAACAAGCAGCCTGCTTGTCCTCGGAGAATTCGCTCATAACCGAGTGAGCTCAGCCACGGGCGCTTCACCCTTTTACATCGTATATGGACGACATCCGCGGATACCAGCCCCCTTGAAAACCAACTCGGATGTCCCGGCAGCGGCCGATGCGGTGACCTCGCTCCAAACAATTTGGTCGTCAGTTCAGAAAGCGCTGCGAGTGACCTCCGCTCGTATGAAACGCCAAGCGGATTGGTCTCACAGAGTGGAACCGCGCTTCCAGCCTGGCGACTTGGTGTGGTTGTCGTAATCTTCGTCTGAAGATCCCCTCCTCCCGCTTTGCACCTCGATTTGTGGGCCCGTATCCCATTGTGAGGCAAGTGAATCGGGTCTGTTATCAGCTAAAGTTACCACCTACATTACGGGTACATAACACCTTTCATGTGTCCTTGCTGAAGCCTGTGATTCTGAGAAAAAAGGCTTTGCCCGCGTTGCCTGCTAGTCCAGCCATCTCAGCCTCCCAAGGGGAATACGAAGTCCGGGATGTCTTGGATGCAAGGCGCTTCCGGGGACATCTCCAGTATCTCATTGCGTGGAAGGGATACGGACCGGCAGACAACTCCTGGGAGGACGCTACTCATGTCCACGTGCCAGTCCTAGTCAGACGGTTCCATTGCCTTTTCCCTCACAAACCTAAACCTCGTGGACGGGGTAGGGGGGGCCCTTGAAGGGGGGGTGATGTTATGATTCTGCCGGTTTGGCTGAGGGGGAGGGGGGGACGTCTCTTCTGATTGAGGTGTTGATGCCCCTGTACAAGTCGTTGGTGAGGCCCCACCTGGAGTATTGTGTTCAGTTTTGGAGGCCGTATCTTGCTAAGGATGTAAAAAGAATTGAAGCGGTGCAAAGAAAAGCTACGAGGATGGTATGGGATTTACGTTAGAAGACGTATGAGGAGAGACTTGCTGACCTGGACATGTATACCCTGGAAGAAAGGAGAGACAGGGGTGATATGATACAGACGTTCAAATATTTGAAAGGTATTAATCCGCAAACGAACCTTTTCCGGAGATGGGAAGGCGGTAGAACGAGAGGGCATGAAATGAGATTGAAGGGGGGCAGACTTAAGAAAAATGTCAGGAAGTATTTTTTCACGGAGAGGGTGGTGGATGCTTGGAATGCCCTCCCGCGGGAGGTGGTGGAGAGGAAAATGGTAACAGAATTCAAACATGTGTGGGATAAACATAAAGGAATCCTGTTCAGAAGGAAGGGATCCTCAGGAGCTTAGCCTTGAATGGGCGGCAGAGACGGTTGGGAGGCGGGGCTAGTGCTGGGCAGACTTATACGGTCTGTGCCAGGGCTGGTGGTTGGGAGGCGGGGATAGTGCTGGGTAGACTTATACGGTCTGTGCCAGAGCTGGTGGTGGGAGGCGGGGCTGGTGGTTGGGAGGCGGGGATAGTACTGGGCGGACTTATACGGTCTGTGCCCTGAAAAAGACAGGTACAAATCAAGGTAAGGTATACAAAAAAAACTAGCACATATGAGTTTATCTTGTTGGGCAGACTGGATGGACTGTCTAGGTCTTTTTCTGCTGTCATCTACTATGTTACTATGTTACTATGATTGGCTGCCAGTGGTTGTGCTGACGTCAGGGGATAGTACTTTAGCCTGCAGCTGAAGAGTTTCTCTGCTTTTGCGTTACTTACTTTGTGGTGACAGGAAAGCCTGAGAGTTTTCTCTCAGAACGTGCTCTAGGTTCTGACAGGGATCTGTGTTGTATTAGAGTATTCTTTTCCTTCCCTCTGGGTTAGCTGCTGCTGTGTGTGTGTGTGTGCATGTAGCTCTGTAATCAGGGTCAGCTGCTCGTTTGTTTAGTGGGGGCTGGACATTGCTCAGCCTCTGGGGCTCTGGGCTGAGTGAGAGCGTCCTCCTTTATTTGTTTTAAGGATTTCTCTTCCCAGTGTCCCTGCTGGCTCAGTGAGTTTAACCCTTTGTGTACTGTGTGTATTGTATTCCTGCCTCTGCCAGTGTGTTTGTTGGATGGGCCCCGCTCTCGGGAGGGGAAGCGTTCTTTCTGATTGTTTGTTGATTTATGGCACTCTCTCTCTGCTGGCTCTACAAGCTTAACCCTTTGTGTTCTGTGTGCCTCTGTCTATAGTGGGTTTGAGGCAAAGGCTTTCTGCCTTCCTTTTGTGTCTGGTTCCTCTGGCTTCTGCCTGGGGCTCCTACCCTGGTGGGGGGGGGGGGGTTGCTGTGTTAGTTCCCCTGTCCTGCGCTAGTCCCCTGGGTGGGCGTGGCCCGCTCTGGTCCTTTGTTTCCCCCTCTACCCTATTGCTGGTGTTCAGCACGTGTCTGGCATCTTGGGGCCCTCTGGGATCTTTCACCCCTCCCTGTGTGTGATTGGGTTCCAGTTCAGCCGTGAGGCTCGCACGAGTGGCTCTGTGTGCGTGGGTTCCGGTTCGGCCGCGAGGCCCGCCTGTATGCCTATTTTCCTTCTTCCTGAGGGACTGTGGGGAGGGATAGCTTAAGGGGTATTGTGTAGCTGGGGTGTGCGGTGGTGGGTCAGTCTCCCCTTGGCCTGGGTCGGCGCCCTGCTGGCCTCGGCCAGGGCCCAAGGGCTCACGACCAACCCAACGGATTACATCATCAGATCAATGAAATTTTAAGTGACTTTCCTGCTTATAATCGAAAGAGAAAAACGCCTATATTGCAACCCGAATCGGGAGATGGGCATCTTTCTCCCGTGGGCGCCCAAATCGGTATAATCGAAAGCCGATTTTGGGCGTTTCCAACTGCAATCCATCGCAGAAACGGGTAAAGTTGACGGGGGCATGTCGGAGGCCTGGTGAAGGCGGAACTAGGGCGTGGTTATCGGCCGAGGAGAGTTGGGCGTCTTTAGCTGATAATAAAAAAAAGGCGTTTTTACCGTGATTTTGGGTCACTTTTTTTGGACCCTTTTTTTTCACAAACAAGTTCCAAAAAAGTGCCCCAACTGACCAGATGACCACTGGAGGGAATCGGGGATGACCTCCCCGGACTCCCCCAGTGGTCACTACCCCCTCCCACCCAAAAAACAAACTTTTTTTTCCAGCCTGTATGCCAGCCTCAAATGCCGTACCCACCTCCATGACAGCAGAATGTGTTCTATCCTCTGACAGCCTTTCCCTGGTTCTGATGTGGCTCTCGGGTGAGTGTGACACCTTTTCTGTTAAGGGCACTGCAGAGTCAGATCAGCAATGCATTGTGGTGGGTGTAGGGTATTGGGCTCCGTGATTCCACTAGCTTGTGGCAAATGCTCACGATGTTGGTAGTCGGTAGGCTCTACTCCCTGTCAGGTTCTCAGGTTCAGGAGCAAACGTGAGCCCTTGGGCTGCTGCCGAGGAGCGACAGCAGCAGGCAAAACCCACCAACCAACGTTGGGCAAGCACACCGGCATCGGAAGGAACTGCAGGCACCGCCCAGCGAGCCGGAACACACGGACTGGAATCCCCCGGACTGGAGGACACAGAACTGGAACACTGGACTGCAATCCCCAGGACTGGAGGACACCGGACCGGAACACACTGGACTGGAGCGCACCAGACTGGAACACACACCGGACCGGAACACACTGGACTGGTCTGTACAGCTTCACCTGCGCTTGGCCACTACCCCCCAAGTGTTGAGCCCTTGGGTTCGAGTGGCCGGCAGGACTTACCGGATACCGGATGACACAGGGACCAGGACTGGAAACAGAAGTACTCCTAAACCTAAACTGATCTACGTGCTCCAAAGCCCTAAACCAGCAGGAGAGTTCCTAACAGTAAACTGACAAAAGGACTTCCTAAGCCCTATACTAAACAGGAGCTCCTAAGCCCTGCTCAACAAAGGGACTTCCTAAGCCCTAAACTAACAGAGCAGGGAACTAAACACAAAGCTAACACAGGTGCTACTAAGCACCAAGCTACAAGCAGAGCTCTACACTAACAAGCTAAACACAAAACTAACAAGCTACCTAAGCACTGCTCTAGCAAGCTAGATACAAAACTAACAAGGAGTTCCCTAAGCCCTACCCTAGCAAGCGAGACACAAAACTAACAAGGTGCTTCCTAAGCACTAATCTGGCAAGCTAGACACCAAACTAACAAGGTGCTTCCTACAGCACCAAAACCCAAACAGCAAAGACTGCAATGCTCCCAATAGCACAAACACCAGGAGTACTTCTAACAGCAAAATCTGTAGTGTTCCTAACAACATCAAACCCTGAAGTACTTCTAACAGTAACAGAGCTTCCAAAGCCCTACACACAGCAATGCTTCCAAAACCAAGAGGGAAAAGCAGTGGAACCATAAGGGAAAAGCAGGAAAGCTAAACACACAAACACTAGTGCACACTGCACTAACACTAACCTGGACCTTAGCAAAAGCAAGCAGGGAAACTAGACACAAAGTGCACACTGCACCACCCTACCTAAAGCAAACACCACCGTTGCAAAGGCCCTGAAGGAAACAACACCACTTCCTTATCAAGGCCCTCCCTGATGATGTCACACTCCCTAGCCCCAGGCAACAGCACACTGACCCAGAGAGGCCCAACCCACACCAATGCAAAACTGTGAAGCACTTGAAGCCAGTACACCCAAAGAGAGGTAGAGCTAACTCAGTCCACCCACACAGCTGTGGTAAAGTGAAACAATTAGAGTCATGCTGCTGGAAGCTGCCAGCACAGAGAGAGAGAACCAGCTGCTCAGAAAGGACAAACAAAAGAAACAGAAGCCAGCTAAGCTGACCACAAGGAAAAAGGTAAGTTTGAGAGGGGTTCTGACCCCAATCATAACACTCCCATGGTGCTTTTCCCCCTGCTTACTGGGTCAGAGTGTGCCCTGTTTTGTTTCCAGTAGTCCATGAGGTAGTGGCCATTTTTGTAAGCCAGTTTTAGATCTCTTTCACGTGTTAGCCACGTTAGAGAACTTAGTTCTTACCTTGAATGTGGCTGAAAGAGGGCATTGTACAGCATTCTGCCAGCTCTGACCTACCGCTAATCTCAGTACCAGCGAGACTCGTTGCCAGTGGGGCACAACCTCTGATCTGCAGTTAACTGTGAGTAAGCGTGCTTATTCCAATAAAGGACGTTTTCGGAGAGATTAGTCTTCAGGTGTCAACTGGTGTGCCAAAGTTATATAGCAGCAACAAGTCCTAGAGGCCTGCGTGTATGCAGGTCCCTGGAGCACTTTTAGTGGGTACCGCAGTGCACTTCAGCCAGGTGGACCCAGGCCCATCCCCCCCTAACTGTAACACTTGTGCTGGTAAATGGGAGGCCTCCAAAACCCACTGTACCCACATGTAGGAGCCCCCTTCACCCTTAAGAGCTATGGTAGTGTTGTACATTTGTGGGTAGTGGGTTTTGGGGGAGGGGGGTTGGGTGCTCAGCACCCGTGGTAAGGGAGCTATGCATGTGGGAGCGTTGTCTGAAGTCCACCGCAATGAATTCTAGGGTGCCCAGTTGGTGTCCTGGCATGTCAGGGGGGTGAGTGTACTACGAATCGTGGCCCCTCCCACGACCAGATGGCTCGGATTAGGAAGTTTTTGAGCTGGGCGTTTTTAGTTTCCATTATCGCTAAAAAAACCAAACGCCCAGCTGAAAAACGTCCATTTTTTCGAAAATACGGTCTGTCCCACCTCTTCACGTACCCATTTTTGGAGATAGACACCCATGGAGATAGGCGTTCGCGTTCGATTATGCCCCTCTTTGAATTCCCTGATTTCTAGCTGCTTACATTTTAAAACTATACATTGTGGTCTCTTTTCCAAAAGATTTTATTCTTTATACTGAATTATCCATTTATATCATGAGCTGTTTTATGCACTGCTAATGTTATACAAATGTTCACCATGCTAGGGAAAACTTTTATATTTTTCAAATTGCTATATAACACCGTCTCCGAAGTTTAGTATAACAGTTAATTGCAACTGCTTTAAGTAAGAAAGAACCTACAGGCCCCAATGTCCTGTATTAACACCCTATGGCTGATACCAAGCTTATTGCTGCAACAAAGGAAAAAGATTATGTTCCTATGTATTTTCCAAAAACACTATAACAGTGCCTTTATATATGATCTAGATCTATTACACCCAGCAGTAAGATAATAGCAAAACTATTATCTTGCTCATAATTATAAAACTACAGCAGGTTAAACAGTGCAACACTCATAATTATAATGCTCTTGAGTTTGCAGTAGTTATTCATTATTTGGCCAATATTAATCCTTTTTAAATGCTAAAATGAAATATTTGTTCCCTATTAATACCAGTTTCAGCTATATTTATACAATCAAAGCTGATCATTAGTCAAACTTTGATTGAACATTTTCTTTCCCCCGCCTTCCAGCATTAGCTTTGTAATAATGATATATTAATTGACTACAATCACACACCAAAATTTGTTGATTCCATTATATGACACACAGATTTGAATAAATTCACATGTTTCCAAGTCTTGCTCCGCCCTAGAGGGGTAGTTCTAGGATAGTTAGGCCCCTTGGGTTGGTTATGATAAAAGGGATTTCCCAACGCTGCATTTCATCAGCATATAATTATGCATTCACCTGCTGACTCTTGCTATGGCCTTGTCCCTCACTATGTCAGAGCACCCCTGTCACCTCAACCCTATACGTCCCCCCACAGAACTCTGAGAGCCCTCTGGAAAGGACGGCCACACCCACTCATAGTCATGTGTGCCGGCTCCCCCCAGGGGGGCCCGGCAAGAGGGGAATGAAGAAATATACTAGCCCTTGCTCTCAGTGAAGTACAGGCCAATGGCCCAGGCTAAGGGCTAGGCCTCTTGAAATCCAAAAATCATCTCTGATACAAAATATATTTCACTGCAGCTCAAGCTGAAATGAGTTCCCAGAGAGCTAGGCCTGTAAAAATCAGAGATCACATTTGACACAGTTACATTTCACTGTAGCAAGTGCTGAGCTGGAAAGGGAGGGGGGCATTTGCTCTTGTCCACAATCCTGAGACTGGCACCTACAAGACGTCATGAGCAAGATTGTTGTGGTTATGTAGAGATAGTACTGGGTCAGCTGCACCCCGGGTGAGAACATCCAAGGGGGGGGGGGGGCTAGTGGAAGGTTTGGGAACATATGAAGTCATTTTGATCAACTGATAAGGGCCAAGAGCCCTGGTGACAAAGCTAGGGTCCGTTGAAATGAATAGGGTTAAAATGATATATAAGGAACAGTCTGAGGGGTATTAGATGCAGAAGTCTTCAGAAGGCTGGAGAGAGAGACGTGTCGTGAACTGCTGTACCATCATATGAATGGTGAGATGCCTGTATCATCTTTGGGTGAGATGACAATGCTAATAAACTATACTTTACCTACTAAATACTGGGCTCCTTTCTAATTGGGGAGGTTGCTACTGCCTGACGGTGTAAATCTGTCATGAGCAGATACAAGGTTGGGGTGATTAAGTATATAGAGGGGATTTGCAGTTCAATCCAGGATAGTAGAGAGAGCCCATGGCTTCCGCTGCCCAAACGGGTGAGGCAGACCTTATTAAATAAACAGTTTTGGAGGGCTCACATTTACCACCACAAGTGTAACAGGTAGGGGAGGAAATGGGCCTGGGTCTGCCTGCTTGAAGTGCACTGTACCCACTAAAACTGGTCCAGGGACCTGCATACTGCTGCGATGGACCTGAGTATGACATTTGAGGCTGGCAAAAAAATATTTTTAAAGAATTTTTTTGAGGGTGGGAAAGAGTTAGTGACCACTGGGGGAGTAAGGGGAGGTCATCCCCGATTCCCTCCGGTGGTCATATGGTCAGTTTGGGCACCTTTTTGTGGCTTGGTCGTAACAAAGAAAGGACCAAGTAAAGTTGTCCAAGTGCTTGTCAGGGACGCCCTTCTTTTTTCGATTATGGGTCGAGGACACCCATGTGTTAGGCACGCCCAAGTCCCGCCTTCGCTACGCCTCCAAGAGGCCCCCGGGAACCCCGTGACGGAAAGCAGTTAGGGACGCCCAAAATCGGCTTTTGATTATGCCGATTTGGGCGACCCTGGGAGAAGGATGCCCATCTTCCGATTTGTGTCGAAAGATGGGCATCCTTCTCTTTCAAAAATAAGCCTGCACGTTTTTTTAATGATTTTACCTCTGTAATTAATTTAGATTTTTAAATGCCAAATCAGTTTTTGCTTCAGATTGCTTTGTGCTTCTTAATCTTTTAAGCAAACTAACTCTGACCCCTAACAGGAAGTATAAAATAGCTTGCCAGATCAGTGGCGTCCTGTTTCATGCTAAATAAAGAGTTACCTTGTAAGAAGGAATTCTGCTGTCACCTGTAAGTCACTGTTTTTTTTTCATATTGGCATTGGTTCCTTTTTACTAAACCCCTTTTGTATTTTTGTTGTTCTTAGCCTGTGCTGCAGCTTTCTGCTGTTTTTATTTGGATTAACTATTAGGTGTAAGTGCCCTTTGGGACCCTAATAGGTGTGTGTCACTTTTGTTTCTTTTGAGAGCTTTTGTAAGATTTTTTAAATGTTTGCTCTGTCCTCTAAGATGTCTTGTTATAAGGAGAGTGTTAATTTGTATGGGATTTGTTTTATTTATATGTGTATTAATATCTGTGATGATTTATTTTTGAACTAGAGTTTGAGTTTGGTATATTCATTTATAATAGTTTTATTTAATTATTTTTAGTAAATTTATGTTTTTATACCTTTTGCCATACAGTTGTAGTCCCTGACGCAGCATTTAGGAAGAAGAAAATTAGCCACGGTGGGATTTTAATTTTAAGTGGTGTGAAGAAAAGCCTTTTGAAGAACTGAAGATGCGTGTTCTGCTTTTGTGGACTCCAATGACACTGCAGCGAATTTCCAAGCTTGGTCGAAGGGAGGTCTGGCTTCCTTCGTAGGAGGTTCTCAGCTGGTGGGGCTTGAGGATCCTCACCAGTTACAGAAAGTGTCATGGTCAGTGTTAGATTTGCTGGGGCCCAGGGCAGAAAATAGGAAGGGGGCCCCCAATCCCCTCTCCTTCCTACCTGCCATTACTACCACACACATATAGACCCTCACCAAATACAGAACAAGAGATCACAAATTAGAAATAAAAATATGTGGACAAAAATTAAACTGGGAACCCCAAAAAGATAAACTTCAGTTTTACTGAAACACTGGAGAAACATAAACAGAAACGTATTTCTTTTTCTATTGAACATAATACAAAATATAAGAACATAAGTACTGCCATACTGGGACAGACCATCAAGCCCAGCATCCTGTTTCCAACATTGGGCAATCTAGCGTGGTAGACATAGGCGGTCGGTGGCCCAACTGTTTGGGGAGGCTAAAGGGGGTGGGGACAGGGGTGGAGCTTAAATCCATAATTGTCTGATAACACACAGAAAAAAATAAATAAAAATAAAAGTCACAATTAATACCTTTTATTAAATTTAGATATTAGATATGTATCATATGTCAAAGAATAAAGAGGTTGCTCAAAGCATACTCTAAGCACAATCGCTCAACTGCAAAACACTATGCACAACTTTGTGCAAAAACACACTCAGAACCTTACTGTACCATAAATATTACACTGGGCAGAACCTAATACACTAATATACCACCCATACGGAAAATGCAGACCGTCAACAATATGAAACAAGGGATCATATCATCACAATTCTCATGTAGAGCCACAAAACACCCTAATTCATGTTTAATGTGGGATAAAATGCCATAAATAAGTAAATAAATATAAACTTTTAATGTTGAACACCTGATTCTCAAAGTGGACATATTCCAAACACTATAATGAAAATAAAATGATCTTTTCTACCTTTGTTGTCTGGTTGTCTGATTCTGCTGCTATCTGTTCTCAGTGCAGGTCAGGAAGTCATCCTCAGGGTTGCCAGGTGGAAATTTTTTTTCCAGCCCAATCCAGCCCAAAAAACAGCCCAAAACCCGCCCAAACACAAACCCCGCCCCTGACACCCCCACCCCCGCGTCATCACCCCCGCCCCCGCCGTCATCAACCCCGCCCCGCCGTCACCGGCCCCGCCTCCCACGTCACCGGTCCCGCCTCCCCGTCATCGGCCCCGCCTCCCACGTCATCGGCCCCGCCTCCCCGTCATCGGCCCCGCCTCCTACGTCATCGGCCCCGCCTCCCACGTCACTAACCCCGCCCAAAAATGTCACTAACCCCGCCCCCCCGCGGCCGAAAAAACCGCCCTGAAGCCCAAAAACAGCCCAAAAAACCGCAACCCGCCGCGGGCAAAAATTTCCCGCGGCGGGTCGCGGAAAACCGCCCAATTGGGCGGTAAAACCGCCCACCTGGCAACACTGGTCATCCTCCTTAAATATCTCCCTGGCAACCCAGCCAACCCCCACCCCTACCCCTGCTCTCCCAGCAGTAAGGTAAACAAACCATACACCAATTTCTACAATTGGTTACACAAGGCTAGAGGGCTTTCACTGCAGCTCCTGCTGTGAGGATGGAGGTAAATGAACAATTTAAACCTCTCAGAGCACAGCAGGGGAGGCTTAGCCTGTCCAAGCCTCTTATACCGGGTGCCTATGGTGGTAGACCACTATTCTACCATGTTGTGGGATCAAGCCTGTGCTGCTGCTGCTGGGACCTCTCAAGATAAGCTATTATCTGCATTCTCTCCATTTTTCTATCTAACTGGAAGTTCTGACTCCCTATTCTGTTTCTCTGTACGTTTTCTGTACTCATTTCAAAAAGAAATTCATACTTTGTCTCTCACTGAATCTTGTGCACTGCTTGCTTTTAAAACTGTGAAACCTCTGATAATTCAATTGTTTACTTGTATTTTGTGCACTCCTCATAGGATTTTAAGACTGTTAAATTTCTAATAATTGACTGTTAGCACTAGTGTTGCCAGAAATCAGAGTTTTATCTGCACCTTGCTACTTGAAAGTTATTTTGTCATAGCCCCCTCCCCCACCTATGCTCTGCAGTAGTACCTGGCCATGGAGGCTGCCTTTGTTTTAAAGTGGAGGTGTAGTAAGGTGGTTTAATATAGCATTGGAGATAGGTTTCACAGCTAACCCACTCTATAGTTCCTTGGTTGTTTAGGCCCTCCCACCCTGCCCCTCAGCCCACCCGTTCCTAGGGTGACACTTTCTATATAGTTTGCCTAATCCATTCTCTATCTCCAACAATATTGGAGCTAAAACACTGTATAACCCAATAACAGGCAAGGAAGAACATTGAACTACACCCACAAAGCAAATCTGAACAGGCTCTTAGATCTCACAGCAAAACCACCCGTTTCCTGTAACTTGCAGAACAGCTGAAGGTAAATACAGGGCCGGGGCTTTAGTAGGCCTCTTTTTTTCTTTGTTCTTTATCCACAGATACAAAAACCTCCTATACTTGAAGTAAGGCAAAGAAACTTTGTGCCCCTAAAGATGCTGTTCTCATTACAGCTTCTGCCTCCATCCAGACTGAATGTTAGTCCAAGGCAAGGATTTGATTTCCTGTGATAAATGTATGCACATTGAAACCCTCAAGAAAAGAAGTACATGAACTAAGAGAGGAGGTGGCAAGACTCGGAAGCATCTGTGTCAACCAGAAATTCATTCCAGAGATGCAGGTTGAAACATTAGCAATCTCCAGCAAAGGGAGAATTGATCTAATGGAGAAAGAGGACAGCTGGACACATGTTAGCAGATCCTGCAAAATCAACCCCCCCCCCCCCCAACTACATCTTCTGTTGAAATGAAGAATCAGTTTGCAGCCCTGAATGTAGAAGAGCTGAAAACATCTCAAGAACAGGAGGAAACTAACACCGCTGGATCGGTGGCCAATAAGAAAAGAAAGATAGTGGTGATTGGTGATTCTCTTGTTAGGGGTACTGAAGCGCCCATCTGCTGACCAGACATGTTTGTCTAGGGAGGTGTGTGTCTGCCTGGTGCCAAGATTCGAGATGTGACAGAAAGTTTGCCAAGACTCATCAAACCTACTGACCACTATCCTATGCTGCTCCTCCATGTTGGCACAAATGATACTGCTAGGTATCCTACTGAACAGATTAAGCGGGATTTCATGGCACTGGGACAGAAGGTGAAGCACTTAGGCATCATCGATCCTTCCTGTTGAAGGTAAAGGCTGGAAGAGGGAAGCTCGTATCCTGGAACTGAATGTGTGACTCGGTGGCTGGTGCCAACGTGAGCGCTTCGGCTTCCTTGACCATGGGATGATTTTCCAAGAGCTACTGAGCGGTGATGGTGTCCATCTATCAAGGAAGGGACAAAGTGTCTTTAGTAACAGATTGGCTAAAGTACTACAGAGGGCTTTAAACTAAATTGGCTGGGGAGGGGTGAGAGAAGCCCCAAAGCCATAATAGCTTATTGCTAGACATTCTCAGATTTCAATTCAGGAATGCCAAATCTCTATATCCACAGTTGTACATTCCTAGTATACCTTTTAAGGATTAGCACAGGGCTATCGCCTACGAAATACGTGTCAGTAAGTGCGCCTGCATTATTTATTCTTTTTAGTAGCCACATGCTAATGGCAACAATAAAGCAGGCCATTAATAGGGAAAATGGTAAATCGGCCATTTTCTGGCTGCAGTATAAATGGCCTTAGCATATGGGGAAAACCTGTGTATTGGCACTCTAAGGCCACTTTCTACTGCAGCTTAGTACAAGGACCCCACAGTGATTTATTTACCTAATATATTGCTTAATATAGCAAGGTTTTAAGGTGGTTTACGGTAATCAGCAAATAAGAATTATAAACAAAATACAATACAAAGAATACAAAAACTAATACAAATAAAACATTGTGATAAAAATGGGAACAAATGTAACTGACCAAGAAAAACAGGCAAACAGGAAAATCAACACTGTGTTCAACTTACAATCTGGAGTCCAACTTCAACAAGAAACCCAGGCGATCATATTCTGAAAAACAAAACCATGAAACAACATTTAAGAAGAAAGCTCATTTTGCAATTCCCAACCTATACATAGAGAATAGCGCGGGGATGGGTACATGTCATTTTCTGTTTTGAAGGCTGTTAATGAATTGGACAGTTATTTATGTTCGAGTGATGCAGACGATGTTTTCATATTTTGGAAAAACAAGCAAAAGTGCTGGCCACCACTGAAAAAAATTTGAACAGGGGATCCTGTGCATTCCTGCTACCTGCACATCTTCTAAGAAGACATTTTCTACTGTAGGAAGGACTGTGGAAGACAGGAGAGCTAGACTGAATCCTGAGCTAGGGCATACACAGTGGGTTTTATTTTGTACCTCTGGAAGTTTTAACAGGGTGGATTAGGGTTCATTGGAGTAGCAGAAGTCAGCTATTGTTGGGACTGGAAGGGTAGAGGGTGGTGGTGGGGGATTATTATAGTTGCTTGTTATCATCGTTTTCTATTTGTGGTTTATAAACAACAGTTGCACAGAATATTGTTCCTTTTTAAACTTTAATAAAAAGATTTAAATATAAAATCATAAGTGTTCGAGGCTTTTGCAAATGAGGACAGAGCCCACGGGGACAAACTTTGTCCCCATGTCATTCTCTACCAGGAGAAGATAGAGGGTCTCCTGTTTGCGCCACTATTTGATGATTGAAGACATTTAGAGTTCCTGAGGAAGTTTTTTAACGAAACCCTGCAGTGTTGGACTCTTGATGCTATAAAAATTGAGACGCTGTTTTGCATTCGTGTGAAGATTACATTTTGGCAAGGTGGCTTTTGTGAGAAGCAATATGTGAAAAAAATAGTTTAACAGCTAAGTTGGAACACCTAAGAAACACAAGGAAAGATAAGTGAACTTTATTTTTCAGAGCCTCTTGAATACTGTAAGGAGTATGGTAAGGAGCATGCAGGAAGAAATAGGCTGGGGAGGAACCCCAGCTACCAAAAAAGGAAAGAAGATACTGGGGAGGGGCCGATCCTGCCCAAGAGGGACATAAGGGTAGAAAACTACAAGTCCCAGAAAGCCCCAGGAGAGCACCTAGTAAAGAGGAGAAATAGGGGGCACATCCCAGAAGCTCCAGAAGGGGGCCAACCAAAAAGGGAGAAAGCTGAGGCTCCACCTTGGTGGAAAAGGTGGTGGAATAAGTGGGCGGGGAAAGAAAAGCCCCAAAGCCCGGTTAATGAGGAAAAAGGGAATCAGCTGCAAGAGGGGTGGGGAGAGGAGAAAATGGACTGGGCTCCTGAGGAGACAGGGGGAGATGAGCCAGAGGAGATGGAACAAGGAGAACCAGAGGATGTACCAGAGGAACCCATGGAACTGTTGGCTCTGACTCCGTCAGAGCAGGAGGTATAGTGGGCTGCCCGGGTCAAGCGGGAGGAGGTCAGGAGAATAAGGCTGACCAAGAGGGTGGGACCCGAGGCTTTGACCCCGCACAAAGCCTGAATGCAATTGGGACTGTGTTTAAAAGAGCCTTACTGCAAGTAGGGCTGTATTTGGAAAAGCAGTGCTGCAATTGGGACTGTGTTTAAAAGAGCCTTACTGCAAGTAGGGCTGTATTTGGAAAAGCAGTGCTGCAATTGGGACTGTGTTTAAAAGAGCCTTACTGCAAGTAGGGCTGTATTTGGAAAAGCAGTGCTGCAATTGAGACTGTGTTTGAAAAGCCTGGCTATATTTTGGGACTGTGTTTGAAAAGCCTGGCTACATTTTGAGACTGTGTTTGAGAAGCCTGGATATATTTTGGGCCTATGTTTTGAGAGACTGTGTTTGAGAAGCCTGGATATATTTTGGGCCTATGTTTTGAGAGACTGTGTTTGAAAAGCCTGGCTATATTTTGGGGACTGTGTTTGAAAAGCCTGGCTATATTTTGGGGGACTGGGTTTGCAAAGCCTGGCTATATTTTGGGGGACTGGGTTTGCAAAGCCTGGCTATGTTTTGAGAGACTGTGTTTGAAAAGCCTGGCTATATTTTGGGGACTGTGTTTGAAAAGCCTGGCTACATTTTGGAGACTGGGTTTGAAAAGCCTGGCTATATTTTGGGCCTGTGTTTGAAAAGCCTGGCTATATTTTGAGACTGTGTTTAAAACAGCCTGGCTCTAGTGAGAGGTATGAGAAAGGCCTGGCTGTAAATTAACCTGTGTTTACACAGCCCTGGCTCTAGTGAGCTGTAGAGAAAAAGCCTGCTGAAGAAAGAAAAAAAGGAAGGACAGGAGCTCTTAGCTGGTGGGGGCAGGGCGCCACCGCCGGGACCAGCAAGAGACTTTCTACAATACATGAACTAATATTTTTTTTTATTAATATATTTCAACATTTCACTACACACTGTGAATATGCAATTGGCATTACACTCAGGAAATCCATAATAAAATAAAGAAAAAAATCTTTAAGGCCTATTTGTCCACAATTAAAGGGAAATTAGATTCCAAGATTACAGAAACATAAATAACATAAAACATTTAAAGAAAATAATATAACGGTTGCTACCGCGGGTTACCGACCCTAGCCTGCTAATTAGGGAGGGCATATAACATTCATATCTACTCTAGCATCAAGAAATTCTTTTAACTGTTTTGGGTCTACAAACTGAAAGTGTTTACCCTCAAGCAGTAAATTACTTGTACAAGGAAATCTTAATACAAAGTTTATTCCCATTGCCAACACTCTAGGGCGCTGCTCCAAAAAAGCCCTGCGCCTAACTTGTGTAGGCTTTGAGAGATCTGGAAAAATACGGACCTTTGAGCCCAAAAACAAGTTTTCTAAATGTCTTAAAGAAAGTCTTAAAACAGCATTGCGATCAGGCTCCAGCACAAAAGTGACCGGCATAGTTGACCTCTGAGTGATAATTTCCAGTGAACTCTCCAGGAATGAGATCAGATTCATTCCATCCCCCACTACTGGGGGGTTTCCATCAACCCCCTTCGGGTTCCAGATGTAATAGGCCCGTGTTATGGGGGGTAGCGAATCCTTATCCATTCCAAGAATGTCTACCATATACTACTACTACTACTTAGCATTTCTATAGCGCTGCCAGGGTTACGCAGCGCTGTACAAGTTTAAACATGGGGAAGGACAGTCCCTGCTCAAGAGAGCTTACAATCTAAAGGTAACAAACTATGTAGTAAGAGTAGGTATCATGAATGGGGAAGGTGGTTAGGCGCCAAAAGCAAGGGAGAAGAGATGGGCTTTGAGTAAGGACTTGAAAATGGTCAGGGAGGGCGCATGGCGTATGGGCTCGGGAAGTCATATACTTTTTTACCATTGCCACAGGTGGAATTAGAGGAGATTTGGGAAAGTTAAGAAACCTAAGGTTAAGTCTCCTAGCCTGATTCTTCAGATACTCCATTCGTTTATGCAGAAAACTATTGTCCTTAACCAATACAGTTTCTAAAGTTCCCATTTCTTGCAATTTAGTGTTCACATTTTCCAATTTCAAAGATTGCTGTGCAGTCACTTGCGCTTGGAGTAGCGCAGCTTCAGAAAGGATTTTTATATCATCAGTATTTTCTTTTAATGTAGTTTGCATAAAGGTTTGAATGTTATAAACCATGTCCCATAGTAACTCTAATGTCACAATTGCTGGTCTAACCACACCACCAGCAACAGGGAGGGATTGAGGTTGAGCCTCAGCACGAGACAATCTAGAAACAATATCCTGAGGAAATACCTGTAGAGCTGTTTCAATTAGTAATTCTCGTGGTTGAGGTCCGTTCTCAGTCGCTGCAGACCTTCCCTCGAACAGGTTAGGATGAACCCTTTCGGTTTCCGTCGCTGCTCGGGCTGCTAGCAACTCCCTCCCAGGCTGAGGTGGAGCAATACGCTCCACGGGGCTCAGGGAAGCCCCGTTAGCGCTCTCAATCGACGCATCGAGAGTTGCAGTAGGGGTCGAAGTTCCTACCCTCCTCTCCTCCTTCCTGTACACATTAATTGATCTGATTTGCTTATTTTTTTTTGTCTATTAGATTGTAAGCTCTTTGAGCAGGGACTGTCTTTCTTCTATGTTTGTGCAGCGCTGTGTACGCCTTGCAGCGCTATAGAAATGCTAAATAGTAGTAGTAGTTCCCCGACGACCTGGTTGTTGCTTCAGAAATTGCAAAGTCGTCTGCCTCCACGCTGAAGATGTTTCAGGAACCAAGGGATGTTCCTTAACCTTTCCCGTCCGTTTCCCCATCGGAAAAGACGAGGCTACAGCGCCAGCGAAGAAGGTGATCAGCAGAGCAACCTCAGGAGCCAACACAGGTGCGTCCGTTCACAGCGCCATCTTGGAATCAGCTCCACGAACTAATATTTTTGAGTCGTGTTTTGTGAGAGGGACAGCGGTACTAGGGGTACAAGTTTGATGTGTACATTTGACATTAATTTTGCAGTTTCAGAGCACCATTGTGGTTTTTGAGAAGGAAGTGTATAGATAAAAGAAAAATATAAAAAATTCACAGAGAGGCTCTATGATTGAGTAGCTCAACCGCCCTTTGAGATTTACAAAAACAAGTGTGATTTCTCGTTTTTGGGTAAGTTAATACTCTGAGAGCCCTCCAAAAATACTTAGCATTAATGCTATAGTATATTCAACACAGACTGGGTCGGATGTGCATCAAACTTTTATTGTACTCCCGTATCCACATTTTTAGTCTCTGGTTTATTGTTTGTATTCTCTACCTATACACATGGGCTGCTCCTTGTGCCTGTCAGGGTCAGAAATGAGAATATAAAAATAGTAGACGTCTACAGATTTGGACCATTTTACTAACCCAACCTACCCAGTTTCCTGTGCCTACACTATTTTAACCCAAGTTATCATCCTTTCTTCCCCCTAACACGAGGATAGTTTTTTTTTACCTGGTTACCAGCATCCTTTGTGGTACTATTCTGCAGTACAGAAGTTCTGGTTCAAGTTGATTCATTATGTCACTGACACTCTAAGCTTAGTAGGGGCTGGCTCAGTAGGTCAATTACTGCTAGATCAACCAGGTGCCTTCAGGGGCCAAGGGAAGAGTACCATTTTTTACTTATGAAAATGACTTTAGTAGCGAGAAAATGCATAATGCAGTACTGCGTGTCCCGGGGAAACACTGACTTATTGGCACTGGAGGAACACGTTTCACCTTTTGGCACAGTGAGAAACCCAGGATGTTCATGGGTCACCTAAGTGAGCAGGGTATCCCTTCATGTTCAAGTATACAGCGCTGCGTACGTCTAGTAGCGCTATAGAAATGATAAGTAGTAGTAGTAAGTAAAAAAAAAAGCAGTTTCACTGGGTTTGGGAGCCTTAGTTATGCACCTTACATCCCCAAGGTCAAAGTCTTTTGCTCAATACTCTATGAGTTCTGACAGTCTGCTGGGGTGGAAGAGTAGGTGGGGAGGGTTTTAATCGGAGGGGGGAGTTGCTTTATTTAGAGCATTTGTTACAAACCATCCAGTGGGATGATGGCATCACAAGACTAGATCTAGGCACTTTGATTTGCTGATGACCTCCTATTAGTGTTGACTAACCCTCGTCCCTCCTTTGTTCAGTTATTGTTATTGAATTTGGGTTCTTGTCCGGCTTTAGTCTTAGTATGCAGAAATCCCTGGTTCTGCCCCTGCAATTGGAGATTCGAAAGCAGTGGGTAGGGGCTTTCCCTTTAACACGGGTTGATGATCGTATCAAATACTTGGGGATCCATATCCCCAGGGACTTGAAGCTGCTGTATTCTATTAACATATTCCCCGCTTCTTTCTTCCACAGCCACCAAATTGAAAAGTTGGCAGACATTTCCTCTCTCTTTATTGGGTAAGATCGCTTTATATAACATGATAGTTGTCCTGAAGTGGCTTTATATTTTTCAGATGCTGCCATTTGTCCTCTCTGGCAGATCCAACTAACAGCTTCGGAAACTTATTACTATATATTTATGGAATGGCAAGTGGACACGTTTGCCCTTCACCTTGGTAGGTCTGCTGAAAGTGAAGGAAGGGTTGGGCCTGCTAAACGTTTGATTGTTTTTCTTTACCTGTAATATGTGTCATCTTAATGATAGAGTAACGTGAGGTAGCATGAAACTAAACATCTTTAGAGATGCAGCTTGTAAGATGACTGCACTTTAGTTATGTTTTGCTTGCACCAATAAAACAGTTGACTTTCAAGTCACCTTTGTCTTTTTTTTTTTAATGAACTGCTGCATCAGACATGGCGATGGCTCTGCAAACTACATGGACTATCCTCCCACATTTCGCCTCTCCTTCTGCTTCACAGCAACCAAAACTTTCCACCAGAACTTACCACAGAAGTGGTGGACAGCTAAAGGATTGTATTATCTTCACCAAGTGCTCTTGGAGAAGAGGACTGTTAAGACATTTGTCTGGATTATTTTTTTTCACCTTCAAGTGCAGAATTACATAGCCTCCTTGCCCGTGGCAGCTATACAGGGGGGCGCTTGGGAGATTCTATCAGAAGCGTTATGTCTGGATGCTCAACTAATAGTGCCAATGACGTGCCACCATAAATATCTTCAGGGCCACCAGACGGCCTTCAATTATGATTTGTTGGCCTCGGCACTGGAGGCTGATCTGGGCTCAACAGTTACCAGTGACCAGATTATGACTTGCCTATCTGGTACCTATCATATTACTCCCAATGTACAACGCTGGAAACTACAATATAAGGATGGTTATGCACATTTCACACCACCGGGTGCCTTCAACTTCATCATGTTTAAAATGTTTTGCCCCTTCTGCGACATTAGACCACATGTTCTTGCACTGTCCTGTTGTGCTGGGGTTTTGGCGACATGTTTTTTCCACGTCTCAACTCAATGGACTGTCTGCTGGAGGCCGCACACTAGAAAGGTGTTTACAGTGACTGTTCCGTTAACTAAAAGTCTGAAATTTTTTGCAGCAAGCGATTTTGATGGGAAAAAAGGTGATCCTGCAGTGCTGGTTACAGTCGGTGGTCCCCACCTTGGCACAGTAGAGAACTTGATTGGCTCCTGATGTTGGAACAACAGGATATTCAGATTCTGGACTTTCCTCCAGGGAAACATTTTCGCCTCACTTGGGAAACTTTCTGGTCATCAATGACTCATGCTTAATTTCTGAGGTTACCCATTTATAAGGTGTTTCTGGCGTGTTGGGGGGGGGGGGGGGATATTATTTTTATATTTTCACCTTTGCCCACAGCGTTTTTTCGGCATTCTGGGAGATAAGTGACTGTCTGATTGATTGTATGTAAGTTTTCAGCTAAAATCTGTTCTATACACACTTTCAACATTTGATTTGTTGTTACTAATGGTCTCTGCTAGGGAGTAGACACAGTGGGACATATATCTTTTTCACGTGGCATTTGTAGTTCTATCGGCACAGCGTTTTTATTCATACTGAACTTATGACTGACACAATCGATTAGTGATGCCATTCAGGAGTATTGTGAATTTCTTTTTTCACTTACACACATTTATAATTATGATATTCTGATTTTGGTCCCAGCGTTTTAGATAAGTGGCGATTTGATTGAGTGAATGCAGATCTTTAGCCAATTTTGCTATCTATTTTGCCATATTTCTGGCGTTTTAGGCAAGCTGGGAGATAAGTGGAGACTTTGCTTTATACACTCCTATCGTAAGAATTATCGCTATTCCTGCATGACTACATACTTATGAGAGATACTATTTCATGCAGGCTATTGATCATTGGTTTCAACATCTCTGAGAGAGCCGTTTTTTCAAGATATCAACTGTATATGTGAGTCCTTTTTCTTTTATCTTTCTTCTTCTTTTTTCCATCTTTCATTATTATTTTTCTTCTTTTCTTTTCCATCCTTCATTATTCATTTAATTATTTTGATACCCCATAATCAATTTTTTTATTCCATGAGCTTATGATCATTCTATTTTTAACATAATTGTTTTTCATTTTTTAGTATATCACAGTTGCTTTTATCATTTTACTCCTCCTTTGGTAGTGGAGAAACATTGAAGAGGTGGGTGTCTTATGCATTTCATTCAGTTTTTGTTTGTATTTACAAGCATGATAATACTATTTAGAACATTGATTTTTTAATGTGATATTTTACTGTATATATATGTATATTTTGATTTATGTGACATATTATCATATATATATATGTATGTTTTGATCTATCTGTTCTTTTATATACATGTAAATTCTGTGGGATTTAGATTGAATTTTTTAATTCTAATTTCAATTTTAACTTTATATTTGATTATTTATTATATATTATTTTGTTTTGTAGCCCCTGAAGCAGCCCAGTAGGGCGAAACACGGCCTGTGTCGGGCTATTGTATGCATATTCTAATTTATTATTAAAATCATTTTTATCCATCAACGATCTGCTTTGTATATTTTCCTATTTGCCATCCAGTCCAGATGATATACTACTCTTTAATTTGTCAATCTGGCTCAGTACATCTACCAGGTTCACAGAGATTTCTTTCAGTTCCTCCGCATCAGCACCCTTGAAAACCATATCCGGTACAGGCAGATCTCTAACATCTTCTTCCGTAAAGACTGAAGGAAAGAATTCATTCATGGGCCGATGATCAGAAGCAAACGCAGGCGGTAGAGGCTATTAGTGCCGTCCTAGCGCCTGCGTTTGCTACCGCCCCATGATCACAGCCCCTGAGTGTATGAAACAACGTACTTGCGGGTGTGTATGAACAACTTAAAAATCTAAAGGTGGACAAAGCAGTGGGACTGGATGGGATCCACACCAGGATATTGAGGGAGCTCAGAGAGGTTCTGGCGGGTCCTGTTAAAGATATATTTAATACATCTTGGAGATGGGAGAAGTTCCATGGGATTGGAGAACGGCGGAGGTGGTCCCTCTTCACAAAAGTGGTGATAGGGAAGAAGCTGGAAACTACAGGCCGGTAAGCCTCACTTCAATTATTGGAAAAGTAATGGAAGCCATGCTAAAGGAAAGGATAGTGAATTTCCTGGAAGCAAATAAGTTGCAAGATCCAGGAAAACATGGTTTTACCAAAGGGAAATCGTGCCAAACGAATCTCATTGAATTCTTTGACTGGGTGACCGGAGAATTAAAAAGGACGTGCTATGGACGTAATCTACTTAGATTTCAGCAAAGCTTTTGACACGGTTCCCCACAGGAGGCTCTTGAATAAACTAGAAGGGCTGAAGATAGGACACGAAGTGGTGAACTGGATTAGGAACTGGTTGACGGGCAGACGCCAGAGGGTGGTGGTAAATGGAGTTCGCTCAGAGGAGAGAAAGGTGAGTAGTGGAGTGCCTCAGGGATTGGTGCTGGGGCCAATTCTATTCAATATATTTGTGAGTGATATTGCCGAAGGCTTACAAGGTAAAGTTTGCCTTTTTGCGGATGACACCAAGATCCTGCCATGAGTGGGAAAGCGCAAGGTACAAATGTAACAAAAATAAATAAAATAAAATAAATTTGCAACAGAGTGGACACCCTAGAGGGAGTGGAAAGCATGAAAAAAGATCTGCGGAAGCTAGAAGAATGGTCTAACTTTTGGCAATTAAAATTCAATGCGAAGAAATGCAAAGTGATGCACTTAGGGAGTAGAAATCCACGGGAGACATATGTGTTAGGCGGTGAGAGTCTGATAGGTACAGACAGGGAGAGGGATCTTGGGGTGATAGTATCTGGGGACCTGAAGGCGATGAAACAGTGTGACAAGGCAGTGGCCGTAGCTAGAAGATTGCTAGGCTGTATAGAGAGAAGTGTGACCAACAGAAGAAAAGAGGTTAATACCCATGTATAAGACGCTGGTGAGGCCCCACCTGGAGTATTGTGTTCAGTTTTGGAGGCCGTATCTTGTGAAGGATGTTAAAAAAATGGAAGCGGTGCAAAGAAAAGCTACGAGAATGGTATGGGATTTGCTTAACAAGACGTATGAGGAGAGACTTGTTGACCTGAACATGTATACCCTGGAGGAAAGGAGAAACAGGGGTGATATGATACAGACGTTCAAATATTTGAAAGGTATTAATCTGCAAATGAACCTTTTCCGCAGAGGGGAAGGCGGTAGAACTAGAGGACATGAAATGAGATTGAAGGGGGGAAACTCAAGAAAAATGTCGGGAAGTATTTTTTCACGGAGAGAGTGGTGGATGCTTGGAATGCCCTCCCGCGGGAGGTTGTGGAGAGGAAAACGGTAACGGAATTCAAACATGCGTGGGATAAACATAAAGGAATCCTCCTCAGAAGGAAGGGATCCTCAGAAGCTTAGCCGGTGGTGGGAGGCAGGGCTGGTGGTTGAGAGGTGGGGATAGTGCTGGGCAGACTATATGGTCTGTGCCCTGAAAAAGACAGGTACAAATCAAGGTAAGGTATACACAAAAAATGGCACATGTGAGTTTATCTTGTTGGGCAGACTGGGTGGACCGTGCAGGTCTTTTTCTGCCGTCATCTACTATGTTACTATGTTCTGAATGCAACTAGCATGCAAATACATGCAAAACATGGCTTTTGGCGCAAGCATCATGCAAATGCATAGTAAACATATTCCTCCCTAATGATCAGCGAGCAGCGTGCCAAATACTGATGTGCTGTCTGCGGCAAACCCTATGCCAGCTCAGGCACTCTTCCGAAGCCTCGGTACCGACAATGCAGGAGGAGGACGCCTCGATGCAGTCGATGTTGATTCGGTCTCCGAAGACTTCGGTGCTGCCGACGCCGATGCACCCGACAAATCTCTCGATGCCGATGCCGTCGAAGCGCCGGAGAACAGAACGTTCCACTGGGCCAATCTCGCTACCCGAGTCCTCTTTTGCAAAAGAGCACAAAGACTACAGGCCTGCGGGCGGTGCCCAGCCCCCAGACACTGAAGACACGAGGCGTGCCTATCAGTGAGCGAGATTACCCGGGCGCACTGGGTGCACTTCTTGAAGCCGCTGGAAGGCTTCGATGTCATGGGCGGAAAAATCGCGCCGGCGAAATCAAAATTCGCGATGATGACACGAGGCACCGAGATAAAAGGGGGAAAAAAACCCGTGCGGGCGGCCAACAAGGCCGCTCCCGAAAGCGAAAGAAAACTTACGCTGGGAAAAAGCTAGAAATACAGGAAAAAGATTGTCTCTCTTTTTTTTTTTTGAAAAACATGAAAGACGCGTGAGGGTCCTCTGAGGGGCACGAAACGGCGGCAAAAACACGACCGTCCCGAGTGCGGACAAAAGAAGACTGACGAACATGAGCCGGTTCGGGCAGAAAGACAACTGCGCATGCGCGGTGCGCATCAGCGCGCGAGGACTAGCAAACGTCTTTGCTAGTGAAGATTCCAATTGGAGGGGGTGCCGTGGACGTCACCCATCAGTGAGAACAAGCAGCCTGCTTGTCCTCGGAGAATACCTTCTACAGGTATGTAGCATTCGCTTTTTCCGAGGACAAGCAGGCTGCTTGTTCTCACTGATGGGGTATCCCTAGCCCCCAGGCTCACTCAAAACAACAAACATGGTCAATTGGGCCTCGCAACGGCGAGGACATAACTGAGATTGACCTAACATCTTATTCAACTAACTGAGAGTGTAGCCTGGAACAGAGCAACGTGCAAGCCGATTATCTAAGCAGGCATCAGATCGATCCAGCGGAGTGGGAACTTGCAGACGAAGTGTTCCTGCAGATATGTGCCAAATTATTATTATTTATTGCATTTGTACCCCACATTATCCCACCTATTTGCAGGCTCAATGTGGCTTACAGAGTGTTGTTATGACATAATCATGACAGGATCTTAGGTACAATCGGTAGTAAGCAGGAGATGTATAAGGGATTAGAGAAGGAAGTACAAATGGGGCAAGCCCGTGATGGATCTAATGGCGATAAGCACCAATGCCAAAGTCCCGTGCTTCTTCAGCAGACAGAGAGATCCTCGCGCGGCGGGGTTGGATGCTTTGGCTCAACCCTGGCCTCCGGGCCTACTGTATGTGTTCCCTCCGTGGCCCTTGATAGGGCGAGTGCTCCTGCGGATTTGGCTGCATCCAGGAGAAGTGGTTCTCGTCGCCCCGGATTGGCCCAGGAGGCCTTGGTATGCAGACCTCCGACAGATGCTCGTAGAGGATCCCCTTCAGTTACCTCTGGTTCCCAACTTGTTGTCACAGGGTCCGGTGACCATGGAGGACGCCGGCCAATTTGGTCTTATGGCCTGGCGATTGAGAGGGCGCAATTGAGAGGCAGAGGCTATTCCAATAAAGTAATTACCACTCTCCTGCAAGCCCACAAGCGTTCCACTTCCGTGGCTTATGCCAGAATTTGGCGCCAGTTTGAAGTCTGGTGTGCATCCAGAGAGATCACACCCCTGCGGACTCCTGTCTCGCCGATTCTGAACTTTTTGCAGGATGGTGTACAAAAAGGCTTGGCCTATAATTCCCTGCGGGTGCAAGTGGCAGCGTTGGCCTCCCTGCGTGGCAAGGTTGAAGGCGTGTCTTTAGCTGCTCATCCGGATGTGGAACGGTTTCTTAGAGGGGTGCTTCGGCTCCGTCCTCCCGTGCGTGCACCTTGTCCAGCTTGGAACCTGGGGCTAGTGCTGAAGGCCCTTCAGGGTATTCCCTTTGAACCGCTTCGGCGTGCTTCAGAGAAAGATTTGACACTGAAGGCCGTCTTGTTAGTGGCCATTACTTCGGCGAGACGGGTGTCAGAGCTCCAGGCGCTGTCCTGTAGAGACCTTTTTCTGCAGTTTTCAGAGTCCGGGGTCACGGTTCGAACCGTGCCTTCCTTCTTGCCTAAGGTGGTTTCAGCGTTTCACCTAAACCAACCTATTTTCTTGCCCTCCTTTGTCGAGGAGGAGTTTCCAGAATCTTTTGGGCAATTGCACCTGTTGGATGTGCGCAGGACTCTGCTGCAGAGGGTCTCCAGTGTCTAAAGCCACTATTACCCGCTGGCTTAAAGAATCTATCTTTTCAGCTTATTTGCTTGCCGGCCGGCCTCCGCCTGATGCCTTTAAGGCGCATTCCACTAGAGGAATTTCCTCTTCTTGGGCTATCAATAGAAATCAAACAAAATAAAACATGGAAAAGAAAATAAGATGATACCTTTTTTATTGGACATAACTTAACACATTTCTTGATTAGCTTTCGAAGGTTGCCCTTCTTCGTCAGATCGGAAATAAGCAAATGTGCTAGCTGACAGTGTATATAAGTGAAAACATTCAAGCATTACTATGACAGTCTGACAGGGTGGGAGGATGGGGGTGGGTCGGAGGTATGCATGGGGACATCAAAGCATATCATTGATATTCTAACAGGATGGGTGTGGATAGGTGAGGGGAGGGTGATCAACAGAGACATACAGCTTTATGGTTTATAATGGGCTAGGAACCCCAGATCCTTGTTAAGTCCTTTCTGTTGGGTGTTAAAATATTCAATCATTCTGACTTCAAAGGTCTTACGTTCTTGTATGGTTTTAAAGTTACCTTTCAGTATTCTCACTGTGAAATCACTGGTACAGTGTCCTGGTTCTGTGAAGTGCTGTCCCACCGGGGTGGGGGCCCTACTGGCTGTATTGTTCATGTGATGTCTATGTAAATTGAATCTTGTCTTAAGCATCTGGCCTGTTTCTCCAATATAGCATCCTTCGTTAAGCGAATGCTACATACCTGTAGAAGGTATTCTCCGAGGACAGCAAGCTGATTGTTCTCACTGATGGGTGACGTCCACGGCAGCCCCTCCAATCGGAAACTTCACTAGCAAAGGCCTTTGCTAGTCCTCGCGCGCCCATGCGCACCGCGCATGCGCGGCCGTCTTCCCGCCCGAACCGGCACGTGTTCGTCAGTCCTGTATGTAGCAAGACAAAGACAAGGGAAGACACAACTCCAAAGGTGAGGCGGGCGGGTTTGTGAGAACAATCTGCCTGCTGTCCTCGGAGAATACCTTCTACAGGTATGTAGCATTCGCTTTCTACGAGGACAAGCAGGCTGCTTGTTCTCACTGATGGGGTATCCCTAGCCCTCAGGCTCACTCAAAACAACAACCATGGTCAATTGGGCCTCGCAACGGCGAGGACATAACTGAGATTGACCTAAAAAATTTACCAACTAACTGAGAGTGCAGCCTGGAACAGAACAAACAGGGCCCTCGGGGGGTGGAGTTGGATCCTAAAGCCCAAACAGGTTCTGAAGAACTGACTGCCCGAACCGACTGTCGCGTCGGGTATCCTGCTGCAGGCAGTAATGAGATGTGAATGTGTGGACAGATGACCACGTCGCAGCTTTGCAAATTTCTTCAATAGAGGCTGACTTCAAGTGGGCTACCGACGCAGCCATGGCTCTAACATTATGAGCCGTGACATGACCCTCAAGAGCCAGCCCAGCCTGGGCGTAAGTGAAGGAAATGCAATCTGCTAGCCAATTGGATATGGTGCGCTTCCCCACAGCCACTCCCCTCCTATCGGGATCAAAAGAAACAAACAATTGGGCGGACTGTCTGTTGGGCTGTGTCCGCTCCAGATAGAAGGCCAATGCTCTCTTGCAGTCCAATGTGTGCAGCTGACGTTCAGCAGGGCAGGAATGAGGACGGGGAAAGAATGTTGGCAAGACAATTGACTGGTTCAGATGGAACTCCGACACAACCTTTGGCAAGAACTTAGGGTGAGTGCGGAGGACTACTCTGTTATGATGAAATTTGGTGTAAGGGGCCTGGGCTACCAGGGCCTGAAGCTCACTGACTCTACGAGCTGAAGTAACTGCCACCAAGAAAATGACCTTCCAGGTCAAGTACTTCAGTTGGCAGGAATTCAGTGGCTCAAAAGGAGGTTTCATCAGCTGGGTGAGAACGACATTGAGATCCCATGACACTGTAGGAGGCTTGACAGGGGGCTTTGACAAAAGCAAACCTCTCATGAAGCGAACAACTAAAGGCTGTCCTGAGATCGGCTTACCTTCCACACGGTAATGGTATGCACTGATTGCACTAAGGTGAACCCTTACAGAGTTGGTCTTGAGACCAGACTCAGACAAGTGCAGAAGGTATTCAAGCAGGGTCTGTGTAGGACAAGAGCGAGGATCTAGGGCCTTGCTGTCACACCAGACAGCAAACCTCCTCCACAGAAAGAAGTAAATCCTCTTGGTGGAATCTTTCCTGGAAGCAAGCAAGATACGGGAGACACCCTCTGACAGACCCAAAGAGGCAAAGTCTACGCTCTCAACATCCAGGCCGTGAGAGCCAGGGACCGGAGGTTGGGATGCAGAAGTGCCCCTTCGTCCTGCGTGATGAGGGTCGGAAAACACTCCAATCTCCACGGTTCTTCGTAGGACAACTCCAGGAACCAGATCTGACGCGGCCAAAAAGGAGCAATCAGAATCATGGTGCCTCGGTCTTGCTTGAGTTTCAACAAAGTCTTCCCCACCAGAGGTATGGGAGGATAAGCATACAGCAGACCCTCCCCCCAGTCCAGGAGGAAGGCATCCGATGCCAGTCTGCCGTGGGCCTGAAGCCTGGAACAGAACTGAGGGACTTTGTGGTTGGCTCGAGATGCGAAGAGGTCTACCAAGGGGGTGCCCCACACCTGGAAGATCTGTCGCACTACGCGGGAATTGAGCGACCACTCGTGAGGTTGCATAATCCTGCTCAACCTGTCGGCCAGACTGTTGTTTACGCCTGCCAGATATGTGGCTTGGAGCACCATGCCATGACGGCGAGCCCAGAGCCACATGCTGACGGCTTCCTGACACAGGGGGCGAGATCCGGTGCCCCCCTGCTTGTTGACGTAGTACATGGCAACCTGGTTGTCTGTCTGAATTTGGATAATTTGGTGGGACAGCCGATCTCTGAAAGCCTTCAGAGCGTTCCAGATCGCTCGTAACTCCAGAAGATTGATCTGCAGATCGCGTTCCTGGAGGGACCAGCTTCCTTGGGTGTGAAGCCCCTCGACATGAGCTCCCCACCCCAGGAGAGACGCATCCGTGGTCAGCACTTTTTGAGGCTGAGGAATTTGGAAGGAACGTCCCAGAGTCAGATTGGACCAAATCGTCCACCAATACAGGGATTCGAGAAAACTCGTGGACAGGTGGATCACGTCTTCTAGATCCCCAGCAGCCTGAAACCACTGGGAAGCTAGGGTCCATTGAGCAGATCTCATGTGAAGGCGGGCCATGGGAGTCACATTAAATGTGGAGGCCATGTGGCCTAGCAATCTCAACATCTGCCGAGCTGTGATCTGCTGGGACGCTCGCACCCGCGAGACGAGGGACAACAAGTTGTTGGCTCTCGTCTCTGGGAGATAGGCACGAGCCGTCCGAGAATCCAGCAGAGCTCCTATGAATTCGAGTTTCTGCACTGGGAGAAGGTGGGACTTTGGATAATTTATCACAAACCCCAGTAGCTCCAGGAGGCGAATAGTCATCTGCATGGACTGCAGGGCTCCTGCCTCGGATGTGTTCTTCACCAGCCAATCGTCGAGATATGGGAACACGTGTACCCGCAGTCTGCGAAGTGCCGCTGCTACTACAGCCAAGCACTTCGTGAACACTCTGGGCGCAGAGGCGAGCCCAAAGGGTAGCACACAGTACTGGAAGTGACGTGTGCCCAGCTGAAATCGCAGATACTGTCTGTGAGCTGGCAGTATCGGGATGTGCGTGTAGGCATCCTTCAAGTCCAGAGAGCATAGCCAATCGTTTTGCTGAATCATGGGGAGAAGGGTGCCCAGGGAAAGCATCCTGAACTTTTCTTTGACCAGATATTTGTTCAGGGCCCTTAGGTCTAGGATGGGACGCATCCCCCCTGTTTTCTTTTCCACAAGGAAGTACCTGGAATAGAATCCCAGCCCTTCTTGCCCGGATGGCACGGGCTCGACCGCATTGGCGCTGAGAAGGGCGGAGAGTTCCTCTGCAAGTACCTGCTTGTGTTGGAAGCTGTAGGATTGAGCTCCCGGTGGACAATTTGGAGGTTTTGAGGCCAAATTGAGGGTGTATCCTTGCCGGACTATTTGGAGAACCCACTGATCGGAGGTTATGAGAGGCCACCTTTGGTGAAAAGCTTTCAACCTCCCTCCGACTGGCAGGTCGCCCGGCACTGACACTTGGATGTCGGCTATGCTCTGCTGAAGCCAGTCAAAAGCTCGTCCCTTGCTTTTGCTGGGGAGCCGAGGGGCCTTGCTGAGGCGCACGCTGCTGACGAGAGCGAGCGCGCTGGGGCTTAGCCTGGGCCGCAGGCTGTCGAGAAGGAGGATTGTACCTACGCTTGCCGGAAGAGTAGGGAACAGTCTTCCTTCCCCCAAAAAATCTTCTACCTGTAGAGGTAGAGGCTGAAGGCTGCCGGCGGGAGAACTTGTCGAATGCGGTGTCCCGCTGGTGGAGCTGCTCTACCACCTGTTCGACTTTCTCTCCAAAAATATTATCCGCACGGCAAGGCGAGTCCGCAATCCGCTGCTGGATTCTATTCTCCAGGTCGGAGGCACGCAGCCATGAGAGCCTGCGCATCACCACACCTTGAGCAGCGGCTCTGGACGCAACATCAAAGGTGTCATACACCCCTCTGGCCAGGAATTTTCTGCACGCCTTCAGCTGCCTGACCACCTCCTGAAAAGGCTTGGCTTGCTCAGGGGAAGCGCATCAACCAAGCCCGCCAACTGCCGCACATTGTTCCGCATGTGTATGCTCGTGTAGAACTGGTAGGACTGAATTTTGGCCACGAGCATAGAGGAATGGTAGGCCTTCTTCCCAAAGGAGTCTAAGGTTCTAGAGTCTTTGCCCGGGGGCGCCGAAGCATGCTCTCTAGAACTCTTAGCCTTCTTTAGGGCCAAATCCACAACTCCAGAGTCATGAGGCAACTGAGTGCGCATCAGCTCTGGGTCCCCATGGATCCGGTACTGGGACTCGATCTTCTTGGGAATGTGGGGATTAGTTAGAGGCTTGGTCCAGTTCGCCAGCAATGTCTTTTTTAGGACATGGTGCATGGGTACAGTGGACGCTTCCTTAGGTGGAGAAGGATAGTCCAGGAGCTCAAACATTTCAGCCCTGGGCTCGTCCTCCACAACCACCGGGAAGGGGATGGCCGTAGACATCTCCCGGACAAAGGAAGCAAAAGACAGACTCTCGGGAGGAGAAAGCTGTCTCTCAGGAGTGGGATCGGAAGGAAGACCTTCAGACTCCTCGTCAGAGAAATATCTGGGGTCTTCTTCCTCTTCCCACGAGGCCTCACCCTCGGTGTCAGACACAAGTTCACGGACCTGTGTCTGCAACCTCGCCCGACTCGACTCTGTGGAGCCACGTCCACGATGGGGGCGTCGAGAGGTAGACTCCCTCGCCCGCATCGGCGAAGCTCCCTCCGCCGACGTAGTCGGGGAGCCTTCCTGGGAGGCGGCGGCAGCCGGTACCGCACGCGGCACCGACGCCGGAGACCTCACCTCGGGCGATGGGCCAGCTGGCGCCACGCTCGACGGTACCGGTGGCGCAAGCACCGCCGGTACCGGAGGATTAGGGCGCAACAGCTCTCCCAGAATCTCTGGGAGAACGGCCCGGAGGTTCTCGTTCAGAGCGGCTGCAGAGAAAGGCATGGAGGTCGATGCAGGCGTCGACGTCAGAACCTGTTCCGGGCGTGGAGGCTGTTCCGGGCTGTCCAGAGTGGAGCGCATCGACACCTCCTGAACAGAGGGTGAGCGGTCCTCTCGGTGCCGATGCCTGCTGGGTGCCGACTCCCTCGGCGACCCAGAGCTCTCGGTGCCGACACGGGAAGGAGACCGATGACGATGCTTCTTCGACTTCTTCCGAAGCATGTCACCGGAGCTCCCCGGCACCGACGAGGAGGACGTAGAATCCAGCCGTTGCTTCCTCGGGGCCGAGGCCGAAGGAGGTCGGTCTCGGGGGGGCTGTACCGCAGGAGCCCTCAGGGTAGGGGGAGGCCCACCCGAAGGCTCACCGCCACCAGCAGGGGAATGGACAGCCCTCACCTGCACTCCAGACGAAGCACCACCGTCCGACGACATCAGCCGACGAGGTCCCGGTACCACCGACGTTGATGCAGCTGTCCGATGTCTCAGCGCCGATGCAGAGGGCCGATGCCTCGATGCACTCGATGCACTGGCGGCCGAGGATGAAGCTCTGGACGCTGAAGACGTCGATGCACTCGATACCTCCGGTGCCGATGCCGACGAAGAGCCCGAGAACAAAACGTTCCACTGGGCCAATCTCGCTACCTGAGTCCGCTTTTGCAAAAGGGAACACAGACTACAGGCCTGCGGGCGGTGCCCAGCCCCCAAGCACTGAAGACACGAAGCGTGCCTGTCAGTGAGTGAGATGACCCGGGCGCACTGGGTGCACTTCTTAAAGCCGCTGGGAGACTTCGATGTCATGGGCGGAAAAATCACGCCGGCGAGATCAAAAGTCGAAATGGCGGAAAAGGCACCGAAAAAACAAGGGGAAGAAAACTTCGACCCGAGGCCTAAAAGCGGCCTACCCCGACGACGAAAGAAAACTTACCGGGGCGAAAAAGCTGAAAATAGCGGGGGGAAAAAAGACCAAAGAGTCTTTTTCCACACAGAATGTTTTTTTTTTTGTTGTTGTTGAACACGGCGAACGCGCGAGGTCAACTTTGCGGGGCCCGACACGGCGAAAACACGACCGTACCGAGCGCGGACAAAAGAAGACTGACGAACACGAGCCGGTTCGGGCGGGAAGACGGCCGTGCATGCGCAGTGCGCATGGGCGCGCGAGGACTAGCAAAGGCCTTTGCTAGTGAAGTTTCCGATTGGAGGGGCTGCCGTGGACGTCACCCATCAGTGAGAACAAGCAGCCTGCTTGTCCTCGGAGAACATTTTTTACACTGAATGATATATACCACATTGGAAGATGAGCAAGTGAAAGATCCCTTTATGTTGACTATCTTTCCTTTGTGGATAACTGTGGGGTCCTGTGAAATATTTTGGCATAGTTTGCAACTGGATAAATTACAGGGACGTGTGCCCTTCTGTTCCTTTTCAGTCTGTGATGGAAGTTTACTTCTGATTAGCTTGTGTTTTAAGTTGGGTGGCTGTCGGAAGGCCAGTACTGGTGGGGATGGGTATATCTCTTTCAGTAATTCATCCTCCTGGAGTATAGGTTGTAGATCTCTTATGATTTTCCTCAGTTTTTCCAGCTCTGGATTGTATGTCACTACAAGGGGGATTCTGTCTGTGGATTTTTTCTCCTTGTACTGTAGCAGATTCTCCCTGGGTGTTTTGAGGGAGGAGGCAATATTCTTGGAGATTATTTTGGGGTTGTAGCCTTTCTGTTTGAAGGATGCAGTCAGGCTTTTAAGGTGTCTGTCTCTGTCCCCTGGGTCAGAGCAGATACGGTGGTATCTTGTGGCTTGGCTGTAAATGATAGATCTTTTTGTATGTGAAGGATGGAAGTTGGAGTTGTGAGGTAGCTGCATCTGTCTGTGGGTTTCTTGTATATAGATGTTTGTATACAGCCATCACTGATTGAGACCGTGGTGTCCAAAAAATTGACTTTTTCTGGGGAGTAGTCAATTTTGAGTCTGATTGTAGGATGGTATGTATTGAAGGCAGAATAAAATTGTTTCAGAGTTTCTTCACCCTCCGTCCAAATCATAAAAATGTCATCGATGTACTGGTAGTATTTTAGAGGTTTGGTCTGGTGTGTATTCAGAAATGTCTCTTCCAGATGAGCCATAAAAAGGTTGGCATATTGGGGTGCTGTCCTGGTGCCCATCGCAGTGCCCATTATTTGCAGATAGATATCATTGTTAAAGCGGAAGTAGTTGTGAGTTAAAATGAATTTGATTAATTTTGTAATAGTTTCTGGTGAGTATTGATGGTCCAGTGTGGATTTTTTTAGGAGTCTTCAAGAGATTTGTAGTGCAGCAACATGGGCTTCTAAGCTCTCTTTTGCCCGACATTACAGGTTGGATGTGGCTGCCAGGAGGGACGCACATTTTGGAGCGCAAGTGCTGGCGCGTGGTGTGGCTTGTTCCCATCCTATCTAGGGATTGCTTTGATACATCCCATCTGTAATGGCTGCATCTGCTTGATGACAAGGAAGGGAAAATTAGGTTCTTACCGTGATAATTTTCTTTCCTTTAGCCATAGCAGATGCAGCCATGATCCCTCCCTGTCTGATGCTATCTGCTGTAAATCTATTTCAGGTTCTGTTCGTGTTTCCTGGAGATTCCGTCCTTGGGAGAAAGTCGGAAAACAGTCTTCAGGAATCTTGTTCAATTAAAGGAGGATGACTTAATTCCCTCCAGTTTCATGTTTTGGAGGATGAGTTTATTCCCTCCGGGAGGATGAGTTTATTCCCTCTAGTTCTGTCTCAGTGGAGGATGAGTTTATGCCCTCCGGGAGGATGTTTCATTCCCTCCATTCTGAGTTAATGCCCTTTGTTGTAGGGCCATCGTTCGCTGTGAGGAAAGCTCATGTTATTCCCATTGCGGTTTGCCATACTGCTTTGGAAGCTTCAAATACTGAAGAGAGGCAGTGGAGCAAGCTGGTATGAGGCACTGAAAAAAGTATGCTCTCTATCTCCTTCTGCTGGTTGATGGACACAAGGAAGCTGGTCCCTCCAGGAACAAGGTCTACAGATCAATCTCCTGGAGTTGCGAGCGGTCTGGAACGCTCTGAAGGCTTTCAGAGATCGGCTGTCCCACCAAATTATCCAAATTCAGACAGACAACCAGGTTGCCATGTATTACATCAACAAGCAGGGGGGCACCAGATCTCGCCCCCTGTGTCAGGAAGCCGTCAGCATGTGGCTGTGGGCTCGCCGTTACGGCATGTTTCTCCAAGCCACATATCTGGCAGGCGTAAACAACAGTCTGGCCGACATGTTGAGCAGGATTATGCAACCTCACGAGTGGTCGCTCAACTCCAGAGTAGTGCGCCGGATCTTCCAAGTGTGGGGCACCCCCTTGGTAGATCTCTTCGTATCTCGAGCCAACCACAAGGTCCCTCAGTTCTGTTCCAGACTTCAGGCCCACGGCCGACTGGCATCGGATGCCTTCCTCCTAGATTGTATGCTCATCCTCCCATACCTCTGGTGGGGAAGACTTTGTTGAAACTCAAGCAAGACCGAGGCACCATGATTCTGATTGCTCCTTTTTGGCCGCGTCAGATCTGGTTCACTCTTCTTCTGGAGTTGTCCTCCGAAGAACCGTGGAGATTGGAGTGTTTTCCGACCCTCATCACCCAGAACGAAGGGGCGCTTCTGCATCCCAACCTCCAGTCTCTGGCTCTCACGGCCTGGATGTTGAGAGCGTAGACTTTGTCTCTTTGGGTCTGTCGGAGGGTGTCTCCCGTGTCTTGCTTGCTTCCAGGAAAAATTCCACTAAGAGGAGTTACTTCTTTTTATGGAGTAGGTTTGCCGTCTGGTGTGACAGCAAGGCCTTAGATCCTCGCTCTTGTCCTACACAGACCCTGCTTGACTACCTTCTGCACTTGTCTGAGTCTGGTCTCAACACCAACTCTGTAAGGGTTCACCTTAGCGCAATCAGTGCATACCATTACCGTGTGGAAGGTAAGCCGATCTCGGGACAGCCTTTAGTTGTTCGCTTTATGAGAGGTTTGCTTCTGTCAAAGCCCCCCGTCAAACCTCCTATAGTGTCATGGGATCTCAATGTCGTTCTCACCCAGCTGATGAAACCTCCTTTTGAGCCACTGAATTCATGCCATCTGAAGTACTTGACCTGGAAGGACATTTTCTTGGTGGCAGTAACTTTAGCTCGTAGAGTCAGTGAGCTTCAAGCCCTAGTAGCTCATGCTCCTTATACCAAATTTCATCATAATAGAGTAGTCCTCCGCACTTACCCTAAGTTCTTGCCAAAGGTGGTGTCGGAGTTCTATCTGAACCAGTCAATTGTCTTGCCAACATTCTTCCCCCGTCGATGTGGTCTCCGAAGACTTCGGTGCTGCCGACGCCGATGCACCCGACGAATCTCTCGATGCCGATGCCGTCGAAGCGCCGGAGAACAGAACGTTCCACTGGGCCAATCTTGCTACCCGAGTCCTCTTTTGTAAAAGAGCACAAAGACTACAGGCCTGCGGGCGGTGCCCAGCCCCCAGACACTGAAGACATGAGGTGTGCCTATCAGTGAGTGAGATTACCCAGGCGCACTGGGTGCACTTTTTGAAGCCGCTGGAAGGCTTCGATGTCATGGGCGGAAAAATCGTGCCGGCGAAATCAAAATTCGCGATGATGACACGAGGCACCGAGACAAAAGGGGGAAAAAACCCGTGCGAGCGGCCAACAAGGCTGCTCCCGAAAGCGAAAGAAAACTTACGCTGGGAAAAAGCTAGAAATACGGGAAAAAGGTTCTCTCTCTCTTTTTTTTCTTTGAAAAACACGAAAGACGCGCGAGGGTCCTCTTAGGGGCACGAAACGGCGGCAAAAACACGACCGTCCCGAGCGCGGACAAAAGAAGACTGACGAACAAGAGCCGGTTTTGTGCAGGAAGACGACCGCGCATGCGTGGTGTGCATCGGCGCGCGAGGACTAGCAAACGTCTTTGCTAGTGAAGATTCCGATTGGAGTGGGTGCCGTGGACGTCACCCATCAGTGAGAACAAGCAGCCTGCTTGTCCTCGGAGAAACACTGATGTGCTGTCTGCGGCAAACCCTATGCCAGCTCAGAGCTGGCATTAGGGTTTGCAGACCATTGGAAAGGAATGGTGAGCCATGTCTAGCATATTCTCTTTTAGCCTTCTTTATTAATGTTTTGCATCTGACTTGCCAGTGCTTAAGTTGCTTCTTATTTTCTTCATTTGGGTCCTTTTTCCATTCCTTGAAGGTCAATCTTTTGGTTGTAATGGCATCTTTTACTTCACCTTTTAACCATGTTGGCTGTCTTCTCTTCTTTCAACCTTTGCAAATACGTGGAATGCATCTGGTCTGCGCTTCCAAGATGGTATTTTTGAATAACGTCCACACCTGATTTAGTGTCCTAACCTTAGCAGCCGATCGTTTTAGCATCTTTTTAATCATTTTCCTAATTTTATTATAGTTGCCCTTTCGAAAATTAAATGCAGCTACAGTAGATTTCATTTGCAGGTTTATCCCAGATAGTAGCTCAAACTTGATCATGTTATGATCACTGTTTCCCAGGGGACACCGCCACCTCGTGCACTATGCTCACTGGATTCAAAAGGGCCATTCATGGGAGGACATCCAGTGGTATGTGATTGATAAACCTGTGATAGGATGGAAGGTGGGGATATCGACAGGCTTTTGAGTTATAAAGGTTGATCTTCACGCTGAATAGCGTGTCACCAGCAGGCTTGAATTTGGAGCTTGAGTGGAATTCATTATTGTGATGCATGGATTGATGGGATGGGTCAGCTGGTTCCTTTAAACTGACATTATTCTCTGTGTTTCATTTTGTGAAGAGTCTAGCTAGTGCGAGCACAGTTGTTTTGTAAGTATAGTGGGATTATTTTCTATATAGTCTTTTTTTTAATGCTTGTGCTATATTTATACAGTTGTATTATTGTTGCTATTTGTTACAGGACTGTCCCTGATGCAGTAGCGAAACATGGCCCATGTCAGTCACTCTGTGACTTTAGTTAAGTGCTCCTAAAATTTTAAAGGGTATAACATATAAAATATGAAATAAAGCAAGTTGTATATGATATGAATAGTGCTGGTTCAAAGTTCAATACTGACCAATGATGAGGTTAGGTGAGCTATGAGTTGAGGCTCATGTTAAACGAGTCACCACTGAGGAGTCAGTGCTTTGTACTACACTTTATAAAATTTTGTTGGCGCTGGGTTCTTTTTATGGCCAAATAGTGACCACACCTTGAGATCTTGCTATAGCCTTGAAATAGGTTTTTCATAATTTGTTTATTGCATTTGTGGGCAAAAGTTAGGCATTACATTTTCATTAGAAGCCATGCACTCAGCCATCAGTGCATGGCTCTAATGTAAGATTTTCCACATTGGCCCCCAATGGCCCAGAAAGAAGATCTGGAAAAGCATAGCAGGCCTTATATCATTCAAGAGCTGCTCTGCACAAGACTGCCTTGGGAAAATTTCCTTCTGCTATGGATGAAAGTAGCTCCAAAGCTTTTATTTCAGTAATGAGCAACTTTTAAGATTATAAAAGTTTTACAAGAGCAAATCAAAACTCTACATCTGCTTTCCTCATCTAACATGACATACAAAATGTGAAAAAGTATGAAAAAGACAAAAATAAAATGTAAAACTAAAATTTTAGGGCGAAAGGGATTAGCTGCATTCATTTGGAAAGGTTATCAATAGAAATCAAACAAAATAAAACATGGACAAGAAAATAAGATGATACCTTTTTTATTGGACATAACTTAATACATTTCTTGATTAGCTTTCAAAGGTTGCCCTTCTTCCTCATATCGGAAAGGAAAATTACTTCCCAGAGATTTAATATAAGAGCTACTCCTGACAGAATTTTGTGCCAAAAAAAAATCAAAACTATGCGCAAAAAAATGCAAATTCTAAGTACAAAATTTGCAAATTCTGCAAGTTTGTCATAATTTAACCAATATTACTACTACTACTTATCATTTCTGTAGTGCTACTAGACGTATTACAGCCCCCCGTACACGGATAGCATCTATATTTTTCCCAGCACCCATAACATCTATATTTTTTCCAGCCCACTCCTTGCACCCACACATAGCATCCACCTTGATAGCCCCCTTCCTCCCTCACACACAGTATCCACCTTTTTATTTTACAGCCCCCTCCCTTCACCCCCCCTCCCCCCAACCATCCAGCCTTGGAGCACTGATTCTGCGCAGATTCTGTGTTCCACAGTCATACAGAATTCCGACAGGAGTAAAGAGCTAGTATGAATCTGACAAGTAGAGGAAACCAGAACCTCCTCTGCAAACAGTATTCCTGTAAAATAAGGGATATACTGCCCTCAAGTGGTACATAAAGATCACAAATTCGCATTCGGAAAACATTTATTGGTAAATTTGTACTTATATTGCCAAAGCAAGAAAAAGCATTAAAAAAGAAAAGAAAAGAAAAAAGTACAGAATAGCAATGTCAGTAAAATAAAACTACAAAATAAAGAAAGGACAATAATGAAACCTATTCCTGGTTTCTGGTTTGTATTTTTTATTCTGAAATAATAAAAAATGCTAAATAGATACTTCTGTTCTGTTTTCACAGAAGAAAATCCTGGAGAAGGACTGCGATGGACTGCAAAAAGTACAAATGAGATTGAAGTGGATAGAGCACCGTTCACGGAAGAGAGTGTGTATGAACAACTTGAAAAGCTAAAGGTGGACAAAGCCATGGGACCGGATGGGATCCACCCTAGGATATTGAGGGAGCTCAGAGAGGTTCTGGCGGGTCCTCTTAAAGATTTGTTTAATAAATCTTTGGAGATGGGAGAGGTTCCGAGGGATTGGAGATCTGCGGATGTGGTCCCTCTTCACAAAAGTGGTGATAGGGAAGAAGCTGGAAACTACAGGCCGGTAAGCCTCACTTCGGTTATTGGAAAAGTAATGGAAGCCATGCTGAAGGAAAGGATAGTGAATTTCCTGGAAGCCAATAAGTTGCAAGATCCGAGACAACATGGATTTACCAAAAGGAAATCGTGCCAAACGAACCTCATTGAGTTCTTTGATTGGGTGACAGGAGAACTGAATCAGGGACGAGCTATGGACGTAATCTACTTAGATTTCAGCAAAGCTTTTGACATGGTTCCCCACAGGAGGCTCTAAAATAAACTGGATGGGCTGAAGATAGGACCCGAAGTGGTGAACTGGATTGGAACTGGTTGACAGACAGACGCCAGAGGGTGGTGGTGAATGGAATTCGCTCGAAGGAGCGAAAGGTAAGTAGTGGAGTGCCTCAAGGATCGGTGCTGGGGCCGATTCTGTTCAATATATTTGTGAGTGACATTGCCGAAGGGTTAGAAGGTAAAGTTTGCCTATTTGCGGATGATACTAAGATCTGTAACAGAGTGGACACCCCGGAGGGAGTGGAAAACATGAAAAAAGACCTACAGAAGCTAGAAGAATGGTCTAAGGTTTGGCAATTAAAATTCAATGCGAAGAAATGCAAAGTGATGCACTTAGGAAGTAGAAATCCACGGGAGACATATGTGTTAGGCGGGGAGAGTCTGATAGGTACGGGAGGAGAGAGGGATCTTGGGGTGATAGTATCTGAGGATTTGAAGGCGACGAAACAGTGTGACAAGGCGGTGGCAGTAGCTAGAAGGTTGTTAGGCTGTATACAGAGAGGTGTGACCAGCAGAAGAAAGGGGGTGTTGATGCCCCTGTATAAGTCGTTGGTGAGGTCCCACCTGGAGTATTGTGTTCAGTTTTGGAGGCCGTATCTTGTTAAGGATGTAAAAAGAATTGAAGCGGTGCAAAGAAAAGCTACGAGAATGGTATGGGATTTGCGTTACAAGACGTATGAGGAGAGACTTGCTGAACTAAACATGTATACTCTGGAGGAAAGGAGAAACAGGGGTGATATGATACAGACGTTCAAATATTTGAAAGGTATTAATCCACAAACGAACCTTTTCCGGAGATGGGAAGGTGGTAGAACGAGAGGACATGAAATGAGATTGAAGGGGGGCAGACTCAAGAAAAATGTCAGGAAGTATTTTTTCACGGAGAGAGTAGTGGATGCTTGGAATGCCCTCCCGCGGGAGGTGGTGGAAATGAAAACGGTAACGGAATTCAAACATGCGTGGGATAAGCATAAAGGAATCCTGTGCCGAAGGAATGGATCCTCAGGAGCTTAGTCAAGTTCGGGAGGCGGGGCAGACTTATACGGTCTGTGCCAGAGCCGGTGGTGGGAAGCGGGACTGGTGGTTGGGAGGCGGGGATAGTGCTGGACAGACTTGTACGGTCTGTGCCAGAGCCGGTGGTTGGGAGGCAGGGCTGGTGGTTGGGAGGTGAGGATAGTGCTGGGCAGACTTATACGGTCTGTGCCAGAGCCGGTGGTTGGGAGGCAGGGCTGGTGGTTGGGAGGTGAGGATAGTGCTGGGCAGACTTATACGGTCTGTGCCAGAGCTGGTGGTTGGGAGGTGGGGCTGGTGGTTGGGAGGCGGGGATAGTGCTGGACAGACTTATACGGTCTGTGCCCTGAAGAGCACAGGCACAAATCAAAGTAGGGTATACACAAAAAGCAGCAAATATGAGTTATCTTGTTGGGCAGACTGGATGGACCGTGCAGGTCTTTTTCTGCCGTCATCTACTATGTTACTATGAAAACAAACTGGGGATACGTTTTCAAAATGGATGAGAAAGGTGAATACACTAAATAGTTCTAATTCCCATCTGATGCAAAGGTATAAAACACAGTGCTGACAATAAACTTTCATAAATCATTCCAAAAAATGTTTTTCATATAAATATAGGGATGTGCTCATATGTTTCCAAGGCACAATTACAGACTCACTGGTCTTCAAAAGAAGTTCGGGCATATAATCATAGCACGACTCTGCTGTTTAAAGTAATGCCCCCAAGTGCCAAATTACATTTTTTTTGTGCGAAAATGTTCTGTAAAGCTCACACAACTTGCTAGGTGAAAAGAGGAAACATATGAGCATGTTTATCGTTTATTTATTTACTATACCGTTACAAATTGCATTCACAAAACAGAACGATTTACATCTTAAAATATCATTTTTAAAAACATATAGGAAATCCAATGATATGATAGAAAAGCACAGCAAAAACTAAAACAACCATTCTAAAAGATACTAATACCAATAGACATTGGACAACCATTCATAACATACTATATAAGCAAACATATTATTTTTACTGCGTATTCATTCTGCCTATTTGTCCCCTTTTTTTATCCCAGATTATTATCGAAAGTATTTTGAAACAGATATGTTTTCAAAAGTTTACGAAACTGGACATAGGACTCTTCCAATCTAATAATTTTAGGAAGACAATTCCAATGAGAGGGAGCTAGAAAGAAAAAAGCTGAGTTCCTAGTAGATTCCCATCTAGCCTTTTGTGGTGGTGGAATTACTAATCTATTATCTGTGAACGATCAAAGTGTTCGTGTAGGTGAGTATGGCAGGGTAAGATTAGCTAAATATGATGGAATGAATAAATATAAGGCTTTATGTGTCAGCATAAGAATTTTAAATTTTATTCTGGCTTCAACTGGAAGCCAGTGAAACTGATATAGGAGTGGTGTAATCCTATCATATTTTGAAGCCCTACAGATAATATGAGCCGCAGTATTCTGTATCATCTGTAACCGTTTTATATTTGTCTTGGTAAGTCCCGCATAGATGGTATTGCAGTAATCCAGGCATGTTATAATATATGCATATGCTAGGGTACATAGCGAAGCTTTGTCAACTGAGTTTCTAATTGAACGCAGCTTTCGCAGATGATAAAATGATTTCTTGACTACCTCAGATATTTGCTCACTAAACGATAAAGCTGTCAATAATGACTCCTAAATACCTAAAGGTTTGCACCGTTGGAAACTGTTTATCAAATAGTGTAGGTAACATAGAAGGGATTGTTTCACTACCTGTAATCCAGGATGTGACAGTCTTGTCTGGATTTAATACTAAATGATGTTTTTTAAGCCAACTAGCCACCTCGTCAAGATACTTTTGAACTTGTGTTAGTTCAATATCTAATGGTTTTACGTAATGGATCAGAAGAAAATCATCTGCATATGAATAAAAGCTGATACCCAGAGACTGGATGAGTAATGCAAGAGGGCTAACCTATGTATTAAACAAAATTGGTGATAGGACCGATCCTTGTGGTACCCCACAAGAAACAGGATATCCTTTTGAAGTAGAAGAATTTTGTACTACTTTAAACGACCGATTTGTAAGAAAAGAAGTGAACCAGTCATAAATCGTACCTGTGATGCCAATTTCCTTTAGACGATTAAGTAATAAATCATGATCTATGAGATCAAATGATGCTGATAAATCAAGTGAAATAATTAGAGCAATATAACCCTGCTCTAATCTAGTATGTATTTCACTATATTTATATGAAAAACATTTTTTGGAATGATTTATAAAAGTTTATTGTCAGCACTGTTTTATACCTTTGCATCAGATGGGAATTAGAACCGTATATTGTATTTTTTTTTCTTGTCGGACGAGAAGCCCATTTTCCTATAGATCGTCTAGGGGACATGACATTTACAATTTCCAATGCACTTTATAAAATGCTCGCTAAATATGAAACCACCTGTAAAATATGTATAAGGCCATGGAAAAATACGTATTTGATGGCAAATACAGGGGGAACAGCCATCTGACAAAAATATACTTAAAAAAAATAATAAACCAACAACTTACCAGCCATCACTTAGGGTTCTGTGTAAATGCCGCCATTTACATGTGTTACATAGAAGATTTTTTTTTAAACATCTTACAGGACCCCACAGTCATTCACAAAGGAAAAATATTCAACATAAAGGAATATTTCACATGCTCATCTTCCAATGTGGTATATATTATTCAGTGTAAAAAATGTAACGAAGGAGTGGAGAAGTGGCCTAGTGGTTAGGGTGGTGGACTTTGGTCCTGGGGAACTGAGTTCGATTCCCACTTCAGGCACAGGCAGCTCCTTGTGACTCTGGGCAAGTCACTTAACCCTCCATTGCCCCATGTAAGCCGCATTGAGCCTGCCATGAGTGGGAAAGCATGGGGTACAAATGTAAATATTGGAGAAACAGGCCAGATGCTAAAGACAAGATTTAATTTACATAGACATCACTTGAAGAATACTGGTGCCAGCCAGGTTCCCACCCCTGTGGGTCAGCACTTTACAAAACCAGAACACTGTACCAGTGATTTCATAGTAAGAATCCTGAAAGGTAACTTTAAAACAATACTGGAAAGTAAGACCTTTGAAGTAAGAATGATTGAATATTTTGACACCCAACAGACAGGACTTAACAAAGATCTGGGTTTTCTAGCCCATTATAAACCATAAAGTTGTATTGCTATGTTTATCACCCTCCTCTCACCTATCCACCCCCATCCTGTTAGACTATCTCTGAAATGCTTTGATGTTCCCATGCATACCTCTTACCCACCCCCACCCTTAGACTGTCAATGAAATGCTTGGATGTTTTACTTATATATACTGTCATCTACCACATTTGCTTATTTCCGATATGACGAAGAAGGGCAACCTTCGAAAGCTAATCAAGAAATGTATTAAGTTATGTCCAATAAAAAAGGTATCATCTTATTTTCTTTTCCATGTTTTATTTTGTTTAATTTCTATTGATTACCTTTAAACGTGGACTAACACGGCTACCACACCTCTCTATTTTTAAACTAGGGAACCAAATTCCAAGATACAATAAATTTGTCATTTCAGGTGGTTCTGAATGACAGAAAGGTGAACATGTTTCCCCTTTGATCATATATCTAAACCTCAGATCCAAAACAAACTAGGTGACAATCATCCATGCCTGATAAATACTAACAGGAAACATCCTAGTTCAGCTCTTAAGGTGATGTTAATGAAGTTACCATGAATACAAAATGTTGTGGAACAATTAGGTATATGGGGCTCCCATTGGGGTTCTGTCCCATTCTGTATAGTTTGGAGATAATAATAAACCTAAGAGGGCAAGTTAACAAGATGGGTTATTTTACTGTTAACATGGGTTACTAGTAACCAGGTCTCATTGCATAAAATGGGACCTGAACTAAAATAGCCTGTCTTCATGTTGATAACTTCCCCCCTAAACCTTACACCCAAATAAGAGAACTGGTTGAAATAAAACAAAATTTGCTTACCTGTAGCTGGGTGTTCTCTAAGAACCTAGCCAGCCTAGTGTGTATCACAGCTATATCGCCATACACTAACTGGTTAGCATGTGGTTAGCACCTTACCACCTAGAAAACAGGTGCTGATAAGTACTCACGTGCTAATAGCCATACGTTAATGGGGAAATTAGCATGTGGCCATTAATAGGCATAATGGAAAATGGGGCCAATTAACCACCAAGCTAAAAGTGGCGGGAAAGTCCTGCACTGGGGATAGCAATGGCCACATTTTAGCGCTGCTAGTAAAAGGCCCCCTATGTTTATTTATTTATTGTTAGCATCCAAAGCCTGTTTACCATCATTTATATTACCATCATCATAAGCTTCTTTGATACACTACATGCTATACAGATTATGGATAATTTTGTCACACTTCATGTTTTTTTAATTCACACTCACAATTATTTTTAACATCTTATATATTCTAAAATTTTTTCCACCACATCTTTCTCACAAAGTTTTTCAAATTTGAAGACACATATACTGTATTTTTCAGACTATAAGTCGCTTGAGTATAAGGCTCATAGATGGAAAATAGGCAAATTTTTGAAAATTCTAAATAAGTTGCTCCTTAGAATAAGTCATCCTTAACCATGTGACTCCTAAATAAATTGTTAATGAACCAATGTGAAAAAAGTCCAGAAAATTTGAAAAAAAAAAAATCAATACATAAAAGTCACTTCTGATTATGTCACACATGGAAACGTATCTGTAAAAAAAGCTACAATTTACAGTCTGAAAAATACGGTACTTTTTATTTTATTTTACGAAGCTACTTACAAAAAGAAACAGCAATATAGAACAGTCCAGATTAACTAGTCTGCCCATGAGTCCAAAACTGGGTGGGAGATTTTGAAGAAAAAAGGTTTTTGTTGCCTCCACTGATGAATGTCAAAGTCGTGCAGGATAAAGCAATGCATTCGGAATAGGCTGTAGATGTAATTCAGTGCATAGGGGAGCAAAAGCTTTTCGTTGGGAACACACTTTGGCAGTATATCCTGGAAACAAATTACTTTCCGATTGTTATATTCCAGGTTCTTCCCTTGACACAGAGCCTGCAAAATGACCTGCTTACGTACCAGACATAAAACGTGGAACACAACTACTTGAGGACATGCAGTATCACCACTCTTAAAACCCATCCTGCAGAATCACTCAATTTTAAAAGGATCCTCCAACAACCCCAAGGTCAGGGATTGTGAGACAAGTCTCCAGAAATCCCACAACGTTCTCATCCTTCAGAGATTCAGGAAGCCCAACCAGTCGTAAATTCTTGTGCTTAGTGTGGCCCTCCACATCACTGATTTTACATTGCAACTGTTACACGCGAAGCCCAAGCTGATCCATGTCCCGCACTGCACACTGAGCCTTCTTCTCCAATGCCAGAACCTGATGTTGTTGTGCATCCATCTCTAAATCCACATTGTCCGAGTGTTCACAGACAGCCTCCATTCTCAATTTTACATCTAGCGCAGCATACAGTTGTTATGAGCAGTTAGACTAGTTTTTGAACACTGGTCTTTTAAGTTGATTTACAGTTTAATATGTTTTTATGTACGTGAGGACTTCCAGAGCAGGACAAATCTTCACTGGTAAGTTATTTGCTGGGAAAATGCTTTTAAACTTGGGAAAGGTAGATTTAGAGTTAAATAGATTATCTCAGTGTCTTTATTTTTAAGTTACTCTACTTATTTAGCAAAGGCAGTTTAAGGAATTTAGGGTTTTCTTTGTTTGTTTAGCATTTAAAGTCTCTATTACAGTTTCTTAGGCTAGCAGTCAACGGACTGTTCTAGAGTTTACCATAGCATCAGTGTAGAGCAGAGCGATTTTCCCCAAGTCATTTTAATAATGGCTTATGGACTTTTCTTTTAGAAAACTATCCAAACCTTTTTTAAACCTCGCTAAGACTAGTTCCATCCCAGTTAAGGTGGAGTCTGTCCTTTCGTAACAGTATCCGCCTTTCCCAGAATGTTGCCCAGTTCCTAACAAATCTAAATCCCTCATCCCTGCTCATCGTCTCAACCACACATTGAAACTTTGGAACTCTGCCTGCTTTTTGGGTCCTTCGTGTAGAAAAAATAGCATTTCTGAAAATGATACCCTGGAGGATCCAGACTTCAGCTTTATACCCAAGAGCCTAAATTTGAATTCCAGAACCTCCCTCCCACATTTTCTTATGTCCTTCGTACCGACATGTACTGAGATAGCTGCCTCCTCCCCAGCATTATCTAAGATCCTGTCTAGATGACGTGTGAGGTCCGCCACCTTTGCACCAGGCAGGCAAGTGACCAGGTGATCCTCACATCCACCAGCCACCTACATCCTAATGATCAAATCACCAACTACAACAGCTGTCCTAACCCTTCTCGCCTGGGCAGAAGCTCTTGGAGACATATCTTCAGTGTGAGAGGATATTGCATCCCCTGTTGGGCAGGTCTTGACTACAGGAGTACTTCCTACTTCACCAGGGTGATGTTCTCCTTAAAGGAGACCTCCCTCCTCTAAGGCAGCACAGGTCCGCCAGACTGGAGGTGGGACTTCTCTATAATGTCCCTCTATGTACCTCACTATCTCCCTCAGCTTATTCAAATCTGCTACTCTAGCCTCAATTTCTCTGAGAGCTAGCAGCTCTTTTCAATAGGCACACATATAACCTCTCACCAACTGGGAGATAATCATACATGTGACACTCAATGCAAAAGGCTAAATAACACCCTCTTGCTGCTGGACTGCTGTCTTCATTTTAGTATTTTTTAATTGTTCAAATAATTTAAAACTTGCTAAGGATATTAGACTAATATAAAGAAGTCTTTAGCTTATATTGTATATTGTGATTTATTTAGTGTTTTCTTCTTACTTCTTAGAAAGTAATGAAATGTAATTACAACTCTGTAAGAGGACTCCTCTCTTATTATCCTAATTAGAATAACTGACTATAAATGAAGAGTTGTGCTGGGGCTGGGGGAGACTGGGGACTAAATTAGGCCCTGCTGAGTCTTCTAGAAGGCTATCTGCTAATGTTGTAGGCTGTGGCAGAAAGTTAAAGTTTTAAAACTATAGAGAAAAGGGATCTGTGCTTGGACTGTTGCTTTTTAACATATTTATCTAGAGATGGGAGTAACTAGTGAGGTAATTAAACTTGCTGATGACACAAATTTATTCAAAGTTGTTTAATCGCGGGAGGATTGTGAAAAATTACAAGAGGACCTTGCAAGAAATGGCAGATGACGTTTAATGTGAGCAAATGCAAAGAGATGCATATGGGAAAGAGGAACCCATACTACAGCTATGTGATACAAGGTTCCACTTTAGGAGTCACCGACCAGGAAAGGGATCTAGGTGACATCATTGATGATATGTTGAAACCCTCTGCTCAGTGCGCAGCAGTGGCTAAGAAAGCAAATAGAATGTTAGGTATTATTTGGAAAGGAATGGAAAACAAAAATGAGGATGTTATAATGCCTTTGTATCGCTCCATGGTGCGACCACACCTCGAATACTGTGTTCAATTCTGGTCACCAAATCTCAAAAAAGATATAGTGGAATTAGAAAAGGTGCAGAGAAGGGCGACGAAAATGGTAAAGGGGATGGGACAACTTCCCTATAAAGAAGGCTAAAGCAGCTAGGGCTCTTCAGCTTGGAGAAAAGATAGCTGAGGGGAGATATGGCAGAGGTCTATAAAATAATGAGTGGAGTGGAACAGGTAGATGTGAATTTCTTGCTTACTCTTTCTAAAAATACTACGACTAGGGGGCACGCATTCAAGCCACGAATGTTATGGCCCAGTAGTAGTGAGCCCCTGTGCCCCGACTGAGCACGGCAGAGATGGAGTGACACCGCACTCGGTCAGGCAGCCAGACAACCCCTAGCTTCACCTGGGAAGCGACCACCATTCACCGGGAGTTGAGCCCCCAGCTGCAGGCGGCCACCAGGACTTCAGGAACCGGCGGGGTTGCACAGCCGCTGACCAGGATAGCAGGAAACAGACACAGTCCAGAACCAGTACTCCAACAGGCAAAGAATAGTCAATTTAGTCCAGGGTCAAGGCAGGCAGCAAACAAGCGAAATCCGAGAAAACTAGCCAAGGTCTGGTACACAGGAAAACAGGAACAAAAGGAAGTCGGTGAACAGCACTCTGACAGCAACTCCCCAGAACAAATAAGGCCGAAGCAATGAAGGCCTGGAGGCAGTGCTTTAAATAGTGAAGCAATCTGGGCAAACCAAACTCAGGTGAAGCCAACATGGCTGCCCCCATAGGAGATCCTCCCAAGACCAAATATGGAGTTCCTTCCTGATCTCGTTTATATAAGATGGCCACCCCCTCCTGAGCTAGCCAAGATGGCCGCTGCCTGTGCTCCAAGCCGGATGACGGCTGCCAGACTTGGGAAACTGAAACAGACCCATCCTGGAGAAACATCAAAAAAGCCGGCTAGCTCTGCCGGACCGCACCTCGCCGGCGAATCAGACGCGCAGGCCTGGAATCAGCTGAGGAACGTAACAGTATCCCCCCCTGACGCCTCCCCCGTCTCCCCGGTCCGGGTCGATTAGGATGGAGGGAATGATACTCACGGACCAGGTCTGGAGCATGGACGTTGGTTGCTGGCTCCCAGGAGTTGTCTTCGGGTCCGAAGTGTTTCCAGGACAACAGGTAGAACAACCTCCCTCCACGTAGCTTCGAGTCCAGAATCCGGTCCACATCGTACTCGAGGTCTGGATCACTCTCTGGCACGACCACCTTCTTGGGTTCCGGATGCCACTTGGACCTGCGGAAAGGTTTCAAGAGAGACAAGTGGAAGGCATTGTGCACTCTGAGTTGACTGGGCAGGTGCAGCCGATAAGTCACCGCGCCTATCCTGGAGCGCACCGCAAACGGCCCAATGAAACGGGGGGCAAACTTGAGTGATGGGAGCCGCAGCTTCAGGTACCGGGTGCTTAGCCAAACCTTCTCTCCTGGCTGGAATGTGGGAGCCGCTTGCCTCTTGCGGTCGTACGTCTCCTTGGCCTTGACCGCTGCCCGGCGCAGCTGCTCCTGAACCTTCTTCCATGCTTCCTGAAGTGTTCGGACCGTGGACTGAACTTGAGGTGGAACCTCAGCGGGGGAAATTGGTGGAGGTAGACGAGGATGATGCCCATAGATGGTGCTGAAGGGTGTAGTCCGGGAGGCTGAATGCAGACTGTTGTTGTAAGCGAACTCAGCCCAGGGTAGCAGGGTGGACCAGTCATCTTGGCGCTGATTCGAGTAGGCCCGGAGGAACGCCTTTACGGTTTGGTTGACCCGTTCCACCATCCCGTTAGTCTGCGAATGGTACGCTGAGGAAAAGAGAGTGGTTACCCCAAAGGCTGAACAAAGCGCTCTCCAAAAGCGGGAGGTGAACTGAGAGCCACGATCACTGATGATCCTTTGGGGTAATCCATGGAGCCTGAAGATGTGGGTGATGAAGCTGGCGGCAAGGTTGGCTGCAGTGGGCAAGGTCTTCATTGGAACAAAGTGGGCCATCTTAGAAAACCGGTCTATCACCACCCAGACGACGGTGTTGCCCTGGGAGGCCGGCAGATCAGTGATAAAGTAGATGGACAGGTCCTCCCAGGGCTGCTGTGGTACCGGTATGGGCTGCATCAAACTCTTAGTTCGGGCGCATACCGGACAGGTGGTCACATACTGCAGCACATCCTGCGCCATCCGCGGCCACCAGTACGACCGGGAGATCAGATGGAGGGTCTTGTGGAACCCGAAGTGTCCGGCGAATTCAGAAGCATGCCCCCAGCACAGCACCTTCCTCCGGAGACCCACTGGTACTGCCTTCTGGCATGCGGCACTCGCCCCGGATATGGAAGGAATGCAGGCCGGGTTCAACATGGGATATGGCTCTTCCTGGTCCCCGGGAGCCTCGAAACTGCGGGACAAGGCATCCGCCTGGACGTTCTTCTCCCCTGGTCTGAAAATCAGGCGGAAGTCGAAGCGTGCAAAAAACAGAGACCACCGGGCCTGACGAGGATTCAGTCTGGTAGCATTTTGGAGGTATAAGAGGTTCTTGTGGTCGGTGATCAACGTCACCGGATGCGCTGCTCCCTCCAGCAGGTAACGCCATTCCTCGAAAGCCAACTTGAGCGCCAGAAGCTCCCGATCTGCCACTGTATAGTTTCGTTCCGCGGGGGTGAACTTACGGGAGAAGAAGAAGCAGGGATGCTTCTTCCCGGCAGCAGATGTCTGGGAGAGCACGGCCCCTACTCCCAAGGCTGAGGCGTCCACTTCCACCAGGAAGGGCTGGGTAGGATCCGGACTGCGGAGGACTGGTGCAGAAAGAAACACTTTTTTCAAGGTGGTAAATGCAGCAACCGCCTCTGGCGTCCAGTTCTTGACATCGGCGCCCTTCCTAGTGAGGGCCGTTAAGGGAGCCGTGATGAGGGAGTAGTCCTTGATGAACTGCCGGTAATAGTTGGCGAACCCCAGGAACCTCTGCAAGGCCCGCAGGCCAGTTGCAGATTGCAGTCAATTTCCCAGGATCCATTTGCAATCCGGTGGAGGACACAATATACCCCAGGAACGGAAGACTCTGCTGGTGAACCGAGCATTTCTCCAATTTGGCATATAAGCGGTGCTCCCGGAGCCGCTGGAGCACAATGCGGACATCGGACACATGCTGGGGCAGTGAGGCAGAGAAAATCAGGATGTCATCCAGATACACTATGACAGAAGTGTACAGTAGATCTTGAAAAATGTAATTCACAAAGTTCTGGAACACCGCAGGGGCATTGCAGAGTCCAAATGGCATAACTCGGTATTCGAAATGCCCCTCGTGAGTGTTAAAAGCCGTCTTCCACTCATCCCCTTCACGGATCCGCACTAGATTGTAAGCCCCGCGCAAATCCAGTTTGGTGAAAATCCGAGCTCCTTGAAGGCGGTCAAACAACTCCGGAATGAGTGGAAGCGGATACCGGTTCTTAATGGTGATCTTGTTCAGGCCCCGATAATCTTTGCAGGGGCGAAGAGACCCGTCCTTCTTGGACACAAAGAAGAACCCGGCCCCTGCAGGAGAAGTGGAGAGCCGGATAAACCCCTTGATGAGATTCTCCCGAATGTATTCTCTCATAACACGGGACTCCTCCTGAGATAATGTATAAAGACGCCCCCGAGGTGGCTCTGCACCTGGCAGAAGATCTATAGCACAGTCAAACGACCGGTGTGGGGGTAAAGTATCCGCTGCCCGGGTGCTGAACACATCCTGGAAGTCCTGATAGTCATGGGGTAACCCAGATAACCCCTTCTGCGGGGTTTGCAGTGACACAGAGCAGAGTGGCATAGAGGTCTTGACTCGCAGGAGGCAGTGCTCAAAACATCGAGAACCCCACTGCCCAATCTCACCAGTAGTCCAGTCGATTACCGGAGCGTGCAACCGGAGCCAGGGGAGTCCCAGAATCACTGGATGGATGGCTCGGGCGAGCACCAGAAACTGGATATTCTCCTGATGCAGTGCCCCCACCTGAAGATGGATGGCTGTGGTAACCTGAGAAATAGTCCGGGGAAGACTGTCCCCCTGGATGGAGGTGACCCGGAGCACCGGCTGACAGGGTAGCGTGGGACTTCCCAGCTGGGACAGGAACTCTGCGTCAATGAAGTTCCCTCCGGCCCCGGAGTCCAACAAGGCTCTAGTCTGAACCCGACGTTCCCCGTCTTGGAGCAGAACAGGAACTGAGAGCAAATTGTCCGGAAGGGAGGCCAACCGGCCCAGAGCCACTCCCTTCATGGGGCTTGGGCCGGAGCATTTCCTGACCCCTTAGGCTTGTTTGGGCAACTGCCTGAGAAATGGCCGGCTTCCCCACAATACAAGCACAGACGGTTTCGGAGTCGATGATTTCTTTCTTCCTTGGACAGGCAATGTCGGCCCATTATCATGGGTTCCTTCCGAACCTTCCTTGTGGAAACCACGTGCCTCTGGATGAGGAGACGGACCTCTGGATCTCTGCCGCGGCCACGACATGCCCCTCTCCTGGGCTCGCTCCTGGTACCGGATGTCAATCCTTGTGCAGAGAGCAATAAGGCCGTCCAAAGTGGCCGGAATCTCTCGGCCGGACAGCTCATCCTTGATTCGCCCGTCCAGTCCTTGCCAGAAGATGGCCGTTAATGCCTCCTGGTTCCACCGGAGCTCCGCGGCCAGCGTGCGGAACCGGATGGCGTACGCCCCGACCGACCCGGAGCCCTGCTGAATCCGCAGCAGTGCTCCCGAGGCAGAAGACGGTCGGCCAGGTACGTTGAACACCATCCTGAAATGCTGCAAGAACTCCTCCAGGTTGGTCAGTATCGGGCTCCGCTGTTCCCACAGCGGAGATGCCCAAGCCAGTGCGGCACCAAACAACAGAGAAATAATGAAAGTCACTTTAATTCGGTCGGAAGAAAAAACATCCGGCTGTAACTCAAACAAGATCTGACATTGGTTAAGGAACCCTCTGCAGGCTGCTGGGGTTCCATCAAAGCGCGGTGGCTCCGGGAGACGCAGACGTGCGGTGGAAGCCTCCGCTCTAGGTCCTGGAGGACCCGCAGTGGCCTGCTGCTAGGCCCCTGGAAGTTGATTGCAGATGTTCTGCAGCATACTGGACAATCGGGCTATTTGCGCCTGCTGCTCCTGTACCGCCTGAGCCAGCTTAGGAAGCTCGGAACCGTCTGGCGAGCTCATGGCTTCGGCCTACTGTTATGACCCGGTAGTAGTGAGCCCCTGTGCCCCGACTGAGCACGGCAGAAATGGAGTGACACCCCACTCGGTCAGGCAGCCAGACAACCCCTAGCTTCACCTGGAAAGCGAACAAAGTTCACCGGGAGTTGAGCCCCCAGCTGCAGGCAGCCACCAGGACTTCAGGAACCGGCGGGGTTGCACAGCCGCTGACCAGGATAGCAGGAAACAGACACAGTCCAGAACCAGTACTCCAACAGGCAAAGAATAGTCAATTCAGATCAGGGTCAAGGCAGGCAGCAAACAAGCGAAATCCGAGAAAACTAGCCAAGGTCTGGTACACAGGAAAACAGGAACAAAAGGAAGTCGGTGAACAGTACTCCGACAGCAACTCCCCAGAACAAATGAGGCCGAAGCAATGAAGGCCTGGAGGCAGTGCTTTAAATAGTGAAGCAATGTGGGCAAACCAAACTCAGGTGAAGCCAACATGGCTGCCCCCATAGGAGATCCTCCCAAGACCAAATATGGAGTTCCTTCCTGATCTCGTTTATACAAGATGGCCGCCCCCTCCTGAGCTAGCCAAGATGGCCGCTGCCTGTGCTCCAAGCCGGATGGCGGCTGCCAGACTTGGGAAACTGAAACAGACCCATCCTGGAGAAACATCAAAAAAGCCGGCTAGCTCTGCCGGACCGCACCTCGCCGGCGAATCAGACGCGCAGGCCTGGAATCAGCTGAGGAACATAACAGTATCCCCCCCTGTCGCCTCCCCCGTCTCCCCGGTCCGGGTCGATTAGGATGGAGGGAATGATACTCACGGACCAGGTCTGGAGCATGGACGTTGGTTGCTGGCTCCCAGGAGTTGTCTTCGGGTCCGAAGTGTTTCCAGGACAACAGGTAGAACAACCTCCCTCCACGTAGCTTCGAGTCCAGAATCCGGTCCACCTCGTACTCGGGGTCTGGATCACTCACTGGCACGACCACCTTCTTGGGTTCCGGATGCCACTTGGACCTGCGGAAAGGTTTCAAGAGAGACATGTGGAAGGCATTGTGCACTCTGAGTTGACTGGGCAGGTGCAGCCGATAAGTCACCGCGCCTATCCTGGAGCGCACCGCAAACGGCCCAATGAAACGGGGGGCAAACTTGAGTGATGGGAGCCGCAGCTTCAGGTACTGGGTGCTTAGCCAAACCTTCTCTCCTGGCTGGAATGTGGGAGCCGCTTGCCTCTTGCGGTCGTACGTCTCCTTGGCCTTGACCGCTGCCCGGCGCAGTTGCTCCTGAACCTTCTTCCATGCTTCCTGAAGTGTTCGGACCGTGGACTGAACTTGAGGTGGAACCTCAGCAGGGGAAATTGGTGGAGGTAGACGAGGATGATGCCCATAGATGGTGCTGAAGGGTGTAGTCCGGGAGGCTGAATGCAGACTGTTGTTGTAAGCGAACTCCGCCCAGGGTAGCAGGGTGGACCAGTCATCTTGGCGCTGATTCGAGTAGGCCCGGAGGAACGCCTTTACGGTTTGGTTGACCCGTTCCACCATCCCGTTAGTCTGCGAATGGTACGCTGAGGAAAAGAGAGTGGTTACCCCAAAGGCTGAACAAAGCGCTCTCCAAAAGCGGGAGGTGAACTGAGAGCCACGATCACTGATGATCCTTTGGGGTAATCCATGGAGCCTGAAGATGTGGGTGATGAAGCTGGCGGCAAGGCTGGCTGCAGTGGGCAAGGTCTTCATTGGAACAAAGTGGGCCATCTTGGAAAACCGGTCTATCACCACCCAGATGACGGTGTTGCCCTGGGAGGCCGGCAGATCAGTAATAAAGTAGATGGACAGGTCCTCCCAGGGCTGCTGTGGTACCGGTATGGGCTGCATCAAGCCCCACTGCCTCTGATGGGAACTCTTAGTTCGGGCGCATACCGGACAGGTGGTCACATACTGCAGCATATCCTGCGCCATCCGCGGCCACCAGTACGACCGGGAGATCAGGTATAATCACTCATACAACATTTAGGTGTCTTGTTTTTCAACACTTTAAAAATCAATACTAATAATTTAAAAACACAAGACTGTCTAATTGATAAGAACTGTAAATTTCTTAATAAAGGTAAGCACTATCCTTTCATCCATGATTTCCCTTAATAAAGGTAAGCACTGTCCTATCAACCATGACTTATTAAATATCTCGCTACCATATTCTGTGGGCCCTGCAATTTCCTAATAAAATTTTACCAGTCAAGCCAATATATAATCAAGATAACTACTAACCAAAGCCTGAACTACAGCCCTAAATAAAGATCCAAAGATGGATCTCACGGCATTCAAACTTCATTTGAGCCAGATACCCTCAAATCCAGCATCTGCAGGCTCACAACTTGGGGCATCACAGAAAGAATACTGCTTTCCCTCTCTAAAAGTCACATTTTCTATAAGAATAGTGATGGGAGGAGATAGAAGAAGCACAGGAAAGCGAACTTACTTGTATCTTCCCAGCGAAGCAGATGCAGCTTCCACGCTGAATAATAGAGAAAGCCCAGCACCAGAAAGAGACAGAGAACTAGCAGCAGATTTCGCATGAAAATCAAGATTCCCATCTTCACAGCATGTCTGCTTCGCTAAATGACCTGTGAGAGAAAACAGATATCAGCAAGAGTATAGCAAGAGCAGAGTGGAGGAGTGGCCTAGTGGTTAGGGTGGTGGACTTTGGTCCTGGGGAACTGAGGAACTGAGTTTGATTCCCGGCCCAGGCAGCTCCTTGTGACTTTGGGCAGGTCACTTAACCCTCCATTGCCTGCCGCATTGAGTCTGCCATGAGTGGGAAAAAGTGTGGGGTACAAATTAAAAAAAAAAAAATAAGCTTTTGAAATCACAAAACCCTTCTAGAGATTTGAATTCCATTTATCGGCAGTTGTCTTCCGCACCAAAAGACCAATCAGCTAGATCTCTTCCCTCTGCAGAAACTCTTTCTTTATTTTTTGTTAACAAAATTGACAACCTTCTTCAAGCTTTCCTATTCTCTCTCTCAAGTTCCCTTCTCCTACAGCTTCACTCCTGGTTAGCCCTCCTCCCCCATCTCAATCTGTTTGGTCTTCTTTTCACACACAATCCCGCTCCTCCATGGAAGCTGTCATGTCCACTATGAAGTCTACCTATTGCTCAAGAAACTCCATTCCCCCTGCTTGGATAAAAGTCCCTACTGTCACGCTTCACACAACACACCAGATAGTGAGCCCTTGGGCCACTGCCGAGAGACGGCAGCGGCAGGAGGAACACTCACCCCACACCAGCACAGGCAGGGCTGACGTACCTGGTTTTGGCAAGGTCTCTAGGCAGGCAGCCAGACGAAGCAGAAGTTAGGTTAAGGCAAAAGTTCAAAAGGCAAGCGGCAAACAAAAGCAAAGTCAGGTCCAGGCAGAAGTCTCTATGCAGGCGGCAAGCAAAAGCAGTAGTCAGGTCCAGACAAAAGTTCAAAGGCAGGCAGCGAGTAAAAGCAAGGTCAGATCCAGGCAAAAGTTCCAAAGGCAGGCGGCAAGCAAAGTCTAAGTCCAAGTCTAGGCAAAGTTCCAAAAGCAAAATACTGAGGGTAGCAAAGGAAGCGCAGCAACAAACACTCGCAGAGGAAACACCTCTGAAGACCTCTGTTGCAAGGCAAACTAGGGAAACTCCCAAGAGGTTAATAAAGGCCAACAGCCAGGGAGTTCACCAGGTACGGAAACAGCTGAGTTCCAAAAAGTCTCGAGACCAACTGGCAGGCTAGAAAATCCGGACCAGACCGGCATGACTTCTGGAACCGGGAAAACCATCAACAGACAGTCCATTGCGACCACCAGGTCTGACCACCAGGGGGCGAGATGAATGAGAGCATGCCACTGAGGCAGAGACATAACACCTACATTGGATCTGCTTCCAACGCTCTTATCACTCATTAACCTTAGTCTCTCCAACAGCCACTTCCCTACTCCTTGGAAAGTAGCCACAGTTCGCCCCATTCTAAAGAAATCTAAACTAGATCCTTCAGTACCTGGCCATTATCATTCTGTCTCAAATCTTTCCTATATGTCAAAGGTTCTTGAAAAAATTGTCTTTCAACAGCTCACTGATTTCTCTGATAAAGTTTTTTTTTGTTGTTACATTTGTACCCCGCGCTTTTCCCACTCATGGCAGGCTCAATGCGGCAGGCAATGGAGGGTTAAGTGACTTGCCCAGAGTCACAAGGAGCTGCCTGTGCCGGGAATAGAACTCAGTTCCTCAGTTCCCCAGGACCAAAGTCCACCACCCTAAGTTTTGGCTCTCCATCCCCTGGCTTCAGAAGCAACTTTAGTACAGAACAGTCCTGACAGCACTATTAAGCAAAATTCACTCTCACTTTCACCAACATAAGATCATTCTGGCCATTTCCCTCAATCTTTCAGCATCCCTTGATCTCGTAAATCACTCTCTACCGAGTTCTCAGCTATCTGCAATAGGGATCTGTGGTGTAGTTCTCGCTTGGTTTACTTTTCTTTCACATCGTTCTCTTCAGGTCGTTACTCCCACTTCCAATTTACAGATTATGGAGCTTCACTATGATGCTCCTCAGGAGTCTGTTCTGTCTCTTCCTCCCCCCCCCCCCCCCCCCCTTTTCAATCTGTTCATAAGTCCTCTTGCAGTGCTTATCCAATCTTTTCGGATTTCAGCCTACTTCTATGCAGTTGATATCCTTCTCTCTCAATTGCCCCACTACAGGCCTATCTAGAGGTTGTTGCAAGCTGGTTATCCAAATACCAACTTGTGCTTAACCCCGACAAAACAGTCGCCTGTTGGTTCTCTGGTTCTATATCTCCTCCCTCCACCCGCTACTCTCTCTGGCAAGACAATCTATCCGGTGACACAATTTCAGTATCTGGGGATAATCCTGGACTCTTCCAACATTTTTGCCGTATACCTCCCACTTATCAAAACTTTGTTTCTTCACCTTTGGTCAGTTAAGGGCCATCCGTCACTTTTTCAACCATAATGCTTTCCATGCACTGACTCTGTTCTTTTTCACATCCCGTCTGGATTATTGTAATATTTATGCATGTTTACCACACATTACATTGAAAATAACTATTATCTCTCCGGAACACAACTATCAGGTTGCTCTGTCATGGTCGTCGCTATGATCATGCCACACCCTTACTGAACAACATCATTGGCTACCCACTGAATACTGGATCACCTATAAGATAGTACTACTGACTTTTAAGGCTTTCAGGGTGATGTCCACGACTATCTTTCATGCCTGACTATCCCTTATTCTACTGTTAGGGTATTGAGGTCCTTAAATGACCATCGTTTCATTTTACAAGTCCTAAACTAACACATCTAGGAGCAACCAGATACAGTGCCTTCTTTTTCCTCGACTCTATGTTTGGAATAACCTCCCCCTTTTCCTCTGTAGAGACCTATCTTTGAAGAGTTTCAAATCGAATCTAAAGCCCTGGCTCTTCCAACGATCTTTTGGGGAGATGGTGTAGCATGGGATCCCAGCTTGAGTGTTTCAATGTCTCCTGAGTCTTGGTTCTCCCTCTATGCCTTTCTGTGTTCTCCGAATGATTCAATGCCTTTTAATGGAGATCCTTTTTCTATTAAAAGCTAATGCTACATACCTGTAGAAGGTATTCTCCGAGGACAGCAGGCTGATTGTTCTCACTGATGGGTGACGTCCACGGCAGCCCCTCCAATCGGAAACTTCACTAGCAAAGGCCTGTGCTAGTCCTCGCGCGCCCATGCGCACCGCGCATGCGCGGCCGTCTTCCCGCCCGAACCGGCTCGTGTTCGTCAGTCCCATATGTAGCAAGACAAAACAAGGGAAGACACAACTCCAAAGGGGAGGCGGGCGGGTATGTGAGAACAATCAGCCTGCTGTCCTTGGAGAATACCTTCTACAGGTATGTAGCATTCGCTTTCTCCGAGGACAAGCAGGCTGCTTGTTCTCACTGATGGGGTATCCCTAGCCCCCAGGCTCACTCAAAACAACAACCATGGTCAATTGGGCCTCGCAACGGCGAGGACAATACTGAGATTGACCTAAAAAATTTACCAACTAACTGAGAGTGCAGCCTAAAACAGAACAAACAGGGCCCTCGGGGGGTGGAGTTGGATCCTAAAGCCCGAACAGGTTGTGAAGCACTGACTGCCCGAACCGACTGTCGCGTCGGGTATCCTGCTGCAGGCAGTAATGAGATGTGAATGTGTGGACAGATGACCGCGTCGCAGCTTTGCAAATCTCTTCAATAGTGGCTGACTTCAAGTGGGCTACCGACGCAGCCATGGCTCTAACATTATGAGCCGTGACATGACCCTCAAGAGCCAGCCCAGCCTGGGCGTAAGTGAAGGAAATGCAATCTGCTAGCCAATTGGATATGGTGCATTTCTCCACAGCCACTCCCCTTCTGTTGGGATCAAAAGAAACAAACAATTGGGCGGACTGTCTGTTGGGCTGTGTCCGCTCCAGATAGAAGGCCAATGCTCTCTTGCAGTCCAATGTGTGCAGCTGACGTTCAGCAGGGCAGGAATGAGGACGGGGAAAGAATGTTGGTAAGACAATTGACTGGTTCAGATGGAACTCCGACACAACCTTTGGCAAGAACTTAGGGTGAGTGCGGAGGACTACTCTGTTATGATGAAATTTGGTGTAAGGGGCCTGGGCTACCAGGGCCTGAAGCTCACTGACTCTACAAGCTGAAGTAACTGCCACCAAGAAAATGACCTTCCAGGTCAAGAACTTCAGATGGCAGGAGTTCAGTGGCTCAAAAGGAGGTTTCATCAGCTGGGTGAGAACGACGTTGAGATCCCATGACACTGTAGGAGGCTTGACAGGGGGCTTTGACAAAAGCAAACCTCTCATGAAGCGAACAACTAAAGGCTGTCCTGAGATCGGCTTACCTTCCACACGGTAATGGTATGCACTGATTGCACTAAGGTGAACCCTTACAGAGTTGGTCTTGAGACCAGACTCAGACAAGTGCAGAAGGTATTCAAGCAGGGTCTGTGTAGGACAAGAGCGAGGATCTAGGGCCTTGCTGTCACACCAGACGGCAAACCTCCTCCACAGAAAGAAGTAACTCCTCTTAGTGGAATCTTTCCTGGAAGCAAGCAAGATGCGGGAGACACCCTCCGACAGACCCAAAGAGGCAAAGTCTACGCTCTCAACATCCAGGCCGTGAGAGCCAGGGACCGGAGGCTGGGATGCAGAAGTGCCCCTTCGTCCTGTGTGATGAGGGTCGGAAAACACTCCAATCTCCACGGTTCTTCGGAGGACAACTCCAGAAGAAGAGGAAACCAGATCTGACGCGGCCAAAAAGGAGCAATCAGAATCATGGTGCCTCGGTCTTGCTTGAGTTTCAACAAAGTCTTCCCCACCAGAGGTATGGGAGGATAAGCATACAGCAGACCCTCCCCCCAGTCCAGGAGGAAGGCATCCGATGCCAGTCTGCCGTGGGCCTGAAGCCTGGAACAGAACTGAGGGACTTTGTGGTTGGCTCGAGATGCGAAGAGATCTACCAAGGGGGTGCCCCACACCTGGAAGATCTGCCGCACTACATGGGAATTGAGCGACCACTCGTGAGGTTGCATAATCCTGCTCAACCTGTCGGCCAGACTGTTGTTTACGCCTGCCAGATATGTGGCTTGGAGCACTATGCCGTGACGGCGAGCCCAGAGCCACATGCTGACGGCTTCCTGACACAGGGGGCGAGATCCGGTGCCCCCCTGCTTGTTGACGTAATACATGGCAACCTGGTTGTCTGTCTGAATTTGGATAATTTGGTGGGACAGCCGATCTCTGAAAGCCTTCAGAGCGTTCCAGATCGCTCGTAACTCCAGAAGATTGGTCTGCAGATCGCGTTCCTGGAGGGACCAGCTTCCTTGGGTGTGAAGCCCATCGACATGAGCTCCCCATCCCAGGAGAGACGCATCCGTGGTCAGCACTTTTTGTGGCTGAGGAATTTGGAAAGGACGTCCCAGAGTCAGATTGGACCAAATCGTCCACCAATACAGGGATTTGAGAAAACTCGTGGACAGGTGGATCACGTCTTCTAGATCCCCAGCAGCCTGAAACCACTGGGAAGCTAGGGTCCACTGAGCAGATCTCATGTGAAGGCGGGCCATGGGAGTCACATGGACTGTGGAGGCCATGTGGCCCAGCAATCTCAACATCTGCCGAGCTGTGATCTGCTGTGACGCTCGCACCCGCGAGACGAGGGACAACAAGTTGTTGGCTCTCGCCTCTGGGAGATAGGCGCGAGCCGTCCGAGAATCCAGCAGAGCTCCTATGAATTCGAGTTTCTGCACTGGGAGAAGATGGGACTTTGGATAATTTATCACAAACCCCAGTAGCTCCAGGAGGCGAATAGTCATCTGCATGGACTGCAGGGCTCCTGCCTCGGATGTGTTCTTCACCAGCCAATCGTCGAGATATGGGAACACGTGCACCCCCAGCCTGCGAAGTGCCGCTGCCACTACAGCCAAGCACTTTGTGAACACTCTGGGCGCAGAGGCGAGCCCAAAGGGTAGCACACAGTACTGGAAGTGACGTGTGCCCAGCTGAAATCGCAGATACTGTCTGTGAGCTGGCAGTATCGGGATGTGAGTGTAGGCGTCCTTCAAGTCCAGAGAGCATAGCCAATCGTTTTCCTGAATCATGGGAAGAAGGGTGCCCAGGGAAAGCATCCTGAACTTTTCTTTGACCAGATGTTTGTTCAGGGCCCTTAGGTCTAGGATGGGACGCATCCCCCCTGTTTTCTTTTCCACAAGGAAGTACCTGGAATAGAATCCCAGTCCTTCTTGCCCGGATGGCACGGGCTCGACCGCATTGGCGCTGAGAAGGGCGGAGAGTTCCTCTGCAAGTACCTGCTTGTGCTGGAAGCTGTAAGACTGAGCTCCCGGTGGACAATTTGGAGGTTTTGAGGCCAAATTGAGGGTGTATCCTTGCCGGACTATTTGCAGAACCCACTGATCGGAGGTTATGAGAGGCCACCTTTGGTGAAAAGCTTTCAACCTCCCTCCGACTGGCAGGTCGCCCGGCACTGACACTTGGATGTCGGCTATGCTCTGCTGGAGCCAGTCAAAAGCTCGTCCCTTGCTTTTGCTGGGGAGCCGAGGGGCCTTGCTGAGGCGCACGCTGCTGACGAGAGCGCACGCGCTGGGGCTTAGCCTGGGCCGCAGGCTGTCAAGAAGGAGGATTGTACCTACGCTTACCAGAAGAGTAGGGAACAGTCTTCCTTCCCCCGAAAAATCTTCTACCTGTAGAGGTAGAGGCTGAAGGCTGCCGGCGGCAGAAATTGTCGAATGCGGTGTCCCGCTGGTGGAGCTGCTCTACCACCTGCTCGACTTTTTCTCCAAAAATGTTATCCGCACGGCAAGGCGAGTCCGCAATCCGCTGCTGGATTCTATTCTCCAGGTCGGAGGCACGCAGCCATGAGAGTCTGCGCATCACCACACCTTGAGCAGCGGCCCTGGACGCAACATCAAAGGTGTCATACACCCCTCTGGCCAGGAATTTTCTGCACGCCTTCAGCTGCCTGACCACCTCCTGAAATGGCTTGGCTTGCTCAGGGGGGAGCGCATCCACCAAGCCCGCCAACTGCCGCACGTTGTTCCGCATGTGTATGCTCGTGTAGAGCTGGTAAGACTGAATTTTGGCCACGAGCATAGAAGAATGGTAGGCCTTCCTCCCAAAGGAGTCCAAGGTTCTAGAGTCCTTGCCCGGGGGCGCCGAAGCATGCTCCCTAGAACTCTTGGCCTTCTTTAGGGCCAAATCCACAACTCCAGAATCGTGAGGCAACTGAGTGCGCATCAGCTCTGGGTCCCCATGGATCCGGTACTGGGACTCGATCTTCTTGGGAATGTGGGGGTTAGTTAGAGGCTTGGTCCAGTTCGCCAGCAATGTCTTTTTTAGGACATGATGCATGGGTACTGTGGACGCTTCCTTAGGTGGAGAAGGATAGTCCAGGAGCTCAAACATTTCAGCCCTGGGCTCGTCCTCCACAACCACCGGGAAGGGGATGGCCGTAGACATCTCCCGGACAAAGGAAGCGAAAGACAGACTCTCGGGAGGAGAAAGCTGTCTTTCAGGAGAGGGAGTGGGATCGGAAGGAAGACCCTCAGACTCCTCGTCAGAGAAATATCTGATGTCCCCTTCGTCTTCCTACGAGGCCTCACCCTCGGTGTTAGACACAAGTTCACGGACCTGTGTCTGCAACCGTGCCCGACTCGACTCCGTGGAGCCACGTCCACGATGGGAGCGTCGAGAGGTAGACTCTCTCGCCCGCATCGGCGAAGCTCCCTCCGCCGACGTAGTCGGGGAGCCTTCCTGGGAGGTGACCGCAGTCGTTGCCGCACGCGGTACCGATGCGGAAGGCCTCACCTCGGGCATGGGACCAGCCGGCGCCTCGCTCGACGGTACCGGTGGCGCAAGCACCCTCGGTACCGGAGGGGTAGGGCGCAACAGCTCCCCCAGGATCTCTGGGAGAACGGCCCGGAGGCTCTCGTGCAGAGCGGCTGTGGAGAAAGACATCGATGTCGATGCAGGAGTCGATGTCAAAACCTGTTCCGGGCGTGGAGGCTGTTCCGGGCTGTCCAGAGTGGAGCGCATCGACACCTCCTGAACAGAGGGTGAGCGGTCCTCTCGGTGCCGATGCCTACTGGGTGCCGACTCCCTTGGCGACCCAGAGCTCTCGGTGCCGACACGGGAAGGAGACCGGTGACGATGCTTCTTCGATTTCTTGGAGCGAAGCATGTCACCGGAGCTTCCCGGCACCGACGAGGACGTCGAATCCAGCCGTCGCTTCCTCGGGGCCGAGGCCGAAGGGGGTCGGTCTCGGGGGGGCTGTACCGCGGGAGCCCTCAGGGCAGGAGGAGACCCATCCGAAGGCTCACCGCCACCAGCAGGGGAATGGACAGCCCTCACCTGCGCTCCAGACGAAGCACCACCGTCCGACGACATCAGCAAAAGAGGAGGTCTCGATGTCACCGACGCCGACGCAGCCCTCCGATGTCGCCCCGATGCAGAGGGTCGATGCCTCGATACACTCGATGCAGTCAGGGGCGAAGATGAAGGTCCGGGCGCTGACGACGTCGATGCACTGGATCCTCCCGCTGCCGATGCCGACGAAGAGCCCGAGAACAAAACGTTCCACTGGGCCAATCTCACTACCTGAGTCCGCTTTTGTAAAAGGGAACACAGACTACAGACCTGCGGGCGGTGCCCAGCCCCTAAGCACTGAAGACACGACGCGTGCCTATCAGTGAGCGAGATGACCCGGGCGCACTGGGTGCACTTCTTGAAGCCGCTGGGAGACTTCGATGTCATGGACGGAAAAATCACGCCGGCGAGATCAAAAGTCGAAATGGCGGAAAAGGCACCACAAAAACAAGGGGAAGAAAACTTCGACCCGAGGCCTAAAAGCGGCCTACCCCGACGACGAAAGAAAACTTACCGGGGCGAAAAACTGGAAATATGGGGAGGAAAAAGACCGGAGAGTCTCCTTCCACACAGAGTTTTTTTTTTTTTTTTTTTTTTAACACGAAGTAAGAACGACGCGTGAGGTCGACTTTCCGGGGCGCGACACGGCGAAAACACGACCGTACCGAGCGCGGACAAAAGAAGACTGACGAACACGAGCCGGTTCGGGCGGGAAGACGGCCGCGCATGCGCGGTGTGCATGGGCGCGCGAAGACTAGCAAAGGCCTTTGCTAGTGAAGTTTCCGATTGGAGAGGCTGCCGTGGACGTCACCCATCAGTGAGAACAATCAGCCTGCTTGTCCTCGGAGAATATATGTTTTATCCTGTACACCACTCTGCTCTGGCAGCTAGAGCGGTCTAGTAAGTCACAATAAACTATAAAACACCAGCTTAACAGCTGAAATGTAGAAACTTGCAGTATATCTGTATCACAGTTACATCTCTTTATCAAGAACAACCAAGTGCAGGTGCCCAGGCCAATCACTCCTCAATCTCCCTATGAGGAAAAGCTAAGAAGGTTAGGGCTCTTCAGCTTGGAGAAAAGGCGGCTGAGGGGTTATATGATAGAAGTCTACAAGATAATGAACGGAGTACAGCGGACAGATGTGAAGCGTTTGTTTACACTTTCAAACAATAATAGAACCAGGGGACACAAGATGAAGCTAGAATATGGTAGATTTAAAACAAATAGGAGAAAGTGTTTCTTTACTCAGCGTGTAGTTGGACTCTGGAACTCATTGCAGCAGAACATAGTGACAGCAGCTGGCCTTACGGAGTTTAAGGGAGGGTTTGGATAGATTCCTGAAGAAAAAGTCCATTGAACATTATTTTTAAAAAAATAGGGAAAAAATTTTTTATTTGGGGGGGGGGGGGGGGGTTGCCGGGTTCTTGAAGCCTGGATTGGCCGCTGTCGAAGACAGGGTGCTGGGCCTGAAGGACCCTTGATCTTTTCCCATTGTAGCGGTGCTTATAACCAAGTGCAGGTGCCCAGACCCACCACTCCCCATCAAGCTGCTCCTATCACCTCTTTTACCCCAACGGGCAATCAAAGACTCATGGTCTGCACAAAAATAGTAGTGGTTTTAAATATGAAACGTCTAATTGACTTACAAAAGGAATTTCTGACTTCTAAGTACTGCAAGAGGGCTATGTGAACATCCAGCTTATGAACGGTTCAGGAGAACACCAACTATCTCTCTGAGAATGCCAGAAGTAAGACCACTTGATTTAAGAAAGGAGAGATGCCACTTTCAGAAGAAAGGACGACACCACCCTAATGGAGACAGCCAAAAAAGAAAGACTAGGATCCCTGAGAGAAAAATGCTTGCAATTCAGATGCTCTCCTTTTGGAACAGATGGCTACTAAAGAGACTATCTTTAAAGACAAATCCTTCAGCAAAAATATACTTCAAACATTCAAAGGGCGGTTTGGAAAGTGCCCACAAGACTAAATTGAGATCCCAAGGGGATAAGACCCCTGGGAATAGGGACAGAAGTTGTTCAACCCATTTGTGAAAAGCAACCCGCATCCGCTGTACTGTCAGACAGCCCATAAATCCTACCTCTAAAACAAGACAGCCACCACTTGAGCATGGACTAGCCTTAATTTCCTGAAGGTTCAAGACCACTGCAAAAAGGCCAGAATCAAGAACAAGCCCATATGTCACCACAATAGCTCTAGATGGAGCTCTAGATTGACTCAAAACAACCTGACTGTATAGGCGAGCTCTCACAAATACTCAGCCTGTGCAGTTGGGGTCCACTATAAAAAAACATTTTTGAAGACATCACCACAGTGCACTCTCGTATCCCAGCTTCATAAAGCCCACTACAAGACTGCCTCCACCAGGGAACATAAGAATAACCATACTGAGTCAGACCAATGGTCCATCTACCCCAGTATCCTACTAACAGTAGTAGCCAAACCAGGTCACAAGTACCTAGCAGAAACTCAAAGTAAAGCAACATTTCATGCTACCAATCCAAGGGCAAGGAGAGGCTTCTCTGTGCAGACACCCGGGAGTGGAAAACATGAAAAAGGATCTGAGGAAGCTAGAAGAATGGTCTAAGGTTTGGCAATTAAAATTCAATGCGAAGAAATGCAAAGTGATGCACTTAGGGAACAGAAATACACGGGAGACGTATGTGTTAGGCAGGGAGAGTCTGATAGGGAGGATTTGAAGGTGACGAAACAGTGTGACAAGGCGGTGGCCGTAGCTAGAAGGTTGTTAGGCTGTATAGAGAGAGGTGTGACCAGCCGAAGAAAGGGGGTGTTGATGCCCCTGTATAAGTCGTTGGTGAGGTCCCACCTGGAGTATTGTGTTCAGTTTTGGAGGCCGTATCTTGCTAAGGATGTAAAAAGAATTGAAGCGATGCAAAGAAAAGCTACGAGAATGGTATGGGATTTGCGTTACAAGACGTATGAGGAGAGACTTGCTGAACTAAACATGTATACTCTGGAGGAAAAGAGAAACAGGGGTGATATGATACAGACGTTCAAATATTTGAAAGGTATTAATCCACAAACGAACCTTTTCCGGAGATGGAAAGGTGGTAGAACGAGAGGACATGAAATGAGATTGAAGTGGGGCAGACTCAAGAAAAATGTCAGGAAGTATTTTTTCACGGAGAGAGTAGTGGATGCTTGGAATGCCCTCCCACGGGAGGTGGAGGAAATGAAAACGGTAATGGAATTCAAACATACGTGGGATAAGCATAAAGGAATCCGGTGCAGAAGGAATGGATCCTCAGGAGCTTAGTTGAGATCGGGAGGTGGGGATAGTGCTGGGCAGACTTATACAGTCTGTGCCAGAGCCGGTGGTGGGAGGCGGGACTGGTGGATGGGAGGCAGGGATAGTGCTGGGCAGACTTATACAGTCTGTGCCAGAGCCGGTGGTGGGAGGCAGGGATAGTGCTGAGCAGACTTATACAGTCTGTGCTAGAGCCGGTGGTGGGAGGCGGGGCTGGTGGTTGGGAGGTGGGGATAGTGCTGGGCAGACTTATATGGTCTGTGCCAGAGCGGGAGGCGGGGCTGGTAGTTGGAAGGCGGGGATATTGCTGGGCAGACTTATATGGTCTGTGCCCTGAACAGCGGTACAAATCAAAGTAGGGTATACACAAAAAGTAGCACATATGAGTTGTCTTGTTGGGCAGACTGGATGGACCGTACAGGTATTTTTCTGCCATCATCTACTATGTTACTATGTCTATCTCAAAAGCAGACTATTGACTTTTCCTCCAGGTGTCACGTTTACAAAGCTGGAAACTGGGTTTGTGAGCCCTTGGACCACTGCCGAGAAGCGGCAGTGGCAGGCAAAACCACCCCACGCTAGAGACAGGGCAGATCTCTGACAAACAGTTAGGCTTCACCTGCACCTGGCCACTTTTCACCAAGAGTTGAGCTCCAGGCTTCAGGCGGCCGGCAGGACTTACTGGACAAGGCAGGACTGGATAACAGCTAGGCAGCACAGGGACAGCAAGGCAGGGAAAGGATAGGCTAAAGGACAGGACTGAAAGCTTCTAGCAGCCACTGAAACAGGGAACAAACACAGCTAGACAGGAGACTGAACTGAAAGCAGCCACTGAAGCAGGGAACAAACACAGATAAACCCAGAACTAGACAAAGACATACAAACAAGACACAAGACTGGGAAACAAGCAATACAGTAAACAAGCACTACCCTAAACTAAATCTAGACTAACTAGAACAGGCAAGACTTCAGGCAAGAACAAGAGCAAGAAAACAAACTCAGGCTAAAGTGCAATAAGCACCAACATACCAGGGCCTTAGACGCAATGCAAAGGCAAAGCAGAAAGGTTTCAAAATGGCTAATAAGCCCAGCAGCAGCTGAGACTCAGCTGCAACAATCACCAGGCAACTAAGGGTGCTGTGCAGGTTCAAACAAAACAAGCAGGCCTGGCAGTCTGGAAGATCCGGACCGGACTGGGCTGAAATCTGAAACAGGTGACAGCACACAGATAATCTAATGCAGCCAGCACACAGAGACAGAACTAACTCACAAAGAACAGACAGAAGCCAGCTCAGAAGCTGACCACAGGAAATAAGGTGAGTCTGAGAGGGGGCATGGCCACAGACGTGACACCAGGAATTTGTCCAAAGCTTGTTTAAACCCAGATACGGTAACTGCTGTTACCAAATGCTCCAGCAACAAGTTTCATAGCTTAACTATTCTTTGAGTGAAAAAAAATATTTCCCCCCGTTTGTTTTAAAAGTATTTCCGTGCAATTTCATTGAGTGTCCCCTAGTCTTTGTAATTTTTGACAAAGTAAAAAAAAAAAAAAAAAGATTCACTTCTACTTGTTCTACACCACTCAGGATTTTACACACCTCAATCATATCTCCCCTCAGCCGTCTCTTTTCCAGGCAGAAGAGCCCTAACTTCTTTAGCCTTTTCTAATGAGAGGAGTTCCATCCCATTTATCAGTTTGGTCACTCTTCTTTGAACCTAATTCTGCCACTGAACACAATACTCAAGGTGAGGTTGCACCATGGAGCAATACAGCGAATGCTACATACCTGTAGAAGGTATTCTCCGAGGACAGCAGGCTGATTGTTCTCACTGATGGGTGACGTCCACGGCAGCCCCTCCAATCGGAACTTCTCTAGCAAAGGCCTTTGCTAGTCCTTGCGTGCCCATGCGCACCGCGCATGCGCGGCCGTCTTCCCGCCCGAACCGGCTCGTGTTCGTCAGTCCCATATGTAGCAAGACAAAACAAGGGAAGACACAACTCCAAAGGGGAGGCAGGCGGGTTTGTGTGAACAATCAGCCTGCTGTCCTCGGACAATACCTTCTACAGGTATGTAGCATTCGCTTTCTCCGAGGACAAGCAGGCTGCTTGTTCTCACTGATGGGGTATCCCTAGCCCCCAGGCTCACTCAAAACAACAAACATGGTCAATTGGGCCTCGCAACAGCGAGGACATAACTGAGATTGACCTAACAATTTATCCAACTAACTGAGAGTGTAGCCTGGAACAGAATAAACATGGGCCTAGGGGGGTGGAGTTGGATTCTAAACCCCGAACAGATTCTGAAGCACTGACTGCCCGAACCGACTGTCGCGTCGGGTATCCTGCTGCAGGCAGTAATGAGATGTGAATGTGTGGACAGATGACCACGTCGCAGCTTTGCAGATCTCTTCAATAGTGGCTGACTTCAAGTGGGCTACCGACGCTGCCATGGCTCTAACATTATGAGCCGTGACATGACCCTCAAGAGCCAGCCCAGCCTGGGCGTAAGTGAAGGAAATGCAATCTGCTAGCCAATTGGATATGGTGCGTTTCCCCACAGCCACTCCCCTCCTGTTGGGATCAAAAGAAACAAACAATTGGGCGGACTGTCTGTTGGGCTGTGTCCGCTCCAGATAGAAGACCAATGCTCTCTTGCAGTCCAATGTGTGCAGCTGACGTTCAGCAGGGCAGGAATGAGGACGGGGAAAGAATGTTGGCAAGACAATTGACTGGTTCAGATGGAACTCCGACACAACCTTTGGCAAGAACTTAGGGTGAGTGCGGAGGACTACTCTGTTATGATGAAATTTGGTGTAAGGGGCCTGGGCTACCAGGGCCTGCAGCTCACTGACTCTACGAGCTGAAGTAACTGCCACCAAGAAAATGACCTTCCAGGTCAAGTACTTCAGATGGCAGGAGTTCAGTGGCTCAAAAGGAGGTTTCATCAGCTGGGTGAGAACGACATTGAGATCCCATGACACTGTAGGAGGCTTGACAGGGGGCTTTGACAAAAGCAAACCTCTCATGAAGCGAACAACTAAAGGCTGTCCTGAGATCGGCTTACCTTCCACACGGTAATGGTATGCACTGATTGCACTAAGGTGAACCCTTACAGAGTTGGTCTTGAGACCAGACTCAGACAAGTGCAGAAGGTATTCAAGCAGGGTCTGTGTAGGACAAGAGCGAGGATCTAGGGCCTTGCTGTCACACCAGACGGCAAACCTCCTCCATAGAAAGAAGTAACTCCTCTTAGTGGAATCTTTCCTGGAAGCAAGCAAGATACGGGAGACACCCTCTGACAGACCCAAAGAGGCAAAGTCTACGCTCTCAACATCCAGGCCGTGAGAGCCGGAGACTGGAGGTTGGGATGCAGAAGCGCCCCTTCGTCCTGTGTGATGAGGGTCGGAAAACACTCCAATCTCCACGGTTCTTCGGAGGATAACTCCAGAAGAAGAGGGAACCAGATCTGACGCGGCCAGAAAGGAGCAATCAGAATCATGGTGCCTCGGTCTTGCTTGAGTTTCAACAAAGTCTTCCCCACCAGAGGTATGGGAGGATAAGCATACAGGAGACCCTCCCCCCAGTCCAGGAGGAAGGCATCCGGTGCCAGTCTGCCGTGGGCCTGAAGCCTGGAACAGAACTGAGGGACCTTGTGGTTGGCTCGAGATGCAAAGAGATCTACCAAGGGGGTGCCCCACACTTGGAAGATCTGGCGCACCACTCGGGAGTTGAGCGAACACTCGTGAGGTTGCATAATCCTGCTCAGTCTGTCGGCCAGACTGTTGTTTACGCCTGCCAGGTATGTGGCTTGGAGCACCATGCCCAGACGGCGAGCCCAAAGCCACATGCTGACAGCTTCCTGACACAGGGGGCGAGATCCGGTGCCCCCCTGCTTGTTGATGTAATACATGGCAACCTGGTTGTCTGTCTGAATTTGGATCATTTGGTGGGACAACCGATCTCTGAAAGCCTTCAGAGTGTTCCAGACCGCTCGTAACTCCAGGAGATTGATCTGCAGATCGCGTTCCTGGAGGGACCAGCTTCCTTGGGTGTGAAGCCCATCGACATGAGCTCCCCACCCCACGAGAGACGCATCCGTAGTCAGCACTTTTTGTGGCTGAGGAATTTGGAAAGGACGTCCCAGAGTCAAATTGGACCAAATCGTCCAGGAGGCAAATAGTCATCTGCATGGACTGTAGAGCTCCTGCCTCGGATGTGTTCTTCACCAGCCAATCGTCGAGATATGGGAACACGTGTACCCCCAAGCCTGCGAAGTGCCGCTGCTACTACAGCCAAGCACTTCGTGAACACTCTGGGCGCAGAGGCGAGCCCAAAGGGTAGCACACAGTACTGGAAGTGACGTGTGCCCAGCTGAAATCGCAGATACTGTCTGTGAGCTGGCAGTATCGGGATGTGCGTGTAGGCGTCCTTCAAGTCCAGAGAGCATAGCCAATCGTTTTCCTGAATCATGGGAAGAAGGGTGCCCAGGGAAAGCATCCTGAACTTCTCCTTGACCAGATATTTGTTCAGGGCCCTTAGGTCTAGGATGGGACGCATCCCCCCTGTTTTCTTTTCCACAAGGAAGTACCTGGAATAGAATCCCAGCCCTTCTTGCCCGGATGGCACGGGCTCGACCGCATTGGCGCTGAGAAGGGCGGAGAGTTCCTCTGCAAGTACCTGCTTGTGTTGGAAGCTGTAAGACTGAGCTCCCGGTGGACAATTTGGAGGTTTGGAGGCCAAATTGAGGGTGTATCCTTGCCGGACTATTTGAAGAACCCACTGATCGGAGGTTATGAGAGGCCACCTTTAGTGAAAAACGTTCAACCTCCCTCCGACCGGTAGATCGCCCGGCACTGACACTTGGATGTCGGCTATGCTCTGCTGGAGCCAGTCAAAAGCTCGTCCCTTGCTTTTGCTGGAGAGCCGAGGGGCCTTGCTGAGGCGCACGCTGCTGACGAGAGCGAGCGAGCTGGGGCTTAGCCTGGACCGCAGGCTGTCGAGAAGGATGATTGTACCTACGCTTACCAGAAGAGTAGGGAACAGTCTTCCTTCCCCCATAAAAACGTCTACCTGTGGAGGTAGAAGCTGAAGGCTGCCGGCGGGAGAACTTGTCGAAAGCGGTATCCCGCTGGTGGAGCTGTTCTACCACCTGTTCGACCTTCTCTCCAAAAATATTATCCGCATGGCAAGGCGAGTCCGCAATCCGCTGCTGGATCCTATTCTCCAGGTCGGAGGCACGAAACCATGAGAGTCTGCGCATCACCACACCTTGAGCAGCGGCCCTGGACGCAACATCAAAGGTGTCATACACCCCTCTGGCCAGGAATTTTCTGCACGCCTTCAGCTGCCAGGCCACCTCCTGAAATGACTTGGCTTGCTCAGGAGGGAGCTTGTCCACCAAGCCCGCCAACTGCCGCACATTGTTCCGCATGTGTATGCTCGTGTAGAGCTGGTAAGACTGAATTATGGCCATGAGCAAAGAGGAATGGTAGGCCTTCCTCCCAAAGGAGTCTAAGGTTCTAGAGTCTTTGCCCGGGGGCGCCGAAACATGCTCTCTAGAACTCTTAGCCTTCTTTAGGGCCAAATCCACCACACCAGAGTCGTGAGGCAACTGAGTGCGCATCAGCTCTGGGTCCCCATGGATCCGGTACTGGGACTCGATCTTCTTGGGAATGTGGGGATTACTTAAAGGCTTGGTCCAGTTCGCCAGCAATGTCTTTTTTAGGACATGATGCATGGGTACTGTGGACGCTTCCTTAGGTCGAGAAGGATAGTCCAGGAGCTCAAACATTTCAGCCCTGGGCTCGTCCTCCACAACCACCGGGAAGGGGATGGCCGTAGACATCTCCCGGACAAAGGCCGCGAAAGACAGACTCTCGGGAGGAGAAAGCTGCCTTTCAGGGAAGAGAGTGGGATCAGAAGGAAGACCATCAGACTCCTCGTCAGAGAAATATCTGATGTCCTCTTCCTCCTCCCACGAGGCCTCACCATCGGTATCAGACACAAGTTCACGGACCTGTGTCTGAAGCCGTGCCTGGCTCGACTCCGTGGAACCACGGCCACGGCGGGAGAGTCGAGAGGTAGACTCCCTTGCCGGCGAAGCTCCCTCCGCCGACGTCGTCGGGGAGCCTTCCTGGGAGGCGACCGCAGTCGGTACCGCAAGCGGCACCGATGTCGGAGACCTCACCCCGGGCAAGGGGCCAGCCGGCGCCTCACTCGACGGTACTGGTGGCGCAAGCACCCCCGGTACCGGAAGGGAAGGGCGCAACAGCTCTCCCAGGATCTCTGGAAGAATGGCCCGGAGACTCTCGTGCAGAGCGGCTGTGGAGAAAGACATGGAAGCCGATGCAGGAGTCAAAGTCAGAGTCTGTTCCGGGCGTGGAGGCTTTTCCGGGCTGTCCAAGGTGGAGCGCATCGACACCTCCTGAACAGAGGGTGAGCGGTCCTCCCGGTGCCGATGCCTGCTGGGTGCTGACTCCCTCGGCGACCCAGAGCTCTCGGTACCGACGCAGGAAGGAGACCGGTGTCGATGCTTCTTTGACTTTTTCAAATGAAGCATGTCACCGGAGCTTCCCGGTACCGACGAGGAGGACGTAGAATCCAGCCGTCGCTTCCTCGGGGCCGAGGCCGAAGTAGGTCGGTCTCGGGGGGGGGGCTGTACCGCAGGAGCCCTCAAGGTAGGGGGAGACCCACCCGAAGGCTCACCGCCACCAGCAGGGGAATGGACAGCCCTCACCTGCACTCCAGACGAAGCACCACCGTCCGACGACATGAGCACTAGTGGAGGTCATGGTACCACCGACGCCGACGCAGCCTTCCAATGTCTCGGCCCCGACGATGCAGATGGTCGATGACTCGATGCAATCGATACAGTCGCGGCGGAGGTCTTCACGCTGTCGTCGACGCACTCGATACTCCCGGTGCTGATGCCGACGAAGAGCCCGAGAACAAAACGTTCCACTGGGCCAATCTCGCTACCTGAATCCTTTTCTGTAAAAGGGCGCAAAGACTGCAGGCCTGCGGGCGGTACCCAGCCCCCAGACACTGAAGATACGATGCGTGCCTATCAGTGAGCGAGATTACCCGGGCGCACTGGGTGCACTTCTTGAAGCCGCTGGGAGACTTCGATGACATGGGCGGAAAAATCACGCCGGCAAAATCAAAACTCGTAATTGCGGTAAGGCACCAAAAAGAAGGGGAGAAAAAAACTCGACCCGAGGCCTCAAAGGGGCCTACTCCGAAAACGAAAGAAAACTTATCAGGGCCAAAAACTAGAAGTACGGGGAAGGGAAAAAGACCGTAAGGCCCTTCTCCGAAATCCCTTTTTTTTTTTTTTTTTGTAAGCAAAAAGTCAAAAGACGCGCGAGGGTCAACTTAAGGGGCGCGAACGGCGCAAACACGACCGTACTGAGCGCGGACAAAAGAAGACTGATGAACACGAGCCGGTTCGGGCGGGAAGACGGCCCGCGCATGCGCGGTGCGCATGGGCACGCGAGGACTAGCAAAGGCCTTTGCTAGAGAAGTTCCGATTGGAGGGGCTGCCGTGGACGTCACCCATCAGTGAGAACAAGCAGCCTGCTTGTCCTCGGAGAAAGATACATTATAATATTCTTGGTATTATTTACCATGACTTTCCTAACAATTCCTAGCATCCTGTTTGCTTTTTTGGCTGTCGTCACACACTGGGCAGAAGATTTCAGCGTATTGTCTATAATGAAACCTAGATCTTTTTCTTGAGTGCTGACACTCAAGGTGGACCCTAGTATCAGGTAACTATGATTAGGATTATTCTTCCCAATGTGAATCACTTTGATTTGTCCATATTAAATTTCATCTGCCATTTGGATGCCCAGTCTTCCAATTTCTTAAGGTCTTGCAGTTTTTCACAGTCTGCATGCGTTTTAACAACTTTGAATAGTTTTGTGTCATCTTCAGATGTAATCTCCTCACTTGCTGCTCCATTTTCCAGATAATTTATAAATATGTTAAATAGCACCGATTCCAGTACAGATTCTTGCGGCACTCCGCTTTTCACCCTCCTCCATTGAGAAAAATGGCCATTTAACCCTACCCTCTGTTTTCTGTCCAATAACCAATTGGGTCATTCTGTAGGGGGCAGAACTTGCACTGCCACTGAACTTGCAAAACTTGATTTGCACTGTTTACTTTATGTGGACTTTTGCACTAGCAGGATTTTCTATTTGGACTTTGCATTCACACTTGCATCTTTGCTTTGTACCAAAACCTCAGCTTTTATACAATGAGCCTACTAAAACTGTGCAGTTTGGATTTTTACTAGTAGTACTTATTTGTTAACCAGCAGCTAGATAACAAGTTGTAGTAGACAGCAATTTAGGTTTGGAAGGAAGGCAGCTGGCTCTGCCAGTGCAGTCTCGTGATCCATGCATAGAGGCTGTATTGTGTGAACGTGCTGGAACACTGCAATAAGTTACATTTCTTGCAAAGTAACAATTTCTATGAAAGCTATGAAACTGACGTATCTTTTCTCTGTGAGAACTACAGAACTACTAATGTATTGCACATGTGCATGTACTGCGCATGTGTGTGTGTGATGTATGGTGTGTTTTATGCGCATGACCACTAATCTGTATAAGAACGAGTGTCAGATGACGCTCGGGGCGCAGTATCCTGAGTCTGAACTTAGTACTGTGACAGCTAGCTAATAAAAGTTGCCTTGCTTTGGACGTCAGCGTCTCGGCCTCCTGATTTACTTGCTAATTAGTCCTGCTTTAATTCCATGCCAATTGGTCTAAAATTTTAAAAAGTTCCCACCATCATATTCTCCAATTTTGTTCAAATTTTATCTGTTGCGCAAGTCAGGTGTTAAACGAAGTTTCCCAAAATTTGAGGTCTCTAACTGCAATAGTTGCAGATCTAGACCCCCTTTTCTGAAAGGTTGTCAGTCCATGAGTGCGCGTGACATTTACCAAAATGCCAATTTTTGCGGTCTAATAAAATCCAAACACATTTATGGTAAATCATTTTTATTGCAACAAAAAGATATCACATTGTTACAGAAACGCAATAATCATAACTTATTTTATACAAACTTCCCCCCCCCAACCAACCCCTTCCCTTCCCCCTTTCCCCCCCTGCTCATCCTCCCTCCTCCCAACTCCCTTATGCAGATTCCACAGAGTACCATTAGTAGTTCAGTAGTCTACTCCTAGCTGACGGGGACAATGTGTTAAAAAAGGGGCTCCATACAACTTGAAATTGTAATCCAGCTTTGGAGTTAAAGTCCACTATCCCCACTCTCTCCAACCTCAATAATGTTATCATGCGCGTCCTCCACTGACTTTGTGTGGGGCATCGCCGAGATAGCCATCCAGCCATGATCACTTGTTTGGCAACTATAATTGCTTTCTGGACAAAAATTGTAAATCCTGGTGGGATTGGATAGATGAATTTTGGGTGTCCCAGCAATAACCCAGAGTCACACTTCCACTTTGCTGACCAAAGCCTAGAGGAATATTGGATCAAAAGTTTTGATATTGGCATTGAAGGAAGTGAAACTAGGAAATCAAGTACGCTAGCGTTTAACTATAGAAAAGGTGATTACGACAAAATGAGAAAAATGGTGAAAAAAAGACTGAAAGGAGCAGCTCGCAGAGTAAAAAACTTGCATCAGGCGTGGATGCTGTTTAAAAACACCATCCTGGAGGTTCAGGACAAATATATACCACGTATTAGAAAAAAGGGAAAAAAGACTAAACGTCAGCCGGCGTGGCTAAACAGTAAGATAAAGGAAATCATTAGAGCCAAAAAACAATCCTTCAGAAAGTGGAGAAGAGAACCAACTGAAAGTAACAGGATAGATCATAAGGAATGCCAAGCCAAATGCAAAGCGGAGATAAGGAGGGCAAAAAAGGACTTTGAGAAGAAATTAGCGTTGGAAGCAAAAATACATAGTAAAAATTTTTTTAGATACATTAAAAGCAGGAAACCGGCCAAAGAGTCGGTTGGGCCGCTGGATGAAAATGGTGTTAAAGGGGCGATCAAGGAGGACAAAGCCGTAGCGGAGAAATTAAATGAATTCTTTGCTTCGGTCTTCACCGAGGAGGATTTGGGGGGGACACCGGTGCCGGAAAGAATATTTGAAGCGGGGGAGTCGGAGAAACTAAACAAATTCTCTGTAACCTTGGAGGATGTAATGGGTCAGTTCAGCAAGCTGAAGAGTAGTAAATCACCGGGACCTGATGGTATTCATCCCAGAGTATTAATAGAACTAAAAAATGAACTTGCGGAGCTACTGTTAGAAATATACAATCTGTCCCTAAAATCGAGTGTAGTACCGGAAGACTGGAGGGTAGCCAATGTTACTCCGATTTTTAAGAAGGGTTCCAGAGGAGATCCGGGAAATTATAGACCGGTGAGTCTGACGTCGGTGCCGGGCAAGATGGTGGAGGCTATTATTAAGAATAAAATTGCAGAGCATATACAAAAACATGGACTGATGAGACAAAGTCAGCACGGATTTAGTGAAGGGAAGTCTTGCCTCACCAATCTAATGCATTTTTTTGAGGGGGTAAGCAAACATGTGGACAATGGGGAGCCGGTTGATATTGTATATCTGGATTTTCAGAAGGCGTTTGACAAAGTGCCGCACGAAAGACTCCTGAAGAAATTGCAGAGTCATGGAATCGGAGGTAGGGTATTATTATGGATTAAGAACTGGTTGAAAGATAGGAAGCAGAGAGTAGGATTGCGTGGCCAGTATTCTCAGTGGAGGAGGGTAGTTAGTGGGGTCCCGCAGGGGTCTGTGCTGGGTCCGTTGCTTTTTAATGTATTTATAAATGACCTAGAGATGGGAATAACTAGTGAGGTAATTAAATTCGCCGATGACACAAAATTATTCAGGGTCGTCAAGTCGCAGGAGGAATGTGAACGATTACAGGAGGACCTTGCGAGACTGGGAGAATGGGCGAGCAAGTGGCAGATGAAGTTCAATGTTGACAAGTGCAAAGTGATGCATGTGGGTAAGAGGAACCCGAATTATAGCTACGTCTTGCAAGGTTCCGCGTTAGGAGTTACGGATCAAGAAAGGGATCTGGGTGTCGTCGTCGATGATACGCTGAAACCTTCTGCTCAGTGTGCTGCTGCGGCTAGGAAAGCGAATAGAATGTTGGGTGTTATTAGGAAGGGTATGGAGTCCAGGTGTGCGGATGTTATAATGCCGTTGTATCGCTCCATGGTGCGACCGCACCTGGAGTATTGTGTTCAGTACTGGTCTCCGTATCTCAAAAAAGATATAGTAGAATTGGAAAAGGTACAGCGAAGGGCGACGAAAATGATAGTGGGGATGGGACGACTTTCCTATGAAGAGAGGCTGAGAAGGCTAGGGCTTTTCAGCTTGGAGAAGAGACGGCTGAGGGGAGATATGATAGAAGTGTATAAAATAATGAGTGGAATGGATCGGGTGGATGTGAAGCGACTGTTCACGCTATCCAAAATACTAGGACTAGAGGGCATGAGTTGAAGCTACAGTGTGGTAAATTTAAAACGAATCGGAGAAAATTTTTCTTCACCCAACGTGTAATTAGACTCTGGAATTCGTTGCCGGAGAACGTGGTACGGGCGGTTAGCTTGACGGAGTTTAAAAAGGGGTTAGATAGATTCCTAAAGGACAAGTCCATAGACCGCTATTAAATGGACTTGGAAAAATTCCGCATTTTTAGGTATAACTTGTCTGGAATGTTTTTACGTTTGGGGAGCGTGCCAGGTGCCCTTGACCTGGATTGGCCACTGTCGGTGACAGGATGCTGGGCTAGATGGACCTTTGGTCTTTCCCAGTATGGCACTACTTATGTACTTATGTACTTATGACCAGAATCTCACCACCTCCCTGCAACTCCAAAGCATATGTCCCAGCGTGGCTCCAACTTCTCCGCATTTGGGGCATTCTCCCCATGCAGAGAGCCCCATGTGGAAGGCTCTTCTCGGGGATATGTATAAGCGGAGTGCTATTTTATATTGCAATTCCCAATGGATAGTCATGCTGGATTGTTTCCGCATTCTTAACAGATGTTCTTTAAGTTGAGACACCGTCAAATCTAACTTTATGTCATTTTTCCACATGTCTAGTAGTTTATTGTAATCCAGTTCTTCTGCTGTATCTCTAATATGTCTGTGATGGAACTTAAGTGGAACCCTTTGCTGTGCCGTGAGAGAAAACGCCGAGGTTAGCTCCTCTTGGACGTCCTCTGCCAAGTCCTCCCACGGCAAAGACTGCACATAGTGCCTCAGCTGGAGGTAATGAAATTCATCCGAGGGACGTAAAGAGTATTCTCTCTGTAGTTCTGGAAAAGATTTGATTTTGCCTTCAGGGGTAAGAACATGTAATAAATATCGCATCCCACTGTGTCCCCATCTCTCAAATGCTGGATATAGTAGGCCAGCCTCAAAGGCCGGGTTTCCACATATGGGTAGGTAAGGAGTGGTCCTTGCTGAAAAGTTGTGAAGTTTAGAAATCCACTTCCACACCAGTCTCGCTGTCTTCATTATTCCAGAAACCCTCAAGATATAAGGTATCTGGGGCCCCCTTACATGTAAGTAGGTGCTAAAGTGTATTTCAGGGTGCAGCTGTAGCTCAATTGCTGTATTTGTAAAATCCTGAGATCCTCTGAACCAGTCGTTCACATGGCGCATGCCACTAGCCACTGTCATAAATTTGATGTTCAAGAGTCCCAGACCACCATATTCTGTCGGGGTACACAGCACTGAGTACGGGAGACGTGGCTTCTTCCCTCTCCATAGGAAGGCTTGCACTGTTTTTATCAGTAGTTGCTCGTCGGTCCTCTTTAAGAAGAGTGGGAGGGTCTGAAATGTATACAGCCATCTAGGAACTATGACCATATTAACCAGAGCGATTCGTCCCATTAGAGAGAGTGGCAACGCCTTCCAGGCCAACAACTGTTTTTTAGTATCTCGCAAAAGCCGTAGTACATTGAGGTCATAAAGTTTGGACAAGTCCATGGGGATATAGACTCCCAGATAAGTCAGCGAAGTCTGCGCCCATTGTAGTGGAAAAGTTCCAGGCCATGTAGTTTGTATCTCCGGGAACATCGGAAGTGCCATGGATTTGTGTAAGTTTAATTGGAAGCCAGAGAGGTTCCCATATTGTTCAATAATCTTTAGTAGTCGCCCTAGGGTTCTGGAGGGCTCCCCTAGCACCACCAGTAAATCATCTGCATAGGCCAGAATTTTTATAGTATGACCCACTAAAGTAACCCCTTGAAGGTCTGGAGCTGCAAGGACCATTCGTATCAGGGGCTCCAGAGACAATAGAAACAGCAGGGGAGACAGGGGGCAGCCCTGCCTGGTGCCCCTGTAAATCTGAAACTCTGGTTCCCTGATACCATTCACCAATACGCTCGCTCTGGGTTGGCAGTAAAGAGTTCCTACTGCCCGTGTAAACCATCCCTTTATACCCATCATTTCCAGCGTTTGAAACATAAAGTCCCACCCAACTCTGTCGAAAGCTTTCTCAGCGTCAAGGCTCAGAATAAGGGTGGATACTTTGTTCTGCCTACTTGCTGCCATCGCCAATAGGAGTTTTCTAACATTATGTACCGCCTGCCGGCCTCTCACAAATCCCACCTGCTCTGTGCCTATTAGTGAAGGCAAGCATTGCGCCAATCTGTCTGCCATCATTTTCGCCATTAATTTTGTGTCTACATTTAATAGCGATATCGGTCTATAGGATTCCACTTTATCTAAGGGCTTCCCTGGTTTAGGAATGAGCGTTATCAGCGCTGTGTTCGCATATCTTGGAAAACTCCCTTCCTCAATAACCTCTTGGAAATATTCCAGGAGTGCTGCCAAGGCTTTACCGGGCAGAATTTTATAATATTCCCCAGAAAAACCGTCTGGGCCCGGTGCAGACCGCAATTTTAACGCTTTGACCCCCTTCTGCAGCTCAGACATTGTCAGTGGTTGATTTAAAGTTTCCAGCTGCTCCTCCGTTAATTTGGGGAGGTCTATTTGCTGTAAATAATCACGTATTGCATGCGCAGTTGGGGGTAATTGCTTTTGATATAAAGTGGTAAAATACTCTGTAAACGCCTGTCCTATCTTTCTATTGTCAGTTATGAGATCTCCCTTGTGATTTTTTAAAGAGGTCACTGTCCGTGGACCACCTACAGTTTTAATTAATCGTCCCATCATTCTGCCTACTTTATTCCCAAACCTCTGCAATTTGTATTTATAAAATTGAGTGGATTTCACCTCCTTCTCATGTAGCAGACTATTTAATGCTACTTGAGTGGCTTTTAAATTTTCCAGGGTAACCAACGAGGGATGATGTAAGTGTATCTTTTTCGCTCGCTGGAGCTGGCGTTCTAAGTGTAATATGCTAGCTGTTTTCCGTTTGTTCCTAACACTACAGTAAGCTATAACAGCGCCCCGCAAAACTGCCTTTGAGGCTGACCAGAACAACTCAGGTTGAAGATCTGCATGCATGCCATTATGCTCTATGTATTGTTCCCAGTGCTTCTGCACGTGCGCTCGTAAGTGCGGGTCAGAGTACAAATGAGCCGGGTATCTCCATCCCGTCCCCCCCCTAAACTCAGACCTAAGCTTAAGGTCTACCCACACCAGGGCATGGTCGGATATTTCTTCGGGGCCTATAGTTGCTGCCTCTACCAAATGAAATAATGGACGAGCCAACATAACATAGTCTATCCTGGCATGAGTGCCATGTGCCCTTGACCTATGTGTATAGTCACTCTCCCCGGGGTGTAGCACTCTCCACGCGTCTACTAAATCTAGTGTTTTGTTAAACATTTGAAACTCTCGCGCCCTCGTCCCTCGGTAATAGGAGGCCAGGGTGTTAGTGCAATCTTGACGAGGGTCTATAACCGCATTAAAGTCCCCTACTACTATCAAATCCCCTCCCCCACTCTGCAAACATTTCCCGGCCAGATCTTTAAAGAATGTAGCATCAAAATTATTGGGCCCATATAATACCAGCAGCAACAAGTTCCTCCCTTCTAGCCACACTTTTAACAGAATGAAATCCCCTCTATCCCCCTTGTCCAAAACTGTGGCTTTATAGGGGAGTCCTTTTCGAAATAGTACAGCAACTCCCCCCTTCCTACCTCGAGACGGGGCAGCAAATACTTCACTAACCCATGATTTTTGCAGTTTTAAGTGTTCTTTCTCTGTGAGGCGGGTTTCCTGCAGGCATGCCACATCAGCTTTATGCCTTTTCAGTGCAGTTAGGATCTTAGATCTTTTAATAGGGGAGCTTATACCTCCTACATTCCAAGTTACAATTCTAGTGGACATATTTACTGGATTTACCAATTTTAGTGATCTCGCCTCTCTTCTCTACGGTCTCTCGCTGTTCCTTAACTGTGAGGTCCCCCCAACTCCCAGGCCACTCACCCCAACTACCGGATTTGCCTGCGTGTTCCGTGCAACTCCATTGGTCCCTGACATTCATCAATTTTAAACTTCTGGTACTCTTTGATTTTAAACTCAATAACATCCTAATTCCCCATCCCCCCCTTATCCCCCACCATTCCTTCCGCCCTTTTGCCATTATCCAGACTCAAACCTGCGTCTGGGTACGGCTAGAGACCACCTGAGTAGCGGGGAGCCCTCCCCCCCGTATGATTTATAATTTCTGTACTTACTGCTGCTGCTATATATATTATGCTCTGACTCACAGCAAGCTCTATAAGTATTTCAATCTCCCTCAGAGATGCCCTTCTCCTGCAATCCAGACTTGGCTTCCTCCGATGTTTTAAAGGTATGCCACTGTCCTTGTAACAGAACTTTCAGTGAGGCTGGGTACTGGAGCCTAAAGCGAATTTGCTTCTGCGCTAATAGTGAACATATCTGATGGAATTTTTTCCGTTGCTCCTGTACGCCGAAGGAGTAGTCCTGGAACATCAAAATTGGGCGCCCCTCATGTGTTAGATCTCCCCTCCTGATCTTAAATCCATTCAGTATTTCCATTTTAGAGCGGTAGTTGAGCACTCGTGCCACTATAACACGAGGCCTCTTTTGACTGTCCGTTTTGCGTCCCACGCGATGTGCGCGCTCAAGTACTAAAGGCCCAAGGGAGTCTGATAAAGCCAATTCCTTAGATAACCAGTCTGTGAGCCAAGGCACTAAGTTTCTGTCCGAAATGTTTTCCGAGATGCCTACGATTCGCACATTGTTCCTCCTGGAACGATTTTCTAGATCCTCTAGTTTATCGTAATGTTCCTGGAGCTGATGTTTGATTTCGCGGATATCAACATTATAGGCCTGCGAGTCGTCTTCAAGAGCCGAAATCCGCACTGAAAGATCCTCTGTGCGGGTCTCCAGTCCCTCCAACTTAGCGTGGAAAGCGTCGATTTTTTGTTCCATAGTGTCCCATTTAGGCTGCCAGGCTTTCACCACCGCGGCTGTTAGTTGCTCTAACTGCGACGTCGAAAATGCTTGCTCGCATTGCTGTGGTTCGCCCGCCATTTTAGAATCAGAGGTAGGTAACTTAACCTTTTCTTTCTCTTTTTTTCCGGTCCGAAGCGCCATTCCAATCGGGGTTTTGTTCAGGTATTTGTCCATGCAGTTATGCTGTGTCCAGTGGGTATTTTTTAATGTTTTTGAGCAGTATTTATAGGAATATGGGGTTAGGGCCCACGAGCTGCAGCACTGCACGTCTGCTCAGCTCATCGCATCACGTGGACTCCCCCCAAACACATTTATAAGAATGGCTAAAGAATTCAAATCCTGTACAGTTTTTGATGCTAATTCCGATGAAATACATTTTAACATTATGGATGCAAAATCCAGTCAAACAAGTTGACTCAAAATGTGCATCAAAATTGGTCGCAACTCATCGGAACATATTTGGACCAATATTCAGACCGCAACAACTTCCATGCAAACAAAGATACGGACTTGAAATTTTGAACAAGCATTATGCTTGTGCTGGACATAATACTGCCAGATTTGCAACTAACCAGCATCTATAACCGCCCCGCAGGATCTCTTCAAAGTTGGCACTGTCAGCACAAATGGTAAAATGTACCAAAGTTCAAAGCCAAGAGTCTGCCTGAATCAGTTTGTGAACAGTATCATCTGAAAGAGAAAATTGTGCTCTACAACACTGATATGTTTTTGTTTTGCAGCTGACAAAAACTACTGACGAAACATATGTGGATTGTGAAAAATTGCAGGAAGACCGGGTTACTGGATTATACAATCACTCCCGCCCCTCCCCCTTCACACACTGAACCAGGTTACACTATTTTACATGGGGATTATTCGTTCACTCCCATCTAATCCCTTTTCACACATGGGACCAGGTTACACTATTTTACACGGGGATTAACCATTCACTGCCATCTAATCCCTTTTCACACACGGGATCAGGTTACACTATTTTAAATTGGGATTAACCATTCACTGCCATCTAATCCCTTTTCACACACGGGACCAGGTTACACTATTTTACATGGGGATTATACGTTCACTCCCATCTAATCCCTTTTCACACACGGGACCAGGTTACACTATTTTACACGGGGATTATACGTTCACTCCCATCTAATCCCTTTTCACACACGGGACCAGGTTACACTATTTTACATGGGGATTAACCATTCACTGCCATCTAATCCCTTTTCACACACGGGACCAGGTTGCACTATTTTACATGGGGATTAACCATTCACTGCCATCTAATCCCTTTTCACACACGGGACCAGGTTGCACTATTTTACATGGGGATTAACCATTCACTGCCATCTAATCCCTCTTGACAAACAGGTCCAGGTTACAGTATTTTACATGGGGATTATACGTTCACTCCCATGTAATCCCTCTTCACACACAGGACCAGGCTACACTATTTTACATGGGGATTAACCATTCACTGCTATCTAATCCCTTTTCAAACACGGGACCAGGTTACACTATTTTACATGGGGATTGATCATTCACTGCCATCTAATCCCTTTTCACACACAGGAACAGGCTACACTATTTTACATGGGGATTAATCATTCACTGCCATCTAATCCCTTTTCACACAGGGGACCAGGTTACACTATTTTACATAGGGATTAACCATTCACTGCCATCTAATCCCTCTTGACAAACAGGTCCAGGTTACACTATTTTACATGGGGATTAACCATTCACTGCCATCTAATCCCTCTTCACACATGGGACCAGGTTACACTACTTTATATGGGGATTAAATATTCACTGCCATCTAATCCCTTTTCACACACGGGACCAGGTTACACTATTTTACACGGGGATTAACCATTCACTGCCATCTAATCCCTTTTCACATACTGGACCAGGTTACACTATTTTACATGGGGATTATACGTTCACTCCCATCTAATCCCTTTTCACACATGGGACCAGGTTACACTATTTTACACGGGGATTAACCTTTCACTGCCATCTAATCACTTTTCATATACTGGACCAGGTTACACTATTTTACATGGGGATTATACGTTCACTCCCATGTAATCCCTCTTCACACACAGGACCAGGCTACACTATTTTACATGGGGATTAACCATTCACTGCCATCTAATCCCTTTTCAGACACGGGACCAGGTTACACTATTTTACATAGGGATTAACCATTCACTGCCATCTAATCCCTCTCTTGACAAACAGGTCCAGATTACACTATTTTACACGGGGATTAACCTTTCACTGCCATCTAATCCCTTTTCATATACTGGACCAGGTTACACTATTTTACATGGGGATTATACGTTCACTCCCATGTAATCCCTCTTCACACACAGGACCAGGCTACACTATTTTACATGGGGATTAACCATTCACTGCCATCTAATCCCTTTTCAGACACGGGACCAGGTTACACTATTTTACATGGGGATTAAACATTCACTACCATCTAATCACATTTCACACACGGGACCAGGTTACACTATTTTACATGGGGATTAACCATTCACTGCCATCTAATCCCTCTTGACAAACAGGTCCAGGTTACACTATTTTAAATGGGAATTAACCATTCACTCCCATGTAATCCCTCTTCACACACAGGACCAGGCTACACTATTTTACATGGGGATTAACCATTCACTGCCATCTAATCCCTTTTCACACACGGGACCAGGTTACACTATTTTACATGGGGATTGACCAGGCTACACTATTTTACATGGGGATTAACCATTCACTGCCATCTAATCCCTTTTCAGACACGGGACCAGGTTACACTATTTTACATGGGGATTAAATATTCACTGCCATCTAATCCCTTTTCACACACGGGACCAGGTTACACTATTTTACACGGGGATTAACCATTCACTGCCATCTAATCCCTTTTCACACACGGGACCAGGTTACACTATTTTATATGGGGATTAACCATTCACTGCCATCTAATCCCTTTTCACACATTGGACCAGGTTACACTATTTTACATGGGGATTAAACATTCACTACCATCTAATCCCATTTCACACACGGGACCAGGTTACACTATTTTACATGGGGATTAACCATTCACTGCCATCTAATCCCTTTTCACACACGGGACCAGGTTACACTATTTTACATGGGGATTAACCATTCACTGCCATCTAATCCCTTTTCACACACGGGACCAGGTTACACTATTTTACATGGGGATTAACCATTCACTGCCATCTAATCCCTTTTCACACAGGGGACCAAGTTACACTATTTTACATGGGGATTAACCTTTCACTGCCATCTAATCCCTTTTCACACACGGGACCAGGTTACACCATTTTACATGGGGATTAACCATTCACTGCCATTTAATCCCTTTTCACACACGGGATCAGGTTACACTATTTTACACAGGGATTATACGTTCACTCCCATCTAATCCCTTTTCACACACGGGACCAGGTTACACTATTTTACACTGGGATTATACGTTCACTGCCATCTAATCCCTTTTCACACACGGGACCAGGTTACACTATTTTACATGGGGATTAACCATTCACTGCCATTTAATCCCTTTTCACACACGGGACCAGGTTACACTATTTTACATGGGGATTAAACATTCACTACCATCTAATCACATTTCACACACAGAACCAGGTTACACTATTTTACATGGGAATTAACCATTCACTCCCATGTAATCCCTCTTCACACCCAGGACCAGGCTACACTATTTTACATGGGGATTAACCATTCACTGCCATCTAATCCCTTTTTAACACACGGGACCAGGTTACACTATTTTACATGGGGATTAACCATTCACTGCCATCTAATCCCTTTTCACACATGGGACCAGGTTACACTATTTTACACGGGAATTAACCATTCACTGCCATCTAATCCGTCTTCACACACGGGACCAGGTTACACTATTTTACATGGGGATTAACCATTCACTGCCATCTAATCCCTTTTCACACATGGGACCAGGTTACACTATTTTACATGGGGATTAAATATTCACTGCCATCTAATCCCTTTTCACACACGGGACCAGGTTACACTACTTTACATGGGGATTAAATATTCACTGCCATCTAATCCCTTTTCACACACGGGACCAGGTTACACTATTTTACACGGTGATTAACCAATCACTGCCATCTAATCCCTTTTCACATACTGGACCAGGTTACACTATTTTACACGGGGATTATACGTTCACTTCCATCTAATCCCTTTTCACACACGGGACCAGGTTACACTATTTTACACGGGGATTATACGTTCACTCCCATCTAATCCCTTTTCACACACAGGACCAGGTTACACTATTTTACACGGGGATTAACCATTCACTGCCATCTAATCCCTTTTCACACACGGGACCAGGTTACACTACTTTACACGGGGATTATACGTTCACTCCCATCTAATCCCTTTTCACACACGGGACCAGGTTACACTATTTTACACGGGGATTATACGTTCACTCCCATCTAATCCCTTTTCACACACGGGACCAGGTTACACTATTTTACACGGGGATTATACGTTCACTCCCATCTAATCCCTTTTCACACACGGGACCAGGTTACACTACTTTACACGGGGATTATACGTTCACTCCCATCTAATCCCTTTTCACACACGGGACCAGGTTACACTACTTTACACGGGGATTATACGTTCACTCCCATCTAATCCCTTTTCACACACGGGACCAGGTTACACTACTTTACATGGGGATTATACGTTCACTGCCATCTAATCCCTTTTCACACACGGGGCCAGGTTACACTATTTTACACGGGGATTATACGTTCACTCCCATCTAATCCCTTTTCACACACGGGACCAGGTTACACTACTTTACATGGGGATTAACCATTCACTGCCATCTAATCCCTTTTCACACACGGGACCAGGTTACACTATTTTACACGGGGATTATACGTTCACTCCCATCTAATCCCTATTCACACACAGGACCAGTTTACACTATTTTACATGGGGATTAACCATTCACTGCCATCTAATCCCTTTTCACACACGGGACCAGGTTACACTATTTTACACGGGGATTATACGTTCACTCCCATCTAATCCCTTGTCACACACGGGGCCAGGTTACACTATTTTACACGGGGATTATACGTTCACTCCCATCTAATCCCTTTTCACACACAGGACCAGGTTACACTATTTTACACGGGGATTAACCATTCACTGCCATCTAATCCCTTTTCACACACGGGAACAGGTTACACTACTTTACACGGGGATTATACGTTCACTCCCATCTAATCCCTTTTCACACACGGGACCAGGTTACACTATTTTACACGGGGATTATACGTTCACTCCCATCTAATCCCTTTTCACACACGGGACCAGGTTACACTATTTTACACGGGGATTATACGTTCACTCCCATCTAATCCCTTTTCACACACGGGACCAGGTTACACTACTTTACACGGGGATTATACGTTCACTCCCATCTAATCCCTTTTCACACACGGGACCAGGTTACACTACTTTACACGGGGATTATACGTTCACTCCCATCTAATCCCTTTTCACACACGGGACCAGGTTACACTACTTTACATGGGGATTATACGTTCACTCCCATCTAATCCCTTTTCACACACGGGACCAGGTTACACTACTTTACATGGGGATTATACGTTCACTGCCATCTAATCCCTTTTCACACACGGGGCCAGGTTACACTATTTTACACGGGGATTATACGTTCACTCCCATCTAATCCCTTTTCACACACGGGACCAGGTTACACTACTTTACATGGGGATTAACCATTCACTGCCATCTAATCCCTTTTCACACACGGGACCAGGTTACACTATTTTACACGGGGATTATACGTTCACTCCCATCTAATCCCTATTCACACACAGGACCAGTTTACACTATTTTACATGGGGATTAACCATTCACTGCCATCTAATCCCTTTTCACACACGGGACCAGGTTACACTATTTTACACGGGGATTATACGTTCACTCCCATCTAATCCCTTGTCACACACGGGGCCAGGTTACACTATTTTACACGGGGATTATACGTTCACTCCCATCTAATCCCTTTTCACACACAGGACCAGGTTACACTATTTTACACGGGGATTAACCATTCACTGCCATCTAATCCCTTTTCACACACGGGACCAGGTTACACTACTTTACACGGGGATTATACGTTCACTCCCATCTAATCCCTTTTCACACACGGGACCAGGTTACACTATTTACACGGGGATTATACGTTCACTCCCATCTAATCCCTTTTCACACACGGGACCAGGTTACACTATTTTACACGGGGATTATACGTTCACTCCCATCTAATCCCTTTTCACACACGGGACCAGGTTACACTATTTTACACGGGGATTATACGTTCACTCCCATCTAATCCCTATTCACACACAGGACCGGTTTACACTATTTTACACGGGGATTATACGTTCACTCCCATCTAATCCCTTTTCACACACGGGATCAGGTTACACTACTTTACATGGGGATTATACATTCACTCCCATCTAATCACATTTCACACACGGGACCAGGTTACACTACTTTACATGGGGATTAACCATTCACTGCCATCTAATCCCTTTTCACACACGGGACCAGGTTACACTATTTTACACGGGGATTATACGTTCACTCCCATCTAATCCCTTTTCACACACAGGACCAGTTTACACTATTTTACATGGGGATTAACCATTCACTGCCATCTAATCCCTTTTCACACACGGGACCAAGTTACACTACTTTACACGGGGATTATACGTTCACTCCCATCTAATCCCTTTTCACACACGGGACCAGGTTACACTATTTTACACGGGGATTATACGTTCACTCCCGTCTAATCCCTTTTCACACACGGGACCAGGTTACACTACTTTACATGGGGATTACACGTTCACTGCCATCTAATCCCTTTTCACACACGGGGCCAGGTTACACTATTTTACACGGGGATTATACGTTCACTCCCATCTAATCCCTTTTCACACACGGGACCAGGTTACACTACTTTACATGGGGATTATACGTTCACTGCCATCTAATCACATTTCACACACGGGACCAGGTTACACTACTTTACATGGGGATTAACCATTCACTGCCATCTAATCCCTTTTCACACCCGGGACCAGGTTACACTATTTTACACGGGGATTATACGTTCACTCCCATCTAATCCCTTTTCACACATGGGACCAGGTTACACTATTTTACATGGGGATTATACGTTCACTGCCATCTAATCCCTTTTCACACACGGGACCAGGTTACACTATTTTACATGGGGATTATATGTTCACTCCCATGTAATCCCTCTTCACACACAGGACCAGGTTACACTATTTTACATGGGGATTAACCATTCACTGCCATCTAATCCCTTTTCACACACGGGACCAGGTTACACTATTTACACGGGGATTATACGTTCACTCCCATCTAATCCCTATTCACACACAGGACCAGTTTACACTATTTTACATGGGGATTAACCATTCACTGCCATCTAATCCCTTTTCACACACGGGACCAGTTTACACTATTTTACATGGGGATTAACCATTCACTGCCATCTAATCCCTTTTCACACACGGGACCAGGTTACACTATTTTACACGGGGATTATACGTTCACTCCCATCTAATCCCTTGTCACACACGGGGCCAGGTTACACTATTTTACACGGGGATTATACGTTCACTCCCATCTAATCCCTTTTCATACACGGGATCAGGTTACACTATTTTACACGGGGATTATACGTTCACTCCCATCTAATCCCTTTTCACACACGGGACCAGGTTACACTATTTTACACGGGGATTATACGTTCACTCCCATCTAATCCCTTTTCACACATGGGACCAGGTTACACTATTTTACATGGGGATTATACGTTCACTGCCATCTAATCCCTTTTCACACACAGGACCAGGTTACACTATTTTACACGGGGAATATACGTTCACTCCCATCTAATCCCTTTTCACACACGGGACCAGGTTACACTATTTTACACGGGGATTATACGTTCACTCCCATCTAATCCCTTTTCACACACGGGACCAGGTTACACTATTTTACACGGGGATTATACGTTCACTCCCATCTAATCCCTTTTCACACACGGGACCAGGTTACACTATTTTACACGGGGATTATACGTTCACTCCCATCTAATCCCTTTTCACACATGGGACCAGGTTACACTATTTTACATGGGGATTATATGTTCACTCCCATGTAATCCCTCTTCACACACAGGACCAGGCTACACTATTTTACAGGGGGATTATACGTTCACTCCCATCTAATCCCTTTTCACACACGGGACCAGGTTACACTATTTTACACGGGGAATATACGTTCACTCCCATCTAATCCCTTTTCACACATGGGACCAGGTTACACTATTTTACATGGGGATTATACGTTCACTGCCATCTAATCCCTTTTCACACACAGGACCAGGTTACACTATTTTACATGGGGATTATACGTTCACTGCCATCTAATCCCTTTTCACACACGGGACCAGGTTACACTATTTTACATGGGGATTATACGTTCACTCCCATCTAATCCCTTTTCACACACGGGACCAGGTTACACTATTTTACACGGGGATTATACGTTCACTCCCATCTAATCCCTTTTCACACATGGGACCAGGTTACACTATTTTACATGGGGATTATATGTTCACTCCCATGTAATCCCTCTTCACACACAGGACCAGGCTACACTATTTTACAGGGGGATTATACGTTCACTCCCATCTAATCCCTTTTCACACACGGGACCAGGTTACACTATTTTACACGGGGAATATACGTTCACTCCCATCTAATCCCTTTTCACACATGGGACCAGGTTACACTATTTTACATGGGGATTATACGTTCACTGCCATCTAATCCCTTTTCACACACGGGACCAGGTTACACTACTTTACATGGGGATTATACGTTCACTGCCATCTAATCACATTTCACACACGGGACCAGGTTACACTACTTTACATGGGGATTAACCATTCACTGCCATCTAATCCCTTTTCACACACGGGACCAGGTTACACTATTTTACATGGGGATTATATGTTCACTCCCATGTAATCCCTCTTCACACACAGGACCAGGTTACACTATTTTACATGGGGATTAACCATTCACTGCCATCTAATCCCTTTTCACACACGGGACCAGGTTACACTATTTTACACGGGGATTATACGTTCACTCCCATCTAATCCCTATTCACACACAGGACCAGTTTACACTATTTTACATGGGGATTAACCATTCACTGCCATCTAATCCCTTTTCACACACGGGACCAGGTTACACTATTTTACACAGGGATTATACGTTCACTCCCATCTAATCCCTTGTCACACACGGGGCCAGGTTACACTATTTTACACGGGGATTATACGTTCACTCCCATCTAATCCCTTGTCACACACGGGGCCAGGTTACACTATTTTACACGGGGATTATACGTTCACTCCCATCTAATCCCTTTTCACACACGGGATCAGGTTACACTATTTTACACGGGGATTATACGTTCACTCCCATCTAATCCCTTTTCACACACGGGACCAGGTTACACTATTTTACACGGGGATTATACGTTCACTCCCATCTAATCCCTTTTCACACACGGGACCAGGTTACACTATTTTACACGGGGATTATACGTTCACTCCCATCTAATCCCTTTTCACACATGGGACCAGGTTACACTATTTTACATGGGGATTATACGTTCACTGCCATCTAATCCCTTTTCACACACAGGACCAGGTTACACTATTTTACACGGGGAATATACGTTCACTCCCATCTAATCCCTTTTCACACACGGGACCAGGTTACACTATTTTACACGGGGATTATACGTTCACTCCCATCTAATCCCTTTTCACACACGGGACCAGGTTACACTATTTTACACGGGGATTATACGTTCACTCCCATCTAATCCCTTTTCACACACGGGACCAGGTTACACTATTTTACACGGGGATTATACGTTCACTCCCATCTAATCCCTTTTCACACATGGGACCAGGTTACACTATTTTACATGGGGATTATATGTTCACTCCCATGTAATCCCTCTTCACACACAGGACCAGGCTACACTATTTTACAGGGGGATTATACGTTCACTCCCATCTAATCCCTTTTCACACACGGGACCAGGTTACACTATTTTACACGGGGAATATACGTTCACTCCCATCTAATCCCTTTTCACACATGGGACCAGGTTACACTATTTTACACGGGGATTATACGTTCACTCCCATCTAATCCCTTTTCACACATGGGACCAGGTTACACTATTTTACACGGGGATTATACGTTCACTGCCATCTAATCCCTTTTCACACACAGGACCAGGTTACACTATTTTACACGGGGATTATACGTTCACTCCCATGTAATCCCTCTTCACACACAGGACCAGGTTACACTATTTTACATGGGGATTAACCATTCACTGCCATCTAATCCCTTTTCACACACGGGACCAGGTTACACTATTTTACACGGGGATTATACGTTCACTCCCATCTAATCCCTTTTCACACACAGGACCAGTTTACACTATTTTACATGGGGATTAACCATTCACTGCCATCTAATCCCTTTTCACACACGGGACCAGGTTACACTATTTTACACGGGGATTATACGTTCACTCCCATCTAATCCCTTTTCACACACAGGACCAGGTTACACTATTTTACATGGGGATTATACGTTCACTCCCATCTAATCCCTTTTCACACACGGGACCAGGTTACACTACTTTACATGGGGATTATACGTTCACTGCCATCTAATCCCTTGTCACACACGGGGCCAGGTTACACTATTTTACACGGGGATTATACGTTCACTGCCATCTAATCCCTTGTCACACACGGGGCCAGGTTACACTATTTTACACGGGGATTATACGTTCACTCCCATCTAATCCCTTTTCACACACGGGATCAGGTTACACTATTTTACACGGGGATTATACGTTCACTCCCATCTAATCCCTTTTCACACACGGGACCAGGTTACACTATTTTACACGGGGATTATACGTTCACTCCCATCTAATCCCTTTTCACACATGGGACCAGGTTACACTATTTTACATGGGGATTATACGTTCACTGCCATCTAATCCCTTTTCACACACAGGACCAGGTTACACTATTTTACACGGGGAATATACGTTCACTCCCATCTAATCCCTTTTCACACACGGGACCAGGTTACACTATTTTACACGGGGATTATACGTTCACTCCCATCTAATCCCTTTTCACACACGGGACCAGGTTACACTATTTTACACAGGGATTATACGTTCACTCCCATCTAATCCCTTTTCACACACGGGACCAGGTTACACTATTTTACATGGGGATTATATGTTCACTCCCATGTAATCCCTCTTCACACACAGGACCAGGCTACACTATTTTACAGGGGGATTATACGTTCACTCCCATCTAATCCCTTTTCACACACGGGACCAGGTTACACTATTTTACACGGGGAATATACGTTCACTCCCATCTAATCCCTTTTCACACATGGGACCAGGTTACACTATTTTACACGGGGATTATACGTTCACTCCCATCTAATCCCTTTTCACACATGGGACCAGGTTACACTATTTTACATGGGGATTATACGTTCACTGCCATCTAATCCCTTTTCACACACAGGACCAGGTTACACTATTTTACACGGGGATTATACGTTCACTCCCATGTAATCCCTCTTCACACACAGGACCAGGTTACACTATTTTACATGGGGATTAACCATTCACTGCCATCTAATCCCTTTTCACACACGGGACCAGGTTACACTATTTTACACGGGGATTATACGTTCACTCCCATCTAATCCCTTTTCACACATGGGACCAGGTTACACTATTTTACATGGGGATTATACGTTCACTGCCATCTAATCCCTTTTCACACACAGGACCAGGTTACACTATTTTACACGGGGAATATACGTTCACTCCCATCTAATCCCTTTTCACACACGGGACCAGGTTACACTATTTTACATGAGGATTATATGTTCACTCCCATGTAATCCTCTTCACACACAGGACCAGGCTACACTATTTACAGGGGGATTATACGTTCACTCCCATCTAATCCCTTTTCACACACGGGACCAGGTTACACTATTTTACACGGGGATTATACGTTCACTCCCATCTAATCCCTTTTCACACATGGGACCAGGTTACACTATTTTACATGGGGATTATACGTTCACTGCCATCTAATCCCTTTTCACACACAGGACCAGGTTACACTATTTTACAGGGGGATTATACGTTCACTCCCATCTAATCCCTTTTCACACACGGGACCAGGTTACACTATTTTACACGGGGAATATACAGTGGGGGAAATAAGTATTTGATCCCTTGCTGATTTTGTAAGTTTGCCCACTGACAAAGACATGAGCAGCCCATAATTGAAGGGTAGGTTATTGGTAACAGTGAGAGATAGCACATCACAAATTAAATCCGGAAAATCACATTGTGGAAAGTATATGAATTTATTTGCATTCTGCAGAGGGAAATAAGTATTTGATCCCTCTGGCAAACAAGACCTAATACTTGGTGGCAAAACCCTTGTTGGCAAGCACAGCGGTCAGACGTCTTCTGTAGTTGATGATGAGGTTTGCACACATGTCAGGAGGAATTTTGGTCCACTCCTCTTTGCAGATCATCTCTAAATCATTAAGAGTTCTGGGCTGTCGCTTGGCAACTCGCAGCTTCAGCTCCCTCCATAAGTTTTCAATGGAATTAAGGTCTGGTGACTGGCTAGGCCACTCCATGACCCTAATGTGCTTCTTCCTGAGCCACTCCTTTGTTGCCTTGGCTGTATGTTTTGGGTCATTGTCGTGCTGGAAGACCCAGCCACGACCCATTTTTAAGGCCCTGGCGGAGGGAAGGAGGTTGTCACTCAGAATTGTACGGTACATGGCCCCATCCATTCTCCCATTGATGCGGTGAAGTAGTCCTGTGCCCTTAGCAGAGAAACACCCCCAAAACATAACATTTCCACCTCCATGCTTGACAGTGGGGACGGTGTTCTTTGGGTCATAGGCAGCATTTCTCTTCCTCCAAACACGGCGAGTTGAGTTCATGCCAAAGAGCTCAATTTTTGTCTCATCTGACCACAGCACCTTCTCCCAATCACTCTCGGCATCATCCAGGTGTTCACTGGCAAACTTCAGACGGGCCGTCACATGTGCCTTCCGGAGCAGGGGGACCTTGCGGGCACTGCAGGATTGCAATCCGTTATGTCGTAATGTGTTACCAATGGTTTTCGTGGTGACAGTGGTCCCAGCTGCCTTGAGATCATTGACAAGTTCCCCCCTTGTAGTTGTAGGCTGATTTCTAACCTTCCTCATGATCAAGGATACCCCACGAGGTGAGATTTTGCGTGGAGCCCCAGATCTTTGTCGATTGACAGTCATTTTGTACTTCTTCCATTTTCTTACTATGGCACCAACAGTTGTCTCCTTCTCGCCCAGCGTCTTACTGATGGTTTTGTAGCCCATTCCAGCCTTGTGCAGGTGTATGATCTTGTCCCTGACATCCTTAGACAGCTCCTTGCTCTTGGCCATTTTGTAGAGGTTAGAGTCTGACTGATTCACTGAGTCTGTGGACAGGTGTCTTTCATACAGGTGACCATTGCCGACAGCTGTCTGTCATGCAGGTAACGAGTTGATTTGGAGCATCTACCTGGTCTGTAGGGGCCAGATCTCTTACTGGTTGGTGGGGGATCAAATACTTATTTCCCTCTGCAGAATGCAAATAAATTCATATACTTTCCACAATGTGATTTTCCGGATTTAATTTGTGATGTGCTATCTCTCACTGTTACCAATAACCTACCCTTCAATTATGGGCTGCTCATGTCTTTGTCAGTGGGCAAACTTACAAAATCAGCAAGGGATCAAATACTTATTTCCCCCACTGTACGTTCACTCCCATCTAATCCCTTTTCACACATGGGACCAGGTTACACTATTTTACACGGGGATTATACGTTCACTCCCATCTAATCCCTTTTCACACATGGGACCAGGTTACACTATTTTACATGGGGATTATACGTTCACTGCCATCTAATCCCTTTTCACACACAGGACCAGGTTACACTATTTTACACGGGGATTATACGTTCACTCCCATCTAATCCCTTTTCACACACGGGACCAGGTTACACTATTTTACATGGGGATTATACGTTCACTGCCATCTAATCCCTTTTCACACACAGGACCAGGTTACACTATTTTACAGGGGGATTATACGTTCACTCCCATCTAATCCCTTTTCACACACGGGACCAGGTTACACTATTTTACACGGGGAATATACGTTCACTCCCATCTAATCCCTTTTCACACACGGGACCAGGTTACACTATTTTACACGGGGATTATACGTTCACTCCCATCTAATCCCTTTTCACACATGGGACCAGGTTACACTATTTTACATGGGGATTATACGTTCACTGCCATCTAATCCCTTTTCACACACAGGACCAGGTTACACTATTTTACACGGGGATTATACGTTCACTCCCATGTAATCCCTCTTCACACACAGGACCAGGCTACACTATTTTACAGGGGGATTATACGTTCACTCCCATCTAATCCCTTTTCACACACGGGACCAGGTTACACTATTTTACACGGGGATTATACGTTCACTCCCATCTAATCCCTTTTCACACACGGGACCAGGTTACACTACTTTACACGGGGATTATATGTTCACTCCCATCTAATCCCTTTTCACACACGGGACCAGGTTACACTATTTTACACGGGGATTATACGTTCACTCCCATCTAATCCCTTTTCACACACGGGACCAGGTTACACTACTTTACATGGGGATTATACGTTCACTGCCATCTAATCACATTTCACACACGGGACCAGGTTACACTACTTTACATGGGGATTAACCATTCACTGCCATCTAATCCCTTTTCACACACGGGACCAGGTTACACTATTTTACACGGGGATTATACGTTCACTCCCATCTAATCCCTTTTCACACACAGGACCAGTTTACACTATTTTACATGGGGATTAACCATTCACTGCCATCTAATCCCTTTTCACACACGGGACCAAGTTACACTACTTTACACGGGGATTATACGTTCACTCCCATCTAATCCCTTTTCACACACGGGACCAGGTTACACTATTTTACACGGGGATTATACGTTCACTCCCGTCTAATCCCTTTTCACACACGGGACCAGGTTACACTACTTTACATGGGGATTACACGTTCACTGCCATCTAATCCCTTTTCACACACGGGGCCAGGTTACACTATTTTACACGGGGATTATACGTTCACTCCCATCTAATCCCTTTTCACACACGGGACCAGGTTACACTACTTTACATGGGGATTATACGTTCACTGCCATCTAATCACATTTCACACACGGGACCAGGTTACACTACTTTACATGGGGATTAACCATTCACTGCCATCTAATCCCTTTTCACACACAGGACCAGGTTACACTATTTTACACGGGGAATATACGTTCACTCCCATCTAATCCCTTTTCACACACGGGACCAGGTTACACTATTTTACACGGGGAATATACGTTCACTCCCATCTAATCCCTTTTCACACATGGGACCAGGTTACACTATTTTACACGGGGATTATACGTTCACTCCCATGTAATCCCTCTTCACAAATAGGACCAGGCTCCACTGTTTCACTTGGGGGAGTATTAGAGAGTGAATGGATAATCCGCTTCACACACTATTTGACATGTGTTATGCTGCCTTGTAGCGCTATATAAAAGCAGTGGTTTTTAGCGATTCCCATTCGACTGTCCTGTTCCTCATTCGGGGACCGGTTTCCCCCTCCCCATGGTCTGCTGCCATCTCTAGCATTTATGATGGTGGTGGTCGCCCTGCAGGTCTCCCTCCCGTACCCCCTACCATCAAATTCCTACCTGAGTTTCCCCCCTCCTCCTCCTCCGAGTCCTCGCCGACCGACCCCTGTCAGAACAGGACGGGTCGAGGCGGCCCAGTTTTCCGGAAACAGGAATTGCGTCAGTGAGAGGAGGAGGAGGGAGGGCGGGAAGCGGGGGAAGGGGAGCAGCTGCTGCTGACTGAGGTGGTCTCGCGCTCTGTCACTGACTGAAGAACTGCGCGGGAACGGGGGTGGCGGGACCCCCGCGGGCTTGGCAGTGCTTCTTGCAGGTAGGAGCCATGGGCTGACCTTCCCTCAGGAATTCAGCCAGGCTCACGGAGAAGGGTGGTGGTGGTGTCAGTGATTTAATTAAAATGATACAACAAGTGTATTAAAAGGTGTGGAGAAGAGCCTTCATTAATCTCAGCAAGTGGAAGTGCCTATGGATCCGGCTCATCCGTTTTTTACCCAGGGGAGGGGGAATAGGGCCACAGGAGCCAACTTTTCATAATTATTGGGGGGTGCTAAGCCCAATGGAAATAACCCTTCCCTGGACACATACAAGGAATTTTCTCAATGCACAGGGCCCTACTTTTAAGGTGCAACTCTTTAACCTTCTTGCTGCAACCTCCTCTTGGCAATGTACAAGCAAAGGCTGATAGTGAAAGTGTTGCCCCCCCCCCGTGTTGCAAAATAGTTTAAACGAATGGGACAGGTAGCAAAGGAAAATCAGCTCCCTGTAAAGCAAGCTTTTGCTCCAGAACACAAAGGACAGAAGAGAAAACATCTAATTATTTTATTTTAACTCAATTTAAATATTATATTCTAGTACAATTGTTGTTATTAATGTTCTCTCTTTATTACAAAATCAATAAAAATATTAAGACTAATAAAAAACTGATAATGGCCATGAAGCCTTTACCTTGTAATTTAAAAAAATCAAGATAACTCTAAACTGAATTTTTGACAAGAACAGATGGAGACTGGAAACCTGGGGGAGGAGGGTATGGAATTCATTATTTATTTGGGGTCTCTAGCCCTGCACCAAGAACAGAAAAACAAAACAGTGTATACTTGAAAGGTGATAATGGTCCACAAAGTTGAGGATGAAAGTTTGTGGAGGGAAGTGCTGTGCTTTAAAAGCATGAAATTTTATATCCGACAACTACACCAAGGGGCTCATTTTATACATCTATACTTTACTATCAGGCTCATTTTCGAAAGAGGACGACATCCATCTTTTGACCTAAATTGGAAGATGGATGTCCATCTCCCAGAGATGTCCAAATCGGTATAATTGAAACCTGATTTTGGACGTCTCCAACTGCAGTCCGTTGCAAGGACGTCCAGATTTCAAGGGGGCATGACGGAGGCGTAGCGAAGGCAGGACTTGGGCGCACCTAACACTTGGATGTCTTTGACCCATAATGGAAAAAAACAAGGACATCCCTGACGAACACTTGGACGTTTTCACCTGGACGTGTTTTTATTACAAATAAGCACAAAATGGTACCCGAAATGACCAGATGACCACCGAACGGAATTGGGGATGACCTCCCGTTACTAACCCCCTCCCACCCTCAAAAAACATCTTTAAAACTATTTCGTGCAAGCCTCAGATGTCATACTCAGGTCCATGACAGCGCATGAAGGTCCCAGGAGCAGTTTTTGTGGGTACTGCAGTGCACTTCAGACAGGCGGACCCAGGCCCTTACCCCCCTACTTTTTATTTTTATTATTTGTTGCACTTGTATCCCACATTTTCCCACCTATTTGCAGGCTCAATGTGGCTTACAGAGATCTGTTATGGCTTCGCCATACCAGGGCAAGAATACAGTTGGTATTATACAGAAGTCAAGGAAAACAAGTAGTTATAGAAAGATACATTCTGAGTAGAGGTAGATAGGTGTTGTTTCGTATGTAGTTATGGGTTTTCCTGGTAGACCTTGTTAAATAGGTATGTTTTCAGGGATTTGTGGAAGTTGGTTAATTCGTTTATCGTTTTCAGGTGCTTTGGGAGTGAATTCCACAACTGCGTACTTTTGTAGGAAAAGCTGGTTGCGTGTGTTATTTTGTATTTTACTCCTTTGCAACTGGGGAAGTGTAAGTTAAGAAAGGTGCGGGAGGATCTCTTAGCATTTCTTGGTGGTAGATCCACGAGGTCTAGCATGTAAGTTAGGGCGTCTCCGTAAATGATTTTATGGACTATCGTGCACATCTTGAATGTGATACGTTCTTTAAGTGGAAGCCAGTGTAGATTCTTTCTTAATGGTTTTGCACTTTCATATTTTGTTTTTCCAAATATGAGTCTGGCTGTGGTATTCTGTGCTGTTTGAAGTTTCTTGATGGTCTGTTTTTTGCAGCCGGCGTAGAGTGCATTGCAATAGCCCAAGTGACTTTATTTATTTATTTATTTATTGTTTGCATTTGTATCCCACATTTTCCCACCTCTTTGCGGGCTCAGTGTGGCTAACAATAAGATAAGAATAATGAAAATACATTTGTTACAACTTGGTTATGGGTTATATTGTACAAGTTATGCGAGATAATCGAATTATCATTAGGAGTATCACAATGGGACATCACCATTGAGACATTGGGAGGAGACAATGGGAAGCTTAAGGGCAGTGTTAAGACACAAAGAGGCATATTTTCAAAGCACTTTGGGAGGCTAAGTTCCATAGGTTTCTATGGAACTTTGGGAGGCTAAGTGCTTTGAAAATAAGCCTCCTAGGCATATGGTGTACATATTTCTGTGAGTAAATGAATGAGTAATGTGGAATTATGGGGGATGGGAGATCATAAGTGGATGTATGATGCATTGATGAACAGTGAGTGTGGACTCTATGTGTTTTGGTTCTTTCCGTAAATTGATTCAAATAGATGGGTCTTCAGTAATCTGCGGAAGGATGCTTGTTCGTGGATCGCTCTTAAGTTGCGTGGCAGTGTGTTCCAAAGCTGCGTGCTCATGTGAGAAAAGGTTGACGCGTGTAGCGTCTTGTATTTCACGCCCTTGCAAGTAGGGAAATGGAGGTTGAGGTATGTTCGGGAAGATCTTCTAGCATTTCTGGGTAGTAAGTCAATTAACTCGGACATGTAGGCTGGGGCTTCGCCGTGAATGATCTTGTGGACTAGTGTGCATACCTTAAAAGTGATGCGTTCCTTAAGTGGAAGCCAGTGTAGTTTTTCTCGTAGTGGTGTTGCCCTTTCATACTTTGGTTTTCCGAAGATGAGTCTGGCTGCTGTGTTCTGGGCTGTTTGAAGTTTCCTCAGTGTTTGCTCTTTGCAGCCTGCGTATAATGAGTTGCAGTAATCCAGATGGCTGAGGACGAGGGATTGCACTAGGTTACGAAAGACGAATCTTGGGAAGAATGGTCTTATCCTTTTCAGTTTCCACATGCAGTAGAACATCTTCTTAGTTGTGTTGTTTGCGTGGGTTTCAAGTGTTATGTGGCGGTCGATAGTGACTCCAAGGATTTTTAGCATTTTTGATATTGGAAGGTTTAGGTTTGGTGTGTTTATCGCGTTGAATTCGTTAGTATTGTATTGGGAGGTGAGTACCAGGCATTGAGTTTTTTCTGCGTTTAATTTCAGATGGAATGTGTCTGCCCATGTGTTCATGATGTGTAGACTTTGATTGATTTCGTTGAAGATTTCTTTGATGTCTTGTTTGAAAGGGATGTATATTGTCACATCATCGGCGTATATATATGGATTGAGGTTATGGTTTGATAGGAGTTTTGCTAAAGGGATCATCATTTGGTTGAAAATAGTTGGTGAGAGAGGTGATCCTTGTGGAACTCCACATTCAGGTGTCCATGCCTTGGACGTGGTTGAGTGTGATGTAACTTGATACGAGCGCAGGGTTAGGAACCCCTTGAACCAGTTCAGGACATTTCCTCCAATGCCGAAATATTCAAGTATGTGTAGTAGGATTTCGTGGTCGACCATGTCGAAGGCGCTTGACATGTCAAATTGTAGGAGGAGTATATTGTTCCCGGTTGCTATTATTTGTTTAAATTTGGTCATAAGGGTGACTAGTACTGTTTCTGTGCTATGGTTTGACCGGAATCCGGTTTGGGCATCATGCAGAATTGAGTGTTTGTTTAGATAGTTTGTGAGTTGTTTGGTTACCATTCCTTCGGTTATCTTGGTTATTACTGGTATGGATGCTACTGGCCTGTAGTTGGTAATTTCGCTCAAGTTTTTCTTTGTGTCTTTAGGAATTGGGGTGAGTAAGATTTTTCCTTTTTCTTTTGGGAAGAGTCCATTTTGTAGCATGTAATTTACATGGTTCGTTAGGTCAGTTATGAATTGTTGAGGGGCTGATTTCATGAGGCTGTTTGGGCATGCGTCTAGTTTGCAGTTGGATTTGGCATATCTTTTGAGAATTTTAGAGATGAGGTCTTCTGATAGTGGTTCGAACTCGGTCTAGGTTCTGTCTGCTGGATGTGTTCCTTCTTCTGGGTCTAGACAGTCTAGAAGAGTGGCGTATTCTATGGGGCTGGCAGGTATTTTGTGTCGTAATAGTATAATTTTCTCCTTGAAGTGCTTCGCAAGGCTGTCGACGTCTGGTATGTTTTTACCGTTGTTTGTAACTGGTGTGGTATCTAGCAGTTTGTTCACGAGGTTGAAGAGTTTATGTGTGTCTTTGTAGTTTGATCCTATTATTGTTTTGTAATGTTGTCTTTTTGTCTGTTTTATGGTGTATTTGTATTTTCTCTGAAGTAATTTCCAGTCGTTTAGTGTTTGTTCGTCTTTCCTTTTGTTCCAAGCTCGTTCTAGTTTCCTTACTTGTGTTTTAAGTTTTTTCAGCTCTTCGGTGAACCATGGGTTTGCTTTTTTCCTGTGTGATGTTCTGGTTTGGATTGGGGCGATTTTGTCTAGTGTTGTTGTACATAGCTCATCCCATTCTTGGAGGAATTGGATGGTGTCAGCGTTTGTTGTCCATTCGTACTGGTAGATCTGTTGCCAGAATGTTGTGGATTCTATTTTTCCTCTCGTTTTGTATGTTGTTCACTTGGGTTTGTTGGTCGTGTTTAAGTGTGTTTTTCGCCAGCAAAGAGTGACATTTGCTTTATGGTGGTCTGACCATAGTGTAGGTGTCCAACTTGTGTCAGTGAGTATGATAGTGGAGTCCGGTTCAAATTTGTGCGTTATGATATCTAGTGTGTGTCCTTTTTCGTGAGTTGGTTGCATGTAGGGTGCTTGCAGATCCCAAAGGTTTAGGAATTCTTTGAACTCTCGTGTGCTTTTGAGTTTCCACATGGAATGGAACATTTTCTTAGTTGTATTCTTTACGTGATTTTCAAGTGTTAGATTTCGATCAATGGTCACTCCTAGAATTTTTAGATTGTTTGAAACGTAGAGGGAGAGGTTTGGGGTAGTTATGGCGGTGAATTTATTTGTGTTGTATTGTGAGGTGAGTATAAGGCACTGTGTTTTTTTCTGCGTTGAGTTTTAGCTGAAATGCATCCGCCCAAGAGTTAAGGATTTGGAAACTTTTGTTGATTTCGTTGGTGATTTCTTTTGGGACATGTTTGAACGGAATGTAGATTGTGACATCGTCTGCATATATGTATGGATTGAGATTCTGATTGTCTAATAGCTTTGCTAAGGATGTCATCATTAGGTTAAAGAGTGTTGGTGAGAGGGGGGATCCCTGGGGGACTCCGCAGTCAGGTATCCATGGGGGTGATGTCGCCATTTTGGTTGTTACTTGGTATGATCTTGTTGTCAGGAATCCTTTAAACCAGTTAAGCACGTTGCCTCCAATTCCAAAGTAGTCCAGGATGTGTAATAATATGTCGAAGGCACTGGACTTGTCAAATTGTAAGAGAAGTATGTTATTACCAGTTGCAATGGTTTGTTTGAATTTATTCATTAAAGTTACTAGTACTGTTTCTGTGCTGTAGTTTGATCAAAATCCTGATTGGCATTCATGCAGAATTGAGTATTTATTAAGGTGGTTAGTGAGCTGTTTTGTCACTACTCCTTCCATAAGTTTGGTAATCTACTCCTTCCATAAGTTTGGTGATAGGTGGGAGAGTCTACAGATATCCTGGCTGGGGCAAGTTTCAGCTCTTAAGATGACAATCCTCCCAAAGCTGCTGTACCTATTTCAAGCTATTCCACTACAAGTCCCCCACTCATTTTTGAAGTTGTTGGGCACAAAGCCTTCACATATTTGGAAACGCAAACCTCCTAGAGTGGGACATCAGATTTTGTATCAATTGAAAGCAGATGGGGGTGCCTAACTTTAAACTGTATTATCAGGTGACTTTACTACAAATTATGGCCCATTGGCAGAAGGATATTGATAATCTATGGACCAGAATTGTCACAAAGGCCTGTGGTCTAGTTTCATTATGGGCATTGCCCTGGCTCCCCATTTCACACTTGGAGAGATATTGGCCACCACAAGCCCTATCTTAAGAGCTCCTTTATGTTTATGAGTGACAATACTTAAAAAAACGTTTTTGCACAGACAATATCATTTAACCACACCATACGGTGTGCTGGTAAATTCACCCCGGTTCTCTTTGATAAAACATATACTCGATGAGCCAACCAAGGCCTACTAACACAGGAGTAACCAAGGCCTACTTACACAGGAGTTCACCGTCCACCCATATTTGCCCCAGTCATTCTCTGAACTTCAGAAGGAATTTGGGTTACACATGGGACCATTTTTACTATTTTCAGCTCAGCGACTTTATAATGCATAGAGCAAAAGAGGAGTTAGATTTGGCTGACACCTCTTTGGAGCTGGCTATGATTTCAGGCACAGGTAGGGAAGGTATAATGAGACTGTATCGAGCATTATTAAAAGATGAGGCCCCTGTCCAGAGATTATATTGCAAAATGGGAAGATAGTGGACTAAGATTTTCAAAAATCTATTCAAGATATCGGTGGCTTCTCCATTGATAAAACATCTTGTACCCATTTTCTATCAGTGGTACTTTACCCCTATAAAAGTGGCGCAAATGCGAGGAACGTGGGACATTTGTTCATATATGGTGGTCATGTTCAGTGGTGCAGACCTTCTGGCATGCGTTGGTCCAGGAGGTTAGTACTTTCTTACCCATCATCTGCCCCACCCAGGTGGACTGCTGCTTACTGAATTATAGAACCCCAGGGATATTTTCATTGCAGCCAGAGCAATTCTGGCTGAACTATGGAAGTAATCGGCAGTACCACCTTTAGAGAAAGTTTATTTATGCCAAGGTCCTAGATTACAGAACTCTGCCCAAGCAAATATTCTGGACTCGTGCTAGGGGAAATAGGACCTTACTTTGGCACCTAACCAAAATTAGCTGAGCTAGAGAGAACAAAACCAAAGCCACAGATAGAGGCCCCACCTGGAGTATTGTGTTCAGTTTTGGAGGCCGTATCTTGCTAAGGATGTAAAAAGAATTGAAGCGTGCAAAGAAAAGCTACGAGAATGGTATGGGATTTGCGTTATAAGACTATGAGGAAACTGGAAATAATGGGGAGAGGGGAGGGGAGGGAGAGGAGGAGGGGGGAGGGTGGGGGGGAGGGAGGGGGGGACAAGGGAAGGGAGGGGGAGAAAAAAGGGGGAAAAAGAAAAAGATGTTCCAGTTGTGGGAGTTCTGTTTATGTATAACACAGTGATAATTTAATGGAAGATAAAACAGAAATGTTATGATTGTTTGGAAGGTTGAACATCAATAAAAATGATTGAACATAAGACTATGAGGAGAGACTTGCTGAACTAAACATGTATACTCTGGAGGAAAGGAGAAACGGGTAATATGATACAGACGTTCAAATATTTGAAAGGTATTAATCCGCAAACGAACCTTTTCCGGAGATGCGAAGGCAGTAGAACGAGAGGACATGAAATGAGATTGAAGGGAGGCAGACTCAAGAAAAATGTCAGGAAATATTTTTTTCATGGAGAGAGTAGTGGATGCTTGGAATGCCCTCCCGCAGGAGGTGGTGGAAATGAAAACTGTAACGGAATTCAAACATGCGTGGGATAAGCATAAAGGAATCCTGTGCAGAAGGAATGGATCCCCAGGAGCTTAGTCGAGATCGGGAGGCGGGGCTGCTGGGCAGACTTATACGGTCTGTGCCAGAGCCGGTGGTGGGAGGCAGGGATAGTGCTGGGCAGACTTATGCGGTCTGTGCCAGAGCCGGTGGTGGGAGGCGGGACTGGTGGTTGGGAGGCAGGGATAGTGCTGGGCAGACTTGTACAGTCTGTGCCAGAGCCGGTGGTGGGAGGCAGGGATAGTGCTGGGCAGACTTATGCGGTCTGTGCCAGAGCCGGTGGTGGGAGGCGGGACTGGTGGTTGGGAGGCAGGGATAGTGCTGGGCAGACTTGTACAGTCTGTGCCAGAGCCGGTGGTGGGAGGCAGGGATAGTGCTGGGCAGACTTATGTGGTCTGTGCCATAGCTGGTGGTTGGGAGGCGGGGATAGTGCTGGGCAGACTTATACGGTCTGTGCCCTGAAGAGCACAGGTACAAATCTAGGTAGGGTATACACAAAAAGCAGCAAATATGAGTTATCTTGTTGGGCAGACTGGATGGACCGTGCAGGTCTTATTCTGCCGTCATCTACTATGTTACTATTTAATCAGCGGGGTAGATGCTACTGGTCGGTAATTGCTTACGTCACTTGTATCTTTCTTTGCGTCTTTAGGTAAAGGGGTGAGTAGAATATTTCCTTTATCCTTTGGGAAAAGACTGTTTTGTAGTATGTAGTTTATATGTCTTGTGAGGTCTGTTATGAATTGTTGAGGGGCAGATCTTATAAGGTTATTAGGACAAATGTCTAGTTTGCTTTGCGATTTGGCATATTTTTTGAGTGATTGAGAGATGTTTTCAATTGATAGTGGGTCAAAGTTGGTCCATGATCGGTCTGCTGGATATTCCCCATGTGTTGGGTCTAAACATTCAAGGAGGTTTGTATAATCAATTGTAGTGCTGGGTATCATGGTGCGTAGTTTTGTAATTTTCTCTTTGAAGTAGTTTGCCAGGTTGTTTGCTGATGGGGTATCTATATTATTAGAAGTAACCGGTGTGGTATTTATTAGGTTACTTACGAGTTGGAAGAGTTTATGTGTGTCATTGTATCCTGGTCCGATTTTAGTTTTATAATATGATCTTTTATTTATTGTATTTGTACCCCACATTTTCCCACCTTTTTGCAGGCTCAATGTGTGTCTGATGACGTATTTGTATTTTCTATGTAGTTGCTTCCATTCCTTGAATATGGGGTTGTCTTGTTTCTTAATCGAAGCTTGTTCCAGTCTTCTAACTTGTGTTTTTAGTTCTTTCAGCTCTTCATTAAACCATGGTATTGAATTTGTTCTGTGTGAGGTTCTGGTTTGGGTTGGTGCTATATTGTCTAGTATGCTTCTGCATTTGTTATCCCATTCGTGGAGAAATTGGGGTGAGTCTGTTGGTGTTGTCCATTCGCTGTCATAGAATTGTTGCCAAAATGTCGGTGGGTCGATTTTGCCTCTTGTGGTGTAGGTTGATTGTTCTTGTTTGTGTTGTGAGTGTTTTGTTCTCCAATGAAGGGAGAGGTTCGCTTTGTAGTGATCGGACCAAGGTATGGCTGTCCATGTTGTTTTATTTGGTTTGAGGTTTAGTTCATGTGAAAATTTGTATGTAATTATGTCTAGTGTGTGTCCTTTAGTGTGCGTGGGTTGCATGTTTGGCCATTGAAGCTCCCAAAGTTGAAGGAAGTCTTTGCATTCATTCACGTTTGTTGAATTAGTATCCTCAAGGTGGAGGTTGGTGTCGCCTACTATAAGAAGGTTTTGGGAGGAGATGCATGTGTTCGATATGAAATCCATAAAGTGTGTTTGACAGTCCTGTCAATTGCCTGGTGGTCTGTAGAATAGGATGAGTTTTAGGTGGTCCTGTAGGGTTGGGTGGTTGATTCTGACTGAAGCAATTTCAAGCTGGGGTAGTATGGATTCGGCCGTTGTTGTGACAGTGAATTGGGATCTATATATTATAGCTATGCCTCCTCCTCTTTTTCCGTTCCTTGTCCAATGGGTGATTTTGTATCCTGGAGGGCATAGTTCTAGGATTATGGGGTCTTTGAGGTCATGGATCCAGGTTTCGCTTATAAATAGAAAGTCGAGCTTGTCTGTTGTGATCCAGTCGGTTATTGTCGTAGTTTTGTTGACTGCAGATCTGGTGTTTATATAGCCCATTTGTATTACTCTATGGGGTTCGGTTAGGGTCTGGGATGTGGTGATTTTTATTAGTTGTCTATTTTCTTGGACTTTGAGTTTGTTGTGTCCCTTCTTTTCTTTCTGTTGGTAGTTTCCGTAGGTGGTATGTTGTCCGTTGTCCGTTCCATTTTTTGGTCTTTTGGTTAGGTGTGTTGTATTTGGGTTGTGTGCATGGTTCGTGTATTGTGGGGAGATTATTGTCTGCGAGAGGGGTTGTCAGTGCGTGGTGAATTAGGTAAAGACAGTAAATGGTTAGGAGTAGTTTGTATTCATGTTGACGTTAGTGTAATTAGTGTTCAGTCATGCAGTTGAGTGTGTTATAAATAGATCATAGGAGGTGAGTAGTGTGATCCGCTTTGGCAGGTTACAGTTCTAGGCTTCGTACCATGCTATGAGATGCTTAGTAAGTCATCAAACAATACTGTGCTACGGTGAGTCAGTAAGCTAGCAATACCTAGATTATATAGCGTACTGACTAGAAAGTTAGGTACAGAAAAGTCACTGCACTATACAATGCTGTGGTGACTTAGTACACATTTGGAGGCTAGAGTTCATCCGATGTTTCAGTGCTGCAATAACTCACTGATTTAACCTTAAATAAATTGTATAGAATATTGTATTATAAAGTTTGTTCATGAGGTTGCTCTGCATGCATCAAAATAAGTAGCTAATTTTTGCAATTATTTTATCTCACAGGATTAGGTTTGTTGGTAGTTTGATTCTACCTAGATTATATAGAGTACTGTCTGGAAAGTTAGATACAGAAAAGGCATATAAAAAAAACATTTGGAGGCTAGAGTTCGTCAGATGGATCAATGCTACATTAACACAATGATTTAACCGTGAATAAATTGTATAGAATATTGAACTATAAAGTTTGTTCAGGAAGCCATTCTGCTTTCAACAGAATGAGGAGCTAGTTTGTGCAGTTATTTACCCCACAAGATTAGGTTAGTCGGGACTAGAGAGCTGCACGGGAACGGGGTTTGCGGGAATCCCGCGGAACCCTCGGGATTCCCGCAGGGACGGAAGCAGTTCTGTGGGGTTCCCGCGGGGACGGAAGCAGTTCTGCGGGGTTTCCTTGGGGACGGAAGCAGTTCCTGTGGGGATCCCGCGGGGATGGAAGCAGTTCTGCGGGGTTCCCGTGGAAGTGTAAACTACACCTGCACCAGCCTCTCATCTACCAAGTACCAAGTTCTTTGAGTGCTGTCTCCTCCTCCTCCTCTTCCTCCTTGCTTTAACAGCACAGATGTGGAAAATTTTCCAATAAGGAGGTGGTAGTCTAGTTTAGGATGGGCTGGAAAGGGCTTAGACAGCAACTTCAGTGGCTGGAACATAAGGACTGTTCTGGACAGACTTTTACGATCTGTGTCCCACAAATGAGAAGATGAATAGACTGGAGTGGGCTTCAACGACAACTCCAGCAGTTGGAACATAAGGATAAGGCCAGATAGATTTCTATGGTCTATGTTCCAGAAACACAAAAGAAAGACCATAATCAAGTATATAATATCACACTCATTGATTTAATCATGAATTGATAATGAGTGTGACTATTGGGCAGACTGGATGGACCATTCAGGTCTTTATTTGCTGTCACTTACTATGTTACAATTAATCCTCTTTGCTCCTGGGCTGATGAGCATACCTCAGCTCTGACACAGGCATGAGCATCAGATGTCGCCTGATCTACTGGCGCGTGCATGTGGTGACCTCTCAGCACACAGTGCCAGAAAATCAGAGACAAATCTTACATGTGCACACCAGAGTGTTCCAAGTTTCAGCTTCCATTCCTTTCTTGCCTACAGTGCTGTAGCTCAAATCCAGAGACAGACTGAGGGAGCTGACTGGAATTTTCTTTTATGTACCATTAAATTCTTACAGTGATGGGTGGGGATGGGTTAAATTCTTGCAGGGACGGGTTGGGATGGGTTACATTTTTGCGGGGATGGATGGGGATGGGTAAGATTCCAGTGGGGACGGGTGGGGATGGGTAAGATTCCAGCAGGGACGGGTGGGGATGGGTAAGATTTCTGTCCCCGTGCAACTCTCTAGTCGGGACAGTCAGGACAAAGCTAGTATGTCCTTCCTTGGCTGCGTAGTGCAATGCCATTAGGCAGATGCCTGTTCTTGTGGTCACATTGGTGCTCCAATCACTGACCGGGAGTCAGGTCATTTCATCCTGTGCTGTTACGGCTGGCCGGTTTAGAGGTTGCGCACCCAATTTATCCACAGCTGCATAACGGCTAAGGTGCAGGGTGAGGAGATAGTTGGAGCAGGTATGCGCAGGAGTTCCTGCTTTACACGGACTTGCTGCAGATCTTTCCCTTTGCTGTTGTGGTCGCAGTGGTTCGCAGTGGTCAACATTTGTGGAGGAAACAGCGAGCTCTCCAAAACCCACCACAAACCCACTGTACCCACATCTAGGTGCCCCCCTTCACCCGTAAGGGCTAAGGTAGTGGTGTTCAGTTATGGGTAGTGGGTTTTGGGGGGCTCAGCACACAAGGAGGCATATTTTCAAAGCACTTAGCCTCCCAAAGTTCCATAGAAACCTATGGAACTTAGCCTCCCAAAGTGCTTTGAAAATATGCCTAATAGTAAGGGAGCTATGTTCCTGGGAGCATTTTATGAAGTCCACTGCAGTGCCCCCTAGGGTGCCCGGTTGGTGTCCTGGCATGACAGGGGGACCAGTGCACTACAAATGCTGGCTCCTCCCACGTCCAAATGGCATGCATTAGGACTACTACTACTGCTTATTTCTATAGCGCTACTAGACGTATGCAGCACTGTACACTTGAACATGAAGAGACAGTCCCTTCTCGAGAGAGCTTACAATCTAATTAGGACAGACAAACAGGACAAACAAGAGATGAGGGAATATTAAAGTAAGGATGATAAAATAAGGGTTCTGAACAAGTAAATAAGGGTTAGGAGTTAAAAGCAGCATCAAAAAGGTGGACTTTTAGCTTAGATTTGAAGATGGCCAGAGATGGAGCTTGACGTACCGGCTCAGGAAGTCTATTCCAGGCATATGGTGCAGCAAGATAAAAGGAACGGAGTCTGGAGTTAGCGGTGGAGGAGAAGGGTGCAGATAAGAGAGATTTACCCAGTGAACGGTTCCCAGGGAGGAATGTAGGGAGAGATGAGAGTGGAGAGGTACTGAGGAGCTGCAGAGTGAATGCACTTATAGGTCAATAAGAGGAGTTTGAACTGTATGCGGAAACAGGAAGCCAGTGAAGTGACTTGAGGAGAGGTCTAATATGAGCATAACGACACTGGCGGAATATTAGTCGTGCAGCAGAATTTTGAACAGATTGAAGAGGAGAGAGATGGCTAAGTGGGATACCTGTGAGAAGCAAGTTGCAATAGTCTAAGCGAGAGGTGATAATAGTGTGGATGAGGGTTCTGGTAGTGTGCTCAAAAAGGAAAGGGTGAATTTTGGTGATATTATAGAGAAAGAAACAACAGGTTTTAGCAGTCTGCTGAATATGTGCAGAGAGGGAGGAGTCGAAGATGACTCCAAGGTTACGAGCTGATGAGACAGGAAGGATGAGAGTGTTATCCACAGAAAAAGAGACTGGGGGAGGAGGAGAGGTTGGTTTAGGGGGAAAGATAAGAAGCTCAGTCTTGGTCATGTTTAGTTTCAGATGTCGCTGAGACATCCAGGCAGCAATGTCAGACAGGCAGGCTGATACTTTGGCCTGGAGGCTGAGATTTCTGGTGTGGAGAGGTAGATCTGGGAGTCATCAGCGTAAAGATGATACTGAAAACCATGGGATGAGATCAGAGTACCAAGGGAAGAAGTATAGATGGAGAAAAGAAGAACTCCCAGGACAGATCCCTGAGGTACACCAACTGACAGTGGGATAGAAGTAGAGGGGATTCCACTAGAGTATACACTAAAGGTACACTGGGAGAGATAAGAAAACCAGGAAAGAACAGAGCCCTGAAATCCAAGTGAGGACAGCATATCAAGGAGTAGGCTGTGATCAACAGTGTCAAAAGCAGCAGATAAATCGAGAAGGATGAGGATAGAATAGAGACCTTTGGATCTGCGCTTAGAATACCACGGGGTTTAAGACTAATTAAGGAGCCGCAGTTTTTGGATGACTCTGATTATGTCTCTAAGTGGAATGAACTAATCTCTCGGTGCTCGTTAGATTTAATGTTATTAACTGTCGATAAGTTAAATAAAATACTGGCAGAGACGAAATTAGAATTAGAGAGCAAACTAGAGGAGATTAGGAGATTAAACAATCATCCTCAGTGGAGAATTTTGCCACCCAATACAAAGAACATCTTGTATTGATTGAGAAGTATAAAGGGGAGATTAGGCAGCAAAAGATAAAGAAATACAAAAGAGACGAGACTGATTACACCAAAGGATATGTCTACCCCTGGATGGATCGCTCATGAGAATCTAGAAGAAATAAGAAGAGTAAAAATGTAACTTTCTTAAATTCCTTGAGTGATTCATCTGGGGAGGAGGTAGTCAATCCTGTTAGGGTTGAGAGTGATCAAGGGAACGTTGATACACAAAAGCCACAGTCCACTAATACAGCGCAAACATCAACAGTGGCCCCTTTAGTGACTTGTTCACGCAGGGGTCGAAAACCTTAAATCCAGTGATTAATTTATCTGCTAAAATATTAACTAAAGACCGTATTTCAGTATTAGCTTTGGGGTTATCATTCATCCCTACAGTATTTTATGATGCATTTACCGTTCGACTACAACTGCAAAAATTCTTTAGAAAATTAAGATTACGTGCCTACTTTGATACACAGGCAAATGAGACGCATACTGATGAAGAAGCAATTGATCAACAATCTAGTGTATATTAACGAGAGCCTTGAATCAAATAGATTGAAAATTCTGCAGGAAACAAAACACTCCTTGGAATCACTGTGGATTGAAATTCCATGTGCAAAGGGGAAAAGGATAGTGATAGGAGTGTACTACCGTCCGCCTGGCCAGGACGAACAGACGGATGCGGAAATGTTAAAGGAAATCAGGGACGCAAACAAACTGGGCAACACAATAATAATGGGGGATTTCAATTACCCGCATATAGACTGGGTTAATGTAACATCTGTACACGCAAGGGACATAGGATTTCTTGATGAAATCAAGGACAGCTTCATGGAACAGCTAGTTCAGGAGCCGACAAGAGAAGGAAAAATACTAGACTTAGTCCTTAGTGGTGCTCATGATCTAGTGCAGGGGGTAACGATACGAGGGCCGCTTGATAACAGTGATCATAATATGATCGGTTTTGATATTGGCATTGAAGGAAGTGAAACTAGGAAATCAAGTACGCTAGCGTTTAACTATAGAAAAGGTGATTACGACAAAATGAGAAAAATGGTGAAAAAAAGACTGAAAGGAGCAGCTCGCAGAGTAAAAAACTTGCATCAGGCGTGGATGCTGTTTAAAAACACCATCCTGGAGGTTCAGGACAAATATATTCCACGTATTAGAAAAAAGGGAAAAAAGACTAAACGTCAGCCGGCGTGGCTAAACAGTAAGATAAAGGAAATCATTAGAGCCAAAAAACAATCCTTCAGAAAGTGGAGAAGAGAACCAACTGAAAGTAACAGGATAGATCATAAGGAATGCCAAGCCAAATGCAAAGCGGAGATAAGGAGGGCAAAAAAGGACTTTGAGAAGAAATTAGCGTTGGAAGCAAAAATACATAGTAAAAAATTTTTTAGATACATTAAAAGCAGGAAACCGGCCAAAGAGTCGGTTGGGCCGCTGGACGAAAATGGTGTTAAAGGGGCGATCAAGGAGGACAAAGCCGTAGCGGAGAAATTAAATGAATTCTTTGCTTCGGTCTTCACCGAGGAGGATTTGGGGGGGACACCGGTGCCGGAAAGAATATTTGAAGCGGGGGAGTCGGAGAAACTAAACGAATTCTCTGTAACCTTGGAGGATAAAAGCATAAAAGGAAGCAAATAAGAACTCCAAAGGTTGACGGGTTTGTGAGAACAATCAGCCTGCTCTCCTCGGAGAATACCTGCTACAGGTAAGTATCTTTGCTTTCTCCGAGGACAAGCAGGCTGCTTGTTCAAACATGTGGGGTATCCCTAGCAACCAGGCTCACTCAAAACAACAAATATTGGTCAATTGGGCCTCGCTACGGCGAGGACATAACTTAGATTGACCTGAAACCATAAACAACTAACTGAGAGTGCAGCCTGGAACAGAATAAAACTGGGTCCAGGGGGGTGGATTTGGAGTCTAAACCCCAAACAGATTCTGCAACACTGACTGCTCAAACCGACTGTCGCGTTGGGTATCCTGCTGAAGGCAGTAGTGAGATGTGAATGTGTGGACTGATGACCACGTTGCAGCCTTGCAAATCTTTTCAATGGAGGCTGACTTTAAATGAGCCACTGACGCCTTCCTCCACCCCCATCCCGCTCTCTGTTGGATTTCCTCAGGGATCTGTCCTTGGTCCCCTTCTTTTTTCAATCTACACCTCTTCCCTGGGTTCGCTGATCTCATCCCATGGTTTCCAATATCATCTTTATGCTGACAACACCCAGCTTTACCTCTCCACACCGGACATCACTGCGGAAACCCAGGCCAAAGTATCGGCCTGCCTATCTGACATTGCTGCCTGGATGTCCAACCGCCACCTGAAACTGAACATGGCTAAGACCAAGCTTATTGTCTTTCCACCCAAACCCACTTCTCCTCTCCCTCCTCTCTCTATCTCTGTTGATAACACCCTCATCCTCCCCGTCTCATCTGCCCGCACCCTCGGAGTCATCTTTGACTCCTCCCTCTCCTTCTCCTTCTCCGCGCATATCCAGCAGATAGCCAAGACCTGTCGCTTCTTTCTCTATAACATCAGGAAAATTCGCCCTTTCCTCTCTGAGCATACCACCCGAACACTCGTGCACTCTCTCATTACCTCTCGCCTTGACTACTGCAACCTACTCCTCACTGGCCTCCCACTTAGCCATCTATCCCCCCTTCAATCCGTTCAGAACTCTGCTGCACGTCTTATCTTCCGTCAGGACCGATATGCCCATATCACCCCTCTCCTCAAGTCACTTCACTGGCTTCCGATCAGGTACCGCATACAGTTCAAGCTTCTCCTACTTACCTACAAATGCACTCGATCTGCAGCCCCTCATTACCTCTCTACCCTCATCTCCCCTTACGCTCATACCCGTAACCTCCGCTCACAGGACAAATCCCTCCTCTCAGTACCCTTCTCCACCACCGCCAACTGCAGACTCCGCCCTTTCTGCCTCGCCTCACCCTATGTGTGGAATAAACTCCCTGAGCCCATACGCCTAGCCCCCTCGCTGCCCGTCTTCAAATCCTTACTCAAAGCCCACCTCTTCAGTGTCGCCTTCGGCACATAACCATTATACCTCCATTCAGGATATCTAGACTGCCCCAACTTTACATTTCGTCCTTTAGATTGTAAGCTCCTTTGAGCAGGGACTATCCTTCTTTGTTAAACTGTACAGCACTGCGTAACCCTAGTAGCGCTTTAGAAATGTTAAGTAGTAGTAGTAGATGCAACCATGGCTCTAACAGTATGAGCCATGACATGGCCTTCCAGCTTGGGCATAATTGAAGGAAATGCAATCTGCTAGCCAATTAGAGATTTTGTGTTTTCCGATGTCGACTCCCCTCCTGTTGGGATCAAAAAAACAAACAACTGGGATGACTGTCTAAAGGGCTTTGCCGCTCCACGTAAAAGGCCAATGCTCTCTTGCACTCCAAGGTATGCAAACTGCTTTCGCCAGGGCGGGTATGAGGACGGAGAAAGAAAGTTGGCAAGACAATTGACTGGTTCAGATGGAGCTCCGACACCACCTTTGGCAGGAACTTAGGGTGCGTGTGGAGGACTACTCTGTTGTGATGAAATTTGATATAAGGTGCATGTACTACCAAGGCCTGAAGCTCACTTACCCTACGAGCTGAAGTAACAGCTACCAAGAAAATGACCTTCCAGGTCAAGTACTTCAGATGGCATGTATTCAGTGGCTCAAAAGGAGCTTTCATCAGCTGAGTGAGAACAATGTTGAGATCCCATGACACTGGTGGAGGTTTGAAAGGGGGCTTTGACAAAAGCAAACCTCTCATGAAGCGAACAACTAAAGGCTGTCCAGAAATAGGCTTACCCTCTACACGGTGATGAGAAACACGAATCGCACTAAGATGAACCCTTACTGACTTGGTTTTGAGGCCAGACTCTGATAAGTGTAGAAGGTATTCAAGCAGGGTCTGTGTAGGACAAGAAAGAGGATCTAGGACCTTGCTGTCACACCAGACAGCAAACCTCCTCCATTTGAAAGAGTAACACCTCTTCTCCGAGGACAAGCAGGCTGCTTGTTCTCACTGATGGGTGACGTCCACGGCAGCCCCTCCAATCGGAAACTTCACTAGCAAAGTCCTTTGCTAGCCCTCGCGCGCCCGCGCGCACCGCGCATGCGCGGCCGTCTTCCCGCCCGAAACCGGCTCGAGCCGGCCAGTCTTCTTTTGTCCGCACTCGGTACGGTCGTGTTTTCGCCGTGTCGAGCCCCGGAAAGTCGACCTCGCGCGTCCAATTTGTTTTGAACGTGTTTTTTTCCTTCGGGAAAGCTTTGTCCTAGTCGGGAAGTGCTCCGGAAACCCCCCGCCGGGTTTCGTGTAAATCCTCCCCGTACTTCCAGCTTTTTTGCCCCGGTAAGTTTTCTTTCGTCGTCGGGGTAGGCCTCTTTTCGGCCTCGGTCGAGATTTTTTCTCCCTCTAAATTTGGTGCTTCAAATTTCGCCATTTCGGCTTTTGATTTCGCCGGCGTGATTTTTCCGCCCATGACATCGAAGCCTTCCAGCGGCTTCAAGAAGTGCACCCAGTGCGCCCGGGTTATCTCGCTCACTGATCGACACTCGTCGTGTCTTCAGTGTCTGGGGGCCGAGCACCGCCCTCAGAACTGCAGTCTGTGTTCCCTGCTTCAAAGGCGGACTCAGGTAGCGAGACTAGCCCAGTGGAACGTGTTGTTCTCGGGCTCTTCGTCGGCATCGGCACCGGGATCTTCGAGTGCATCGACGTCGTCAGCGTCCAGACCATCTTCCTCGGCCGCCCCTGCATCGAGTGCATCGAGGCATCGGGCCTCTGCATCGGCGCCGAGACATCGGATAGCTGCATCGACGTCGGTGGTACCAGGACCTCGTCTGCTGATGTCGTCGGACGGTGGTGCATCGGGTGGAGTGCAGGTGAGGGCTGTCCATTCCCCTGCTGGTGGCGGTGAGCCCTCGGGTGGGTCTCCTCCTACCCTGAGGGCTCCTGCGGTACAGCCCCCCCGAGATCGACCTTCTTCAGTCTCGGCCCCGAGGAAGCGACGGATGGATTCGACGTCCTCCTCGTCGGTGCCGGGGAGCTCTGGTGACATGCTTCGGAAGAAATCGAAGAAGCATCGACACCGGTCTCCTCCCCGTGTCGGCACCGAGAGCTCTGGGTCGCCGAGGGATTCGGCACCCAGCAGGCATCGGCACCGAGAGGACCGCTCACCCTCTGTTCAGGAGGTGTCGATGCGCTCCGCTCTGGACAGCCCGGAACAGCCTCCACGCCCGGAACAGGTACTGACGTCGACGCCTGCATCGACCTCTCAGCCTTTCTCTGCAGCCGCTCTAAACGAGAGCCTCCGGGCCGTTCTCCCAGAGATTCTGGGAGAGCTGTTGCGCCCTACCCCTCCGGTACCGGCGGTGCTTGCGCCACCGGTACCGTCGAGCGTGGCGCCGGCTGGCCCATCGCCCAGGTTGAGGTCCCCGACGTCGGTACCGCGTGCGGTACCGACCGCGGCCACCTCCCAGGAAGGCTCCCCGACTACGTCGGCGGAGGGAGCTTCGCCGATGCGGGCGAGGGAGTCTACCTCTCGACGCCCCCATCGTGGACGGGGTTCCACGGAGTCGAGCAGGGCGAGGTTGCAGACACAGGTCCGTGAACTTGTGTCTGACACCGAGGGTGAGGCCTCGTGGGAGGAAGAGGAAGATCCCAGATATTTCTCTGACGAGGAGTCTGAGGGTCTTCCGTCTGATCCCACTCCCTCTCCTGAGAGACAGCTTTCTCCTCCCGAGAGTCTGTCTTTTGCCTCCTTTGTCCGGGAGATGTCTACGGCCATCCCCTTCCCGGTGGTTGTGGAGGACGAGCCCAGGGCTGAAATGTTTGAGCTCCTGGACTATCCTTCTCCACCTAAGGAAGCGTCCACTGTTCCCTTGCACCATGTCCTGAAGAAGACATTGCTTGCGAACTGGACCAAGCCATTAACTAATCCCCACATTCCCAAGAAGATCGAGTCCCAGTACCGGATCCATGGGGACCCAGAGCTGATGCGCACTCAGTTGCCTCATGACTCTGGAGTTGTGGATTTGGCCCTAAAGAAGGCTAAGAGTTCTAGGGAACATGCTTCGGCGCCCCCGGGCAAGGACGCTAGAACCTTAGACTCCTTTGGGAGGAAGGCCTACCATTCCTCTATGCTCGTGTCCAAGATCCAGTCTTACCAGCTCTACACGAGCATACACATGCGGAATAATGTGCGGCAGTTGGCGGGCTTGGTTGATGCTCTTCCCCCTGAGCAAGCCAAGCCTTTTCAGGAGGTGGTCAGGCAGCTGAAGGCGTGCAGAAAATTCCTGGCCAGAGGAGTTTATGACACTTTTGATGTTGCGTCCAGGGCCGCTGCTCAAGGTGTGGTGATGCGCAGGCTCTCATGGCTGCGTGCCGCCGACCTGGAGAATAGAATCCAGCAGCGGATTGCGGACTCGCCTTGCCGTGCGGATAACATTTTTGGCGAAAAAGTCGAGCAGGTGGTAGAGTCTCTCCACCAGCGGGACACCGCATTCGACAAGTTCGCCCGCCGGCAGCCTTCAGCTTCTACCTCTACAGGTAGACGATTTTTCGGGGGAAGGAAGACTGTTCCCTATACTTCTGGCAAGCGTAGGTACAATCCTCCTTCCCGACAGCCTGCGGCCCAGGCTAAGCCCCAGCGCGCTCGCTCTCGTCAGCAGCGTGCGACTCAGCAAGGCCCCGCGGCTCCCCAGCAAAAGCAAGGGGCGAGCTTTTGACTGGCTCCAGCAGAGCATAGCCGACATCCAAGTGTCAGTGCCGGGCGACCTGCCTGTCGGAGGGAGGTTGAAAGCTTTTCACCAAAGGTGGCCTCTCATAACCTCCGATCAGTGGGTTCTCCAAATAGTCCGGCAAGGATACACTCTCAATTTGGCTTCAAAACCTCCAAATTGTCCACCGGGAGCTCAGTCCTACAGCTTCCAGCACAAGCAGGTACTTGCAGAGGAACTCTCCGCCCTTCTCAGCGCCAATGCGGTCGAGCCCGTGCCATCCGGGCAAGAAGGGCTGGGGTTCTATTCCAGGTACTTCCTTGTGGAAAAGAAAACAGGGGGGATGCGTCCCATCCTAGACCTAAGGGCCCTGAACAAATATCTCGTAAAAGAAAAGTTCAGGATGCTTTCCCTGGGCACCCTTCTCCCCATGATTCAGCAAAACGATTGGCTATGCTCTCTGGACTTGAAGGATGCCTACACACACATCCCGATACTGCCAGCTCACAGACAGTATCTGCGATTTCAGCTGGGCACACGCCACTTCCAGTACTGTGTGCTACCCTTTGGGCTCGCCTCTGCGCCCAGGGTGTTCACAAAGTGCCTAGCTGTGGTAGCAGCGGCGCTTCGCAGGCTGGGGGTGCACGTGTTCCCATATCTCGACGATTGGCTGGTGAAGAACACATCCGAGGCAGGAGCCCTGCAGTCCATGCAGATGACTATTCGCCTCCTGGAGCTACTGGGGTTTGTGATAAATTACCCAAAGTCCCATCTTCTCCCAGTGCAGAAACTCGAATTCATCGGAGCCCTGCTGGATTCTCGGACGGCTCGCGCCTATCTCCCAGAGGCGAGGGCCAACAACTTGTTGTCCCTCGTCTCGCGGGTGCGAGCGTCCCAGCAGATCACAGCTCGGCAGATGTTGAGATTGCTGGGCCACATGGCCTCCACAGTTCATGTGACTCCCATGGCCCGCCTTCACATGAGATCTGCTCAATGGACCCTAGCCTCCCAGTGGTATCAGGCCGCCGGGGGTCTAGAGGACGTGATCCACCTGTCCACGAGTTTTCTCGAATCCCTGTATTGGTGGACGATTTGCTCCAATTTGACTCTGGGACGTCCCTTCCAAATTTCTCAGCCTCAAAAAGTGCTGACCACGGATGCGTCTCTCCTGGGATGGGGAGCTCATGTCGATGGGCTTCACACCCAAGGAAGGTGGTCCCTCCAAGAAAGCGATCTACAGATCAATCTTCTGGAGTTGCGAGCGATCTGGAACGCTCTGAAGGCTTTCAGAGATCGGCTGTCCCACCAAATTATCCAAATTCAGACAGACAATCAGGTTGCCATGTACTATGTCAACAAGCAGGGGGGCACCGGATCTCGCCCCCTGTGTCAGGAAGCCGTCAGCATGTGGCTCTGGGCTCGCCGTCAAGGCATGGTGCTCCAAGCCACATATCTGGCAGGCGTAAACAACAGTCTGGCCGACAGGTTGAGCAGGATTATGCAACCTCACGAGTGGTCGCTCAATTCCCGTGTGGTGCGACAGATCTTCCAGGCGTGGGGCACCCCCCTGGTGGATCTCTTCGCATCTCAAGTGAACCACAAGGTCCCTCAGTTCTGTTCCAGGCTTCAGGCCCACGGCAGACTGGCGTCGGATGCCTTCCTCCTGGATTGGGGGGAAGGTCTGCTGTATGCTTATCCTCCCATTCCTCTGGTGGGGAAGACTTTGTTGAAACTCAAGCAAGACCGAGGCACCATGATTCTGATTGCTCCCTTTTGGCCGCGTCAGATCTGGTTCCCTCTTCTTCTGGAGTTATCCTCCGAAGAACCGTGGAGATTGGAGTGTTTTCCGACCCTCATCTCGCAGGACGAAGGGGCTCTTCTGCATCCCAACCTCCAGTCCCTGGCTCTCACGGCCTGGATGTTGAGGGCGTAGACTTTGCCTCTTTGGGTCTGCCAGAGGGTGTCTCCCGCATCTTGCTTGCTTCCAGGAAAGACTCCACTAAGAGAAGTTACTTCTTTCATTGGAGGAGGTTTGCCGTCTGGTGTGACAGCAAGGCCCTAGATCCTCGCTCTTGTCCTACACAGACCCTGCTTGAATACCTTCTCCACTTGTCTGAGTCTGGTCTGAAGACCAACTCCGTAAGGGTTCACCTTAGTGCAATCAGTGCATACCATTACCAAGTGGAAGGTAAGCCGATCTCAGGACAGCCTTTAGTTGTTCGCTTCATGAGAGGTTTGCTTTTGTCAAAGCCCCCTGTCAAGCCTCCTACAGTGTCATGGGATCTCAATGTCGTTCTCACCCAGCTGATGAAACCTCCTTTCGAGCCACTGAATTCCTGCCATCCGAAGTATTTGACCTGGAAGGTCATTTTCTTGGTGGCAGTTACCTCGGCTCGTAGAGTCAGTGAGCTTCAGGCCCTGGTAGCCCAGGCCCCTTACACCAAATTTCATCACAACAGAGTAGTCCTCCGCACTCACCCTAAGTTTCTGCCAAAGGTTGTGTCGGAGTTCCATCTGAACCAGTCAATTGTCTTGCCAACATTCTTTCCCCGTCCTCATTCCTGCCCTGCTGAACGTCAGCTGCACACATTGGACTGCAAGAGAGCATTGGCCTTCTATCTGGAGCGGACACAGCCCCACAGACAGTCCGCCCAATTGTTTGTTTCTTTTGATCCCAACAAGAGGGGAGTGGCTGTAGGGAAACGCACCATATCCAATTGGCTAGCAGATTGCATTTCCTTCACTTACGCCCAGGCTGGGCTGGCTCTTGAGGGTCATGTCACGGCTCATAATGTTAGAGCCATGGCTGCGTCGGTAGCCCACTTGAAGTCAGCCACCATGGAGGAAATTTGCAAAGCTGCGACGTGGTCATCTGTCCACACATTCACATCTCATTACTGCCTGCAGCAGGATACCCGACGTGACAGTCGGTTCGGGCAGTCAGTTCTTCAGAACCTGTTTGGGCTTTAGGATCCAACTCCACCCCCCGAGGGCCCTGTTTGTTCTGTTCCAGGCTACACTCTCAGTTAGTTGGTAAATTTTTTAGGTCAATCTCAGTTATGTCCTCGCCGTTGCGAGGCCCAATTGACCAATGTTGTTGTTTTGAGTGAGCCTGGGGGCTAGGGATACCCCATCAGTGAGAACAAGCAGCCTGCTTGTCCTCGGAGAAAGCGAATGCTACATACCTGTAGAAGGTATTCTCCGAGGACAGCAGGCTGATTGTTCTCACAAACCCGCCCGCCTCCCCTTTGGAGTTGTGTCTTCCCTTGAAGTGTATTGTCTTGCTACATACTGGACTGGCCGGCTCGAGCCGGTTTCGGGCGGGAAGACGGCCGCGCATGCGCGGTGCGCGCGGGCGCGCGAGGGCTAGCAAAGGACTTTGCTAGTGAAGTTTCCGATTGGAGGGGCTGCCGTGGACGTCACCCATCAGTGAGAACAATCAGCCTGCTGTCCTCGGAGAATACCTTCTACAGGTATGTAGCATTCGCTTTCGTGGAATCTTTTCTGGAAGCAAGCAAGACTCAGGAGACACCCTCTGAAAAATCCAAGGAGGCAAATTCTAATCTCTCAACATCCAGGCCGTGAAAGCCAGAGACTGGAGGTTGGGATGTAGAAGCGACCCTTCGTTCTGGGTGATGAGGGTTGGAAAACATTCCAATCTCCACGGTTCCTCGCAGGACAACTCCAGAAGAAGAGAGAACCAAATCTGACGCGGCCAGAAAGGGTGCAATCAGAATCATGGTTCCACAGTGTTACTTGAGTTTCAGCAAAGTCTTCCCTACTAGAGGTATGGGAGGATCGCATACAGAAGGCCTGTCCCCCAATGTAGAAGAAAGGCATCTGATGCTAGTCTGTCGTGGGCCTGAAGCCTGGAACAGAACTGAGGGTCCTTGTGATTGATCCCAGTGGCAAAAAGATCCACCGAGGGGGTGCCCCACGCTATGAAGATCTTGCGGACTACGCCCATGTTCAGTGATCACTCATGAGGTTGCATTATTCTGCTCAACCTGTCGGCCAGACTGTTGTTTACGCCTGCCAGATAAGTGGCTTGGAGAAACATGCCGTGATGGTGAGCCCAAAGCCACATCTGGCCAGCTTCCTGACACAGAGGGCGAGATCCGGTGCTCCCTTGCTTGTTGGTATAAAACATGGCAACCTGATTGTCTGTCTGAATTAAGATTACTCTGTTGGAAAGCCGATCTCTTAAAGCCTTTAGAGCGTTCCAGATTGCTCAATTCCAGGAGGTTGATCTGCATACCTTTTTCCTGAAGGACCAGGCTCCTTGAGTGTGGAGTCCATCTACATGAGCTCCCCACCCCAGGAGAGATGCAGCCGTTGTCAGCACTTTTTGTGGCTGAGGAACTTGGAATAGTCGCCCCAAAGTCAAATTGGATCGAATCGTCCACCACTGAAGAGAATTCCAAAAGTCAGTGGACAGCTGGATTACATCCTCTACATCCCACACAGCTTGAAACTACTGGGAAGCTAGGGTCCATTGAGCTGATTTGATATGTAGATGTGCCATATGCATTACATGAACTGTGGAGACCATGTGCCCCAGAAGTCTCAACATCTGCTGAGCCATAACCTGCTGAGACGCTCGAACCATGGACACCAGGGACAGAAGATTGTCCGCCCTTGCCTCAGGGAGAAGCTCGAGCTTGCCTGAGTGTTCAGCAGAACTCCAATGATTTCCAATTTTTGGACTGGGGTGAGATGGGACTTGGGATAATTTATGACGAACCCCAGTAGCTCCAGCACCTGAATAGTCATTCGCATGGACTCCAGAGCACCTTCCTTCGAAGTGCTCTTCACCCGGCAATCGTCGAGATAAGGAAACACATGCACTCCCAGTCTGCGTAGAGACACTGCGACTACAGCTAGGCATTTTGTAAACACTCTGGGCGCAGACGCCAGTCCAAAAAGCAGTACACGGTACTTTCAGCTTCCGGCACCGTGTGTCGAAGGATAACGATGACGGTACTTCTTCGTCTTCACTCGACGCCCGTCATCGAGACTCCTTAGTACCAATGAGGAGGACGTGGAATCTTCATGCCCCCTAGGGGCCAGGCCCGACGAAGGTCGGTCCCGGGGGGCCTGCATAGCAGGAGGCCTCGAGGCAGGTGGAGACCCACTCGATGCCTCACTGCTCCCAGCATGAATTGGTCTTTCAGCAGCCATTACCTCCGCTCCTGACGTTGATGCTTCCCTTGATGACTACCGATGTCGACGTTGAAGGATCGGACCAAGCCCCAAAAAGCTTTTCTCGTTGGGCTTCTCGAGACGCTACAAGCGTCTGGGCTATGGTTGGGTCCATGGCACTGGATACAACAGGCATGGGTATTGGTACCTGAGATGGTCCGGTTGCACTGAGTACAACGTTTGAAGCCGCTGGGAGTCTTCGATGACATGGAAGGGAAAACGGCTTCGGCAAAATCAAACAACGCGATTGTGCTTGTTAAAAGAAAAAGGCACAAAAGGAAAAAAAAACCCCAGACGCGTCGAAAAAGAAAGGAAACTTCAAAAGGGAGAAAAACTAAGAAAAGTAAAGGAACTCTCTTTTTTTTTTGTTAGAAACAATAAGAAAAGAAAAAATCGAAAACAAAAAATGAAGACTCCTGGGCCTGTGAGGAACAGTGAAAAACAACACCGCACCTCAACGCGGAGAAAAAACAACTGAAGGAACGCGTTCACGCGACGAACGGGAAATCAGTCCGCGCTGCACAAGAACCAGAAGACTCTGGCAAAACCTTTTTTATATTTTGCTTGCAAAATGCCGTCCAATTCCTGGGCCGATGCGGATGTCAACCCACATGTGAGCACAAGCAGCCTGTTTGTCCTCGGAGAATTGTTGCTATCTTTTTTCTTAAAAAACATAATGTATTGCAAAACATTAATCACAAATAGGGGTTGAAGTGGATCCCAGGATTTAGAGGAGCTGGCAATATTGATCCATCGTCAATATCTGTTATATTGTATCACAATTGCTGTTGCACATGGGGTTAATAGGCTTGCATTCAAAACCCTAAGGCATACTATGCAGTCTTGTCCATCATTATAGCATGATGAAATTCTCATCCACCACGAATAATATAGCTCTTATATGCTGGTCGTTTCTCATGCACTTTTAGTTGTGTAAAACCATTCTTATAATTTTACAAGGGAGCATATATACTCATGCAACACCTTTTTTAACATATCTAAAATTTTATTTTGACAATGCAACCATTACAACATGTTTCCTTGTATAATTTCCATATGTGTTAGGTAATCAATAGAAATAAAATAAAACATGGAAAAAAATAAGATGATACCTTTTTTATTGGACATAACTTAATACATTTCTTGATTAGCTTTCGAAGGTTGCCCTTCGTCAGTTCGGAAATAAGCAAATGTTGGTAGATGACAGTATATATAAGTGAAACATCAAAGCATTCCAGTGACAGTCTAACAGGATGGGGGTGGATAGGTGAGAGGCAGGAAGAGTCGGGTGGATGAGGGCCAGGGAGTAACATAGTAGATGACGGCAGAAAAAGACCTGCACGGTCCATCCAGTCTGCCCAACAAGATAAATTCACGTGTGCTACGTTTTGTGTATACCTTACCGTGATTTGTATCTGCCATTGTCAAGGCACAGACTGTAGAAGTCTGCCCAGCACCAGCCCCGCCTCCCCCCACCGGCTCTGGAGACAGGAGGGGACAAAGCAGTACAATTTTATGGTTTATAATGGGCTAGAAAATCCAGATCTTTGTTAAGTCCTGTCTGGTGAGTGTCAAAATACTTAATCATTCTGAATTCAAAGGTCTTATGTTCCTGGATTGTCTTAACGTTTCCTTTCCATATCATCATGCTGATCAATCCATAGACTGGTGGGTTGTGTCCATCTACCAGCAGGTGGAGATAGAGAGCAATCCTTTTGCCTCCCTATATGTGGTCATGTGCTGCCGGAAACTCCTCAGTATGTTCTCTATCTCAGCAGGTGGTGGTCACACACAGCAGCAGCTCTGGCTAGGTCTCCAAGCCTAATCTTTAGGTTTTGTTGAGTACCTGGGGTTGAGGGCTCTTCTTGAGCAAGTGCAAACCTGGTGGTGCCAGGTCCCTCCTTTTCTCCCCCCTCCCGCTGGCTCCGTTAAAAAAAAAAAAAATTTTGACGTCCTTTAAGGGCGTTTATTTCAACGTTTATTTCAACGTTTATATCAGCGTTTATTGCAGCTGCTCACTGGGACACCAGTTCGTTACAGCTCGGAGCGAGAAGCAGGTAATTTTACCTTTTTATAGCGGGCAGGGGGTTCCCCGTTCGGTCTCCACGTGGCTTATGGTGTCGGAGGGCGAGGGCGCGAGGATTCGCTCCCTGGGCCGCGTGTGTGCGTCTAGCAGGGATGCGGGGGTTTCAAAGCCTGAATCGCCTTCGTTGGGCATCAGTTTGGAGTCCGGTCAGTGTCCCGGTTCTTCCTCCGGTGCGGCGGTTTTTCCCGCCATAAGCGCCCATCCCCCGCTGCTCGCCCACTCCATGTTGGCTGGCCACTCTGCTCGGACGGCTTCTTCTTGGGCCGCCCTCGAGCTGGGAGACAATGCTATGGTCGCCCTTGATTCGGGCGACGGCAAGAAAGCGGCGAAAGTTAAGCGCCGTTCTTCCCGCGCGACTCCTCGGAGTTTCGCGCCTGACGCCATTTTGGATGCGCAGCATGTTTCTCCCCCGCTCTTGCAAGAGCCGGTTGAGGGTGCGTCTAGGGCCGTGGCCCAGGCGGCAGAAGTGCTCAGTCTAGGGGGTTTCTCCCCTGAGTTCATTTTGCTGCTGCACCAGGCTTTTCTTATGATAAACACTGCCCCGACTCCCCCCTCTGATCAAGGGGCTGAGGCCTCCGGAAGCAAACGCCCTCGGGTGGACTTCCAGGTCCTAGAGGACTTGGTCTCCTCTGATGTAGATGAGGGCAGCATATCTGAGTTCTCCCAACCGTCCTTTGGGGATTCCTTGGAGGAGACGGATTCCCACTCGAATGGAGCAGATGACCCCTCTGCAGCACGGATCTTTCGCTCAGAGGATTTGCCCAACCTGTTAGTGCAGGCCATGAGCATTTTGAAGAGTTCCTCTCCGGAGGACGTCTCTCCCTCAGCCTCTGTTTGAGGCGGCTTTAAAGTCGTCCTTCGAGGCGGCTGCTTTAAGTTTACAGGCCTCAATTTGTGGCTCCTATGTGGCCAGGGTGTGCCTGACGCTTGCGCAGCGGGCTTCCCCCTCGGATCCTTCCTTGAGGGCTGATTGGCCAGCTCTGGAAGCGGGCTTGGCTTACTTGGCAGGCTGGCTGTATGATGTCTTGAGAGCCTCGGCTAAAGGTATGGCACAGACAGTCTCTGCACGGTGGTGGCTTTGGCTGAAGCATTGGTCTGCTGACCACGCCTCTAAGTCTCGCCTGGCTAAGTTGCCTTTTAAAGGCAAGCTGCTCTTTGGGGTCGAGCTGGACAAGATTGTGACCGATCTCGGCACGTCTAAGGGCAAGAGGTAACCGGAGGTCAGGGCTTGGGCCAATGGTGCCCGCCCCGGTTCCTCCAAAGAACGGTTTCAGGAAGCTCGTCGGTACTGCCCGGGCAAGTCGAGCTCCTCTGCCCCCTCTTCCATCAAAAGGAATTTCTCCCCCAAGCAGCATTCCTTTCGCAGAGACCGCCGTCCCGGAGGTGCCTCCTCCGGTCCTCCCCCAGGGTCTCGTACCCAATGACAGGGTGCTGGTCCATGGCCCAGAGCAGATTAGAGGACGCCTATCCTCGTTTCTGGACGAGTGGACCAGGGTAACTTCAGACGCTTGAGTGCTGGAAGTCATCAGAGACGGCTACAAGCTAGAGTTCTGCCGACCCTTAAGGTTCGGGTTTGTGCACTCTCCCTGCAAGTCTCCGGTCAAGCTGTGGCAGTGCAGCAGACTTTGGACAATCTGATCCGCCTGGGTGCGGTCGTTCCGGTGCCAGAAGATCACCCTGGCAAGGGACGTTACTCCATTTACTTTGTGGTACCTAAGAAAGGAGGTTTTGTCCGGCCTATCCTCGACCTCAAAGGGGTCATTCGGGCCTTGGAAGTTCGGCACTTCCGGATGGAGACTCTCCGCTCTGTTATAGCGGCAGTGCAGGCAGGGGAGTTCCTGGCATCCTTGGACATCAAGGAAGCTTACTTGCATATTCCCATCTGGCCTCCTCATCAACGTTTTCCGCGTTTTGCAGTTCTGAGGACACTCCCAGTTCAGAGCCCTCCCTTTCGGGTTGGCTACTACGCGGACCTTCTCCAAGTTATGGTGGTCATCGCGGCCTTCCTACGCAAGAAAGGAGTACAAGTCCATCCTTATCTGGACGACTGGTTGATCCGAGCCTCTCTTATGCAGAGTGCGGCAGAGCTTCAGACCGGGTGATTGCTCTTTTGAGCTCCCTGAGGTGGATCATCAACTGTGAGAAAAGCCAGCTGCGCCCGACTCAGTCCCTGGAGTATCTGGGAGTTCGATTCGACCCCCAAGTGGGCAGAGTGTTCCTGCCAGACAATCGGATTGTCAAGCTTCAGGCTCAGGTGGACAAGTTCCTAGCAGCCTCTTCTCTTCGGGCTCGGGACTATGGGCAGCTTTTGGGTTCTGTGACGGCCACGATGGAAGTAGTGCCCTGGGTCAGGGCCCATATGAGACCTATACAGCTCTCTCTGCTGCAGCGATGGACTCCAGCTTCGGAGGATTACGCTGTGTGCCTTCCCTTGGATCCAGCGGTGCACAAGGCGCTGAGCTGGTGGCTGAGGCCAGACAAGCCGTCCGCAGGAATGCCTCTTGTGACCCCGGAGTGGGTTTTCGTCACGGCGCACGCCTCTGTGTGGGGCTGGGGAGCTCACTGCTTGGGAAGGACAGCGCAGGGGCTCAGGTCCCCTGCAGAGGCAGAGTGGTCTATCAACCTCCCGGAACTCAGAGCCATTCGGTTGGCGCCTTTGGAGTTTTCTCCCGGGCCTGGCGCTGAAGCCAGTACGGGTCCTGTCAGACAATGCCACGGCTGTGGCCTATGTCAATCACCGGGGAGGTACCAGGAGCGCCCCTCTAGCCAAGGAGGCCATGAAGCTATGCCTGTGGGCGGAAGCAAACCTGGAACAGCTGTCGGCGGCCCACATTGCGGGAGTCATGAGTATTGCTCAGGCGTTCTTGGACATCACGAAGCGCTGGGGCCAGCCGAGCCAATTGCCAAGTGCCGTGCTTTGTCAGCGGAGGATGGGACCCTCGATCTCTGGGAGTAGATGCTCTTCTCCCACAGTTGCCGATACAGGAGCTCCTCTTTGTGTTTCCGCCTTGGCCCATGTTGGGCAGGGTGCTAGGCCGGGTGGCAAAGCATCCGGGCCGGATAATCCTGGTGAGTCCGGATTGGCCCAGACGTCCCTGGTATGCGGACTTGATCAGGCTGTCAGTGGACGGACCTCTGCAGATGCCAGCGGAGCGGGGCCTGTTGCATCAGGGTCCCGTGGTGATGGAGGATCCCTCCCCCTTTGGTCTTACGGCCTGGCTAAGCAGCAGTGTCTGAGGAAGAAGGGCTTCTCAGACAAGGTCATCGCCACTATGCTGAGAGCGAGGAAGCGCTCTACTTCTACTTTTTACGCCAGGGTTTGGCGTACCTTTGCATCGTGGTGTGAGGCAGGCTCACTTTCTCCCTTCACTGCTCCAATTTCATCAGTGTTGGCGTTCCTGCAAGAAGGTCTGGAAAAAGGCCTGTCGCTCAGTTCCCTTAAGGTCCAGGTAGCGGCTCTTGCTTGTTTCAGGGGTCACCTGAAGGGTGTTTCCCTGGCATTGCAGCCAGATGAGGTGCGCTTTCTCAAGAGAGTTATTGACCTGCGCCCTCCTCTGCACGCAGTGGTACCTGTGTGGAATCTCAATCCAGTGCTAAGAGCCTTGCAGAAGCCGCTTTGTGAACCCTTGTCGAGGGCATCGCTGACAGAATTGACGTTGAAAGCAGTCTTTTGGTGGCTATCACTTCAGCCAGAAGAGTTTCCGAGCTCCAGGCACTATCATGTCGAGAGCCCTTTCTGCAGTTCATTGAGGCAGGAGTGTCTATTCGCACAGTGCCTTCCTTCCTGCCCAAGATTGGTCCTCGCTTCCCTGTGAATCAGCAGCGCTGTCTACCCTCCTTTCGTAGGGAGGACTACCCAGAGGAGTACTCTGCTCTCAAATATTTAGATGTGAGACGAGTCATCATCGGATACTTGGAAGTGACCAATGATTCCGAAAGTCAGAGCATCTATTTGTGCTGTTCGCAGGTCCTCGTAAGGGTCTGCAGGCTGCCAAGCCTACAGTGGCAAGATGGGTCAAGGGACCCATTGCAGCGGCTTATGTGGCCGCAGGGAAGGTGCCGCCTATCCAGCTGAAGGCTCACTCCACTAGAGCACAGGCGGCCTCGATGGCAGAGGCTGAGTCCGTCTCCTTGGAAGAGATTTGTAGGGCGGCAACTTGGGCATCGGCTCATACCTTCTCCAGACATTACCGCTTGACTGTGGCTGCTCGGGCGGAGGCCCGGTTTGGAGCTTCAGTGTTGCGGTGAGGGATTTCTGTGTCCCGCCCTGGGTGAGTACTGCTTCGGTACATCCCACCAGTCTATGGATTGATCAGCATGATGATATGGAAGGTAAAATTATGTATCATACCTGATAATTTTCTTTCCATTAATCATAGCTGATCAATCCATAGCCCCTCCCAGATATCTGTACTGTTTATATTCTGGTTGCATTTCAGGTTCAAGTTTAGTCTTCAGTTCCTGTTCAGGACTTCGTGTTCAAGTTTTTCCAATTGGATTCTTCAGGAGTTGAGACGATTTTGTGTTACAGTGAGCTTCTGCATTCCTCTCCTCTCCGTTTTACGGGGCTGGATTGAGACCTAGATTCTGCCGGCGCTCCCTCCCGCTTCGTGCGGCTGTAGGGCAGCTTTGTACCCCTCCCGCTTTGGCGGTGTTGGGGTCAGCCAGCTCCTCCCGCGGTTGTGGTTGCAGGATAAGCCAGATCCCCTCGCATCGGCGGGTATGGTGTCCCTCCCCCGCTCCGCGGGGATGAGCTGGACGGATTCCCCTCCCCCACTTGTGTGGGGATGAGCTGGGTTAATTCCCCTCCCCCGTTTTGGCGGTGGTGAGCTGGGCAGAGTGTCCCTTTGTGGGTGTAATTCTCTAAGTGCTGAGTCCTGCGGATGGAGCTTTAATATCGACATACTGAGGAGTTTCCGGCAGCACATGACCACATATAGGGAGGCAAAAGGATTGCTCTCTATCTCCACCTGCTGATAGATGGACACAACCCACCAGTCTATGGATTGATCAGCTATGATTAATGGAAAGAAAATTATCAGGTATGATACATAATTTTACCTTTAGTATTCTCACCATAAAATCATCGATACAGTGTTCTGGTTTTGTAAAGTGCTGTCCCAGAGAGTTGACATCCTAGTTGGCACTGGCATTTTTCATGTCTACGTAAATTAAATCTCTTCTTTAGCATATGGCAACAACCCCAAAATAATCTCCAAGAATGTTGCCTCCTCCCTTACAACACCCATGGAAAACCTATTAAAGTACAAGGGGGAAAAAGCCACATACAGAATCCCCCTTGTAGTGACATACAACCCAGAGCTAGAATAATTGAGAAAAATCATAAAAAGATCTAGTCACAACTCCAGGAAGATGAACTACTGAAAGAGATGGTAAAATTAGTCCTTACCTGATAATTTTCTTTCCATTAGTCCCAACAGAGACTTGTGGGTTATGTCCATCTACCAGCAGGTGGTCCTGTGAGACTGGCATTGGAATGTTTTGATGTTTCACTTATATATGCTGTTATTTATCAATATTTGCTTATTTCTGATCAGATGAAGAAGGGTTAACTTCGAAAGCTAATCAAAAAATGTATTGTCCAATAACAAGGTATCATCTTAATTTCTTTTCTTATTTTTTTATTTCTATTGATTACCTTTAAAAGTGGGCTACCACATCACTATACGTTGAGTGAAGAAATATTTTCTCTGATTCATTTTAAATTTACTACTTTCATTGCGTGCCTCTTAGTATTTTTGAAGAGTTAACAAGCCATTCACAGGTACCTGCTCCATGTTACTGAACTGATTTTGCTGGGGTTTTTAACTGGTTCTCACGAAGTCAAATAGGCTATATTTTCTTCAGGTGGATCATGGGAATAAGCAGATGACATTATTCACAGTAGTGTATGGCTTCCTCTCACTGGATCCGAGGCATGCTACCTAATGTTGAGTTTTTATAAGATTATGGAAATAGTGCTCTGCAGGGGCATAGCCAGAAGTCCATTTTTGTGTGTGTGTGTGTGTGTGTGGGGGGGGGGGGGGGGGTTCCCAAAAGTGGACTGAGGGAGCCCAGTATTTGCCCCCCCCCCCCCCCCCCCCCACTGCTACAATAAAATATTAACTTTGCTGGCAGGGATGCTAAGCCCTGCCAGCCGTGCCTGTGCTGAATGAGCAGCACTTAATTCAGCAGTGCACTTCAGCTGCTAATGCCGACTCTCTCTGTTTAATTTCAGTTTGTGTACACTTATCCAGTGTTTTATTGTATCAGTGCAGTTCTTCATTTGCACCAAAGTAGCTTCCCAGCCTTGAAATATGGGAATTATAACTGCAATAGCATCTGCTATATGATAATGTGATTGACGGACAGGCATGGAAACTTCACAGGCAGTTTCAACATAAAGGCAAAAGAAAACTTTATTGGTGGAAAATAAGCAAAGCAAGACCATCTGTTCTCCTCACAGGCTCACTTTCTCCTTGGCAACAATCACAATTGCTCCCTTCTCTTAACACTTCTAGCTTCTTCAGTACCATTCCAACTGCTCATCCATAGGTCCAAGCCTGGCTCCAGCTAGGATGCTCAGGACCCAGGGTCTTCACAGCAAATAAAGACATGTTCCATAGCGTCCCACAGAGCAATCCAGAGACTGGTGGGTTATGTCCCTCTGCCAGCAGGTGGAGATAGAGAGAACTTCTGAGGTTCACTAGATGTGGTCATGTGCAGCCACCTAAACCTCAGTATTCTCTCTGTCTAGCAGGGCTCACTGCAATAGTGAGCTGGGTATACCTGTTCGGGCCATGTCCCTCCCTTCCTCCCCCCTCCCCCCATGGAACTCCCTTTGGCAGCCTACGTGAGTCTTAAAAAAAAAAAGGGAACGGAGCCTTGCACTCAAAGATAGAGCTTCGTTCTGGCTGTAGTTAACTTTTTAATTTTTGGGTGGGGGGGGTGAGTGCCTTGGTACTGCTGCTGGGAGCAGATGTCAACTCCCTCAGAGGTAGTCAAACACTGCTCCTGATGTGGGAGCCGGAGAGCAGCGTCGGGAACGTGCTCTGCCTGTCCTCGCAGCTCTCATTCTGTGGAGCAGGTTGCGGAGTCACGGGACTGCTCGATTCAGAGGGCGGAGTCGGAGGCGCCATTGTTTTCCTTCGGGCCCGCTTCACCCTGCAGCAGATGATTTTGGCGCCATTTTGCAGGCACCTTTGCCGTTGCTTTCGGCAGCCTCCTCTCCCGGCGATATGGGTTCCCACCAGGCAGCGGGTGCTGGGATGGTTCCGGACACGGGGGACTGCAGGGCAGCATCGGTCTCGGGGCGTGCATCGTGCGCCGTGGCCGGTGCGGCTGAGCCGATTTTAGACTCTGGCACTATTTTGATTTCTTCCCCACGTAGTACAGAGCGTGGGGAGACTTGGATGATGGGGGCCTTGCCTGCAGCTGCGTCTGCTGTCTCTCAGGAGGCTGTTAAGGATGCAGATGTTTTGCAGTTTTCTCCGGAGTTTGTGCTTTTAAGGGACAAGGCATTTCTTGCTTAAGAGGTCCAGGGGGGAGGAGGCTCCTTCTGAGTTTCCTCCGGAGGAAGTAGCCAGGCCCTCTCCCTTAGGGACCAAGTGTCCGTGATGCGAAGTGCAGGGCTTGGATTCTCTGTCGATGTGTTCGGAGGTAGATGATGACCAGGTGTCGGGAGTTTCCTGACTGGACCACTCTGATTCTCTTAAGGAAGGCGAATTGGCCTCTGAAGGGGGAGATGATCCTACGGCGGTGCGGTTGTTCCGCCAAGAAGAGGTGCCGGCTTTGATAGTGCGGGCTATGGAAGTTTTGAACGTTTCTGTTCCAGGCAGCGGTTTGCCTGCTTCGGTTACCCCTTCCTATTATGTCGGGAACTAAGCGGCCTCCCAGAACATTTTTCATTCATGAGGCAATGAAAGTGCTCATTGCAGCTTAGTAACACTCCGGAGGCAGGATTGCGTGTGGCCAGGGCCATGGCACGCCTTTATCCGCTCCCTGACACAGAACGGGAGCTTTTCCGACTACCTGCAGTGGATTCTTTAATCACTGCAGTCACTAAGAAGACTACGTTACCGAGGGAAGGCGGCACAGCTCTTAAAGATTCTCAGGATAGGAAATTGGAGTCTTCTCTGAAGATGTCTTTCAAGGTGGCGGCTTTGTGTATGCAGGCTTCTGTCTGTGGTTCCTATGTGGCCGGAGCGTGCCTTTCCTGGGTACAGAAGGTGGCCTCTCCGAAGGAGCTCGTTCAGGTTTTGCCTTTTCTTGAGGCGGGCCTCGCTTAACTGGCGGATTTGCTTTATGATCTCCTTCGAGCCTCGGCTAAGGAGGAGGCTTTGTCAGTAACGGCTCGCCGGTGGTTGTGGCTCCGGCACTAGTTGGCAGATACGGCGTCTAAATCTCATTCGGCACGTTTACCATTCAGAGGTAAGCTGCTTTTTGGGGAGGATCTGGACAAGATTGTTAAGGATCTGAGGGCTTCTAAAGCCCGTCGTTTGCCTGAGGATAAGTCTTGGTCTGCTGCCCGTGGCGGCAACTCCTGGTATCGGCCGGGCAGATCTGGCTCTTTTGCAAAATCACGCTTTCCTCAGAAGCAGCAGCCATTTCGTGGGGAACACCGCCCTGGTGGCGCTTCTTTGAGACCAGTTGCTGGAGCTCATCCCCAATGATGGGGTCTTGGCTCATCTTCTGGTGGTGATAAGGGGGCGGCTGTCCCTTTTCCTCGGAGGATGGGCCGGGGTGACGTCAGATGAGTGGGTCTTGGAGGTCATACGAGACGGTTACAAGCTGGAATTTTGTCGAAACCTGGCAGCAGGGCTCCACGCAAGGTAGCAGCGGTCAAAGAAACTAAGAAATCTGATCCAACTCAAAGCAGTTGTTCCTGTGCCTGTGGAGCAATGGAGTTTAGGCCGCTACTCCATTTACTTTGTGGTATCCAAAAAAGGGGGATCGTTTCTTCCGGTACTCGATCTAAAGGGCGTAAACAGGGCTCTTCGAGTACGTCACTTTCGGATGGAGACTCTGCGGTCGGTCATGGCCGCCGTTCAGCCAGGAGGGTTCCTTACCTCACTCAATCTCAAAGAGGTGTACTTGCACATTCCTATTTGGCCGCCTCATTGTCGGTTTCTGCAGTTTGCAGTTTTGGGCCCTGCCGTTCGGCCTAGCGACTGCCCCTTGTACTTTCTCCAAAGTTATGGTGGTAATGTGGCTTATTTACGGCGGGAGGGAGTGCAAGTGCACCCTTATCTAGACGATTGGCTGATAAGAGCGCCTTCCTTCCAGGAGAGTGTCCAGGCGACAGACAGGGTTGTCAGTTTGCTGCGTTCATTGGGTTGGATAATCAATTTGGATAAGAATCAGTTACTTCCTTCTCAATCCCTGGAGTATCTTGGAGTGCGGTTTGACACTCGGTCGGGCACTGTTTTCTTGCCGGAGAATCGCAGACTGAAGCTTCAGTTTCAAGTTCGGAATCTTTTGGAGCTTCAGGCACCCAGAGCCTGGGATTACGTTCAGGTGTTGGGCTCCATGGTGACCACACTGGAGGTGGTTCCGTGGGCCAGGAGTCACTTGCGGCCTCTTCAGAAGTCGCTTTTGAGTCGCTGGTCCCCCTTGGAGGATTGCGCTGTTTGCTTTCCCTGGGAACCATCGCTGAGGATAGCGATGCGATGGTGGCTTCGCCGCGACGAGCTGGGAATGCCCTTGGCAGTTCTGGACTGGGTGGTGGTGACCATGGATGCCAGTCTCTCCGGATGGGGAGCCCATTGTCTAGGTCAGACGGCGCAGGGATCGTGGACCCAGGCGAAGGCGTCCTGGTCGATCAACCATTTGGAACTAAGAGCAATTCGGCTGGCTCTTTTGGCGTTTTGCCTGATTCTGACGGGAAGACTGGTGCGGATTCTTTCTGACAATGCTTCAGCGGTGGGTTATGTCAATTGGCAGGGAGGTACCAAGAGTGCGGCTCTGGCCAAGGAGGTCTCTCTCTTCTCTGTCTTTGGGCGGAGGAACATTTGTCTCTGATGTCGGCAGCTCATATAGTGGGGGTGCTGAATGTCGACGCGGACTTTCTCAGTCGTCATGTGCTGGACTTGGGACAGTGGGAGCTCTCCGTTCAGGCCTTCTCGTTGATCACGGTCCGGTGGGGAGTGCCGGCCATAGACCTCATTTTCCGCAGAGGCAGGGATGCTCTTGGGGATCGATGCACTTCTTCAGCCATGGCGCTGTCAGACCTCCTGTATGTGTTTCCGCCGTGGCCCATGACAGACCGGGTACTAGGTCGCGTGGCTCGTCACTCGGGTCAGGTGATTGTGGTAGCTCCGGATTGGACCAGACGTCTGTGGTACGCGGATCTGGTCCGTCTTCAGATCAACAGTCCATTGCGGCTGCCGGATTGTCGGGTATTGTTAAGTCAGGGTCCAATTGTTATGGCGGATCCCTCCCCATTTGGTCTTACGGCTTGGCTCTTGAGAGGGCAAGACTGAGAAAAAAGGGCTATCCGGACAAAGTCATTGCTACTATGTTAAGGGCTAGGAAGCGTTCTACTTCTGCAGCGTACGCTTTGAGTCATGGTGTGGTGCAGCAGGGCTGGTTGCAGCATCGGCTTCGGTAGCTTCTATTCTAGCTTTTTTGCAGGATGGCCTTGACGTGCCTATCCCTGAGTTCCCTCAAAGTTCAGCTGACGGCCCTAGCGTGTTATAGGAGTTGTCTTCAGGGGTCTTCGCTGGCTGTGCACCCAGACATCGTTAGATTTCTACGCGGTGTTAATCATTTGCATCCGCCACGACCTGCGGTTTTCCAACCTGGAATCTTAATTTGGTTCTCGAGCGTTTCAACGGCCGGCTTTTGAGCCTCTGTCTCTGGTTTCAGTGAAGGACTTGAAATTGAAGACGGGTTTTTGGTCGCTATTTCTTCAGCGAGGAGAGTTTCGGAGCTGCAGGCTTTGTCCTGTAGGGATCCGTTTCTCCGTTCACAGAGGCAGGAGTTACATTGCGGGACATTTCCTTCTTTTTTGCCTAAGATCGTGTCACATTTTCAAATGAATCAACAGCTTTGTCTTCCCACTTTTCGTAGGAAGGATTATCCTGCGGAGTTTCAGGCTCTAAAATGCTTGGACGTGAGGCGGGCTCTCATTAGGTACTTGGAAGTTATGAATGACTTTCGTTGTTCGGACCATCTTTTTGTGCTGTTTGCTGGGCAGAAAAAAGGGCACCAGGCCTCTAAGGCGACAGTGGCTCACTTGGTTAAAAAGGCTATTTCTTCAGCATACATTGCTTCAGGGAAAGATCCTCCCGCTCAGTTGCGGGTGCATTCTACTTGAGCTAAGGCGCCTTCTACGGCGGAGTCAAAGTTAGTTTCTCTGGAGGAGATTTGCAGATCGGCGACTTGGTCATCTGTGCATACTTTTGCAAAGCATTATCGAGTGGACGTGGCAGCGTGTTCTGACGCTGCGTTTGGGGCTTCGGTGCTGCAATCTGGGATCTCTGTGTTCCGCCCTACTTAAAAACTGCTTAGGTACATCCCACCAGTCTATGGATTGATCTGTGGGACGCTATGGAAGGTAAAGCGAATGATACATACCTGTAGCAGGTGTTCTCCGAGGACAGCAGGCTGATTTTTCTCACGACTGGGTTGACGTCCACGGCAGCCCCCACCAACCGGAAGAAAAACTTTGCGGGTGGTCCCGCACGCAGGGCACGCCCACCGCGCATGCGCGGCCGTCTTCCTGCCCGTGCGCGACCGTTCCCGCTCAGTTGAATGACAAGCAAAGGAATGAGGAAAAACGCAACTCCAAAGGGGAGGAGGGAGGGTAGGTGAGAACAATCAGCCTGCTGTCCTCGGAGAACACCTGCTACAGGTATGTATCATTCGCTTTTTCCGAGGACAAGCAGGCTGCTTATTCTCACAACTGGGGTATCCCTAGCTCTCAGGCTCACTCAAAGCAAGAACCCAGGTCAATTTAACCTTGCAACGGCGAGGGCATAACAGAAATTGACCTATGAAAAACAACTAACTGAGAGTGCAGCCTGACCAGAATAAATTCAGGTCCTGGAGGGTGGAGTTGGATTCAAACCCCAAACATATTCTGCAGCACCGACTGCCCGAACCGACTGTCACATTGGGTATCCTGCTGGAGGCAGTAATGTGATGTGAATGTGTGGACAGATGACCACGTCGCAGCCTTGCAAATCTCTTCAATAGTGGCTGACTTCAAGTGGGCCACCAACACTGCCATGGCTCTAACACTATGAGTCGTGACATGACCCTCAAGAGTCAGCCCAGCCTGGGCGTAAGTGAAGGAAATGCAATCTGCTAGCCAATTGGAGATGCTGCGTTTCCAGACAGCGACTCCCTTCCTATTGGGGTCGAAAGAAATAAACAATTGGGTGGACTGGGTGGGGCTGTGTCCGCTCCAGATAGAAGGCCAACGCTCACTTGCAGTCCAATGTGTGCAACTGACATTCAGCAGGGCGGGTATGCGGTCTGGGAAAGACTGTTGGCAAGACAATTGACTGGTTAAGATGGAACTCCGACACCACCTTTGGCAGGAACTTAGGGTGAGTGCGGAGTACTGCTCTGTTATGATGAAATTTAGTATAAGGAGCATGAGCTACCAAGGCTTGAAGCTCACTGACTCTACGAGCTGAAGTAACTGCCACCACCTTCCAGGTCAAGTACTTCAGATGGCAGGAGTTCAGTGGCTCAAAAGGAGGTTTCATCAGCTGGGTGAGGACGACGTTGAGATCCCATGACACTGCAGGAGGCTTGACAGGGGGCATTGACAAAGCAAGCCTCTCATGAATCAAACGACTAAAGGCTCTCCAGAGATGGCTTTACCCTTTACACAGTAATGGTAAGCACTAATCGCACTAAGGTGATTCCTTACTGAGTTGGTCTTGAGACCAGACCCTGATAAGTGCAGAAGGTATTCAAGCAGGTTCTGTGCAGGACAAGAACGAGGTTCTAGGGCCTTGCTCTCACATCAAACGACAAACCTCCTCCACTTGAAAAAGTAACTCTTTTTAGTGGAATCCTTTCTAGAGGCAAGCAAGACACGGGAGACACCCTCAGACAGAACCAACGAAGCAAAATCTACGCCCTCAACATCCAGGCCGTGAGAGCCAGAGACTGAAGGTTGGGGTGCAGAAGGGCTCCGTCGTTCTGCGAGATGAGAGTCGGAAAACACTCCAATCTCCACGGTTCTTCGGAGGACAACTCCAGAAGAAGAGGGAACCAGATCTGACGGGGCCAAAAAGGTACAATCAGAATCATGGTGCCGTGGTCTTGCTTGAGTTTCAGTAAGGTCTTCCCCACCAAAGGAATGGGAGGATAAGCATATAGGAGGCCGTTCCCCCAATGGAGGAGAAAGGCATCCGGCGCCAGTCTGCCGTGTGCCTGTAGTCTGGAACAGAACAGAGGCAGCTTGTGATTGGTCTGAGAGGCGAAAAGGTCCACCGAGGGGTGCCCCACTCTCGGAAGATCTTGCGTACCACTCTGGAATGGAGCGACCACTCGTGCGGTTGCATAACTCTGCTCGGCCTGTTGGCCAGACTGTTGTTTACGCCTGCCAGGTATGTGGCTTGGAGAAACATGCCAAACTGGCAGGCCCAACGCCACATCCTGATGGCTTCCTGACACAGAGGGCGAGATCCAGTGCCCCCCTGCTTGTTGATGTAATACATTGCAACCTGATTGTCTGTCCGAATTTGGATGATTTGGTAGGACAGCCGATCCCTGAAGGCCTTCAGTGCGTTCCAGACCACTCAGAGCTCCAGGAGGTTGTGTGGAGCCCATCAACATGAGCGCCCCGCCCCACCCCAGGCGAGATGCATCCGTCGTGAGCACCTTCGTGGGCTGCGGAATTTGGAATGGACGTCCCAGGGTCAAATTGGTCCGATTTGTCCACCAGTGCAGCGAGTTGCGGTAACCGATGGACAGGTGGATGACATCTTCTAGATTCCCGGTGGCTTGGCACCACTGGGAAGCTAGGGTCCATTGAGCAGATCTCATGTGAAGACAAGCCATGGGAGTCACGTGGACCGTAGAGGCCATATGGCCCAGGAGTCTCAACATCTGCCGAGCTGTGATCTGCTGAGACGCTCTGGTCTGGGAAGCGAGGGACAGGAGATTCTGAGCCCTCGTCTCAGGAAGAGCTCCTATGAATTTCAGAGATTGAACTGGCTGGAGATGGGACTTCGGGTAATTTATCACAAACCCCAGCAGCTCCAGGTGAATAGTACACTGCATGGACCGAAGAGCGCCTGCCTCTGAGGTGCTCTTCACCAGCCAATCATCGAGATACGGGAACACGTGCACCCCCAGCTTGCGTAGGTACGCCGCAACCACCACGAGACACTTCGTGAACACCCATGGTGCAGAGGCGAGCCCAAAGGGCAGCACACAATACTGAAAGTGCCGTGTCCCCAGACGGAATCGTAGATACTGTCTGTGGGCTGGCAGTATCGGGATGTGAGTATAAGCATCCTTTCTCCGAGCACAAGCAGGCGGCTTGTTCTCACTGATGGGTGACGTCCACGGCAGCCCCCTCCAACCGGAAACTTCACTAGCAAAGGCCTCTGCTAGTCCTCGCGCGCCCATGCGCACCGCGCATGCGCGGCTGTCTTCCCGCCCAAACCGGCTCGTGTTCGTCAGTCTTCTTTTGTCCGCGCTCGGGACGGTCGTGTTTTGCTGCTGTTTCGTGCCCCTCAAGTTGACCCTCGCGCGTCTTCGCGATTTTCATAAAAAAAAAAAAAAAAAGATACCTTTTGGTCTTTGTCCCTTCCCGTGTGTCCAGTTTGTTTTCCCCGGCGTAAGTTTCCTTTCGCTATCGGGGTAGGCCTGTTTCGTGGCCTCGGTACGGGTTTTTTTCTCTCTCTCCCTTATCTTTGGTGCCTTCGTCGCCATCACGAATTTTGATTTCGCCGGCATAATTTTTCCGCCCATGTCATGAACGTCTCCCAGCGGCTTCAAGAAGTGCACCCAGTGCGCCCGGGTAATCTCGCTCACTGATAGGCACGCTTCGTGTCTTCAGTGTCTGGGGGCTGGGCACCGCCCGCAGGCCTGTAGTCTTTGTGCTCTTTTACAGAACAGGACTCAGGTAGCGAGATTGGCCCAGTGGAACGCGTTGTTCTCGGGCTCTTCGTTGACAACAGCACCGGAGGCATCGAGTGCATCGACGTCGACAGCATCGAAGTCTTCGACCTCGGCATCAACGGCATCGAGGTTTCGACCCTCTGCATCGTCGGTACCGAGACATCGGAAGGCTGCATCGGCGTTGGTGGTACCGGGACCTCCACTGTTGCTGATGTCGTCGGACGGTGCTGCTTCGACTGGAGTGCAGGTGAGGGCTGTCCATTCCCCTGCTGGTGGCGGTGAGCCTTCGGGTGGGTCTCCTCCTGCCCTGAGGGCTCCTGCGGTACAGCCCCCCCGAGACCGGCCTTCTTCGGCCTCGGCACCGAGGAAGCGACGGCTGGATTCTACGTCCTCCTCGTCGGTACCGGGAAGCTCCGGTGACATGCTTCGTTTGAAGAAATCAAAGAAGCACGACACCGGTCTCCTTCCCGCCTCGGTACCGAGAGCTCTTGGTCGCCGATGGAGTCGGCACCCAGTAGGCATCGGCACCGAGAGGATCGCTCACCCTCTGTTCAGGAGGTGTCGATGCGCTCCACCTTGGACAGCCCGGAACCGCCTCCACGCCCAGAACAGACTCTGACCTCGACGCCAGCATCGGCTTCCATGTCTTTCTCCACAGCCGCTCTGCACGAGAGTCTCCGGGCCGTTCTCCCAGAGATCCTGGGAAACCTGTTGCGCCCTCCCCTCCGGTACCGGGGGTGCTTGCGCCACGGTACCGTCGAGCGAGGCACCGGCTGGCCCTTTGCCCGGTGGTGAGGTCTCCGACATCGGTACCGCTTGCTGTACCGGTGGCCGCCGCCTCCCAGGAAGACTCCCGACGATGTCGGTGGAAGGAGCTTCGCCGGTGCTGGCGAGGGAGTCTAACTCTCGACGTTTCCACCGTGGCCATGTTTCCACGGAGTTGAGTCGGGCACGGCTTCAGACACAGGTTCACGAACTTGTGTCTGATACCGATGGTGAGGCCTCGTGGGAGGAGGAGGAGGACATCAGATATTTCTCTGATGAGGAGTCTGATGGCCTTCCTTCTGATCCCACTCCCTCCCCTGAAAGGCAGCTTTCTCCTCCCGAGAGTCTGTCTTTCGCGGCCTTTGTCCGGGAGATGTCTACAGCCATCCCCTTCCCGGTGGTTGTGGAGGATGAGCCCAGGGCTGAAATGTTTGAGCTCTTGGACTATCCTTCTCCACCTAAGGAAGCATCCACTGTACCCATGCATCATGCCCTAAAAAAGACATTGCTGGCGAACTGGACCAAGCCTTTAACTAATCCCCACATTCCCAAGAAGATCGAGTCCCAGTACCGGATCCATGGGGACCCAGAGCTGATGCGCACTCAGTTGCCTCACGACTCTGGTGTGGTGGATCTGGCCCTAAAGAAGGCTAAGAGTTCTAGGGAGCATGCTTCGGCGCCCCTGGGCAAGGACTCTAGAACCTTAGACTCCTTTGGGAGGAAGGCCTACCATTCTTCAATGCTCGTGGCCAAGATTCAGTTCTACCAGCTCTACACGAGCATTCACATGCGGAACAATGTGCGTCAGTTGGCGGGCTTGGTGGACAAGCTCCCTTCTGAGCAAGCCAAGCCGTTTCAGGAGGTGGTCAGGCAGCTGAAGGCGTGCAGAAAATTCCTGGCCAGAGGGGTATATGATACCTTTGATGTTGCGTCCAGGGCCGCTGCTCAAGGTGTGGTGATGTGCAGACTCTCATGGCTGCGTGCCTCCGACCTGGAGAATAGAATCCAGCAGCGGATTGCGGACTCCCCTTGCTGAGCGGACAACATTTTTGGAGAAAAAGTCGAACAGGTGGTAGAGCAGCTCCACCAGCGGGATAACGCGTTCGACAAATTCTCCCGCCGGCAGCCTTCAGCATCTACCTCTTCAGCTAAACGTTTTTATGGGGGAAGGAGGACTGTTCCCTACTCTTCTGTTAAGCGTAGGCACAATCCTCCCTCTCGACAGCCTGCGGTCCAGGCTAAGCCCCAGCGCGCTCGCTCTCGTCAGCAGCGTGCGCCTCAGCAAGGCCCCACAGCTCCCCAGCAAAAGCAGGGGGCGAGCTTTTGACTGGCTCCAGAAGAGCATAGCCGATGTCAAAGTGTCTGTGCCGGGCGATCTGCTGGTCGGGGGGAGGTTGAAAGTTTTTCACCAAAGGTGGCCTCATAACCTCCGACCAGTGGGTCCTCCAAATAGTCCGGCAAGGATACACCCTCAATTTGGCCTTGAAACCTCCAAATTGCCCACCGGGAGCTCAATCCTTCAGCTTCCAGCACAAGCAGGTACTTGCAGAGGAACTCTCCGCCCTTCTCAGCGCCAATGCGGTCGAGCCCGTGCCATCCGGACAAGAAGGGCTGGGATTCTATTCCAGGTACTTCCTTGTGGAAAAGAAAACAGGGGGGATGCGTCCCATCCTAGACCTAAGGGCCATGAACAAATATCTAGTCAAGGAAAAGTTCAGGATGCTTTCCCTGGACACCGTTCTTCCCATGATTCAGCAAAACGATTGGCTATGCTCTCTGGACTTAAAGGATGCTTATACACACATCCCGATACTGCCAGCCCACAGACAGTATCTTCGATTTTGTCTGGGATCACGCCACTTCCAGTACTGTGTGCTACCCTTTGGGCTCGCCTCTGCGCCCAGAGTGTTCACAAAGTGCCTAGCTGTGGTAGCAGCAGCGCTTCGCAGGCTCGGAGTGCACGTGTTCCCTTATCTCGACGATTGGCTAGTGAAGAACACTTCCGAGGCAGGAGCTCTACAGTCCATGCAGATGACTATTCGCCTCCTGGAGCTACTAGGGTTTGTGATAAATTATCCAAAGTCCCACCTTCTCCCAGTACAGAGCCTCAAATTCATAGGAGCTCTGCTGGATTCTCGGACTGCTCGGGCCTATCTCCCGGACACGAGGGCCAACAATCTGCTGTCCCTCGTCTCCCAGGTACGAGCATCTCAGCAGATCACAGCTCGGCCGATGTTGAGATTGCTTGGCTACATGGCCTCCACAGTCCATGTGACTCCCATGGCACGCCTTCACATGCGATCTGCTCAATGGACCCTAGCTTCCCAGTGGTTTCAGGCTGCTGGGGATCTAGAGGACATGATCCACCTGTCCACGAGTTTTCTCGAATCCCTGTATTGGTGGACAATTTGGACCAATTTGACTCTGGGACGCCCCTTCCAAATTCCTCAGCCACAAAAGGTGCTGACTACGGATGCGTCTCTCCTGGGGTGGGGAGCTCATGTCGATGGACTTCACACCCAAGGAAGCTGGTCCCTCCAGGAACGCGATCTGCAGATCAATCTCCTGGAGTTACGAGCGATCTGGAACGCTCTGAAGGCTTTCAGAGATCGGCTGTCCCATCAAATTATCCAAATTCAGACAGACAACCAGGTTGCCGTGTATTACATCAACAAGCAGGGGGGCACCGGATCTCGCCCCCTGTGTCAGGAAGCCGTCAGCATGTGGCTCTGGGCTCGCCGTTACGGCATGTGGCTCCAAGCCACATATCTGGCAGGCGTAAACAACAGTCTGGCCGACAGGTTGAGCAGGATTATGCAACCTCACCAGTGGTCGCTCAACTCCAGAGTGGTGCGCCAGATTTTCCAAGTGTGGGGCACCCCCTTGGTAGATCTCTTCGCATCGCGAGCCAACCACAAGGTCCCTCAGTTCTGTTCCAGACTTCAGGCCCACGGTTGACTGGCATCGGATGCCTTCTTCCTGGACTGGGGGGAGGGTCTGCTGTATGCTTATCCTCCCATACCTCTGGTGGGGAAGACTTTGTTGAAACTCAAGCAAGACCGGGGCACCATGATTCTGATTGCTCCCTTTTGGCCGCGTCAGATCTGGTTCCCTCTTCTTCTGGAGTTGTCCTCCGAAGAACCGTGGAGATTGGAGTGTTTTCCGACCCTCATCACACAGGACGAAGGGGCGCTTCTGCATCCCAACCTCCGGTCTCTGGCTCTCACGGCCTGGATGTTGAGAGCGTAGACTTTGCCTCTTTGGGTCTGTCGGAGGGTGTCTCCCAGGAAAGATTCCACTAAGAGGAGTTACTTCTTTTTATGGAGGAGGTTTACCGTCTGGTGTGACAGCAAGGCCTTAGATCCTCGCTCCTGTCCTACACAGACCCTGCTTGAATACCTTCTGCACTTGTCTGAGTCTGGTCTCAAGACCAACTCTGTAAGGGTCCACCTTAGCGCAATCAGTGCATACCATTACCGTGTGGCAGGTAAGCCGATCTCAGGACAGCCTTTAGTTGTTCGCTTCATGAGAGGTTTGCTTTTGTCAAAGCCCCCCGTCAAACCTCCTACTGTGTCATGGGATCTCAATGTCGTTCTCACCCAGCTGATGAAACCTCCTTTTGAGCCACTGAACTCCTGCCATCTGAAGTACTTGACCTGGAAGGTCATTTTCTTGGTGGCAGTTACTTTAGCTCGTAGAGTCAGTGAGCTTCAGGCCCTGGTAGCCCAGGCCCCTTACACCAAATTTCATCATAACAGAGTAGTCCTCCGCACTCACCCTAAGTTCTTGCCAAAGGTTGTGTCGGAGTTCCTTCTTAACCAGTCAATTGTCTTGCCAACATTCTTTCCCCGTCCTCATTCCTGCCCTGCTGAACGTCAGCTGCACACATTGGACTGCAAGAGAGCATTGGCCTTCTATCTGGAGCGGACACAGCCCAACAGACAGTCCGCCCAATTGTTTGTTTCTTTTGATCCCAACAGGAGGGGAGTGGCTGTGGGGAAACGCACCATATCCAATTGGCTAGTAGATTGCATTTCCTTCACTTACGCCCAGGCTGGGCTAGCTCTTGAGGGTCATGTCACAGCTCACAATGTCAGAGCCATGGCTGCGTCAGTGGCCCACTTGAAGTCAGCCACTATTGAAGAGATCTGCAAAGCTGCGACGTGGTCATCTGTCCACACATTCACATCTCATTACTGCCTGCAGCAGGATACCCGACGCGACAGTCGGTTCGGGCAGTCAGTGCTTCAGAATCTGTTCGGAGTTTAGAATCCAACTCCACCCCCCTAGGCCCATGTTTATTCTGTTCCAGGCTACACTCTTAGTTAGTTGGATAAGTTTTTAGGTCAATCTCAGTTATGTCCTCGCCCTTGCGAGGCCCAATTGACCATGTTTGTTGTTTTGAGTGAGCCTGGGGGCTAGGGATACCCCATCAGTGAGAACAAGCAGCCTGCTTGTCCTCGTAGAAAGCGAATGCTACATACCTGTAGAAGGTATTCTCAGAGGACAGCAGGCTGATTGTTCTCACAAACCCGCCCGCCTCCCCTTTGGAGTTGTGTCTTCCCTTGTCTTTGTCTTGCTACATAAGGGACTGACGAACACGAGCCGGTTCGGGCGGGAAGACAGCTGCGCATGCGCGGTGCGCGAGGACTAGCAAAGGCCTTTGCTAGTGAAGTTTCCGGTTGAAGGTGGCTGCCGTGGACGTCACCCATCAGTGAGAACAATCAGCCTGCTGTCCTCGGAGAATACCTTCTACAGGTATGTAGCATTCGCTTTAAATACAGGGAACAAAGCCAATCGTCTTTCTGAATCATGGGGAGAAGGGTGCCCAAGGAAAGCATCCTGAACTTTTCTCGCACCAGATACCTGTTCAGGCCTCTCAGGTCTAGGATGGGGCGCATCCCCCCTGTTTTCTTTTATTATTTATTTATTTATTTATTATTTTTTTCCACAAGAAAGTACCTGGAATAGAATCCCTGCCCTTCATGCCCGGGTGGCACGGGCTCAACCACATTGGCACTGAGAATGGCGGAAAGTTCCTCTGCAAGTACCTGCTTGTGATGGGAGCTGAAGGATTGGGCTCCCGGTGGGCAATTTGGTGGAGTGGAGACCAAATTCAGGGTGTATCCGCACCATTTGGAGAACCCACTGATCGGAGGTTATAAGAGGCCACCTTTGGTGAAAAACTTTCAACCTCCCCCCGACCGGCAGGCCGTCCGGCACGGATACTGCAATGGCGGCTATGTTCCCATGGATCCAGTCAAAAGTCCGTCCCCTGCTTTTGCTGTGGAGGCGCAGGGGGCTGCTTAGGCGCACGCTGTTGACGGGATCGAGCGCGCTGGGACTGTCCCTGTGCCTGAGGAGGCTTTCGGGCCGGCTGTGTGTACCTACGCTTGCTGTAGGCATAGGGTGCAGCCTGCCGGGCCTGGGAAAAACGTCCACCTGCAGAGGTGGATGCTGAAGGCGCCCGGTGGGAGAGCTTTACCCGCTGGTGTAGTTGGTCCACCAACTGCTCGACCTTCTCGCCAAAAATGTTATCCCCCCGGCAAGGGACATCAGCCAGCCGCTGCTGGGTGCGGTTGTCCAGGTCAGAGGCACGCAGCCAGGAGAGTCTGCGCATCATTATACCTTGGGCCGCAGCTCGAGATGCCACAGGTGTCATAGATACCACCCCTGGACAGGAACTTTCTGCACACCTTCAGCTGCCTGACCACCTCCTGAAAAGGCCTGGACTGCTCCGGGGGGAGCTTGTCGACCAGGTCCGCCAGTTGCCGCACATTATTCCGCATGTGGATGCTCGTGTACAGCTGTTATGATTGGATGCGGGTCACGAGCATGGAAGATTGGTAGGCCTTCTTCCCAAACGAGTCCAGAGTGCGAGACTCCCGCCCAGGGGGCGCCGAGGCGGTATCCCTCGAACTCCGTGCTCTCTTGAGAGCAGAGTCCACGACCGCCGCGTCATGAGGCAATTGAGGCCACATCAACTCTGGGTCTGAGTGGATTCTGTATTGGGACTCCACTTTCTTGGGGATGGTGGGATTAGATAGTGGCTTCAACCAGTTCCGAAGCAGTGTCTCCTTAAGGACATTGTGCAACGGCACCGTGGAAGACTCTCTAGGTGGTGATGGATAGTCGAGGACTTTGAGCATCTCCGCTCTCGGCTCATCCACAGTAACCACGGGGAAGGGAATGCTGATAGACATATCCCTGACAAAAGAGGCAAAGGAGAGGCTCTCAGGAGGCAAGAGCTTCCTCTCCGGTGAAGGAGTGGGGTCGGAGGGAAGGCCCACAGACTGCTCTGAGGAGAAATATCTGGGGTCCTCCTCCTCCCCCCACGAGGCCTCTTCCTCGGTGTCGGACATGAGCTCTCGCAGCTCAGACCGCAACCGGGCCCGTCTCGACTGCGAGGAACCACGTCCTCGATGATGGCGTCGAGCGGTGGACTCCCGCGCCGGCGGGGACAAAGCTCCCTCCATCGATGTCGACGGGGACTCCACCTGAGTGGCGGTCGACACCGGTGCCGCAAGCGGCGTCGGAGGCCTCAGTATCGGGCCAGAGCCCACCGGCGCCTCCATCAACGGCGCCGGGGGCGCAAGCACCCCCGGTGCCGGCAGAGCCTGGCGCATCAGACCTTCCAGGATCCCGGGAAGGATGGCTCGGAGGCACTCGTCAAGGCCCGCTGTCGGGAAAGGCAGGGGGCCGGTGTGGGTGCCGGAAGCTGCTCGGGTCCAGGAGACGGTACCGAGATACCCGCGGACCCACGCAGCGACATCTCTTCGACCGAGGGGGAACTCTCCTCCCCGCACTGCCGCTTCCTGGGTGTCGAGTCGTCCCTTGATGTCCCGGAGCTGCCAGTTCCGTGCGCCGTGGGCGACCGATTACGGTGCTTCTTGGCTTTCTTGCGATGTCCGTCATCGGCGCTCCGCGGAAGAGACGAGGAGGAGGTGGAGCCCCCCCCGGCCTCAAGGTATCGGATCCGACAGGGTTCGATCCCGATGGCCCTGAGCAGCGGGAGTGCCTGGGGCAGACTGCCCACGCGGCCACTCACCACCGCCGTTGCCGACGGGCCAAAGGTACCTGTGCTCCTGGGGTCGATGCCATCGGTACCGGCACCGAAGACCCGGCCGTCGACACCAATGCCGTCGAGGTCGACGTCGAAGGGCCGGCGCAAGTTCCAATAAGACGGTCCCGCAGAACTTGCCTTGCCACCTGCGTCCACTTCCTTAAGCCGAGACACAAGGTGCATGTCTTGGAATTATGCTCCGGGCTGAGGCACTGGAGGCACCAAGCGTATCGGTCTGCGAGATCTGCCGGCCGCACCGACCACACTTCTTGAATCCGCTCTGGACCTTCGAGGACATTGACGGAAAAATCGCATCAGCGAAATCAAAATCGTCGATGGTGGTGGTGAAAAGCACACCTGAAAAAGAAAGAACCGACCGCGACGACGCACCCTCGCGACTAAGAATGACGAGGAAAACTTTTTCGTTTTTTTTTTAAAGAAAAATAAATGCAAACGCGTACACGACAAAGAAAAAACCACGGGCTAGGCCGCAATCCGGTTTCCGGGGCTAAGAGAGAGACGTGAATACGTCTCTCTCCAGCGCGGAACGGAAAAAAACTGAGCGGGAACGGTCGCGCACGGACGGGAAGACAGCCGCGCATGCGCGGTGGGCGTGCCCTGCGTGCGGGACCGCCCGCAAAGTTTTTCTTCCGGTTGGTGGGGGCTGCCGTGGACGTCAACCCAGTCGTGAGAACAAGCAGCCTGCTTGTTCTCGGAGAAAATTAGTTACCTGATAATTTTCTTTCCATTAGTCCCAACAGATCAATCCAGAGGCCCACCCTGAGATTTACAGTTGGTTACGTTGTTCTAGTTTGTTTGGTTTTCAGGTTCTAGGTTATTGATTATGTTTCAACAAAGGTTGGAGCAAATTTTTTTACTTGCTGTGAGCTGCCCCCCTCCCCACCAAAAAAACAATCCAGCACTACTCCTGAAGCATGCATTATGACATTAAGCAGGACTGGAGATAGTGGTGAACACTGGGATACTCCACAGTTAACTGACCATTTCTTGGACCGAACTCCATTCATTTTAACTTGATATATGAGCTAAAAGGCCAGAAAACCAGGACAAGACATTTCTCACCAAAACCCAGTCACTCATGGCATGCAATAACAGATCACGGTCCACAAAATAAAAGGCACTCGACAAACTGAAGTACAGTCTCAATTATCCGACCATCTGGCAGATCCCACCGGTGATATCACATTTCTTTTAAAAATCTTTTAGAACAATTTTTGAAAATTGGGAACTCTATGCTTTTGTTTACACATTGTTTGAGGGATGTATGCAGTGTTTTCTGTATGTAATCCCCCAGTATAATGGGGATTACTTAAGGACAAGCGAGCTTTGAGGGTGAACAAGATCCAACCCTAGAGGATGTGTATTCTAGGTAAGTTGCAGAGGGAAATGTTCTTGGTTGTTGAGTGACATTAGGGGTATAGTGTAGATATAATAAATGTTGATATTGCACTGAACACATGGTCTTTGGTTGCCTTCACCCCCATAAGGGGTATCCAGGAAAGGCCAGATAAGTTAAGGCTTGAGTGTAAGGGGGAGTTATTGTTAGCCAACGGCAGTAACTGGAACAGTAGAGTGCTCTGGGTGGGTAAAGGGGAGCCCAGCCTGGGAGCCAGAGCAGGGAAGAGCCTGTGAAGGGCCAGAGGGAGCAACTCAGAGAAGTGTAGCTCTGGAAGTGAGGACAGACAGAGAGGTCTGATTGTGACAACCAACACTACAAGTACAGCCTTGGATTATTTTTGACCAAATTGATGGGTAATGCACAGGAGCAGTTGTAAATGTGTACATAGAGACTACTAATTCTATGGATATATACCAGAGGGGGAAATCATCCATGTGCTCCTTGAGAAACTTACCTGTTAGATGTAAATTGTTTTCGAAGCTACAAGAAATGTTTGTCCCCAGAAATATGAAGTTAGATTTAAGTTGCAGAGTTCCAGTTAAGTTTGGTTTTGCATAAAATTACAAATTCTTGATGTGGAAAGTGTTCCTTTGGAATGAAAGCGAGTTACATTGCTCCTAGATTATTAAAGTTGTGCTCAGTAGAACCATGGCTTAACAGGCCAAGGCCTTCCAGGTTCTTATCTGGCTCCACATGTATATGTGTGTTTGTGGCCAGGGTCAGGGGTGCCCGATAGCAAGAGCTCGTTTGTGCCCCAGGATGCTATGCTGGGTGTAAGACCCGGGTTACATGTATTATCGAGCAATGGGTCGGTCCTGTTTACATCAAGTAATCAAGACTGTACTGTAAGACCATCTGCCTACCCCTACTCAGTAAGGATTTCCCAGGACTCAAGATGGATCTGAGCTTCCAAACATATTATAAGCTATAAACTTCTACTGCTTGCCATCTTCTGGTCACCCATCCACTTCCTCCTCCTCTTCTTATGGGAAACAAGTTATACATCTTCAGACTATGATTCACTTAATAGTTTCTAGCATTGCTATTTTTAGTCCCTGAAATGTGCAATTGCATGCAAAGATTCAGGCATTCCTGGTCAAAATGTGTGTGTCACTGACACATCCTTTACACAGTACAAAGCTAATACATGAAATCTTTCTGAAAATTTTAATGCATAATTTGCTGTTATTTCCAGATTCAAAATAAGGAAATGATGAATATGGCAGGTACAAAAGTTTGGACACCCCGTCAATCAGTATTTTATAACACCTGCTTTTGACAGCTTTCAAATGTTAGTTGTAAGTCAGCTAAGAGTCTTTGCATTCCTCCTTTGGAATTTTTTCACACGCTCCTTGCATGCCCTGCCTGTAAGTTTTTCATGCTTGATTCCGAGATATGTTTTGGAGCGCTGTCTTACGAAATATCCAACCTCTTTTCAACTTCAATTTCTTCACTGCCTGTGGGAAATTAACTTCTATGATTTTTTTTTAAATTCAAATCTCTTTATTGAATTTTAGTTTATAACAAACAATATAACCATAACCAAGAGCCACATGAAATATGAGTATCCACAAGCAAATGAAGCCCAGCTTATTCCATTTAGCCAAGGATAAGTTCTAGGATATGTTAATAATTAATTGAATCCATCCATCCTTCCACCCACACCATTGGCTGCTACAAATACCCAAAGAATAACAGACCCCACTCTGTACTGAACAGTTGGCGAGGTGCATTTATCTTTAAATTCGTTATTGTGCAGTTGAGGATGAACAGTTCAATTTTCAGTGCATTAGTCTAAAACATTTCCTTGATTTCAACAGTTCCACATAGCTTCCATTTCTTAACAGTGTTTCTGACAATTCAAAATTACAAGCTGGAAGCATTCACAATTATTTTTGTAAAAATAAAAATTTCCTTTGTTTTGTAACAGTGAGTTATCTTCATTTTCAGTTGCTTTGAGAAGTTATTGGTTGTTTAAAGTAGACAGAATTAGGACAGAGGTTAAAAGGGTCAGAATATTTGTTCAACTGTGGAATAGACCTAATTGAAAGTCTAATGGGTTACTAAACTGTTTGGGCCATAACTTTTAAGTAGCAATGAACTAACTGGAAAGGTATCTAAACCTCTGTACCTGCCATATTTATTATTTTCATTTGTTAAAATCAGTAAATAGTGATTATGCATTAAAACTCACAGAATGTCATTTAACTTTGTATATTTCACAGAACCCCAAAATGAAAAGAAACTGACACAACCTCTACATAGTAAAATTTAACCAGGACTGCTTAAACATTTGCATACAACTGTTATAAAGGTAGTCACAGCAAAATGTTATCACTTAGCGTTTTATATTTACTAATATAGTGCTGTGCCTTAGGAATTCAAACCTATATTAATATTTGCCCAAGAACAACCCGTAATTTACAGACCTATTTACATCCTGTTTAATCCATGCCCTAATTGTAGGGCACCTGGATGTTAGTTCACTAAGTACAATATATGCAGAACAATATTCGATTTGCTCTTCATAAACCACATTCATTAACAATTGAAGTTATGGACATTTAACTTTTAAAGGCTTGTTTACTGTAGGTCAACAGCTACAAAATATTATTTGGTATATGCCTAGTAGAACTGCATTCATCACAAGAAGAAACACGAATTATGCCCGTTTTTACTGTCATACAACACGCAGGTACTAAGAAAACAGTTTTCTGAAATGCCTCAAGTCCTTGCAATATGATGACAGATATAAGATTACGTATTGCTTACTTTTTTCAGAAAGCTCTGATTTTGTATGTCTAAACTGGAATATATTTGGTTGAGTTTTTCTTAGTTTTAGACAGACAATTAGCTCAGGGTCAGGTAGTGCTGAGATTTCCCTTAGTGATTTCTGTTAAATTTAAAAGACAACTGACTTTATGTTTATCGTAGAGAGCCACCTCAGTATGAAATTCACTGCCTACCAATTATTAGATCATTAAAGGTGTAGCTGCCTCTCAGTAAACAGCTGAAAACTGTTTTCTGTTTAAAAAAATATGGTTGTGAGTAGTTTTAGCTTTATAATTGTAAATTCCCAAATTTTCTCTGTCTTTAGTTTGTTATCTGAACTGAGAAGGTTTTGTGGAATACAAGATTGTTGTGTAACATAATGTACAGATTGTTGCTGCTTGTCTCAGAAGTATCTCTACAATAAATGTATCTGGTCAGTTGTCTCAATGATAGATGTATTTTTGTATCCTTAACTTCTGCTCCAGATTCCCATCTTGTATTGAGATGTGTATATATATATATATATATATATATATATATATATATATATATATATTTCTCTTTTGTGTAGTATTGCTCATAATTTATTATACACCACATAGAGCATTTCTATGATATGTGCGAATTAGAAATATATAATAAATAATCAAAGGAAGTCATGGCTAGTGGAAGGAATTTGATCATCTTTAAATAAATAAATATGATTTAACTTGGTTGTGAACACAATCACGTGTGTGGCTCTGAGAAAGCTCCTATGCCAGAGGAGCAATCAATCACTTCTAAACCAGAAAATAACCTAGTTCACAAGTCTACAGTCTGTAAACTCCTCCAGGCTGAAATCACTGCACACCACAAGTTTATTGCTAATCACAGGCAATGCGTTAATGTTTCAGATGATTTCTGGTATTCATATGTATCAAAAAATGAAAAATAATGCAAGGAATTTTTGATTCTTCTATACATACAAGGAAAGACCAAAGCAATTTCATTAACTAACTCGGGTCTAGACACGGAATTGGGCAAGTTTGGTCAGTCAGAAGAATATAAATATAATTTGTTTTTAAAAACACACCAAGATTTTAATAGATGGAAATTACCATCCACACAAGAAAGTCTTTGCCCTGTAACACTGACTCTTGGTTACATAATGTACCAAACCTTCAAAAAGTGATGTTACACTGCTTTTCTTAGCTAACCATCACTACAGTGACTAACCAGTCAACCTGGGCGTTTACAAGCCTGAGAAGGGTGAGGGAGTTCAGCAAGGTTCACATATTGCAGAGGCAGCTGTGGTTAGCATTCCACGAAGCATCACCGCTGCAGGGAGGTAGGGAAACAGAAGAAATACCCAGGCCCAGAAGGCTCTGCTCACTATCAAGACAAGAAAGGGCTGAGGCCCAGGGGAGAATGGAGCACACAGTGCAGACCAATAACTGCTGCTGCTTACTACACTGATAAGATGGCAAAGGCACCCGTAACTCAAAATGCACTCATAGTGCAAGAGGTACAGAGTGACCGGAAGCAAGCAAGTATTGGATTAGATGTGCACAGGCAGCCCAATGGCCTCGCTCATTAGCAGGGACCTTTACCACCTGAGGCACTAGGGCTAGGCGATGCAACTGCGACATATAATGTATGTACAAGAAGGAGCAGAGACCGAGGCCATCACATGTCTAAAGAGGTTACAGAATACCAGCTACTGGAAACTGTAGGCATCACTACAGACCAGTGTGTACCTGTGGGTCTCAGCTCTCTACTCAGCTGTTCATGAGCAGGCTGCTGAAACACGAAGCTAACAGAGATATGCTGAGTATAGTTCCACGAAGTTTAACATTCAGAACCTCATTCCATTCCTCCACCATTACCTAGAGGACACAGACCATTGCCCTATACTTCAGGCAGGCCTTGTTAACGGATAGCACACACTGCTTTAGTGGCAGGCACTGTCAGGAAGGGGAACAGAGAACCACCCTGCTCCGACTGCAGGAAGAAAACAAGAACAAGCAAAATAGAGGGAAGCTCCAGGGCTGCTTTCAGAGTTCATTTCTTTGATCACACCAGTCAATGTCAAATTAATATAAAAATGTGGAGGCTGTCCCAAGAAAATGTAGCAGGTAAAGATAACAGACACAAACACACCAAGTGCAGATAAATATAGAGTTTGGGTGGTGAGCACCAGTAATACTGCCTGTCCTTTGTAAGGACAAGAAAGAAATCAATAACATCAGGAAACCTTAACACAGAGTCTTCCCCAAAAATGGGCACTTAGCTCCATCTGTTTCCAAAAAACCCCCACAAAAATCCTATAGATCAGAACTAGCGCTGCTGAAGATGGTGTCCACAAAGCAATTCAGGAAGCCAGTGGCCTCTCAGCATGACTACTCTGCACCAAGTCAGACAAACCAGTGTCCAGGGAGCCTGGCTGGGCCTCACCTTCTATCTCTAGCACAGTAAAAACAGGTCTCTCTGCCTTTTGTAAAAGAATCACTTTGTTGACTCAAAAACTTTACAAATTTGGCTACAGTTGTCTGTGGAGTGTTGAAATTGCGCTGCTTTCATGTTTGTTTCGATATTGCTGCCATCGACATGTGTGAGTTGAGTCCAGCTGCTTACTCCATAATGGCACGGTACAGGGCTGGCTCAATGTAATCCTCTCGATATCGCGAGTTGATGACTCTCTGTCTCTTTGCTTCTTGCTTGACTTCCTTCTCGGTGAAGATCTCTGTGAAGCGCATATCAGAGGCCACAGACTGTGGAAGGAGAAGCAGGAATTAGAAGTGGATTTCTTCCACCCTCCTCCACTACAAGCATAAATAATTACTAAGTTACCATTTCCTGTGCCATCAAAGGAATAAATCTTGCATTATTTATTTAGAGTTGCCCTTATAGAAGGAAAAAGGTGAAATGGAAGGCAACCAAAAGTTATTCTGGTTTCTGACTTCATCACCTTCACTGCTAAGCACAATTCTGAGCAAAGAGTATATCTTTTTCTACAAGGCAAAAAATAAGAACCTTTTTCACCGGCCACCTCTTTTCATTTTAAAATTAAACTCTATAGAACAGGAATAATTTGAACCTATCCAGATTTTGCGGTGACACATGATGAGGTGTAGCCAGTTATCAATAAAGCGAAGATACTTACCTGTAGCAGGTATTCTCCGAGGACAGCAGGTTGATTGTTCTCACAACTGGGTCGATGTCCGCGGCGGCCCTGGAACCAGTAAACATTTTGCAAACAAAATAAAGAAAACTTTGTGGAACGTTCCGTTGCGCGAGCAACGCGAACCGCGCATGCGCGAACGTCTTCCCGCCTGTCGTGCGGGCGTGCCTCTGTAGTTTAATCAAAAAGCATAAACACAGGAATAACAACAACTCCAAAGGGGAGGAGGGCAGATTTGTGAGAACAATCAACTTGCTGTCCTCGGAGAATACCTGCTACAGGTAAGTATCTTCGCTTTCTCCGAGGACAAGCAGGCTGCTTGTTCTCACAACTGGGGTATCCCTAGCATACAAGCTCACCCAAAACAATGAACACTGGTCAACTGGGCCTCGCAACAGCGAGGACATAACAAAGATTGACCTGAAACCAAAATGATCTAACTGAGAGTGCAGCCTGGAACAGAATCAAAATGGGTCTAGCGGGGTGGAGTTGGATTCTAAACCCCAAATAAATTCTGCAGCACCGCCTGCCCAAACTGACTATCGCATCGGGAATCTTGCTGAAGGCAGTAGTGAGATGTGAATGTGTGGACTGATGACCACGTCGCAGCCTTGCAAATCTCTTCAATGGAGGCCGACTTTAAGTGGGCCACTGACGCAGCCATGGCTCTAACATTAGGAGCCGTGACGTGACCCTGTAAAGTCATCCCAACTTGGGCATAAGTGAAAGAAATGCAATCTGCTAGCCAACTGGAGATTTTCTTTCAATCCCAACAGGAGAGAAGTTGCCATCGGAAAACGCACAAACAACTGGGCGGACTGTCTGAAGGGCTTTGTCTGCTCCACGTAAAAGTCCAATGCTCTCTTGCAGTCCAAGATATGTAAACTGCTTTCACCAGGGCGGGTAGGAGGATGGGGAAAAAATGTTGGCAAGACAATTGACTGGTTCAGATGGAACTCTGACACCACCTTTGGCAGGAACTTAGGATGCATGCAGAGGACTACTCTGTTGTGATGAAATTTTATATAAGGTGCATGAACTACCAAGGCCTGAAGCTCACTGACTCTACAAGCTGAAGTAACAGCCACCAAGAAAATGACCTTCCAGGTCAAGTACTTCAGATGGCAGGAATTCAGTGGCTCAAAAGGAGCTTTCATCAGCTGGGTGAGAACGACGTTGAGATCCCATGACACTGGTGGAGGTTTGACAAGGGACTTTGACAAAGGCAAACCTCTCATAAAGCGAACAACTAAAGCTGTCCGGAAATCGGCTTTCCTTCTACACGGAGATGATAAGCACTAATTGCACTAAGGTGAACTCTTACGGAGTTGGTCTTGAGACTAGACTCGTCTGACAAGTGTAGAAGGTAATCAAGCAGGGTCTGTCTAGGACAAGAAAGAGGATCTAGGGTCTTGCTGTCACACCAGACGGCAAACCTCCTCCATTTGAAAAAGTAACACCTCTTGGTGGAATCTTTCCTGGAAGCAAGCAAAACTCGAGAGACACCCTCCGAAAGACCCAAGGAGACGAATTCTAAGCTCTCAACATCAAGGTCGTAAGAGCCAGAGACTGGAGGTTGGGATGCAGAGGAAACCTCTCGTTCTGGGTGATGAGGGTTGGAAAACACTCCAATCTCCACGGTCCTTCGGAGGACAACTCCAGAAGAAGAGGGAACCAAATCTGATGCGGATAGAAAGGAGCAATCAGAATCATGGTTCCACAGTCTTGCTTGAGTTTCAGCAAAGTCTTCCCTACTAGAGGTATGGGAGGATACGCATACAGAAGGCTTGTTCCCCAATGTAGGAGAAAGGCATCTGATGCTAGTCTGTCGTGGGCCTGAAGCCTGGAACAGAACTGAGGGACCTTGTGATTGATCTGAGTGGCAAAAAGATTGACCGAGGGGGTGCCCCACGCTTGGAAGATCTTGTGGACTACGCCCATGTTCAGTGACCACTCATGCGGTTGCATTATCCTGCTCAGCCTGTCGGCCAGACTGTTGTTTACGCCTGCCAGATAAGTGGCTTGGAGAAACATGCCAGGACGGCGTGCCCAAAGCCACATCTGGACAGCTTCCTGACACAGAGAGCGAGATCCAGTGCCCCTCCCTGCTTGTTACTGTAGTACATGGCAACCTGGTTGTCTGTCTGAATTAAGATTACTTGGTTGGACGGCCAATCTTTGAAAGCCTTTAGAGCATTCCAGATCGCTCTTAATTCCAGGAGGTTGATCTGCAGACCTTTTTCCTGAAAGGACCAAGCTCCTTGAGTGTGAAGCCCATCAGAACTTTAGCTGAGATTAGGTGGCAGAGCTGGTGGTGGGAGGCGGGGCTGGTGGTTGGGAGGCGAGGATATTGCTGGGCAGACTTATACGGTCTGTCCCAGAGCCGGTGGTTGGGAGGCAGGGATAGTGCTGGGCAGACTTATACGATCTGTGCCCTTAAAATGACAGATACAAATCAAAGTAAGGTATACACAAAAAGTAGCACATATGAGTTTATCTTGTTGGGCAGACTGGATGGACCATGCAGGCCTTTTTTTGCCATCATCTACTATGTGTGTTACATGAGCTCCACACCCCAGGAGGGATGCATCCATCATCAGCACTTTTTGTGGCTGAGGAATTTGGAATGGACGTCCCCAAGGTCAAATTGGGTCAAATCATCCACCACTGCAAGGAATCCTGAAAGTCGGTGGACAGTTGGATCACATCCTCTAGACTGCCCGCAGCTTGATACCACTGGGAAGCTAGGGTCCATTGAGCTGATCTCATGTGTAAACGCGCCATGGGAGTTAAGTGAACTGTGGAGGCCATGTGCCCCAGAAGTCTCAACACCTGCCGAGCTATGATCTGTTGAGACGCTTGAACCATAGACACTAGGGACAGGAGATTGTCTGCCCTTGCCTCGAGGAGAAAAGCTTGAGCTGTCTTTATTTATTTATGGCATTTATATCCCACAGTATTCCCGCTCACGGGCAGGCTCAATGTGGCGTACAATAGTTATTAAGCAAACAATAGTACAAAATACAGTATACAAGGTCACGAGAGGGAGAGAGAAATCGCTGAGGAGGGAAAGGGAGAGAGGGGAGGTGCTTCAATGAACTCCAATTTTTGAACTGGAGTGAGATGGGACTTGGTATAATTGATCACAAACCCCAGTAGCTCTAGCACCTGAATAGTCATTCACATGGGCTGCAGAGCACCCACCTCCGATGTGCTCTTCACGAGCCAATCATCAAGATAAGGGAAGACATGCACTCCCAGTCTGTGAAGGGAAGCTGCGACTACAGCCAGGCACTTGGTAAACACTCTGGGCGCAGATGCCAGACCAAAGGGCAGTACACAGTACTGAAAGTGCTGCGTTCCTAGCCAAAACCGAAGATACTTCCTGTGAGCTGGGAGTATTGAGATATGGGTATAAGCATCCTTTAAGTCCAGAGAGCATAGCCAATCGTTTTCTTGAATCATGGAAAGAAGGGTGCCCAGGGAAACCATCCTGAACTTTTCTCGGACTAGATAATTGTTCAGGTCCTTTAGGTCTAGGATGGGACGCCTCACCCCTGTTTTCTTTTGCACAAGGAAGTACCTGGAATAGAATCCCAGCCCTTCTTCCCCTGGTGGAACGGGTTTGACCGCATTGGCCTTTAGAAGGGCAAAGAGTTCCTCTGCAAGTACCTGCCTGTGCTGGGAGCTGTAAGAATGAGCTCCCGGTGGGCAATTTGGAGGTTAGGATAACAGATTGAGGGTGTATCCTGTCTTGTCTGAAAAGAAGGTGAGCCCTTAGGTCCCGCAAGGCCCCGAAGGACCTCAGAGGACAGCTGTGCAACCCCAAGTCTTCACCCGCGGCGACCGCCGTTCACCGAGGGTTGAGCCCCCAGCTGCAGGCGGCCAACGGGACTTCCGGAACCGCGGGGTTGACGAACTGACCCAATACTGGAACCAGGAGCCAAGAGGGCAGGAGGAAAACAGAGGAGTCCAAGACAGGCATCAGGTCAGGACAGGCAGCTCTCGGCGTAGTCGAAACAGGCAATAGGTCAAGGCAGGTGGCTAGCAGAGTAGTCCAAAAACAATGCAAAGGTCAAAACCAGGAGAGCAAGGAAAATGAACTGAAAACTGGAACACACGGAGACTGGCCTCGGGAAACAGAACCTGAAGCAATGTCCTATCTCAGGCCTGCTCCTTAAATACTGTCAGCATTCAACCGCCCAGCCCCAGCCCACATGGCCAGCCAATCAGACCCCAGTTACTGACAGAATCCCTCTGATTGGCTCTGTCCGACCTCCCAGGCGGGACTACAGCACCGGCCTCCCAATCTAACTCCTCTGAGGCGGAGCTTCGGGTTCCCGCGCCCGAAAGTGAAGGAGACGCCGGCCATCGCTTCTCGGCGCCATTCTCCCCACTGGTGCGAGTACGGCCCCCATAGCCGGCGATCGAGAGCCCGGCAGCCGCGATCGCCGTCCCACGGCCTCGGCCCTGGACTTGGCGGCTATCACCACGGCGAGCCCCGGCTCTCCGCTGCGGCCTCAAGAAAGCCGGCCCTCGCCGCGATGGACACCGGCTCCTGCTTCCAGCGGAGGAGCAGCCGGAGGGAGCGACGGATGTGACAATCCTAACCGTACTATTTGAAGGACCCGCTGGTCGGAGGTTATAAGAGGCCACCTTTGGTGAAAAAACATCAACCTCCCTCCTACCGGCAAGTCGTCCGGCACGGACACTTTGACAGAGGCTATGCTGAACTGGAGCCAGTCAAAAGCCCGTCCCTTGCTTTTGCTGGGGAGCAGAATGGGTCTTAGACGCACGCTGTTGCCGAGAACGAGTGCGCTGGGGCTGAGCCTGGGCAGGCCGCCGAGAAGCAGGAGTGTACCTATGCCTAGAGTAGGAATAGGGAGCACTTCTCTTCCCTCCAAAAAACCTCCTAGATGAGGAGGCTGTAGCAGAAGGAGCCTGGTGGGAGAGAGAATCCATAGCATCATTATGCTTTTTAACCTGATTAACAAGATCCTCTACTTTTTCTCCAAAAAGATTGTCCCCTCCCCCCCCCCCCCCCCCCCCCCCCCCCGGCAAGGAACATCCACCATCTGCTGCTGGACCGAATGATCCAGGTCAGAGACACACAGCCATGAGAGTCTGTGCATCACTATACCTTGAGCAGCGATCCTGGATGTAACGTCAAAAGTGTCAAAAGTACCCCTGGCTAGAAACTTGCAACACGCCTTCTGCTGCCTGACCACCTGGCGAAAAGGCTCGGCCAACTCCGCAGGGAGCGCATCAACCAAGCTGGACAGTTGACTTATCGAGTCCCGCAACTGAATGCTCGTGAAGAGCTGGTATGATTGGATCTTCGTCTTTCTCCTAAAAGAATCAAGAGTCCTACCTTCTCTGCCTGGGGCGCCGAAGTATAGTCTCTAGTACTCCTGGCTCTCGAGAGCGGAATCCACCACCATGGAATTGTGGGGTAATTGGGACCTCATCATTCCAGGTTCACCGTGGATCCGATATTGGGATTCTGCTGTCTTGGGAACCACAGGGCCAGACAGAGGGGCGGACCAGTTTCTTGTAAGGACTTCCTTCATTACCTTATGGAGAGGGACTGTCACAGCCTCTTTAGGTGGAGAAGAATAATCCAGGACTTCCAGCATGTCAGACCTGGGCGCATCCTCAACTTCCACAGAGAAAGGAATAGCCATAGCCATTTCCCGGACTCTCTGGTGGAGATAATCTTCTTTCTAGCGTAGGAGAAGGGTCAGAGGGAATCCCGAAAGACTCATCGGAAGAGAAGTACCTGGGATCTTCCTCTGATTCCCACGAGCGCTCCTGCTCAGTGTCAAGACGCAACCTGAGTCAAAGTACTCTGACACTGGACCTGTCTCGAGGCCGAGGAACAATGTCCTCCGTGGCGATGTCGAGAAGTCGACGCACGATCCGACTGCGGCAATGCTCCCTCCACCGACGTCGAAGAGGAGTCGACCTGGGTGGCAGCCGACGCAGAAGCCGCAGGCAGCACCGCAGTCGGAGACCTCACCACAGGTGAAGGGCCAGGCACCACTACAGCAGATAACACAGAGGGCGCAAGCACCCCCGACATCGAAGCTGATTGTCGCAGTAAGCCTTCCAGAAGTTCTGGAAACAAGGCCCGGATATGCTCGTCAAGAGCCGCCATCGGAAAAGACTGTGGGGCTGGTGGAACAGGCAGTGTCAGAATCCGTGGAGGCTCGGGAGCAGGTACCGAGTTGCTAAGAGACCGACGCATCGGCACCTCCTGTATCGAGGGGGAGCAGTCCTCTCGGCGCCGACACTTCTCGGGTGCTGACTCTTTCCACGCCCCAGAGCTCCCGGTACCTTGTGTCGAAGGGGAAGAATGAGCCTTCGCTCAACGCCCATCATCGAGACTCCTCGGTACTGATGAGGAAGACGTGGAATCCTAATGCCTCCTCGGGGCCGGGGGGCCTGCATAGCAGGAGGCCTTGAGACAGGTGGAGACCCAATCGACGCCTCACTGCTCCCAGCGCAAGTTGGTCTCTCAGCAGCCATTACCTGACTCCTCGACGTCGATGCCCGTCGATGTCGACGCCACCGACCTCGGTACCGGTGTCTATGTCGAAGGACCGGACCCGGCTCCAAAAAGCTTCTCTCTTTGAGCCTCTCGAGACACTTGAGTCCGTTTTTTCATACGAAGACACAGACTACAAGCGGCTGTGCTATGGTCAGGCCCAAGGCACTGGATACACCAGGCGTGGGTATCAATACCTGAGATGGTCCGGTTGCACCGAGTACAATGTTTGAAGCCGCTGGGTGTCTTCGATGTCATGGAAGAAAAAAACGGCTTCGGCTAAATCAAACGACATGATTCTGCCAAAAAGAAAAAGCACAAAAAAAAAAAAGGGAAAAAAACCTGGCTGCGTCGAAAAAGAAAGGAAACTTAAAAAGTGGACAAAAAATAAGATAGCATGGGGAAAATAAACTTTTTTTTTTTTAAATGAGGGAAAAAAAACCGACCATGCGGCCCAAAGGCCAGCCGCGTCGAAAAAGAAAGGAAACTTAAAAAGAGAACAAAAAATAAGATAGTACGGGGAAAATAAACTTTTTTTTTTTTTATATTATGTATAACAACTGACAAAAAAAACCCAAAGAGGCACAAAGAAAACCGTGAACAGAAGTTCTCTTCCTGGGCCGAACGGAGCACAGTAGAAAAACACTGCCGCACCTAACCGCGGTGAAGAAAGAACTACAGAGGCACGCCCGCATGGCGGGCGGGAAGACGTTCACACATGCACGGTTCGCGTTGCTCACGTGACGGAACATTCCACAAAGTTTTATTTTGCTTGCAAAATGTTTACTGGTTCCTGGGCCGCTGCGGACATCGACCCAGTTGTGAGAACAAGCAGCCTGCTTGTCCTCTGAGAAAATCAGCTAACCTTCAGCATGTATCAGCACAATCTGGACTGTCTCTTGTGGACATGTGCCCCATAGAATCTGAGAAATCTGCTTGGGTTCATATTGCCAAAGAAAAAAACCCCAAAACCTTACAGAGGGTGAATGCTCTGATTATGGATGCGTTTTGTGACAGACTCATATTTGTTATCATGCACAGAAGCCTTGCCACATGTATCATTAACCTCATGCCTGATGCTACCAGAAAGGCACACCACTGTCGCAGAGCCTGGCAGGACTCTGTGTCATCCCCATTCAACATTACTTACCAATCGGGACTTCACTTTCTTTGGTAACTCCTCTTCAAGCGTGTATACATCATCTCTCTTTACCATTAACTGGGATCCATCTTCAAATTCCACCTGTGAAAACAGAAACCCAGCACATTCCTGAGATAATGTGAAGTGAGTGACGAATCTGCAGGGGGAGGTCAGCATCCCAGAAACATAGACCATGGAGAACGCAGACCATGCAAAGATGCTCTCCAAGTGACACCTTATTCCCTAGCCTATACCCTTGCAATGTGATGCCCTGCTGCATTCCTTGAACACAATCTAACCCAAAAAAGGTTTACAATACTGTACATAAATACATAATAAAATACATTAATAAAAATACATCAATTAAAAAAAAGGTGCCAAAGGAAAAAGGCAAGTCTAGGAATAAGACCAAAACAGAAACCTACAGAGCTAAGAAGCAGGCAAACTGATGTGCACATGCCTTTGGTTTAAAACCTCAGTCAAGGTCACAAGAAGGCCAGAAGTTACAGATCTGAATATCTGCTCTCTTTGCAGACACCGATTGTACCCTCTTTTTGCATCTCCCCTCTCTTCTTACCTGGTACATCTGGATTGCGTGGGATGCTACGAACAGAGCCCCATAAACAAGCCCATCTGTCCAGCGGACCTCCACCTTCTCCCCTGCAGGAGGAGGGCCTAACTGTAGACAATCTCGACTCTTGAAAACAAAAGAAGAGAAAGGGAAGAAGGAACAGGAAAAACATTTAAACCAGGCCACTAGTACCTATATTCTTCTGAATTTTGGGGAGAGGGAGGGGGAATAGAGATATATAACCTATTCCATGGGAGAAGATCAAAACTATTCCTGTTGCTGGACCAGCAAGAGGGCACAGCCAAATACTCTTAAATGCATTCTTATGACCCTAATACTAAGCAGCTTCTGAGGACGGCAGAGCAGACATCACAGAAGCAACAACATACTCTTCACCACCATTTACTCTGGAGAAGCAGTAATGAATCCACACAGATGAGTTAAAGGATTACACTCCTATTCTCTTCCTTTACCAGGTGTCCCAAGCAGATGCATAGCCAGACCTCTCTTTTTTTTTTTTGGGGGGGGGGGGGGGGGGCACATTTTGCCCAGCCTCCTCGCTGCTCTCCACCCCCACTGCACACAACCCCACATACCTGGGCATTAAACTTGCACTCTGTCCATTGGCTTCCTTTGCTAGCAAAATGCGAGTGGTTGGGGTGGGAGCGTGCTCTACAGAGCGCATTTCCGGCTTGTAACATTCTCGCCTTCTGTAATACTACTTATGAAAATACTGAATGGAACCAGCCCCAGGACCAAACCCCATTACACTGATCACACCCTCTTTCCACCATTACCTTCTATTTTCCTAAAATCAGCCAGTTTCTAACTCAGCTGGACCAGCTTGGGGCCTACCCCTGTTCAATTTATGAGGCCATATAGGAGAATGTGGCAATCCAGGTAAAACACCAGCCAACACTTCCCTCTTTTAATTCTGTTTACCTAATAAAATTGATCACATTTGTCCAACACAATCCCTCTTTGGTAAACCACACTGAATTCTTCAATCCAGTGGATCTGAAATCTTTCACTGTATTTTTCTTTAGTAAAGTCAGAATTAATGTACTTACCACTAAATCCAGACACACTCTCTACTCTCATACATACTGACCAATTTCTGAGGTCCCCTCTCCTCTGATGACTAATACAGCAGAAGTGCCTTGATCTGGGTTACATACCACAATATCCTCTGGGTACAGGTTATCACTGAAGGATCCATCATCGAAGTTGACTTCATAAAATGTTTCTTTGGTCAACATGACGACTTCACACTGATAGTAACGCCCATTCTTGTGTTTACTGATCACAGCCTGCCCGACTGTTATATCCTTCAGGGCTGCTTTACTGTGCTGAGAAAGACAAAGACATCATCATGTATTTCTGTACCAGTGTCTATAGACAAGGAATGCAGAGCAGGTCCAAGGATTTCATCTGCACCCAACAAGAACAAAATGAAAATTTGTATCCTGAGAGATCAAACAAAATAAAACATGGAAAAGAAAATAAGATGATACCTTTTTTATTGGACATAACTTAATACATTTCTTGATTAGCTTTCGAAGGTTGCCCTTCTTCGTCAGATCGGAAATAAGCAAATGTGCTAGCTGACAGTGTCACATTTGCTTATTTCCGATCTGACGAAGAAGGGCAACCTTCGAAAGCTAATCAAGAAATGTATTAAGTTATGTCCAATAAAAAAGGTATCATCTTATTTTCTTTTCCATGTTTTATTTTGTTTGATTTCTATTGATAACCTTAAGAGTGGACTAACACGGCTACCACACTCCTCTATCCTGAGAGAGAGACTACTCAAATAACAGCACAAAATGCAGATCTAAAAATCAGCTGCTGAAATAGTTTCCCAAACCCCAGAACTCCTGCTCTTCTTTACCCATTCATCCACTTCGGCAAAGACTCTGGCCACTATGTAACATAGTAGATGATGGCAGAAAAAGACCTGCACGGTCCATCCAGTCTGCCCAAGAAGATAAAGTCATATGTGCTACTTTTTTATTTGTACTGTCCTCTTCATGGCACAGACCGTATAAGTCTGGCCAGCCCTATCCCCGCCTCCCAACCCCCACCCCCGCCGCCCAACCACCAGCCCCGGCACAGACCGTATAAGTCTGTCCAGCACTAGTCCCGCCTCCCAACCACCAGCCCCAGCACAGACTGTATATGTCTGCCCAGCACTAGCCCCGCCTCCCAACCACCAGCTCTGCCACCCATTCTAGGCTAAGCTCCTGAGGATCCCTTCCTTCTGCACAGGATTCCTTTATGTCCTGCCTCCATCTATAGGATAAGCAGCAGTGCTGTAAGAGAAGAATACAGCTCCTTCAAACGGGCATTTCTACACTTTCTACAGCCCCCATGGCAGCAGCAGGTGCTTCAGCAAAGAAATAAAAACAACAAATAAAGAAATTCAACTGTTGGCTAGATCTAGACCACAAATCCAATAAAGCGCAGGGCTGTACTTCAACAGGCACTTACCTCTGGCTGGGACAAGCTCTTATGCCTGAAGCAAGTAATGAACACCACAAAGGGCCAGTCGTCTGGCTGCATCATTACTCTGGCAGCTTGTGCACAGGTGACGTGAAAAGAGGTAGGACAACGGCCGTGGGAGCACTGCACACAGCAGCCAGTAATTCTCTTCCTCCTCTTCTTACAGAAGATGCATTTCTAAAGACATCAAATCAGCTGTTACTCCAAGAGCCTTCACAGAGAGCAGAAACTCTGTGTACTGCTTGTCTCAGCTCTTTCCTATGCAGCTCCAGCCACAACAGGCATCTAACAGGGACCTGGCCGATCTGCTTAGCTTTTAGGCAGAAGACACGTGATTACATAAGTACATAAGCACTGCCACGCTGGGAAAAGAGCAAAGGTCCATCAAGCCCAGCACTCTGTCTCTGACAGCGGCCAATCCAGGCCCCAAGAACCTGGCAAAACCCCAAAATTTAATAACGATCAATGGACTTTTCCTTCAGGAATCTGTCCAGACCCCCTTTAAACTCAGCAAGGCTAGCTGCCGTCACTACCTTCTTAGCAATGAGTTTCAGAGTCTAATCACACGCTGAGTAAAGAAAAACTTTCTCCAATTTGTTTTAAATCTACTACATTCTAATGTCATCTTGTGTCCCCTAGTTCTATTATTGTTAGAAAGCGTAAACAAACGCTTCATATCTGTCCGCTCTACCCCACTCATTATTTTGTAGACCTCTATCATATCACCCCTCAGCCGCCTTTTCTCCAGGCTAAATACATAAAATCCATCACTAGGACTGAGCTATGCTTAAGACTTTCAGGGCGGTGCTAAGGAATCCTCTAGGCTCTTACCAGTCGGAATCGCTGCAAGGGGATCTTGCTGATATCCACCGGACTGCGCTCTGAAATATTCACAAACTTTGCTTCCAGCACAGCGACAGCACATATAACATGCACCCATCTAACAGAATCAGAGAAAAACAGGAATCATGGTAAACATCATTCACCCGCTCCCCACCCCTGCCCACATACCCCAAATCCGCCCCACTTCCCCGCATCCATTCACTACAAGCCCATAATGCGGCCTGTCCCAGCTCTCCACGTCCATTCACTACAAGCTATACCTTGGCTTGAGCGGGCTCCCCACATCCATTCGCTACAAGCCCATTCCTTGGCCTGTCCCAGCGTCCTGCATCCTTGCACTCATACCTTGGCCCATCCTGACTCCTCGCATCTATTCACCATTTCTTTATTAATTTCTGTATCCTTTTAATAGCCTTTGTGTTCATGAAACGATCAATTTCTCCATGAAACTCTATGAGCATTGCCAGCGGGTGCCTTAGTTTCAGACTCACCTGTCATCATTTGCTCTGTGCAATGCTCCACCTCGAAGAGAGCACAAACAGCAGTCCTGCCCAGGGAGAGAAGCAAAGGTCGTAATGATATTAACAGATGACTGAGGATAGTGCTATATGCAAAGAATGCTAATTCTTAGTAAAGCCTGGGCCCTGGCAGGATGAATTACTAAACCAGGGATACAGCAATAACCAAGGGCTAACACAGCCATGCCAATGTGGCTAATGCAGATATTTGGAAGAACATCTGTTTGGACCATGACCATAATCTACGAGTTAAATGCTGCCCAACATATCCCTAAGGAGCAACACTGTTTCAGATTTTATATACTGTGCTGCTTTCTCTAGGCATCTGGAGTCCTGTTAAGTCTTAAGATGACCTGCTGCATTGTCTACTGTGATGCACATCCTCCAAGGATGAGGATAGATCGCTTCAGGATCTTCATCTTTTACCCTCAAATTTCTAAAGCTCACTGAATGGTTTATTTGCATTTTCTATACTGTCTTTCTGGCGTTTACAATCTAAGATAATCGCAGAAAGGAACTCTTGTATACGGACAGGAAAGACACCATTTATTCAAAAGTAAAATACAAGTAAAATATGTTGAAAACTCAGTTCTTGCCATCAAGTGCTAATCTTTATTTTGTCATCTTACATTATGACGTCTTTATCCCTGTGGTATAAGAGTTCACCCTAGAGCTAGACCCAAAAATCAGATTGAACCTTTATTTTTAGATCTGATCTGGAACAGAACCTGAACTATTAACCACAGACAATGGGGAAGAACAGATACTAGTTACATTACAGTCTGCATCCACTTAATGGAGTCCAACACTTTAATGCTAGCCAAACATATATCAATCCAGTGAAAAGCTTACTTAAATACGTTTAAATAAAATTCAACAAGTTATCTACCGTATTACTTCAATTACTATACATTCTCTGGCTCTGTCTAGCAGACTCGACCTGTAAATCTGTGCTCAGCCCTTCTGCCATCAAAATGGATCTCCTCCTGCATTTCTTTCTATATCGATCCTAATGGTGGCATCGGCAGGACATGGAGGGAAGAGATGTAAAAGGGCTGTGACAACTGATTCTGGTCAACTTATTTCATACCTCTGAAAGAGCGTTAGCTGCACACCGAGAACATGTCCAGTCTTCTGTGACCTTCTCTGGGGGAACACCATAACAACCTTTTGGGGAGATGAGAAATACAAAAGGGCAGAATAAGAAATTATACATTTGGTTAACCCTTACTTACAAAATATAAGGAAGCATTAGTGATTCTATACCGCAATGAAGCAATGGACTGAGGTACACACCCCTGATGGTGTAGACAGCATGAAGAGGGATCTAGAATTTGGTAGCTATGATTTAATGCATAAAAATGCAGGGTCATGCATCCGGGCTGCAAAACTGGAGAGAGATATAGTATGGGGGTAAAGTACTTCTGTGCACAAAAGAGGAGTGGGACAGTCAAAACTAGAAGGATGTTTCAGTGCATATGGAGAAGAATGGCCAGCTGGAAAAAAAGAAGTAAAAGTGCCTCTAAATCTCTGGTGATATCCCATTTACAAGCCTTCAAAAATAAATAAACAGGATGGAGTTGGTCCAAAGGGTGGTCATCATAAAGCATACGGGGACAGACAAAGATCTCAATATGTGGACTTGGGAAGAAAGAACAAGAGTGAAACAGGAGAAGGAATGCAACCTGTACAAAAATCCAAAGATGTGCAACACAGGAGTGGCGTATGACAAAGTGACTTCCAAACCAGGAGTAGATGTTCAGAAAAACTACCGAAAGCACCAGGAATATGGCCCAATATGGGTTTTATTTTTTAACTAGTAAAAAAGGCCCGTTTCTGTCAGAAATGAAACGGGTGCTAGCAAGGTTTTCCTCGGAGTGTATGTTTGAGAGAGAGAGTGTGTGAGAGAGATGGAGTGTCTGTGTGTGTGTGACAGAGAGATAGAGTGTGATAGAGAGTGTGTCAGAGAGAGTGAGTATGTGCCCCCATCCCCCCCTTTATGGTCTGAGGACCCCCTTCCACCCCCACCTCTCTGGTCTCTGGACCCCCCTTCACCCCTTCCCCCCCTGCAGCCACCCATGTCCAGCGACCCTCCTCTCCCCATGCCCCCCCTGCAGCCACTCCTGTCCAGCGACCCTCCACTCTCCCCTGCCCACCTGCAGCCATCCATGTCCAGCGACCCTCCTCTCCCCCCCCTGCAGCCACCCATATCCAGTGACCCTCCTCTCCCCCCCCTGCAGCCACCCATGTCCAATGACCCTGCTCACCTGCCTCCCCTCCAGCCACCCAGGTTGTGTAGCGAATTCTTCGGGGCAGGCAGAAAAGATCCCCGCGGACTTGCAAGACTTCTGCTGTAGTCTTGGAGGCCACCTTTGTAAGTGTCGGTGGCCATTTTGAACAGCGATACGGGAGCAGAGGAGGGTCAGCGCCAGCAGCGGGCAGGCAGGACCGGGGATCTTTCCTGCCTGCCCCGAAGAATTCGCTACACAACCTGGGTGACTGGAGGGAAGGCAGGTGAGAGCAGGGTTGTTGGACATGGGTGGCTGCAGGGGGGCAGGGGGAGAGGAGGGTCACTGGACATGGGTGGCTGCGGGGGGGGGGGCAGTGGAGAGAGGAGGGTCACTGGACATGGATCAGCTGTGAGGCATGGAATGTTTTTTTTTCTTTTTTCGCGGGTTCTGAAGTTCACAGCATAATTGCAACGGTGACGTCAGCCTGACTACGGAGCCTAGCTCAGCAACTCCCCTGCCCACCTGCAGCCATCCATGTCCAGCGACCCTCCTCTCCCCCCCCTGCAGCCACCCATATCCAGTGACCCTCCTCTCCCCCCCCTGCAGCCACCCATGTCCAGTGACCCTCCTCTCCCCCCCCTGCAGCCACCCATGTCCAATGACCCTGCTCACCTGCCTCCCCTCCAGCCACCCAGGTTGTGTAGCGAATTCTTCGGGGCAGGCAGAAAAGATCCCCGCGGACTTGCAAGACTTCTGCTGTAGTCTTGGAGGCCACCTTTGTAAGTGTCGGTGGCCATTTTGAACAGCGATACGGGAGCAGGGGAGGGTCAGCGCCAGCAGCGGGCAGGCAGGACCGGGGATCTTTCCTGCCTGCCCCGAAGAATTCGCTACACAACCTGGGTGACTGGAGGGAAGGCAGGTGAGAGCAGGGTTGTTGGACATGGGTGGCTGCAGGGGGGCAGGGGGAGAGGAGGGTCACTGGACATGGGTGGCTGCGGGGGGGGCAGTGGAGAGAGGAGGGTCACTGGACATGGATCAGCTGTGAGGCATGGAATGTTTTTTTTTCTTTTTTCGCGGGTTCTGAAGTTCACAGCATAATTGCAACGGTGACGTCAGCCTGACTACGGAGCCTAGCTCAGCAACTCCGAAGGAGCCACGGACACAGGCAGCAAGATTAGAATGTTGGAGGTGAGATTTATTATATAGGATCTTTTATTGTCCCTGGATTTAATTGTTTTTGTTAGTTTTTTTCTATTTATTGTTAGTTTTATTTTGCTGCTACACTTCCTTTTTCAGTATATGCAATTTCTCTTACAGACGCCAGAGGGTGGTGGTAAATGGCGTTCGCTCGGAGGAGGGAAAGGTGAGTAGTGGAGTGCCTCAGGGATCGGTGCTGGGGCCGATTCTATTCAATATATTTGTGAGTGACATTGCCGAAGGCTTACAAGGTAAAGCTTGCCTTTTTGCGGATGACACCAAGATTTGCAACAGAGTGGACACCCCGGAGGGAGTGGAAAGCATGAAAAAAGATCTGCGGAAGCTAGAAGAATGGTCTAATGTTTGGCAATTAAAATTCAATGCGAAGAAATGCAAAGTGATGCACCTAGGGAGTAGAAATCCAAGGGAGACGTATGTGTTAGGCGGTGAGAGTCTGATAGGTACAGACAGAGAGAGGGACCTTGGGGTGATAGTATCTGAGGATCTGAAGGCGATGAAACAGTGTGACAAGGCGGTGGCTGTAGCTAGAAGATTGCTAGGCTTTATAGAGAGAAGTGTGACCAGCAGAAGAAAAGAGGTTTTAATACTCCTGTGTAAGACGTTGGTGAGGCCCCACCTGGAGTATTGTGTTCAATTTTGGAGGCCGTATCTTGCGAAGGATGTTAAAAAAATGGAAGCGGTGCAAAGAAAAGCTACGAGAATGGTATGGGATTTGCGTTGCAAGACGTATGAGGAGAGACTTGTTAACCTGAACATGTATACCCTGGAGGAAAGGAGAAACAGGGGTGATATGATACAGACGTTCAAATATTTGAAAGGTATTAATCCGTAAAACGAACCTTTTCCGGAGATGGGAAGGCAGTAGAACTAGAGGACATGAAATGAGATTGAAGGGGGGGCAGACTCAAAAAAAATGTCAGGAAGTATTTTTTCACGGAGAGAGTGGTGGATGTTTGGAATGCCCTCCCGCGGGAGGTGGTGGAGAGGAAAACGGTAACGGAATTCAAACATGCGTGGGATAAACATAAAGGAATCCTGCTCAGAAGGAAGGGATTCCCAGAAGCTTAGCCGGTGGTGGGAGGCAGGGCTGGTGGTTGGGAGGTGGGGATAGTGCTGGGCCAACTTATACGGTCTGTGCCAGAGCCAGTGGTGGGAGGCGGGGCAGACTTATACGGTCTATGCCCTGAAAAAGACAGGTACAAATCAAGGTAAGGTATACACAAAAAATGGCATATGTGAATTTATCTTGTTGGGCAGACTGGATGGACCATGCAGGTCTTTTTCTGCCGTCATCTACTAATTTTGGTTGTTATGCTCATTTACACATTACTTTAGTTTTTTTAATCTTCATATCCTCTTCACAGACAGCAGTGTCCTGTTTTATATGCCGAGTGTAACACCCATCTGTTACACCAGATTTTACATACAGAGATGCATTCCACAGAGGTATGATTTTAGATAGCAATTCCTTCCTAGGTATTGTATGATTTTTGCCACATTTTATTGTTTTTAGTTTGTAGGTTCAATCTATTTAAGTACAGTAAATTGCAGTCCTAATTACAGTTTTGTCCAATATATAGGTTTAGCACGTTTTCCTGTCTTTTTGTATTGTTTTGTTATGCAGTCCATCCCATCTTTTACATTATCGTTGGTGTACTGCTTTATTTTGCAGTCCACTGTATTCCTTTTAGATTTATCGTTTTATTTTCATGTTTTTTATTGTTTTACTACGTCTCTCTATATTTTATGACCTTATATATACACAGCATTCTTGTTTATTTTTGTACCGAGTGTTCGTAACCCCTGAAGCAAGCAGCTGCATCTGTCGAAACATGGACCCATGTTGGGTCACTTTCCTGGTGCTTTCCATAAAGGTTTAGAGAATATCTACTCCTGGTTTGGAAGTTCCTTTGTCATCCTCTGCTCCTGTGTTGCACATACTTTGAAAGTAAGGCAGGAGAGGGAACATGACAGAGATGTTTAAATACTTCTGTGGCATAAATGCACAGGAGGTGAGTATATTTCAACTGAAATGACGCTCTGGAATGAGGGGAATGAGATGAAGGTGAAAGAGGACAGACTTAGGAGTAATTTGAGGAAATCATTCTTTATACAAAGGGTGGTAGATGTGTGGAATAGCCTTCCAGTGGAAGTGAAGGACTCAAAAACTGCATCTGAGTTCAAGAAAATGTGGGATGAGCACATAGGATCTCTTAGGTAGAGGAAGAGATAGTGGATGGTAACAGATGGGGAGAGAGATTAGTCTCGCTAGATATGGGACGACAAGCGCTTCTCTTCTGCTCAGCATTTCAGTACACACAAATAGACACAAACAAGGCAAGCCACGGGGATGAAAGCAGATGTAAAATGAGAGGTATAAAATGAAAGCCAGAGAGCCACCCCAAAGAGCTGTATGTCAAGCTATCCAGGCCCCTAAGTAATCAGATAACAGCACCCTTATGAAAAAGAGAAGATTGAGATGTAAGGAGAGGATGATGATATGGAAAAAAGGAGAGAGGTGGACTACTGCAATGCACTAGATGTGGGGTTACCAGCAGAAACTGTAGGTAGCACAATGTATGGGGGCTTAGTTGTTGACAGGATTTCATGGCTCTGTTCTTTCCTGGTTTTCTTCTTTTTGCCCGTTGCACCTCTTCTTTTCTCCATCTATACTTCTTCACAGAGAGGGTGGTGGATGCTTGGAATGCCCCCCGCGGGAGGTGGTGGAGATGAAAACGGTAACGGAATTCAAACATGCGTGGGATATGCATAAAGGAATCCTGTGCAGAAGGAATGGATCCTCAGAAGCTTAGTCGAAATTGGGTGTTGGAGCAGGTGGGGGGGGAAGAGGGGTTGGTGGTTGGGAGGCGAGAATTTTGGAGGGCAGACTTATACGGTCTGTGCCAGAGCCGGTGATGGAAGGCGGGACTGGTGGTTGGGAGGCGGGAAATACTGCTGGGCAGACTTGTACGGTCTGTGCCCTGAATAAGGCAGGTACAAATCAAGGTAAGGTATACAAATATGAGTTTGTCTTGTTGGGCAGACTGGATGGACCATGCAGGTCTTTTTCTGCCGTCATCTACTACGTTACTATGTATCTATACTTCTTCCCCTGGTGCTCTGATCTCATCACATGGTTTTCAGTATCACCTTTATGCTGATGAATCCCAGATCTACCTCTACACTAGAAATTTCAGCAGGAATCCAGGCCCAAGTCTCAGCCTGCCTGTCTGACATCGCTGCCTGGATGTCTCACTGCCATCTGAAACTAAACATGACCAAGATTGAGTTTCTTATCTTTCCCCCATTCTCTATCTCTACTACTACTACAAATCATTTCTATAGCGCTACCAGTCGTAGGCAGCGCTTCACAATTGAACATGAAGAAAAGACAGTCCCTGCTCAAAAGAGCTTACAATCTAAATCAGGACAGACAGGATAAATAAGGGATAAGGGTAGGACAGACAGATAGGACATATAGAGAAAAGGGACTATTGAAGAGAGGAAGATAAGACTCATCCTCCCCATCTGCTCAGCTCTAACCTCAGCTCTAGTCATCTTCGACTCCTCTCTCTTCTTCTCTGCACATATTCAACAAACTACTAAAACCTGTCGTTCATTGTCACTTGCAGCAGATGAATCCAGGAACTAGTGGGTTAAGTCCACCTACCAGCAGGTGGAGATAGAGATAAACAAACTAAAGGCAGTGATGCCAGACGGCCAGCTCTTTCCTCAGTTAGTATGTCTTTATCTCAGCAGGTGGTGAACGGCTTTTTCTCCAGCTCCTGGGCCCAAGGCCTCTGAGGGTGCTTCTGGGCCAGTGGCCAGTTTGAGCCGGGGGTGGCGGACTGGTGGTGTCCCCTTTGGCAGCATACGCAGTTGCTGGGTCCCTGCTGCACCTCAAATTCCCTATGAACAGGCTTTTGCTGTTCCTTTCCTTCCCTGTTTGTTTCTGCCTCCTCACTAAAAAAAAAAAAATAAAGAAGAAAGAGAAACAGACAAACACAGGGAAGTGTGTTTTTGCTGAGAGCAGGTTTGTGTTACTGCTGTCCAGTCCTGTTTTCTGTTGCCTGCTTGTCTGAGTCTGCCTCGAAGTGGAGTCAGAGAGTTCTTTTTTTTTCTTCGGCTCAGCTGTCAGTTCCTGCGCTTTCCAGGTCCAGGGTAAGTCCTGCTAGGTTCCTGTTCGGGGACGGGCGATGGCAGCGGAGGCGGTAAAACGCTGTTCCTGATGTGGGAAACGGGTTCGGCAGCGGGCCTTTGCAGCGCGGGGTGCGCTGATTTTGTGGAACTCGACGGAGTGGTGCCTCCCCCCCGACAGCGTACTTTCCCGCCCAGAGCCTGGCGATTCTCGTGCCATTTTGCGATCAGTCGCGGAGCCGGCTCCGGTAGCGATTTTGGGCAAAGCTTCTTCTCCTGATGGTAGGGGAGTCGTGGGGGGCCGTCAGGCACTGTGGGCTGTGGTGCAGGTGCCATGGCTGCGACCTCCTCTGTTGCGGAGGAGGGGTTTTCGCCAGAGTTAAGTTTGCTACCCCATCAGGTGTTTTTGTTGAAAAGGGCCTTGCCCCCCCCTCACGCGGCTGCGACAGCTTCGGCCTTTCATTCTCTCAGGGGGTCTGGGGGTAACCAAGAAATTTTGGGTTTTCCCCCAGAGGATTTCTCCTCCCTTAAAAAGCCTAGGCTTTCTTTGGGGTCTGAGGAGGGGTCCTGCATACGGTCGCCTGCAGCTTCCTCCGTGGTGGCTCTCTCGGAGCAGACGGGGAGGACGGGGAGGACAGTGTCCTCACCGCCATGAGGGTTTTCCATAAGGAGGAGTTGTCCTCCTTTATCTCTCAGGCGCTGGAAGCCCTGAATATAGAGGACCCTGAGGTTGCGGCTTCTCAGGCGGTCAACCCCAAGATAGCTAGTACCAGACGACCTTCTAAGGCCTTTCTGGTACATGAAGCTATTGAAGAGTTGATTTCGGCCCAGTGGGTGGATCCGGATGGGGGGCTGAAAGTAGCCAGGGCTATGGCCAGGCTGTATCCAATTTCAGCGGATCGTTTAGAGCAGTTTGCTCTACCTAGGTTGGATGCCCTGGTGACGGCGGTCACTAAGACGACTACTCTTCCAGTGGAAGGTGGTGTGGCACTTAAGGATATGAAAGACAGACGGCTAGAGGCCTCTTTAAAACGTGCCTTTGAGATGGCCGCTTTGATACTTCAAGCTTCTGTTTGTAGTTCTTATGCGGCTAGAGCTTGTCTCAGTTGGCTACATTCTGTCATGGATTCGATTTCAGAGTCTGATATGCCAGGAACTCCTCAGATGTCGCTGATGGATATTGAGCTGGCGTACTTAGCGGATGCCTTGTATGATCTGGTCCGTGCTTCGGCCAAACTCATGGCCTTGACCGTTTCCTCTTGGCGTCTTCTTTGGCTCCGTCATTGGGCCGCAGATATGGCCTCTAAGCAACGGCTCATTAAATTGCCTTTCCCAGGGAAATTGCTTTTTGGGGAAGACCTAGAAAAGATTGTTAAAGATTTGGTGGATTCCAAATCTCAGCGTCTTCTGGAGGATAGACCCAGAAAAGATTGTTAAAGATTTGGTGGATTCCAAATCTCAGTGTCTTCTACTACTACTACTACTACCAAACATTTCTAAAGCGCTACTAGGGTTACTCAGCGCTGTACAATTTAAACATAGAAGGACAGTCCCTGCTCAAAGAGCTTACAATCTAAAAGACAAGAGAACAATCTAAAGACAAGTGAACAATCTAGTGGACGAGTGAACAGTTAATCTGATAGGGTGGATGGATTGGGGCATTTTATATTTCTCGAGCGGTTAGGCGCCGAAAGCAGCATTGAAGAGGTGAGTTTTAAGCAGAGATTTGAAGATGGGTAGGGAGGGGGCATGGCGTAAGGGTAAAGGAAGATTGTTCTTCTGGAGGATAGACCCAAGTCTACTTCCAGGCAGGGAGCCTCAAGGTCACGTTTCAGAGAGATGTGCCACACCTGGAGTATTGTGTTCAGTTCTGGTCGCCTCACCTCAAAAAAGATATAAAGGAATTGGAGAAGGTGCAGAGAAGGGCGACGAAAATGATAAAAGGGATGGGACGACTACCTTATGAGGAGAGATTAAGACGGCTAGGACTCTTTAGCCTGGAGAAAAGGCGGCTGAGGGGTGATATGATAGAGGTCTACAAAATAATGAGTGGGGTAGAGCGGACAGATGTGAAGCGTTTGTTTACGCTTTCTAACAATAATAGAACTAGGGGACACAAGATGAAATTAGAATGTGGTAGGTTTAAAACAAATTGGAGAAAGTTTTTCTTTACTCAGCGTGTGGTTAGACTCTGGAACTCATTGCCGGAGAAGGTAGTGACGGCAGCTGGCCTTGCTGAGTTTAACGGGGGTCTGGACAGATTCCTGAAGGAAAAGTCCATCGTTATTAAATTTTGGGTTTTTGCCAGGTTCTTGGGGCCTGGATTGGCCGCTGTCGGAGACAGAGTGCTGGGCTTGATGGACCTTTGGTCTTTTCCCAGCGTGGCAGTGCTTATGTACTTATGCCCGGGGCGGTCCAACACAGTCTTTCAGCGTCCTCGTTTTGGGCAGCATTCTTCCTTTTGCAACGAGAAGCATCCGGCTGGACCCCCCTCTCATCAGGAGGCTCCTTCTCGGGCCTCCCAATGATGGGGCGCAGGTCCACACGGGAGGAGAGCAGATCGGTGGTTGACTTTGTTTCTTCCAGAGTGGGCCAGAATTACTTCGGACCAATGGGTCCTCGATGTGGTGCGAGAAGGTTACAAGCTAGAATTCTTCTCTCCCGTCAGACTTTTTCTGGAGTCCTGCTGCGTATCGCGGCCAAGAGGACAGCGGTTCTGCAGTGTTTGCGAGACCTGCTAAGGATAGGGGCTGTCATGCCTTTTCCTCCTCTCTAAAGGCACACAGGTCGGTACTCCATCTTCTTTGTGGTTCCAAAGAAGGGAGGGGCTTTTTGGCCTATTCTCGATCTCAGAAAAGTAAACCAGTTTTTGCGGGTTCGTCACTTCCGCATGGAGACATTAAAGGCAGTTATTGCTGCTGTTCAACCAGGCGAGTTTTTGACGGCTCTCGATTTGAGGGAAGCAACATTCTCATTTGGCAGCCCCATCAGAGATTTCTCAGATTTGCGGTGCTGGGTCAGCACTTCAAGATTCGGGCCCTTCCTTTTGGAATGGCCACTGCCCCACACACTTTTTCCAAGGTCACGGGGGTGGTGGCGGCGTTCCTGCGGAAGGAGGAGATTCAAGTGCATCTGTATCTCGACAACTGGCTGATTCAGGCGACGACAGCAGAGGAGAGTCGAGTGGTCACCGACCGAGTGATTGCAGTGTTGCAATCCTTAGGTTGGGTGGCCAATATGGACAAGAGTCATCTGATTCCTACTCAGAGTCTGGAGTATCTTGGAGTGCAATTCGATACGAAGCGGGGGAAGGTGTTTCTCCCCGAGGGACGAAGGATCAAATTGCTTTCTCAGGTATGGACCTTATTGAGTTGTCGCGCTCCCCGAGTGTGGGACTATGTTCAGCTCCTTGGTTCCATGACGGTGAACTTGGAGGTCATTCCATGGGCAAGGGCTCACATGCGGCCTCTTTAGAATTTCCTTTTGAGCAGATGGTCGCCGACGTCGCTGGATTATCAACGACGCCTTCCTTGGTCGAGCCGGACAGTCTCGCGTGGTGGCTCCAGTCAGTCAATTTGCAGAAGGGTGTTTCTCTGGCGTCTCCCAATTGGGTGGTAGTCATGACGGATGCCAGCCTTGCAGGCTGGGGAGCCCACTGTCTTCATCGAGTAGCCCAGGGATTGTGGATCCCTCTCGAAGCGACTTGGCCGATAAATCGTCTGGAGTTGCGAGCAGTTGTGAATGCGCTGTGGAGTTTTCAGGTCCTTCTGCAGGGGCAGGCGGTTCGTGTATTCTCGGACAACACCACGACGATGACCTATATCAATCGACAGGGAGGCACTCGCAGGCTTCCCTTGGCAGTGGAAGCGTCTCGTCTTCTAGTATGGGTGGAAGCGCATGTTCAGAGTCTGTGGGCAGCGCACATTGCGGGTCAAGACAATGTTCAAGCGGTTTTTCTCAGCCGGACTCTTTTGGACGCAGCGGAATGGACGCTGTCAGGCTCGGCTTTTCGGCTGATCTGTCAATGTTGGGGAAGACCAGTAATGGATCTCATGGCCATGGCTTTGCAATGCCAAAGTTCCACAGTTCTTCAGCCGCAAACGGCAGCCAGGATCTGCAGGATTGGACGTTCTTCTCCAGCCATGGCCGGAACAACAGCTACAGTATGTTCTTCCTCCGTGGCCTCTGATAGGGATAGTTCTTTGCCGCATAGGGCGGCATCGGGGGCCGGTCATTCTAGTGGCCCCAGACTGGCTCCGACGGCCGTGGTATGCAGATCTCGTTCGAGCACTCTCAGAGCCACCATTATGACTTCCGGTGACTCCCAATCTGCTGCATCAAGGGCCAGTTCAGATGGAAAATCCCTCCCACTTTGGTCTTACGGCCTGGCTATTGAGAGGCGGCAGCTGAGGAAGAAGGGATTTTCAGGACCAGTCATTGCCACTCTTTTGGGCCCATGGAAGCAGTCTACTTCAGCAGCATACGCACGAGTGTGGAAAGCTTTCTCGGCGTGGTGTGCTTTGCGTGCTGAATCGCCTCTTTGGGCGGACATTCCGCTTATTCTGGAGTTCCTACAGGATGGTCTTCAAAAGGGATTGGCATATAATTCCCTTCGAGTGCAGGTGGCCATGCTAGCTTGTTTTAGGGGCAAACTGGACAGTTCCTCTTTAGCAGCTCACTCTGAAGTGGTCCATTTCCTACGCGGGGCTCTTCGGCTTCGGCCTCCTCTGCGGCAGCTGTGCCCGGTGTGGCATTTGAATGTGGTACTGTGAGCCCTCCAGGCCCCACCGTTTGAGCCGTTGAATAAGGTTTCTGAGAAGGATCTAACACTTAAGACAGTGTTTTTGGTGACCATTGCTTTGGCTTGGAGGATTTCTGAAATTCAGGCGTTGTCTTGCAGAGATCCTTTTTTGCAGTTTTCTGAAGCAGGAGTGTCGATCTGGATGGTGGCATTGTTTCTACCTAAAATGGTTTTGGCTTTTCATGTCAATCAGGCAGTTTATCTTCCATCTTTTCGAAGAGAGGATTATCCGGGGGAGTTTGCCTCGCTATGTTTCCTGGACGTGCGGAGAGCCTTGTTTCGGTACTTGCAGATCTCTAACGAGTTTCGATGCTCGGATCATCTCTTTGTGCTCTTGTCGGGATCGAAAAGAGGTGAGGCGGCTTCTAAGGCTTCCATTGCTCGCTGGATTAGGGAAGCCATTGGAGCAGCGTATCTGCTACAAGGGCGGGCGTCTCCAGTGGCCCTGAAGGCGCATTCTACTCAGGCACAGGCGGCTTCTTGGGTGGAGGCATCGGCCTTATCTCTGGAAGAGATTTGTCGGGCTGCTACTTGGGCGTCCCGTCATACTTTTACGAAGCATTACAGGCTAGACGTGTCTGCTCGGGAGGATGTGAGTTTTGGGGCAAGAGTGTTGGCTTCCCACCCTACTTAAGGAATGCTTTGGTACATCCCACTAGTTCCTGGAAGTGACAAGGAAGGTAAAATTATGTCTTACCTGATAATTTTCTTTCCTTTAACGCAGCAGATGAATCCGGATCCCTCCCTAGTTCAGCTGACGGTTTTTTCATTTTACGCGCAGTGTGGCTATTTTTTCCTTCTAGGTTCTCTTTTGCAGAGTTCAGACAGCTATGGGAACACGGAAAGGATTCCAATTTCTGGATCAAGTTGCAGTTATTTCGAAGTTCTTATTTGGTTCTCTGTTTTTCATAGTGAGGATGGTTTCTGGTTGTTATTGGTTTCATATTTTTGGCCTTGGCAAATGCTTATGAATGACATACTAACTGAGGAAGGAGCTGGCCATCTGGCATCACTGCCTTTAGTTTGGTTATCTCTATCTCCACCTACTGGTAGGTGGACAACCCACTAGTTCCTGAATTCATCTGCTGCATTAAAGGAAAGAAAATTATCAGGTAAGACATAATTTTACCTTTCTTTATATCATCACCAAAATTCATCCTTTCCTTTCTGAGCACATTGCCAGAACTTGTATCACCTTTTGCTTAGACTATTGCAACTTGCTTCTCACAGGTCTATCACTAAGCCATCTATCTCCCTTTCAATCTGTTCAAAATTCTGCTATATGACTTATATTCCGCAAGTGTCGCTATGCTCATATTAGCCCTCTCCTCAAGTCACTTCACTGGCTCCCTATCTGTTTCCACATACAGTTCAAACTCCTCTTATTGACTTATAAGTGCATTCACTCTGTAGCTCCTCAGTACCTCTCCACTCTTATCTCTCCCTACAGTCCTTCCCGGGAACTCCATTCACTGGGTAAATTTCTCTTATCTGCACCCTTCTCCTCCACCGCTAACTCCAGACTCCGTTCCTTTTATCCTGCTACACCATATGCCTGGAATAGACTTCCTGAGCCAGTACGTCAAGCTCCATCTCTGTCTTCAGATTTAGGCTAAAAGCCCCCCTTTTTGATGCTGCATTTGACTCCTGACCCTCACTCACTTGTTCAGTACCCTTTAAGTAGTAGTAGGAGGAGGAGCAAGATGTGATAGCTCTAGGGAAGCTTTGGCAGTGTTGCATGGCACCTGATTCAGGAAAGGTGTTGCTTTAAATGCAGAGGAAGCAATTATAAGCGTGCTAGTACAGCAGGGAAAATAAATAAATGAATAATTTTAGGCCCACGCATTTACAGCAAGCCATAGAGCATACAATTCTGTAATGTACATGCTTAACTGTGAACCCACCCATGTGTACACCCCCCTTAAACTAGATGCCACTGCATCTGGACACCTGTTTAAAGAATATTGGCATTCCCACTTTTTGCTTGGTAGATTGGGGGGGGGGGGGCAATTGCGATGTGGTTGGTTGGGTGGGAGGTTGTTTTTGGGTTTTTTTTTGCAGGTGGGTGAAATGGAGCTGCTGGATGGCTTGGAGTGGAGTAGCAGCCTAGTGGTTAGTGCAGTGGACTTTGATCCTGGGGAACTGAGTTCAATTCCCACTGCAGCTCCTTGTGACTCTGGGCAAGTCACTTAACCCTCAATTGCCCCTGGTACAAAATAAGTACCTGAACATATGTAAACCGCTTTGAATGTAGTTGCAAAAACCTCAGAAAGGCGGTATATCAAGTCCCATTTCCCTTTCCTTTTATATTTTTACTACTGTGTGTTTTCTGTTTTGCTTTCTCTTTCTGGCCTGTATTTCATTCACTTGTAAACCAGTTTGAATGAGGTTGCCTCAGGAAACAGGTAAAAACATCAAAAGACAAACAGCATAGGAATCCAGTTCAGACTGCAATCCTTTTTGTCCTGGAGGCGCCCCAGCCAGTCAGGTTTTCAGGAAACTCAAAATGAATATTCATGAGAGATTTGCATGCACTGCCTCCACTGCATGCAAATCTCTCTCCTGAATATTCATTGTGGGTATCCTGAAAACCTGACTAGCTGGGGAGCTTCCAGGACCAGGTTTGGGAACCACTGATGTATTCTATACAGAAAAGCAGGCCCTACATTTCTTTGCAGAACCACCTCAAATGTTCTGGACTACCTGCACCATGTCTTCTATCCCTCTTCATGGTTCGGAAAGTCATCTGTGTATGCTCTCGTCTCAATATGCTTGAGCTCCGTCCATCTCATTTTGACTGGCACAATCATCTCAAGCCTTTAGTTCAATTCCAATTTCCATGATTGCCTTAAGAGACATTTCCTCAATGAAACTGCATGGTAAGAACGGGGGCGTGTCAAGATGGCGGCCGTGCATGTTTGCTAACAGTCAGAGTTTCTCTGCTGGCGTTTCCTCTACTATTTTCTTCAGACAATGCCACATACAAAAAGAAAAGGGATGGTGAAAGCCTGACTGCCATTGGACAGGACTTCGTCCCCGGTCCAGCAGACACTAGACCGCTATGCAACAGCTTGTTCTCTTATCGGAGTGGAGACCCCCGCTGAAGGAGCCGAGAAAGGAGAATCGGTCTTTCTGGGGATTGAAACATCACTCTCACCTCCAGGCCCTAATCCTCCACCACGTCCTGCGTTTCCTAGGGACGAGGCAGGAAGCACAGTGGCATTGGAAGTCGATGTTAACCGAGCTTTCGCTGGCAGTGCCTCTCACCCAGACACGGAGGGGAAGAAAATGGAAGCAATGAGTGCTCCCGTGGTGATAACCTTGGAATCCATTTGGGGAGCTCTACAACGATTAACTACAATGGTTACTACTTCAGCTCAAGAAACGACTCATCTGCTTAATAAAGTTGATAAACTAACATTATCAATTGAAGAAATTAAACAAGAAACAACGCACCAAATTACACATCTACAGTCGGAGGTAAAAACTTTAAAATCTTCTACTAATACTATTATAACAGATGTGACTGATGAGTTGTAAAATGGAACAGGTTGAGAATTACAGTCGACGTTTGAATCTAAGGATTCTAAATTTTCCGATGGCCATGGGCATAAACTCGACAGATGTTTTTAAGAAATATTTGTTGGAGATTCTACATTTTCCTCATGAAGCTATTCCTCCTTTAAATAAAATGTATTACTTACCATTGCCTAATCGAAGCCGAGTAACGCAAGAGGGCCTCGGGAATGAGATACAAAATCAGCAAACTGAACAAGGCCTAAACGATATTTTCGCTGTGCTAGAAGAATCATTAAGTGAAATAACTCCAAGGCGTAGGTTAATGGTTTCTTTCGTATTTGAACAGGATTTAAACTCTGTGTTAAAGATGTACTTTAAGAATTCTTCAAAACCTTTTTGTGGACACAGAATTTGGATCTATCCAGATGTAACAAAATCCACACAGGATAGAAGGCGGAAGTTTTTAGCCCTTAGAGAAGAAACAAGGCTGATAGGAGCCAAATTTCTGTTAGCTTATTCATGTAAATGTATAATAAGATATCTGGATAATGTGTGTTTTTTTGGGAACCAGAACAGTATTCCTAGACCCAAGGTTTGAGAGAATTTAGATTGGGAAAAGAAAATATGGAGAGAACACGGTCAGGCCAGTTACTGGATTTATATTTTATTTTGCTTATTTGGTTCTCCTTACCTTCTGTACACGCTCCCTTTATATATTTTCCTATCATTTTTTTTTGTTCTACGTAAGAGATTTAATTTTTGATGTATTTAAATTTTCCTTATTTACTTAATCTCTCCATGTTACAACTTGCAAGTGAACCTTGTATAACTTGTAAAGTATAAATAAAATTGTTTATTAAAAAAAATAATAGAGATTTCCTCAAGTAGCTTTAGCTCCAAAAAGTAAGTTTGGTCATACAGGCTTCTAGTGATGGATTTACCTCTGCTGGCTTTGGAGGTCAAACAATCTGCATGTTAACGGGCTCTTCACTGCTCTCTCTAGCCAATTTGCCAAACTTGGGGAATGCTTCTAGTAACTAGTTTTAGTATCCATAGGCAGACCAGTAATGGCTTATAGTCCACTCAGTGGCAGCAAAGTATACAGACAAGTGTCTCACTCCAACAGCACAAGGGGCACCACATAGAGACAGCACTTCCCCCAAAAGCAGGGTGGAGATATTCCCTTTCTTCCTATTCCTATCTTTTCAGGTACCACCAACTGTGAGAATAGACGCACCGCCACTACTGAAAAATAGGATGTACCATCTTAGTTATATACTATATTCGCCCCACAGTACAGATAATTGCTATCCAAAAGATTTCCCAATTTGCACAGCAGTGATCCAGAGATTCTGCATTAGTATATAGCAGAAGAGACTGCAATTCTGTGCATTCTGAAGTTTGTTCTTCTCTAAGGGCTAGACCATAGGGGATGGATTCTCTGTTGTCACTGTGCCCTAGATTGGGCTCTCACCCAGACAGCTAACCAAGTACGGCAAGAAACTGGATCACATGTCTCTGCTGCTTTCCTCACATTGGGCCACATCACTACACTGGTGCCTCTTTCATCACTGCTCAGCGGGAAGGCCTACCCACCAACACTCTGCTCTCGCTCAGCAGCTCTCCCTCAAGTTCACGTGAACACATGCTGTTTCAGTCATGCTTCCCTACCAAACTCTAGGATTAGGGGTTTCCGTGGCCAGTACTTGTCTGTATGCTGTTCTTTATCTGCTCTCAGTGTGTTACTGTATATTTTTTATGTTATATTCGCCAAATCGTTGCCAATTCTTGCAGGTGAAAGAGAGGTGAAGAGCAGAGCTTATGGATCAAGTAGCCATTTTCTAAAGCTCGTCAGTATTGTTCTTTATAAGTTTCTACCATTTTGTCCGGTACTGAAGTCAGGTTCAATGGTCAGTACTTTCCCAGATCACCCCTGAAACCCTTTTTAAAATTGGTGTAAAGCTTGTCACTATGCAATCTTAAGGAATTTTATGATGGTTATAGATCACTAATAATAGACCAGCACTTAATTTTTTTTAGTTCTTTCAGTATTCTGGGTGTATACCATCTAGTCTAGATGATTTGCTACTCTTTAGTTGTCAATTTGGCCTATTACGTCTTACAGGTATATGAAAATTTGCTTCAGTTCCTTTGAATCATCATCAATATTTCAGGCATAGGTATAGCTCCCTGACATTTTTCTCAGTAAGACCAAAGCAAAACAATTCCTTCAGTCTCTCCACTATGGCCTTGTCCTCCCTAAGTGCCCCTTTGAATCCGTGATCATCTAATGGACCAAGTGATTCTTTCACAAGCTTCCTGCTTTGAAGGTGTTTTTTTCCTAGATTATTGAGTATTGAGTATTGTGTTCAATTCTGGTCGCCGCATCTCAAGAAAGATATAGTAGAACTGGAAAAGGTACAGCGAAGGGCGATGAAAATGATAGCGGGGATGGGACGACTTCCCTATGAAGAAAGACTAAGGAGGCTAGGGCTTTTCAGCTTGGAGAAGAGATGGCTGAGGGGAGACATGATAGAGGTATATAAAATATTGAGTGGAGTGGAACAGGTGGATGTGAAGCGTCTGTTCACGCTTTCCAAAAATACTAGGACTAGGGGGCATGCGATGAAACTACAGTGTAGTAAATTTAAAACAAATAGGAGAAACTTTTTCTTCACCCAACGCGTAATTAAACTTTGGAATTTGTTGCTGGAGAACATAGTGAAGGCAGTTAGCTTGGCAGAGTTTAAAAAGGGGTTGGACGGTTTCCTAAAGGCCAAGTCCATAGACCGCTACTAGATGGACTTGCGAAAAATCCACAATTTCGGGAATAACTTGTATAAAATGTTGTACGTTTGGGTAGCTTGCCAGGTGCCCTTGACCTAGATCGGCCGCTGTCGGGGACAGGATGCTGGGCTCGATGGACCTCTGGTCTTTTCCTAGTATGGCATTACTTATGTACTTATATACTAGATAAGTTCTTAGCCTGTTCTTGATTTGTGCATAACCTTGGAAGAACAAACTGTGATGGTTAGCAAGAAAAGCTTTTACAAAAATATTCTATCCATCCAAATAGATATATAGATATTTTCTACAGCTTGGTCAATTTAAGAGAGTTATGCATGATTGTGTACTTTTTATCACAATATCTTCTATGTAGGGCTGCCACGGAAAGGTAACCGAAGCTTCCAGTTTTTCAGAATGCTACAGCATGTTTTATTTGAATTCATATTTTATTTCTTTGTCCTACTCCCAAGTAGGAATACTGCCAAATGTGGGTTACACATAAAGCAAGTTCTCCAAGGAAATGCAGGACAATTACCCTGAAATTCCATAAATGCGCTTAAAATTGTGCACGCAAATTTGGGCATATACCAAATTGAATAACGAGCCAGTTAGCACCGATCACTGGGTGCTAATAATTAGTTTTCCACACTAATGGAAATTTATGTGTGTATTTTTAGCCGCAGAGATCCACACGCAAATTTTGCCTTAGCACAAATCTACAACATTTCCAGAATGCAACATCCCCCCTGCATGCGATGGGAGAGATGAGAGAGGTAGGTACCCTTGCACTTACTAGAGTGAACACAGACACAGCACTTTGCACAGCTGATAAGAATGCTGGTGCCGTCCTCTTCCAGGAAAGGTGTTGACAAGTAGAGATCGGTGCTGCTTCCAGTGGTTGTGAAGCACATTTCTGGGATCAGGGGCTTTGTTCGGATTCGAAGGCCATCAGCACTTGGATCGCTTTTAATGCTTTGACCTCCAAATTCAGTCTAAGAAGAGAGGGAAACATACACTTATTAGGAAAATGATGCTGCTTTACATGGGGGAGGAGGGGAAGGGGGTGTCCTCAGTATCCCCACCCTGACACCCCCTTCAAAGAAACTCCATTCTATCAAGCAGCTCTCTACCACTCTACAGAGAAACATTTGCCAGTGGTAAGGTAGGTAAGAAAGAGCAAGTCAAAAGAAAACCCAGAGTGAGGTTGTGAGGAGCATGTATATTGGGATAATTTTAGATCCTATAAATGATACGGAACCTGGCTATTCTTCCCAACGTACATCACTTTGCACTTGTCATTTGGATGTCCAATCTGCCAGCCTTTCAAGGTAGAGAGTTGAACATGGACAGAAATCTAACCCATCCCCACCTCAAGTAATCTCCATCCCAGCCCCCGGCCCGGCCTGCTTGTGTCGCAGTCACCTTGACCCCCCCCCCCCCCCCAAGAAAGCCAGATTCTATAAGCAGTAAAAATACTAGTAAAAGTAACAAAAAAATCATTTTCTTCTCTACTCTGCTAAATACAAAATTAAGATAATATATCCAAAAGAGCAAACATCCTTGAGCACCATATCCCCCCTTTCCTTTCCCTCCCATTCATGAGCAGAATGTTCCCTTCTCCTCTCCATCCCCTTCTATCCCATGTCCCCCTTACCAATCTCTTTCCCACACCCACCCACACTTCCTCCACCCTTTTTACCAAGGAGGTTAGATAAAACAGGAGACAGGGTGAGCCTATCTAACCCGTTATATGGACTGAAGCCAGTAAAGCAGAGATTGCTACACCGGTTCACCCAAAACAATAGCAAAAAGATTGTAAAAATTTTAAAAAAAAGTCCCTTATTTTTATTTATATCACACATTATCCCAAACAAACTCGGGTTCAATGTAGCTTACGTTTGAAAATAAAGCGAGACAGAATAATAAAATTCAGTTATATCATGGGAGCAAGTAGATGGATAGGTCTGAAACATTTAACAAAGTTGAGATTAGCAAATATACCCAATTGGGCATTTTAAAAAAAGGCAAGTGCATTTTTATAATCCTGCTGCAATCCACAAAACAAAAGAAGCAAGTTCCCACATCCCATCTTTTTCTTTTGACGTAGGCACAGGAAAAAAAAAAGAAGATTTTAAAAGCTCTCGTTTCAACCTAATTCACGTTTAATGTGTGATATAAATGTCATAAATAAGTAAATAAATAGATAGAAACTCTGACTGTTGAGCACCTGATTGTTTTAGTGGCCCTTTTACCAGAAGAAAAAAAAATCTCTGCATGAATATAACACTTGCTAGGGTGTCCCTATAACCAGCCCCTCCAAGTGACATACTGATTACGATTTATAACAAATTACTACTCTACCTATGAAAAATTATTCCATTATACTTCTTCTGTGTACATTGAAAATATAATTGAGATTAAATATAAATGCTACCAACATGCAGCAGCTCATAGGTTCACTCGCTTTGTTTGAGTGTATAGTGATGACGGCTGCGTGAGGAAGGGGAAACAAACTACCTCCTTGCTTTTACAGTTCCCTCCCTCCCACTCATGACTCACTCCATCCATCTCCCCTCTAGCCCTGGGTGAAAGATTCCTAAGGAGATTAGAAAGTTATGGGATAGGAGGTAATGTATCACCCTCCCCCCTTTATCCAGTCTCTCTCTCTCATGCACCCCCCCAGCCTTTACCCAGTTCCTCTGTCTTGTGTATCCCCTTCCCCCACAGCCTTTATCCAGTTTTTCTCTGCCATCTCTCTCTCTTTCTCTCTCATGTACCTCCTTTAGCCAACTTTTTTCTCTCTCATATATGCATTTCCTGAACAACATGGCTCAAATTCACAAAGAGCCAAGTTGCAGTGGGGAAGCAGGAAGTATGCATTTTTTTCTACAGCACCACAGTGGCATAGCCAAGGGCGGGCCCGGGTGGGCCCAGGCCCACCCACTAGCAACCCACCTATGATGTGGCTGGCAGGGATCCTCAAGCCCCACCAGCCAAAAACTCCCAACAACTGGCCCTCCTGCATACCTTGTAAATAGCAGATCTTTGCCTGCAGTGAGCAGCGACTGATATATACTGCTCCCAGCAGCCCCACAGCCTTCCCTCTGATGTATTCCCGCCTATGCAGAAACAGGAAGCATTAGAGGGAATGCTGTGAAACCAACTTGAGCAGTGTATATTAGTTGCTGCTCGCTGCTGGTGAAAATCTGCTATTTAAAAGGTATGTATGAGGGGGGGGGGGGGGGATATTTGAAAGACCATATGGCATGCAGGCGAGAGGGGGAAAGACCACCAGTTGTGGGACATGGAGTTCTTCTGCCCACCCATTTTGGACCCAGGCCCACCCAAAATTGGGTGTCTGGCTACGCCCCTGCAGCACCATAACCAAAAAACACTAGTCGGGTGCAGAAAAAAAAATTTCCTGGGCACCAGAGTGCAATTTTTAGGCACCATAACAACCTGGCACCTGGGTTTTGTTGAGCCCTGATCTCAGTGGTTTACATATTGATTATATAGAAATATCTTCAAGAGATGTTCCTGAAGCAAGTAACCCCCGTTCATAAAACCACACTAGCGGCCGCCATTGCGGTAATGCCAACACAGTGCATTCGTTTTGAATGTGCTGTGTCGGCACTGCTACGTGGCTTTGTAAACGGGGGTAAGCGAGGTGGCCACTGGTGGGGAGGCAATAGTGGATATGACCTAAAACAAGATTCTACATTTTCTTGGTCTTTACACGTATAAAAGGTTCAGACTGGTGGAGAGAATTCGAGAGAACCGAGTGAAAGGATCTGTGCTTTCAGAAGCTAGGACAACGGGAAGGAGGGACCTTCTTTTTTTGACCTTCAATGGACTGTTGTACTGGCCAAAGCTTAGTCTAGTTCCCAAACAAAGGTACCCAGTTGGAAGAGTAAAACAGGATAGCACTTGGCTAACAACAAAGGCACTTCTGTCAACTGGAAAGGGATTCCAGTAATTGACAAGGTTATGCTTCAACACTGCGTCACAAGCAAGAGCACGCAGACGGCATAGTAAAGTAGGGTCAGCAAGGCTTACCTGTTGGTAGGTCTGAAACAACATGCACACAGCACAGTAAGGGGGTTGCCGTGCCATAGCCATATTATACTCTTTTTCAGCCTGGAAATTCTGGGGCCGGTTCTGCCAAAGATGGGTAAGAGGTTTTGCCCAAGGTTCAGTCTCTTCCAGCTCTTCTTCTGCTGATATGTGATCCGGCATCTCTGTAAAGACAGAACTGCTGTTCCAAGGTGTACTGTATGTGATAAACACTCAGTTGCAGGGACCACAGGGTTTTGTGGTCTCTGCACAAATAGCTTTAAGCTTTGTTAAAATCAGTACTGCCTCTACATATCAGATATTCAGAGCCAAGAATATCTGGCATCCAGGGCCCCACAATACATATAACACTTCAAAACAGATTACTAGTTACATAGCACTTTAAAAATATGCACTGAATTACATTTTTTGATAACACCGGCCTTATTCCACAAGACCACAGGGCACTACACAGTTCAAAGTCCTGCCAAGGGAATAGTCAGGTCCATGTAAGAGTGTGACAGATGCCCTTTGGTCAACCCAGGTTACTGTAGCTTCTTGGGACTATAATTAAACTGGTTTCCTGGCAGTATCCTAACTGTAGTAAACCCACATGCTCTGTTCATCACACTCGTCATCTGAAGCAGGGCTAGCGACCTACACTACAGAAACTCACATGACCTTCTTCTCCATATGCCTCCCTTCATCTGAAGCAGGGCCAGCGATTTACCCTATTCAGATCTTCCTGACTGCTTAATGACCATATAACCACCTTTTGATGTGTGTTTCCATGTCACAGAACTCACCTTCATCACTACCAAAATCCTTCATCACCAAGGGGTGGTGGCGAGGGAGTTTACTCAAAGGCTGGGGGCATTCCTTGGTGTTCTTGCTGTCTTTTGACTTCAAGTATTCCTCTGCCACCTATGGAACAGGCAAAAAAAGAAGTCACCTCCACTCATCCCCACGAAAGCAGATTATTTATGTTTAAATCTTTTTATTAAGTTTCGTAAGAACCAGAGCCTGTACTGCCAATTGAAATGACTCTAAAGTGAAAAACTTCTGAATACGTCTTAAATTATTCATGGTAAATGGTAAATCAATTTTCTATCCTGGTATTACCTCGCAGCTCTAAGTGGGTTACAATTTATAAGAAGCCAGTTTCATATAACTGGGAAGAAGAACCATTAATGATCGATTCAACAATTGAGAAGAATACACATTTAACTAGAATGAAAAACAGTTAATAACGTAATACAGAGGAATAGAGACAGGCTACACCCTCCCCCCGTGCGCCACATGGCCTGAGGCACATGTTAGGAGAGGACGCCAGAAGGACGGAATCCAAGAAGGGCCGCAGAATCACCTGATCTAGGCCAGATTTCACTGATAAAGAAGATCCAGAGAGTGAGAGAAGAAAAGGTCAGAAATAAGAGAGCCATTATGATGCGTAAACCTTGCATTAAGAAGGCCTTTTCTAAGTGCTGAGGAGTTACAGGAATGAGAGTGGGCGGGGGATGTAGGTCAAAGTCCTAATCAAGGGACCAGGCAGAAGGGGTGAAAGAACCAAGGGCGTAGTAGGACAGAGATGAGGAGACATGTCAGATAAGGAGTCGGATAACATCAGAGGCAAAGTGGAAAAACAAAAGAGCAAGAAGAAAAACAGAGAGCAGACGAAAACAGACACATAGCCTGGAGGCATCCAAGGAGTGCCCAAGGAGCACAATCTGCTTCTTAGTCGCATTTTGTTGCGCACTCTCGACTCAAGCACCTAGAAGCAGTGTGAATGAAGTAGTAAATGGCAGATGATGTCATCTTGGATCACAGAGAGGAAGACCTGAGTCAGCAACATGTGGAAATCTTGCAGGGAGAGGCATACAAAATAATCCAGCACAGATACATCAGGGTACAATCAGTGTTGGGGCATCAAATATCCGGGTTAGTTGTATCGCTCCATGGTGTGACCGCACCTCGAGTATTGTGTTCAATTCTGGTCGCCGCATCTCAAGAAAGATATAGTGGAATTGGAAAAGGTGCAGCGAAGGGCGACTAAAATGATAGCGGGGATGGGACAACTTCCCTATGAAGAAAGACTAAGGAGGCTAGGGCTTTTCAGTTTGGAGAAGAGACGGCTGAGGGGAGACATGATAGAGGTATATAAAATAATGAGTGGAGTGGAACAGGTGGATGTGAAGTGTCTGTTCACGCTTTCCAAAAATACTAGGACTAGGGGGCATGCGATGAAACTACAGTGTAGTAAATTTAAAACAAATAGGAGAAAACGTTTCTTCACCCAATGCATAATTAAACTCTGGAATTCATTGCCGGAGAACGTGGTGAAGGCGGTTAGCTTAGCAGAGTTTAAAAAGGGGTTAGACGGTTTCCTAAAGGACAAGTCCATAAACCACAACTAAATGGACTTGGGAAAAATCCACAATTCCTGGAATAACATGTATAGATGTTTGTACGTTTGGGAAGCTTGCCAGGTGCCCTTGGCCTGGATTGGCCGCTGTCGTGGACAGGATGCTGGGCTCAGTGGACCCTTGGTCTTTTCCCAGTGTGGCATTACTTATGTACTTATGAAAAGCTACTGCTCTTAACTGGAAATGAACTATGGGAAACACACATTTTTGGGGATCTGGATTGGCTACTGTCAGACAGGATGTTGGGCTCAAACCTTGCTCTGACTCCGCATGGCTTTTCTGATGTTCTCATGTAATCTAGCACCTCCCAAGTCCAGTTAGGGGTAGCGCACTGCTCATATATTATGGGACAGGCAGAACTATTCCTTTCATCTCAAAAATTATGCCTTTATTGTAAATTGCTGAAATGAAGTTTTACTTGGCTAAGTGATGTAAGAAACTTTTCATGAAATCAAAAACAAACAAAAAATGCAGTTCTTAGACCATCTCACCTCTTCCATTCCCGATTCAGTCATGTTCTCTCCGCCGCTAGCTTTCTTGCTGCTGCTTTGTTCTGTGTCCGAGTTGCTATCCTCTCCCTTAGCATAGCTGTGAACAATCAGGGCCTTGGCAGGGCTGAGAACTTGGTTAAGTGGCTCTGCCAGTTCAGAGTCTGAGGATGTGGAAGATGCTGGGGACGGTGGACTGCTGGAGGCGATTTTCTTGCAACTAGACAGAAGTTGTTCTCTGGATACAGGGTTCCCAGAGGTTGCCACAGAAAGGTCCAGCACTGTGTCCTCTTCCTCCTCTTGATCATTCTCTTCCTCCTTAAATTTTGCAATCTGATGCTCCTCAAGCTTCGTTTCAGTAGAGTCTGTGTATGCCAAGAATAAAAATGTAGAAAGTTGAAGGTTAGAGAAAGCAGGCAACGGTAGGCTGGGTGGCCAGGTTATTCATATTCCTTATCCATAAGAGGTGACAAAGCCAGGCACCGACTGTAGGTGATCAAACAGGACACCAGCATTACAAGCCCTCATCCTCCCCCCAAAAAGGCCCAAGGCCATCGTACTGCAACAGATGAAAAAGTAATCTCCAGAATCTAAATAACTTGCACTTTTCTTGATGCAGTCAGTGCTCATGACAATTTACACCAAAAATGATACATTTTCATAATTTTACTTTCTTAATGCTTGAAACTCCCTGGAGGTGCTTATGATTTCACCCCAAACTATGCCCTCTCCCCTCCCCCAGGAATACATCTCAGCTCATAACAAAATATCCAGAGAAAAAGAATTGAGCAGACTTGGTCCCAAGAAACTAAAAAGTGGGGCTTAAGCTTACCTGCCGGAGTTGACCTGTCCCCGTTCTCATCGTTGTGTCCTACTGGAAAAGCCATGTTCTGTCCTGCAGGTACTTCCACCTCATACTGTACACAGCCCAATTCCTCCTTGGGAAAGGCCTCACTCTCGCTCACCTCCTGTGGCACCTCCAAACATACCCGGTGTCTCTTGGTTCCTATTCGGTGTTTTGTCAGGCTACGGAGGAGAAAACAGAAGTAAAAAGGGTATTCTGAAAGCAGCAATTTGATCACATAACCGTGAATGGCACAGAGTAAAGTGGAAATCTATTGCCTTCTGGAAACGACTACAAGCACATATGTGGCAGCTCTGTAGTTCAGATACCAAACTCTACACGTCAACAAATCCATGGTACAAAATTACATTCTATCCTTCTGCAAAATGTAATGAATATTTGCTGATTTCAGTACATTAAAAATAAAAAACTAAACAGGGCAGGTGCAATACCTTCTAGTTGATCATTACTAATTGTTAAAGTTTTAATAAGACTCAGAGTTTAGTGACTCATTAGATCTTCAATTAGTCAGGTTAAAACACTGCCACAGTTGAACAAATATTGTGACTCTAACATCTCACGGTCATACCAAGTTAAAATGCATAGAATGTCAGGATTTTGGTTCCCAGGCCGTGGTGTTCCACAAGGATCACCAATATCGCCTATACTATTTAATGTCTTAATGTTGCAATTAGGATTAAACTTTCTAAGAGAGGATTTTGTAATTTCATCTATGCTTGTAAACAGCCTAGGAATTAGGCTGTGTATAATTTTTTTAAAATAAAATTACAATTTGTATTCTTTTTGATAATTCTATACAAGAAATCTATACAGATATGAAAGCTGATCCAGATTTGAGTGATGGGTTGAAATTAAATGGGGATAGGACTAAATTTTTGATACCGGGCAACCCTCATAAACCAATTACATGTAAGAATTTGATCATTAAGGAAACACTTAATGTGGAACCTCACCTCAAAATATTGGGATATTTTGGATAGCTAACATCTGAACCACAGATATCTGTAATTACTACTAAAGCTTTTCAATTATTATGGAAATTGCGAAGGATCAAGGCAAAGTTTGATCAACATTCCTCTAGATTGGTAATACAGTCGACAGTGTTTGTTCATTTGGATTACAGAAATTCAGTTTATATTGGAACTAGTGATTTAATATTTAGAAAGCTGCAAATATAGCAGAACTCGGCAACGCACCTAATTTACAGATCCTCTAAATACAAAAGAGTACAACCATTATCTTCTTCCCTTGGTTCATTAATCTCATCCCATGGCTTTTCCTACCATCTCTATGCTGATGACTCCCAAATCTACCTTTCTACCCCTCATATCTCACCTTGCATCCAAACCAAAGTTTCAGCGTGCTTGTCTGACATTGCTGTCTGGATGTCTCAACGCCATCTGAAATTAAACATGACCAAAACCGTGCTTCTCATTTCCCCCCCCCCAAACCCACCTCCCCACTCCCCCCGTTTTCTATTTCTGTTGATGGCTCTCTCATTCTCCCTGTCTCCTCAGCTCGAAACCTTGGGGTCATCTTTGACTCTTTTCTCTCCTTCTCTGCTCATATTCAGACATCGCTGCCTGGATGTCCAACCGGCATCTGAAACTGAACATGGCAAAGACTGAGCTCCTTGTCTTTCCACCCAAACCCTCTTCTCCTCTTCCCCCACTTTCTGTCTCTGTTGACAACGCCCTCATCCTCCCCGTCTCTTCAGCCCGCAATCTCGGAGTCATTTTTGACTCCTCCCTCTCCTTCTCTGCCCATATCCAGCAGACAGCTAAGACCTGTCGCTTCTTCCTCTATAATATTAGCAAAATTCGCCCATTCCTCTCTGAACAGACCACCCGAATCCTCGTCCACTCGCTCGTTACCTCTCGTCTTGACTATTGCAACCTTCTCCTCGCTGGCCTCCCGCTTAGCCACCTATCCCCCCTTCAATCTGTCCAAAATTCCGCTGGACGTCTTATCTACCGCGTGAACCAATACTCTCATATCACCCCTCTCCTCAAGTCGCTTCACTGGATCCCGATCCGCTACCGTATACAGTTCAAGCTTCTCCTATTGACCTTCAAGTGCACTCAATCTGCAGCCCCCCACTACCTCTCTACCCTCCTCTCCCCATATGTTCCCACCCGTAACCTCCACTCTCAGAACAAATCACTCCTTTCTGTACCCTTCTCCACCACCGCTAACTCCAGACTCCGCCCCTTCTGCCTCGCATTACCTTATGCCTGGAACAGACTTCCTGAGCCCAAAAGCCATGCGCCCTCCCTGCCCATTTTCAAGTCCTTACTCAAGGCCCATCTCTTCTCCCTTGCTTTTGGTGCCTAACCACCTTCCCATTCCTGATACCTACACTGACTACATAGTTTTTACCTTTAGATTGTAAGCTCTCTTGAGCAGGGACTGTCCTTCCCCATGTTTAAACTTGTACAGCGCTGCGTAACCCTGGCAGCGCTATAGAAATGCTAAGTAGTACTACTACTACTACTACTACTTAGCATTTCTATAGCGCTGCCAGGGTTACGCAGCGCTGTACAAGTTTAGACAAGGGGAAGGACAGTCCCTGCTCAAGAGAGCTTACAATCTAGTATCCAGCAGATCGCCAAGACCTGTCGTTTCTTTCTTTACAACATCTGTAAAATCCGCCCCTTTCTTTCCAAGCACTCTACCAAAACTTTCATCCACACCCTTGTCACCTCTCGTTTAGACTACTGCAATCTGCTTCTTGCTGGCCTCCCACTTAGTCACCTCTCCCCTCTCCAATCGGTTCAAAACTCTGCTGCCCGTCTCATCTTCCACCAGGGTCGCTTTACTCATACTACCCCTCTCCTCAAGACCCTTCACTGGCTCCCTATCCGTTTTCGCATCCTGTTCAAACTTCTTCTACTAACCTATAAATGTACTCACTCTGCTGCTCCCCAGTATCTCTCCACACTCGTCCTTCCCTACACCCATTCCAGTGCACTCCGCTCCATGGATAAATCCTTCTTATCTGTTCCCTTCTCCACTACTGCCAACTCCAGACTTCGCGCCTTCTGTCTCGCTGCACCCTACGCCTGGAATAAACTTCCTGATCCCATACGTCTTGCCCCATCCTTGGCCACCTTTAAATCTAGACTGAAAGTCCACCTCTTTAACATTGCTTTTGACTTGTAACCACTCGCCTCCACCTACCCTCCTCTCCTCCTTCCTGTACACATTAATTGATTTGATTACTTTATTTTTTGTCTATTAGATTGTAAGCTCTTTGAGCAGGGACTGTTTTCTTCTATGTTTGTGCAGCGCTGCGTACGCCTTGTAGCGCTATAGAAATGTTAAATAGTAGTAGTAGTAGTAGGTTGTAGTGTACCAATTCTGTCAGAAATTAAGTACTTGGGTGTTTTTAGACTGTTCTTTTTCTTTGAAGAGTCATATTAAACAGGTTATCAAAACGTTTTTCTTTAAATTACAATTGCTTAGGAGACCAACAGATTTATCTCTCACTAATTTTCAGATGATGCTTCAGAGTTTCGTGCTTCTACATTTTGATTATTGCAATGCTTTACCGATTGGTCTGCCAGTTTGAGCTTTAAAATCCATGCAAGTGGTTCAGAACTCTGTAGCTTGTCTAATTACTCAAACCTCAAGATTTGATCACATTTTTCCAATTTTGGCTTCTCTTCATTGGCTGCTAAAGGACTCATTTTAAGATTTTGACTTTAGTTTTTAGGATTTAAAAAAAAGAAAAAGAAATGACGCACCTTCAATTTTGTCTACTACTTTAGAAGTATATAAGCCTGTTAGAACTTTAATATCTGCTGAGAAATTGCTTCTGGAAAGTCCTAATTTTCATACTGTCGATTTACTTGGTCTTAGGTTCTCTACATTTCAAGTAATGGGTCCCACTTTATGGAACTTAATGCCTGTTGACTTTGACTTACAGAAAATTGATTCGTATCTTTCCTTTAGGAAGCAGCTTAGAGCTTACTTATTTCAGAAGGCGTTTTCAAAAGAGTTGAGTAAAGGCTGGGACTAACTCTCGACTGTTATTTGTGACATGATGTGGCATTTGTTTTATTTTGTATTACATGTTAAGTATTTGGTTATTTTGATTATGTATGTTATTATTGTAATCCACTAGGAACTGTGGAGTAAGCGGCGCATAAATAGTTTAAATAAATAAATAAATAATCTGGGTCACATGAATTTTAAAGCATCAAAAAATCATTTTTGATAAAAGATGGGGAAACATTCTGTCTTAAAGAATGTACAAAAACAGCAGTCTCCACAATGATAAGACTACAATATTCCAGGACTTGCCTAGATCCTCCCTGTATCATCCTTTCAAGGACCAATCCACATAAAATACAATCCATCCTGTGCTTATGTGCACCTGATTCTCAATTCAGTCCTCAGGACACACCCAGCCAGTCGGGCTTTCAAAATATCCAAAAGATAGATTTACAATACCATGGAGAAAGTACATGCAAATTTATCTCATGTATATTAATTGGTGTGTCCCAAGGACTGAGTTTTGAACCCCTGATCTAGCCTATTGGTGGTATATACTGGGTATGAAGAGGAGGTAATCCTAAAAAAAAAAAAAACTCCATGACATTTTTAATATCTGGGCACTTAGTATCTGGGCCGCTGTCGGTGACAGGGTGCTGGGCTCGATGGACCCTTGTACTACTAGGGTCTGTCCTACATTCTTGTTTTTTTCCTCATGATTTTTGGGGAGAACTTTCAAAAGACTACAGACATTCATCCACGTGGTTTTTGTTTAAATCACCTCTGAAAAAACTGACCCCCCCCCCCCCCCCCTTCCAATGTAGTGCAGGTACTTTTTGGCCATGAGTGGGGTTGTAACAGGTCCAGTAAAAGATACGTATTTCACTTCATTCTGAAATCTCCACATGTACTTTGCAGCTGCAACGTACGTGGGATAAAGATCCGAGTAGCTGGTCACAAGATTTTCAAAAGGAAACTTCTAATCACACAATTCTGGAATGCACTGCCGCGCAACTTAAAAACCCGTGAACGCCTTTACGGTACCATGTAAGCCACATTGAGCCTGCAAATAGGTGGGAAAATGTGAGGTACAAATGTAACAAATAAAATAATAATACTGAAAACCCATCTCTTTAACAAGATATACCACAAAGATCAACAAATGTGAACTCCTCCACATATATCCAGAATTGTCTTATAACATCTGCTTGTTATACTACTATGATGATCATGTTACCCAAGATCCTTCTGTAATACTAAATGTCTATTTTCTTATATATTTCCACCATTCTTCATGTATTGTAAGCCACATTGAGCCTGCAAAGAGGTGGGAAAATGTGGGATACAAATGTAATAAATAAAATAAATCTAATCTTAGCCTTATAGACTGCAGTAGTCCCAGCGGAAGGTTCAAGGTGGTTAACATAGAAGAGAACTCTTAACATCACGAGGAGCCACAAAAAACAATGAAAAGAAAACAATCAGAATTTATCAAATAAAGTTTTTAATTTTTCATGCAGTAACATATAGCCAGCCTCAGATCGAGCTGATAAAAGAAGTGCATTCCAAACTGTAATAGCTCGGAAGGAAAACATCGCAGCAAAATGATGTTTCAATCAAACACCATTAAATGCAGGAAGTTTTAATATGAAATTTTCTTGCAACCGAGAAAAGAAGAGAAAAACATCAGAAAAACAGATTAACAACTCCAAAGTACTTCCATTTAGAACATGGAAAATCATATAAACTGATTTAAAAATACATGCCTTTAAAGAAAGCCAATGTAAATTTCTAGCATATTGAGAAACACCAACATATTTTTCCAGCTGAAAAACCAGACGTACGGCTGTGTTTCAGATCATCTGTAATTTATATATAAAAAGTTTAGCACTCAACCCCACATAGAAAGAATTGCAGTAGTTCAAATGGAACAAAACCAACATTTGGACCAATACTGCAAAATGTGAACTAGAAAAATAAGACCTGATTAATTGCAATTGTCTAATTCTAAAAAATGTTTCCATAAATTCTTAACTTGAAATTCGTAAGTAAGCAAAGAATTCGATCGATCCAAGATGGCGACTGTGTGACTCACGCTACCAGACGCATTCTAGGTTGAGCAGAGCAGGAGAGAGATACGTTACCCGTCGCTGAGATGGGTAAACGACGTAGGAAAGTTAGAGCTCTTCCCTCGGGCTCTGGCGGTGTGCCCCCGCTCTCCCAGCCGACGCTTGAGCACTTTGGGATAGCGTCTGGGGCTCTGATGACTTCCACTCCCGCAGCTGGTGTCAGCGTTTCGGCGCTGACCGACAGTGGTGACGGGGCTTCCCTAAGCCCTGTCTTTCGTGCAGCGCCCCCTCAACCAGGAAGAGCAAGCTTCCAGACGGGTCCTGCAGCGTCCACCCAAAGAGGAGAAGGAGGCGAGCAGGGAGGGAACCTGTCGGTTGCAGAACAATCATCTCTTGAACAAATGAATATTCCAGAGAAGAAAGCTGCTCCTGTTGTGGACTCCACGATAGTGAGTATCCTGGAACAAGCAGTTCAAGCGTCTCCCCTGGTATTCACTGTAAGGAAATTTGAAAAACCTGTAGTGACTTTAGAGTCACTTTGGGATCTGAATTCCACAACTCTTCTATCTTTGCAGTCTGCTATTTCGAAGAACTCTGAACTTATTAAAGTTTTGGCAGAGTCTGCTCTTAAACAAATACAAATTAATGAGATTCATGTGACTGAAGTAAAAGACCTCTCTCAAAAAATGGAACTTATAGATCAAGCATTAATTAAGGAAAGGAACTTTGCTTCTAGACGCATGGAATACCTGGAAAATCAATCCAAGAGACTTAACCTGCGAATGATAAATTTTCCAAAGTCACCTATTTTATCTCCAATACAGATGGTTAAGAAATATCTTGTTGATATTCTGGGAATGCCTGAAAATTCATTGCCACCAATTACAAGGGCTTACTATATTCAAACTACTGGGCAAGTCCCAGAAAATTTAAACCCTCAGAATGCAATGAACCTAACGGCGTTTCTGGAATCTTCTCTGGAGGTGGTCACACAAAGGAGTACTTTGTTAGTGACCTTTGCGTTAGAACTTGATAGAGAAGCAGTACTCAAGCTTTCCTTAAGACATTTAAATTCTTTATTTTTGGGTTCAAAAGTAAGGGTTTTCCCAGATTTATCTAGGGAAACCCAAAAACGATGTAAATTATTTCTAGCTCTCCGCCCAAGGGTTATTGCCCTAGGTGCAAATTTTCTTTTGACGTTTCCTTGTGTTTGTAGGATTCTATTTCACACAAAATATTATCAATTTTTTGAACCCAATCAGCTGGATGTTTTTCTAAAAAGTAAGGAGAGTATTATTGTGAAAATTTAGAACCGAATGTAACACTGTATAGCATTTTGGAGTGAGTCTACAGGGTATAGCGCAGTCTTTGATTTAATAGATATTTAAGAGCTTGATTATAGCTTGATATTTGTATTTCTTGATTCTTGGATCATTTCCCATTTAATTGTGGACGATGGAAGTGTATAGTTTTTCCTTTTATTTAATTCTATTGTGATTATTTTCTATATTTCTTGTTATTATTCTTTATTGAATATAATGTATCTTAAAATGTAAAAAAAAAAAAAAAGAATTCAATATTACTCCTAAAACCCTAGACTCTTTTCCACTTTTAAATTCTTATCACTTGACACTGGAATAGTATTGGGGATAGTCAACAAAGAGTTAGAGAACCAGAACATTTTGGTTTTAGTTGGACTTAGTTTAAACATATTTTCAAGAGCCCAACACTGAATTTTATTCATACAATCAGAAACCCGATCAAATGTGTCCTCCATAGAAGCACAAGCTGGCACCAGCATCGAGATGTTATCTGCATAGGAAAACAGTTGTTCTCCATTGGTAAGAGGAATAGAACCGATTATACAATATAGGTGACAACAGAGACCCTCGTGGCACTCCACAATTTGATTGCCAACTATTAGACGAAACAACATTCTTACAAACAAAATATGAACAATTGTCCAGAAACTCACTAAACCAATTCAACACAGAGTCAGCTAGACCAAGTTCACTTAATCTCAATAACAATAACTCATGGTCAGCTGAGTCAAAGGCAGCTGAAATGTCATATTGCAACAATAATAATTGTTTACCACCACATGAGTAGTTGGGAATTGATGTCAGTGTTAATCAAAGGGTTTCTGTGCTGTGCTCAAAAACCAAATTGTGAAGGATGCAAACGTAGGAATAACTCAATAATACTGAGTTAGTTGCCTACTGACAAAAGTGTCCAGTAGCTTAGTAAGTAAAGGAATCCATGTGATAGGCCTGAAACTAGGAGTAAGGGACAGATTTGAATCTCTTGATTTTGGAATGGGAGTGAGTGCAATATATCCCATCTCCAAAGGAAATTTACCAAGAGTTAGTAAATTGTTAAAGAAATTATATTAATTGGAGGATGAGTTAGTCAAGAAGGACACAGCAACAACTGGTAAGTCTGGGCAGTAAAGAGCCAACATCCTCAGCAGTAATAGGACTAAAAGTTTTCCAAACTTGATTAACGGGAGTACCTGAATAGAAAGTATCGGATCTTTCTAAAATGTATGATGCAGATTTACAGGACCAATCTTTTAAAAGACAGAACTTTTTACAAAAAAAAAATCAGCAAAGCTCTTGAGACGTAGGTTGTGACTTAGTAACAGATACAGAATCAATAGGAGGGTGCTAATATTATTAATAATCTGAAATAACGTTTTACAATTTCCAGGACCAGCATCAATAATTTTAGCATAGAAAAGACTTCTTTACTTCTGCAACATGAAATTTATATGACCTAAAAACAGCTGTCCAATTATGTTTTATAGAAATATCTACATGTTTCGCCTACATTCCTGTCATCTTTCTCAAAGTCTCAACCAAGGAGCATTTCGAGATGATCTTATAGTTCGAATTCTTAACGGAGCAATTGAGTCCAATGTTGTTTTTATGGCTTGGTCCCAATTCTGTTTCTGAATAATTGGATCAGATTCTAGGGTATCAAGTTTACTCTAAACCTGAGACCAAAATACATTAACATCTATTCTTCCTCTATTTTTAACCAATCGTTGAGATTGGTATTTAAAAGTAGAGGTCATAGAAACATGAAAATTAAAATCAGCTTTAAAATGATCAGACCAAAGAACGGCTGACCAGGCTACATCAGTAATCAACTGCATTAGCTGGAAGTCAAAATCTAGAGAATGTCCTCTCTTATGAGGACTGAAAGCTAAAATTACATGAATCCAGAAAAGTTTTTAAACCGCTAATCCTAGAGTCCGAGTCCAGTTCTAAAGGCAAATTTAAATCCCCCCAAATAATCTCACAGAGGTACCATTTAAAAACTGACTTGGAGGTCCACAAGAACAAGCTACATCAACACTGCCATTTATTTCCAGTGTACTGCACATTCAGAGAGAAAGCCATCAGTTGCACACATGCAGTACATCGATCGCCCTGGCCCTATTTTTAGAAATGCAGTAGCAAAGTCTATACTTATGTTGGAAGATGTTACCTCTTCTCTTCAGGATCCATAGGCTCCATCTCGTCATCCCTGGGCTCTCCCTGGTGAAACTCTGCTGCCTCCGGTGTGGGCATGGTGTGATCAATCACCTGAATATCCTTCCCAGCTTTCCAGAGCTTGTAGCGTTCTGGTTGGAACTTCCGCACAAAAACCTCCATCGAGATCTTCACCATATCCTTTCTGCAGGAGCACTGCAATGTGCAAATGAGAGAGAATCAGTGGACAGCAAGAACATGAAACCCGAGCTCCCACGGTAAGTCATCCTGTGTACGTATTCCCATATTCATTACAAAAGCACCATTTGTGTACTTAAATAAAATCTCTCTCAGGAAGGAGAAGACTTAATTCTCATTTTCAACACACTGAATTATATACAAATGAATATAAAATATTCTTCAGACTCCTTTAACAAATACACATAGCATTCAGTAAATGTTAGGCAGACCTGGGAAAGGGGAAGGACGCACATGGGAAGGGGTGAGTTATTATGGGATGCTGTGGGGCTAAGTATCATGGCCCAAATGAGGTCCTAGACTTTGTAAAAGTGACTTGGTCAAGATGGAGGAGGCTCTTAAGGAGTTATTAGCTGAATGGAAACATGTAAGGGAAGTGGAAAACCAGCAGGCAAAACAAAGGTGAAGAGGTCGACTGAAACCAGTGGTTTTTGTTCCGGCTGAAACTGAATCCGTGGCCAAAACTCAATGTTCGGTTTTGGTCAGAACTTAAATCAAGAATGTTGTGTCACCCCCAACCTATCTTAACAAGTCCTGGTGGTCCAGTAGCCTCTTCAGGGTAAGAGTGAACCCCAGTCACTCTTGCCCCCCCTCCCCCAGTTCCTCAGACAAAATGGCTGCTGGGACTTCAGGTTCAGGTTTTATTAAAATTTGATATACTGCACACAGGTAACCATCTAGGTGGTTTACAATTAAAATTATCATAAAAAGTTTGAAAAGAACGACAAAACCAATAAGACAGAGGAATAATAAAGTATAGTAAGGAGAGAGACGTCATAGAAATAGCAATAAAACAGCAGATTCCTATCTACCGTGTTCTCTTCCATATTGTAATATGTGGTATTAATTATTGCATGCATTTGAAAATAAAACATGTTTTTAATTCTACTTTAAATTGTGCAAGAGAGGATTCAAGACAAAGGTGTAAAGGAAGCATATTCCAGAGGGAAGATCCATTGACACTGAATATTTTACAACGCATAATTGGAGTGGAACAGGTGGATGTGAAGCGTCTGTTCACGCTTTCCAAAAATACTAGGACTAGGGGGCATGCGATGAAACTACAGTGTAGTAAATTTAAAACAAATTGGAGAAAATCTTTCTTCACCCAACGTGTAATTAAACTCTGGAATTCATTGCCGGAAAATGTGGTGAAGGCGGTTAGCTTAGCAGAGTTTAAAAAGGGGTTGGACTGTTTCCTAAAGGACGTCCATAAACCGCTACTAAACGGACTTGGAAAAATCCAAAATCCCAGGAAAAACATGTATAGAATGTTTGTACGTTTGGGAAGCTTGCCAGGTGCCCTTGGCCTGGATTGGCCGCTGTCGTGGACAAGATGCTGGGCTCGATGGACCCTTGGTCTTTTCCCAGTATGGTATTACTTATGTACTTCAAAACACGATTCGAACGTGCCAGACCCCTTTGGGAAAAGCTGCATTGGCTCCCAATCAAAGATCAGATACCACATTCAATTCAAGCTTCTCCTTCTTACCTACAAATGCACTCAGTCTGCTGCCCCTCACTATCTTTCTACCCTCATCTCCCCTTACGTTCCCGCCCGTAACCTCCGTTCACAGGATAAATCCCTCCTCTCAGTACCCTTCTCCACCACCGCCAACTCCAGGCTCCGCTCATTCTGCCTCGCCTCACCCTATGCTTGGAACAACCTTCCTGAACCCTTACGCCAAGCCCCCTCCCTGCCCGTCTTCAAGTCTTTGCTTAAAGCCCACCTCTTCAATGCTGCGTTCGGCACCTAACCCTTACCGTTCAGTGAATCCAGACTGCCCCAATTTGACTGCCCCTATCGGACCGACCGTTCACTTGTCTATTAGATTGTAAGCTCTTTGAGCAGGGACTGTCTCTCTTTGTTAAATTGTACAGCGCTGCGTAACCCTAGTAGCGCTCTAGAAATGTTAAGTAGTAGTAGTAGATTATCTACGGTGAAGTCCCAGGATACATGACTGACCTGATAGCTCTACCAACCAGAAACAGAACCGGATCATAACGAAAATACCTGAATCTCCACTACCCTAACTGCAAAGGACTCAAATACAAAGTAACCTATGCATTCAACTTCTCCTATATAAGCACACAACTATGGAACGCTCTGCCAAAAGCTGTGAAAACAACCTACGACCATCTAAACTTCAGGAAATCACTGAAAACCTATAAGTTCAGAAAGGCGTACCATACTGACCTAAATGCCTCAACTCTGCAACACAGCAAAACCAAAGATCGTACTGGACATTATATAACCCTCCCTTTCTTCGACCCCTAATGTGCCTGAAACATACCTACCTTATTCGACCCTAACATCACATTGTATTTGTTCCTCTACCGGACCTGGTGAATGCCTTTACGGTACACTGAGCCTGCAAATGGGTGGGAAAATGTAGGATACAAATGTAACAAATAAATAAATAAATAAAACAACTTTGTCAATAGGTTGGTACAAGGAGACTAATATGATATGATGAATGGAGAAATTTCACCGGTAAATATGGTATTAAGTAACGAGAAAAAGTGGTTGTCCAGAATGGTGAATTCTGTATGTTAGTAACAGCACTTTATACATGAAGTCAATGTTCAAATCAAAGCAACCGTGCAACATGAGCAGCATAAGCAGGAGCGACTGGAGATTGGAACAACATAAGCAGGAGCAATCTCAGTGACTGCTGTGACCTCTCGCCGTAGTCTAGGCAATCATTTTGGCTAAAGAATAAGTGGGGGAAGGAGCAACTGGGGATCACTGTTGCCTCAAAGAGGACACAAGGGCTTGTTAACCCATTAGTGCCCAATGTGCCCATATGTGGGAACAAATATGGGAACATTGGGCACTAATGGGTTAAGGTAGTCCCAGGGAGGGCCTTCAAGGGGTGGGAGGGTGAGGGGTTGTGGCGGCAGCATCTGGGACCCACCCTCTGTTGGGATGGTCAGGAAGAGTGATCGTGGGTGTGGTGCGGTGCGGGTGCAAAGAGGAGTTTTGCTTTCTGCCAAAAATGCAGTGACATTTGATTTAGTAACCAGAACCCAGATTCTGAGCTGCTTTTGGTGCCCAATCTGAAACAGAAAGTCATTCGGGGTGCACTGCCCTTATAATATCTAGTGTTTGTTAGGAAAGTGAATAAGAGATAAAAAGGCTGCTAAGTTAAGGGGGAAAAAGTTTAGTATTCATTCCAGAGACTGCAGAAAGGAGGAGCACAAACAACAACAGTATTTGGAGAGAGAGAGAGAGAGAGAGAGAGAAGCTGCTAAAGTAGTCAGGAAAGTGAAGAAGATGTAAGCACAGGAGAAGACACATGTCAGTGACAGAAGTGAAAAAGTAGCACAGAGGAAAATGAACTGAGACTATCAAACAATAAAGAAGGGCCAGGAGTAGGACCTCGAAAATGAACACACATAGAAAGGGAAGTAAAGTAAACAAATGAAGCTGATTAAGTTAAAAAGCAGACAAGGCAATGGGGCCGAATGGGATAAATCCCAGTGTACTAACTAGAGACCCAAAGGATTGGAGAAAGGCGGACTGGTTCCTCTCCACAAAAGCAGGAGCCTGGAAACTACAGCTGCTCAGTCTGATTTCGGTGCTACCAAATTCACTGCCTCACTGTTAAACATAGGATACTACAATTCTTGAATTTAATGTATTACAGGAGCCGAGGCAGCATGTTTTCACCAGAGGTACTGTAGGTCTCATCAGAATAATTTCTTTGACTAGAAAGAAAAGTCCATAAGCCAGTATTAAGATGGACTTGAGGAAAATCCACTATTTCTAGGATAAGCAGCATAAAATCTATTGTACTTTTCCGGGACCTTGCCAGGTACTTGTGACCTGTATATGCCACTGTTGGAAGCAAGATAATGGGCTTGTTAGATCTTCGGTGTGACCCAGTATGGCAAAGCTTATGTCCTTAATTGTACCTAGCACTAGAAATGTGCAGGAGGTCCATAAGGACAAGACAGACAGATTCTCCCTAATTCTATAACCTTAGCACTTAAATGTAAATGAAATTATAGAAGAGCAGGTGGAAGAAAAAATGGCTAAAGATCTATTGGGGAAAGGAGAAAATCTAGGAATGGAAAGACGCTGAGAATAGCTATGTGGAAAGTGAAGAGGATAAAGCAAACGTGCTACACAAATGGTTCTCTTCGTTGTTCACGGAAGAAAATCCTGGAGAAGGATCGTGGTCGGCTGCTGAGGGAGTATCTGAGAATGAAGTGGATACGTTTATAAAAAGCTTAAAAATCTGAAGGTGGACAAAGCTATGGGGATGGATGGGATACATCCCAGAACACTGAGGGCGCTCAAAGAAATCCTGGCGGGACCTCTAAAGGATTTATTTAATAGATCTTTAGAGATAGGAGAGGTTCTATGGGATTGGAGACGAACAGATAAGTACATAAGTACATAAGTACATAAGTAATGCCATACTGGGAAAAGACCAAGGGTCCATCGAGCCCAGCATCCTGTCCACGACAGCGGCCAATCCAGGCCAAGGGCACCTGGCAAGCTTCCCAAACGTACAAACATTCTATACATGTTATTCCTGGAATTTTGGATTTTTCCAAGTCCGTTTAGTAGTGGTTTATGGACTTGTCCTTTAGGAAACCGTCCAACCCCTTTTTAAACTCTGCTAAGCTAACCGCCTTCACCACTTTCTCCGGCAACGAATTCCAGAGTTTAATTACACGTTGGGTGAAGAAAACTTTTCTCCGATTTGTTTAGAAATCAAAATAAAACATGGAAAAGAAAACAAGACAACACCCCCCCCACTGGACACAACCCAACACATTTCTTGATTAGCCCTTGAAGGTTGCCCCTTCCCGATCTGACGAAGAAGGGTAACCTTCGAAAGCCAATGCATTCAGTCAAGTCCAATAAAAAAGGCATCATCCCATTTTCCCTTCCATGTCCCATTTTGTTTGATTTCTGTTAAATTCCTTGATGAAATTATATTTCAAAAATTCCTCAAAAACTTTCTGTGGACAAAAGATTTGGGTATTTCCAGATGTTGTAAAGACTACTCAAGAACGACGTAAAGCCTTTTTGGCTTTCAGAGAGGAGATTAGGGCAATGGGAGCCTCATTTTTACTGGCTTATCCTTGTAAATGTTGCGTGAAATATCAGGGTAACAAATATGTTTTTTTCGATCCAAGTCATCTGCGATCATTTATAGAAGCTAAGAAAATTATCAAATAGACTGTATATTAATGACGGTGTAATTAATATTGTCAGGTTAAGGTCAGGCCATTTGCTGTATGATTTATTTTTTTTGTATTTGTTTCCTCAAAATACTCCTATTATGAGATTTTCGCCCCCCACTTTATCTTTTGGTCTAAGGAGGCATATGAAAGCTTTATTGTTTTCTTTCTTTGTTAAAAATTAAATACGCAATGTATTACCTGCTATTTTTCCCTCTTCACAAAAGTAGGGTCAGGGAAGAAGTGGGAAACTGCAGGCTGGTAGGCCTCACGTCGGTGGAACAAAAAATAACTGGAGCCACTGCTGAAGGAAAGGTAGTTCACTTTCTAGAATCCAATGCAAGATCTGAGGCAATATGTGGATATCCTGAAAGCCTGACTGACAAGGGGTACTCCAGGACTGGACTTGGAAAACACTGTTTTAGGTAACTGACATTTTTTTTTTTTACAGCAATGAACCTATTGCTAAAGAATTTTAGACTTCCTGATTCCAATTTACCGCACCATGTTCTCCAATCTACTCATTCAGCGGGACGACATTTGCACCTTATCACCACCTATTTTATTAGTACCACTTTAAAGGTCTCATCTTCCAATCCCATGGACAGATCACCTTCTTACTTCCTTATTCAATTAGCTCTCCAAACCCATGACATACTCCTGTATCCCATAAACATTTTAGGAAATTAGTTTAAGAATACCTTCCCCTGAAAAATTATATGTCCCTTTCATTGGATTTAATTTAGGCATTTATATTCCGCTTAATCCAGAAGGTTCTAAGCTGATAACCAGAGCCAACTTTTACTTTGGTGGCCCCCACCCTCCATCTTGAGGCCAATGAACCATGCGGATATTGGGACTCAGTGGCAATTCGCTGTCTTAGTCGAGGGTACAGCGCTGTGTACGCCTTGTAGCGCTATAGAAATGTTAAGTAGTAGTAGAAGGATGAACTGTCGTAACCCCCACCCCTACCAAGGCTTCCAAAATTGGAGGGACTCTTCAGAGCTCCGGTCAAGGAGCTGGGGGTCACCTCACTAAGGTCAGGTGCTTGTTCCAAGAAAAAAGAAAGCAACATATTCTCGAGCTATATAGGGGTAAATTTTCAAAAGGCACTTGGCGCATTTGGCATGGCATTCTGTAAGCAGTTTTGATTAAAATACATGTCCAGCTTCAAATATCAGGAAAACAGGACATGGAAGGGTCATTGCATGGCAGCATACGCCCCCCCCCCCCCCCCCAAACACACATTTTCCTGCAAAACTGAAAGGAGATCCAAGGTGTTCATACATCAAACGACAAAAGAAAAAACACAAACAAAAAAAAATCCAAGAACCACAGAGCAGTTTATTACGTCAAAATACATTTATTATAACTAGTTTTATTTTGGTGTTATGAACTGCGCTGTGGTTCTCAGTTTCTTTGTGAACATACATTCTGCAACCCGGCCCCAGCAATGGGACATTTCTCCATAGAACTCAACATACAAAAAAAAAAAAAAAAATTCTGGTGTCATTTCAGCAATAGTACCAGGTATACTGTGAAGTAACACAAAATCCAATAGAATCCCTCAGGAAATATAGTAACATAGTAGATGACGGCAGAAAGAGACCTGCATGGTCCATCCAGTCTGCCCAACAAGATAAACTCATATGGGCTACTTTTTGTGTATACCCTACTTTGATTTGTACCTGTGCTCTTCAGGGCACAGACCGTATAAGTCTGCCCAGCACTATCCCTGCCTCCCACCACTGGCTCTGGCACAGACAATATGTCTGCCCAGCACTATCCCTGCCTCCCACCACCGGCTCTGGCACAGACCGTATAAGTCTGCTCAGCACTATCCCCACCTCTCAACCACCAGCCCCGCCTCCCACCACCAGCTCTGGCACAGACCGTATAAGTCTGCCCAGCACTATCTCTGCCTCTCAACCACCAGCCCCGCCTCCCACCACCAGCTCTGGCACAGACCGTATAAGTCTGCCCAGCACTATCCCCGCCTCCCAACCACCAGCCCCGCCTTCCACCACCAGCTCTGCCACAGACTGTATAAGTCTGCCCAGCACTGTCCCTGCCTCCCAACCACCAGTCCCGGCACAGACTATATAAGTCTGCCCAGCACTATCCCCGCCTCCCAACCACCAGTCCCGCCTCCCACCACCGGCTCTGGCACAGACCGTATAAGTCTGCCCAGCACTATCCCCGCCTCCCACCCACCAGTTCCGCCTCCTACCATCGGCTCTGGCACCCAATCTCGGCTAAGCTCCTGAGGATCCATTCCTTCTGAACAGGATTCCTTTATGTTTATCCCACGCATGTTTGAATTCCGTTACCATTTTCATCTCCACCACCTCCCGCGGGAGGGCATTCCAAGCATCCACTACTCTCTCCGTGAAAAAATACTTCCTGACATTTTTCTTGAGTCTGCCCCCCTTCAATCTCATTTCATGTCCTCTCATTCTACCGCCTTCGCATCTCCGGAAAAGGTTCGTTTGCGGATTAATACCTTTCAAATATTTGAATGTCTGTATCATATCACCCCTGTTTCTCCTTTCTTCCAGAGTATACATGTTCAGGTCAGCAAGTCTCTCCTCATACGTCTTGTAACGTAAATCCCATACCATTCTCGTAGCTTTTCTTTGCACCGCTTCAATTTTTTTTATATCCTTAGCAAGATACGGCCTCCAAAACTGAACACAATACTCCAGGTGGGGCCTCACCAACGACTTATACAGGGGCATCAAGACTCTTCTGCTGGTCACACCTCTCTCTATACAGGCTAACAACAATCTACCATACCAAATACCTGGATAACGGTGGACAAGAAATAATCATTTCAAATAGAGCAATTTCCAACAGAACCTATTTTTACGTTTATTTGGTACTTCATGTAGCACTTTTACTAGACTAGAAGACTAAAGTGGTTTACAGGGTAACTAAAGAGTAGAAAGGACCGTCATAACACTGATCCTGAAAAGAAAGAACCACAAATATTGCAGTGGGATTTAGAACACTGATACACCTACTAAACAAGCCTGCTATGTCAAGTTTCCACATGCTGACAGAATACCTGGTTTCAGTCACACACTCAGTCCTCAGAAAGTACAAAATAAATGACCAGAAACTGAAAATAAAAATATAGACAAATTAAACGACTCCCCCCCACAAAAGCCACACTCTGCATGCAGTACAACACTAGAGAAATAGCAGACACACCTCTCCCTGTACTGTACAAAATATCAAGATAAATAAATTCCAAAAATCAACGTTTATATTTTTCTCATCTACAGGAAGAACATCAAAGGCCAGTGTGAAAAAACGAGTCTTCAATAAAATCTTAAATTTCTTGAAAAGGATAAGACCATTCTTCCCAAGATTCGTCTTCCGCAGCCTAGTGCAATCCCTCGTCCTTAGCCACTTGGATTACTGCAACTCATTATACGCAGGCTGCAAAGAGCAAATACTGAGGAAAGTTCAAACAGCCCAGAACACAGCAGCCAGGCTCATCTTCGGAAAACCTAGATATGAAAGGGCAAAACCACTACGAGAGAAACTACATTGGCTTCCACTCAAGGACCGCGTTACTTTTAAAGTTTGCACATTAGTCCATAAGATCATTTACGGTGAAGCCCCAGCGTACATGTCTGATTTAATAGACCTAGCACCCAGAAACGCTAAAAGATCATCCAGAACTCACCTCAACCTTCACTATCCAACTTGCAAGGGCCTGAAATATAAGGCACTACACGCGTCAACCTTTTCCTACAAGAGCACGCAGTCTTGGAATACATTACCACGCAACCTAAGAATGATTAACGAACAAGCCTCCTTCCGTAAACTACTGAAGACTCACCTGTTTGAACAACCTTACGGAAAGAGCCAAAACACATAGAGACCACACTCACTGTTCACCAATGCAATACACATCCACTTCTGATCCCTCATCCCGTTATCCAGTCAATCATACATTTATTCACGGAACTATGTACACCATATGTCTTGGTGTCTAACAATGCCCTTTTTTCCCATTGTCTCCTTCCAATGTTTCTATGTTGATGTCCCATTGTTATATTCCCAATGATATTCGAATGTCTCGCACAACTCTGTTCAATGTAATCCATAACCTAGTTGTAACAAATGTATTTCTATTATTCATATCTTATTGTAAGCCACACTGAGCCCGCAAATAGGTGGGAAAATGTGGGATACAAATGCAATAAATAAATAAATTCATTTGGGTAGGCTGTTCCACAAAACAGGAGCAAGCCAAAAAAAGATGACATCCAGCAGGTCTCTGAAATATGCAGAACTACCATCTTATAGTCCTGCAAAGCACTAAGGGGGTCTTTTACTAAGCTGCTGTAGTGTTTTTAGCTGATGGTAAACGCCAAGATGCCCACAGGAATATAATGGGTTTCTCGGTGTTAATTGATTTCTACCGCGAGCTACAACTGCTACTATGGCTTTAGTAAAAGACCCCCTAAATGTCCTTGCTGCAGTTTATGGAAAGCTAAAACTGCACAAATAAGATGGAAAACGTTCGTAATAGGCTTTGTATGTCAAGTTCTAGAAGTAATAGAAAAAGTAGTTCTAATAGAAAAAAATTGTTCTAACAGTAATAGAAAATCAAACTGGCAACCAATCCTATATAATAATTCTCACCTCCAACGTTCTATGCTTGGGACCATGGCTCCCTGGCTGCAAGTGGTCTGCGAGGCAGACACGCACGGACGTCACTGACGTCAACACAGCTGATTCCAAGGCAAGGGGAGGAGTAGGGAAACTTCCCCCCCCCCCCCGCGCTATGGCCCCCTCGAACCCCCCCTTCCGCGAACCTGTCAATCCCCCCCCCCCCGGAACGCCTAAAACTGCCGCCACCGCCACCGCCGCCGTTGTTGTGCTACCTTCCCTTCCCGTAGGTTGTTCAATTATCTTCTTAGAAAGTTTAACTCCGTGCGTCTGACATCAGACGCACAGAATTAAACTTTCTAAGATGATTGAACAACCTACGGGAAGGTAGCACAACAACGGCGGCGGTGGCGGCAGTTTTCGCTGGCACGGGGGGGGGGGGGGGAATCGCGGAGGGGGGGGTTCGAGGGGGCCGTAGCACGGGGGGGGGGGGGTGGAAATTGCCTGCCTAAGGCCCGTTTCCTTGCCTACAGAAACGGGATTTCTTTGAGATTTCTAGCCCATTATTATTATTATTATTTGTTGCACTTGTATCCCACATTTTCCCACCTATTTGCAGGCTCAATGTGGCTTACAAAGACCTGTTATGGCATCGCCATTCCAGGGTCAAAGATACAACTGGTGTTACAAAAAGATCAAGGATGACAAAAAAGATCTAAGCAAACAGTTATAGAAATATGACTTTCAGAATAAGGGTGAAGTGGTGAAGTGTTATAATTAAGCTATGCATTCTCGTGGTAGGCCTTGTTGAAGAGACAGGTTTTCAGAGATTTGCTAAAGTTAGTTATTTCGTTAATTGTTTTCAAGTTAGTTGGTAGTGCATTCCACAGCTGCGTGCTCATGTAGGAAAAGCTGGTCTCATGTGTTAGTTTGTATTTTAATCTTTTACAGCTGGTGAAGTGTAAATTAAGAAATGTGCAGGCTGATCTTTTAGCATTTCTGGGAGGCAGGTCCACGAGGTCTAGCATGTAGGTCGGAGCATCTCCGTGAATAATTTTATGAACAATCGTGCAGATCTTGAACGCGATACGTTCTTTAAGTGGGAGCCAGTGAAGTTTCTCTCTTAGGGGTTTTGCACTTTCATATTTTGTTTTTCCAAATATGAGTCTGGCTGCGGTATTCTGGGCTGTTTGAAGTTTCTTGATAATCTGTTCTTTGCAGCCAGCGTAGAGTGCGTTGCAATAGTCCAGGTGACTTAGCACCATCGACTGTACTAGGTTGCGAAAAATGGATCTCAGGAAGAAAGGTTTTACTCTTTTGAGTTTCCACATGGAGTGGAATATCTTCTTAGTTGTATTCTTCACATGGGTTTCGAGTGTGAGATTTCGATCAATGGTAACTCCAAGAATTTTCAGATTGTTTGAGACAGGAAGGGAAAAGTTTGGTATGGTTATGGTGGTGAATTTACTTGTATTATCTTGTGAGGTGAGTATAAGACATTGTGTTTTTTCTGCGTTAAGTTTTAGCTGGAATGCATCCGCCCAGGAGTGCATGATTTGGAAGCTTTGGTTGATCTCGTTGGTGATTTCCTTTAGATCATGTTTGAACGGGATATAGATCGTGACATCATCTGCATATATGTAGGGATTGAGGTTTTGATTGGCTAGTAGCTTGGCTAAGGGTATCATCATTAGGTTGAAGAGGGTTGGTGAGAGGGGGGATCCTTGGGGGACTCCACATTCAGGTGTCCATGGGGCTGATATATCCACGTTTGCTATTACTTGGTATGATCTTGTGGTCAGGAATCCTCTAAACCAGTTAAAAACGTTACCTCCAACTCCAAAGTATTGTAGGATATGTAGTAATATTCCATGGTTGACCATATCGAAGGCACTGGACATGTCGAATTGTAGGAGAAGTATGTTGTTGCCAGTTACAATTGTTTGTTTAAATTTATTCATTAAAGTCACTAGTACTGTTTCAGTGCTGTGGTTCGACCGGAATCCTGATTGAGACTCGTGAAGGATTGAGTATTTATTTAGGTAATTAGTGAGTTGTTTCGTCACTACGCCTTCCATAAGTTTGGTCATCAGTGGGATAGATGCTACTGGGCGATAGTTGGTTAAGTCACTTGTTCTTTTCTTTGCGTCTTTAGGTAAAAGAGTAAGAAGCATAAAATTGTACTGTTTGTCACCCTCCTATCTCCATGCGTATCTTCCTGTCCCTAATCCACCCGACTTTTCCTGTTTCTCACCTATCCACCCCCATCCTGTTAGACTATTACTGGAATGCAACCTTTGAAAGCTAATCAAGAAATGTATTATGTCCAATAAAAAAGGTATCATCTTATTTTCCTTTCCATGTTTTATTTTGCTTTATTTCTATTGATTACCTTCAAAAGTGGACTAACATGACTACCACACCTCTCTACTGAAAAATTGCAGGAAGACCTTAGGAAACTGGAAGACTGGGCATCTAAATGGCAGATGAAATTTAATGTGGACAAATGCAAAGTGAAACACATTGGGAAGAATAATCCGAATCATAGTTACCTGATGCTAGGGTCCACTTTGGGGTCAACACTCAAGAAAAAGACCTAGATGTCATTGTAGATAATACACTGAAATCTTCTGCCCAGTGTGTGGTGGTCAAAAAAGCAAACAGGATACTAGGAATTATTAGGAAAGGGATGCAAAATAAGACTGAGAATATTATAATGCCTCTATTACTCCATAGTGCAACCTCACTATGAGTACTGCATTCAATAGTGGAATTAGAAAAGGTTCAAAGAAGAGTGACCAAAATGATAAAGGGGATGGAACTCCTCCCATACAAGGCAAGGCTGAAGAGGTTAGGGCTCTTCAGCTTGGAAAAGAAACGGATGAAGGGAGATATGACTGAGGTCTATAAAATCTTGAGTAGTGTAGAATGTGTAAAAGTGAATCGATTTTTCACTCTTTCAAAAAGTATAAAGACTAGAGGACACTCAAGGAAGTTATATGGAAATACTTTTAAAACAAACAGGAGAAAATAGTTTTTCAGTCAGCGAATAGTTAAGCTCTGGAACTTGCTGTCGAAGGATGTGGAAACAGCGGTTGGCATACCTGGGTTTAAAAAAGGTTTGGACAAGTTCCTGAAGGAAAAGTCCATAGTCCGCTACCGAGACAGACATGGGAAAGCCACTGCTTGCCCTGGGATTGGTAGCATGGAAAATTACTACTATTTAGCTTTGTGCCTAGTACTTGTAACTTGGATTGGCCACTGCTGTGACCATTGGTCTGACCCAGTATGGCTATTCTTAGGTTCTTATATTCTCATGTAACATTAATACTATTTGTTATACCAGTGTATACCACTTTACCATAATCAAGACATGAAATAAGAAAGGCACGTGTCAATGAATGTACTGCTGCCTCAAAATAATGCTTCACAGACTGCAGCTGAGGTAGTACAAAACTCTTAAGTAAAGATGATTATTTATTCCTGAAATGTTAATTTATAATCAAAAATAATCCCTAGATTTTATTTATTTATTGTACATTTATACCCCACATTTTTCCCACAGTTGTGCAGGCTCAAAGTGGCTTACAATGCATTAAATAAATACAAATACATGAAAGTTAATTAGAATAGAAGGAACGGGGAAGAAGAAACTAGGGAAGGAGAGGAGAGTCTAAAATGGTCCATAGGTACGTTGATAGAAAGGACTGCAGGCAATACGTTGATAAAGAAAGCTGTCTACAACCACCATAGGTTTGCCAAACAGTACTGGAGAAAAAGCTCTTTATGTCTTATCAATATCTGAAAGTAGACAGTGGTCCCAAGTCAACCTGCGATAGCATCTAGACAATTTTGTAATGAAGTTAAATTTGGTGAATGAGTAGAAACCTTTGTAACTAAAAGTAAATCAATCATCAGCATTCCAAAAAAGAGTAAGGAGGGGTGCAAAATATAAAAATGAAAACCACTTTTGTGTAATGTCGTCTATTAGCTGTCAAAGGAAACTCTTTAAACACAATATTCTCAGCAGTAATTCATTAGATAATTACAACCTCCCTCTCTGTTCCTCTGCAGTGGGAAAGGAGCAGAGGATGTAATTTTCTTAAGGATGGTTTCCCAGATGACATGTTTCCTCATGTAACAGGCACCGTTACAAATGACCGTGTGTCAGCAGGAAAAGGAGACTAAAGGATGACTCACCAGCACGGACTGTTTGCCATATTCAATCCAGCGCAGCGTTGCAAAATTGGTGGATTCAGCACAGTTAAAGCCATGATTAAAGCCAGCGTGATAGCCATAGGGAAAAGTTATCATAAACTCTCCAGCTTCCTGCGTGATCTGAGGAAACAATAAGCAATAAATAAATAATGTAACCTTTCACCAGCTCTTGGCATGTTGCATTGCATCCTTAGTCTGACACAGAAGTGCAGCTCTTTTCTCAGCTTGCCTAACTAAGGGACCTACAAGCATCCAGCGTGCGTCAACTTGCCATTACCACCTTGCTAACCACGTGCCCCGGGCAGTAATTCTGAATTTGGCGTGCACTGAAAACATGCGGTAGAAAATATTTTCTACTTTCTACCACGTGACACTCACCTGGTGGTAAACAGCAGTGGGAGAGTGCTGCTTGCCTACTGCCCGAGCAGCGCATGAGACGTTACCGCTAAAAATCAATGGCTGGCAATAAGGTCTCAGGCCGAAAATGGATGTGCGCTGCTTTTTATTTTGCCACACGTCTATTTTACAGCCCCTTAAAAAAAGGCCCCTTTTCCACATTCCCTAGACTGATGGAGGTGATTAGTATGTATTCCGCTGTATCTGGCTTCAAGGTGAATATGACAAAATCCGAGACCTTGAATATATCTCTTCCTGATGAGCTGGTTCAGTCACTAAAAGCATCCTTTGCCTTTCGATGGGCACCTAGGCAGATTAAGTACCTGGGAGTAAATCTGACAGCTAGCTTGGGTGCCCTCTTTACGGCAAACTACAAGGGGCGCGCACAGGCTATTTCGGTGGACCTGGATGGGTGGAGTGACCTGGGGCTCTCATGGTTTGGTAGAATCGCTGTTGTTAAAATGAATGTTTTGCCTCGGCTGCTCTACTTATTCCAGGCCCCTCCGCTCAAGATGCCTAAAAAATACCTTTCGGCTTTGCAGGATCGTATTGTGAGATTTATCTGGGCAGGGAAACGCCCGCGCTTGTCGCGTTCGTATCTGTATCAGGGCAGGAGGAGGGGAGGTGTGGGGATTCCCAATTTGAGTTGGTACTATAGAGCAGCCCAAGCCCGCGCAGCTATCAAATGGTTTCAGGACTATCCCGATAGGCAATGGGTGCATTTGGAACAATACTCTATAGGCCAGAAGCCACTGGGAGCAGTGATGTGGCTTCCCACCCAGTTCCGGACACTTGGGGAAGGGGTATGTCCTTCTATTCAAGTTACTCTGTATTACTGGGACAGTCTGTTTCCTACTAGGAAGTGCGCGTTGTCGCGTCTCACCCCTATAAGCTTTCAATCCACTCTTTTATCCTGGGACTGAGAGGGGGGTGTTTACACGGTGGCATGAGGAAGGTTTAAAAACATGGGGGCAAATGTTTGAAGGGGATGTTTTAATGCCCGTCACTGCTGTGGTGGGGACTTTCCCAAAATTGGGCGACGATTTTGCCTACCGCCAATTGTCTCATTTCCTTAGCACACGAGCTGTACGGGAGGTGGTAACCAGGGATAAAACCTCCTTGGAGGAGATTTGCGAGGGATCTGAAACGACAAGCGGTTTAATATCGCGTTTATATAGCATCATTAACCTTTGGGAGCCTAGTTACTGTATACCCTTCATAGGAGGAGCTGGCAGAAGGAGCTGGGTATAACCCTGGAAGAGGCGGAGTGGGAGAGGTTGGAACGCGCTGCGGTGAGGGTGTCTCCACATGTACCTTTTCGGGAAAATGCGGTGAAGGTATTGTTCCGCTGGTACTTGACACCTGAGTGTCTCCAGCGCATATACCCTGCAACGTCAGGCTTGTGCTGGAGGGGCTGTAGGGTTAAGGGCATGATGGGACACGTCTGGTGGACCTGTAGGAAAATACGAGCATATTGGAAATTGGTACATAGTAGATTACAGGAGTGGCTGGGCTGTGAGGTCCCGTGGAGCCCCAAGCTTTTTCTTTTTACTGCAAAGGTCGCAGGTCTTTCGCAGGCCCACCAGACGTTGAAAAGGCATGCTATAATTGTGGCTAGAGTGGTAGTGGCAACTTATTGGAAGCGGCCTTTGACCCCTCCAATAGTGCGATGGCTTAGCAAACTGAGGCATGTTTGCGACATGGAACGGCTCCTAGCCGAATGGCGTAATACGCTGCAGCGATGGCGCTCAATATGGGGCCCTTTTACTAGTCATGTTATGAACCAGTGAGGCCTAGGGGAGAACAAGAATAATTTCTGGTGGGGGGGGGGGGGGGGGGGTTCGGTTTATTATATTAAAAATGTTCTATAAATCTTGGAGTGTTTTGTTGTTCCAAGTGAAAGGTTAATAAGGTTTGTTACTGTTTTGTACCAACTGGTTAAGGTAGCTGTCAACTGATTTCTGGTGGCTTGGAGCTGTACTTGTTCTCAATTCTTTCCTGTATTGTATGATTAACCTGTTAATAAAGACTTCATGCAAATAAATAAATAAATAAATAAATAAAAAAGGCCCCTTTTCCAGGACACGGTAAAAACTGGCCACTTTTTGCTGCAGCTTAGTAAAAGGAACCTCTGTATAAAAGCTTTTCATGATTTTATGGTAAAATTGATTAAATTCATACGTGGTTTGATTCACCTGGTTAGCAAAGGAAGTCATGATGCATATCTATTCATAAGTGGGAAGACTTTTCTCCCTCCGATCTTGGGAAATCACTTCCTTCCATTGCTTTGATGCACAAGGAGCTATCAACTGTAGCTTATCTTGAGCTCACAGCAACTACACGTAATATTTTTGAAGGTTGAAATAAGAATTTGTCCTTTGGAGGATGAATAAAGTTAAACTCTTCCTGAATTATGAAATGTGCAATCACTCATTACCATGAGCATGAGAGTCATAATATTTGTGGTATAACATACATCTAAATAAGCAGTTACTGTAAATTTACATGTACAAAAGAAAAACAAAAAATCCTTTTCAATGCATTGTATAAGGAGAAATTAGGTTTTACTTGCTAATTTGCTTTCCTTTAGTCTCTCCAGACCAGCACAGATAGGTTATGCACTCCTGTATCACATACCATGTAAAATGAGTTTACCTTGTTGGGCAGACCGGATGGACCGTTCAGGTCTTCATCTGCCGTCATGTACTGTTACCAGCAGATAGCAACTGAATTTCAAGTAAGCCTATTACTGAGCTGTGCAGTCCCCTGAAAGTCAGTCTATGAATAGCAAAGCAGAACCTCCGAAGAGGAGAGAAAAGAAAACATTCCAAGAGTGAGCACTCTGCTCAAACTTCTGCGTCAACAGGCCAAAAGACCCAGAACACCTATGCTGCTGCTGCCTAGAGCTGATATAGAAACCAGTGCAGCCTGGGCAACTCATGCAAGACAGACCCAACTCTTTAGAACATAGATGTGTCCTCTTTTACTCTCCCCTCCCAAAATCAAAAGGAACTAAATCCCAAAACAAAGCCCTCATAGTCTTGAATACGTGACTGTGAGAGCACCAGCAACGTAAAGACCACTCAAAGCCGGAAAAACAGCAGACCAAAGCCACAGAGTGGGCTCTGTGCCGGTCTAAAGGGACTAAAGGAAAGCAAATTAGCAGGTAAAATCTAATTTCTCTTTCCATAGCATCACTCTAGACCAGCATAGATGGCAAATACCAAAACAGTCACCATTAAGGGCGAGATCCCTGAAGCACCACCTCCAAGATTTTCGTTCCACATGCCGCACATCCTGCCGAGCCTGCACATCCAATCTGTAATGAGCAAAAGCATTCAGTGACCAAATTGTCACCTTGCAGATAGAGGCGCAAAACCATGGAGTGCTCTGTCCATGGTAGCCTAAACCCTGATAGAATGAGCCTTCCAGAACGATGGAATCATCCTATCCCAGAGCAAATATGTTAATGTCACCACTTCCTTAATCCATCTGGCAATCATTGCCTTGGATGCTGCCTCTCCCTTACTAGGGCCACCTATTGGCATAAACAGCTGATCCGACTGTCGAAACTCCTGAGTAACGTCTAGATGCTTCCAAAGAACTCTCTGAGCATCCAGACAATGTAAACGTTCCTCTAATCTAGAATGTCTCAGAGCACCGGCAGGGTAACCAACCTATTAACATGAAACACTGAAACCACCTTAGGGAGAAAGGAAGGAATCATTCTGAGCTCCACCTTGTCTTTGAAGAACACCAGGAAAGGCTCCCTACAAGACAGAGCCTGCAACTCAGAAATTCTAAGTGTCGAAGTTAAGGCCACCAGGAAAGCAGTCTTCAACATAAGATCCTTCAAGCATACAACCTGATAAGAGTTTGAAAGGTGCAGACACCAACACTGACAACACAAGATTAAGATCCCAAGGTAGAATGGACAAATATACAGGAGGTCAAATCAGTTGCACTCCCTGAAGTACACCAATTCCAGATGAGCTGCCAGGGTCTTACCTCCGAGAAGGCCTCAAAAAAACAAACAAACAAAAAAGCAAAACCACACTCCCCAGGGCTGCCACCTGTACCTTAACAGAAGACAAGGCTAGGCATCTGGCCATACTGGCTTGCAAAAAGTTCAGAATCCAAGGCAACGAAGCTTTGCAAGGGCCAATCTGACGGCTGTCACACCAATCTTCAAAAACGCACACCAGCACATGTGTGAGGAAGGCAGACCGCTTCTTCGAACACAAGTACATAAGTACATAAGTAGTGCCATACTGGGAAAGACCAAAGGTCCATCTAGCCCAGCATCCTGTCACCGACAGTGGCCAATCCAGGTCAAGGGCACCTGGCACGCTCCCCAAACGTAAAAACATTCCAGACAAGTTATACCTAAAAATGCGGAATTTTTCCAAGTCCATTTAATAGCGGTCTATGGACTTGTCCTTTAGGAATCTATCTAACCCCTTTTTAAACTCCGTCAAGCTAACCGCCCGTACCACGTTCTCCGGCAATGAATTCCAGAGTCTAATTACACGTTGGGTGAAGAAAAATTTTCTCCGATTCGTTTTAAATTTACCACACTGTAGCTTCAACTCATGCCCTCTAGTCCTAGTATTTTTGGATAGCGTGAACAGTCGCTTCACATCCACCCGATCCATTCCACTCATTATTTTATACACTTCTATCATATCTCCCCTCAGCCGTCTCTTCTCCAAGCTGAAAAGCCCTAGCCTTCTCAGCCTCTCTTCATAGGAAAGTCGTCCCATCCCCACTATCATTTTCGTCGCCCTTCGCTGTACCTTTTCCAATTCTACTATATCTTTTTTGAGATACGGAGACCAGTACTGAACACAATACTCCAGGTGCGGTCGCACCATGGAGCGATACAACGGCATTATAACATCCGCACACCTGGACTCCATACCCTTCCTAATAACACCCAACATTCTATTCGCTTTCCTAGCCGCAGCAGCACACTGAGCAGAAGGTTTCAGCGTATCATCGACGACGACACCCAGATCCCTTTCTTGATCCGTAACTCCTAACGCGGAACCTTGCAAGACGTAGCTATAATTCGGGTTCCTCTTACCCACATGCATCACTTTGCACTTGTCAATATTGAACTTCATCTGCCACTTGCACGCCCATTCTCCCAGTCTCGCAAGGTCCTCCTGTAATCGTTCACATTCCTCCTGCGACTTGACGACCCTGAATAATTTTGTGTCATCGGCGAATTTAATTACCTCACTAGTTATTCCCATCTCTAGGTCATTTATAAATACATTAAAAAGCAACGGACCCAGCACAGACCCCTGCGGGACCCCACTAACTACCCTCCTCCACTGAGAATACTGGCCACGCAATCCTACTCTCTGCTTCCTATCTTTCAACCAGTTCTTAATCCATAATAATACCCTACCTCCGATTCCATGACTCTGCAATTTCTTCAGGAGTCTTTCGTGCGGCACTTTGTCAAACGCCTTCTGAAAATCCAGATATACAATATCAACCGGCTCCCCATTGTCCACATGTTTGCTTACCCCCTCAAAAAAATGCATTAGATTGGTGAGGCAAGACTTCCCTTCACTAAATCCGTGCTGACTTTGTCTCATCAGTCCATGTTTTTGTATATGCTCTGCAATTTTATTCTTAATAATAGCCTCCACCATCTTGCCCGGCACCGACGTCAGACTCACCGGTCTATAATTTCCCGGATCTCCTCTGGAACCTTTCTTAAAAATCGGAGTAATATTGGCTACCCTCCAGTCTTCCGGTATTACACTCGATTTAGGGACAGATTGCATATTTCTAACAGTAGCTCCGCAAGTTCATTTTTTAGTTCTATTAATACTCTGGGATGAATACCATCAGGTCCCGGTGATTTACTACTCTTCAGCTTGCTGAACTGACCCATTACATCCTCCAAGGTTACAGAGAATTTGTTTAGTTTCTCCGACTCCCCCGCTTCAAATATTCTTTCCGGCACCGGTGTCCCCCCCAAATCCTCCTCGGTGAAGACCGAAGCAAAGAATTCATTTAATTTCTCCGCTACGGCTTTGTCCTCCTTGATCGCCCCTTTAACACCATTTTCGTCCAGTGGCCCAACCGACTCTTTGGCCGGTTTCCTGCTTTTAATGTATCTAAAAAAGTTTTTACTATGTATTTTTGCTTCCAACGCTAATTTCTTCTCAAAGTCCTTTTTGCCCTCCTTATCTCCGCTTTGCATTTGGCTTGGCATTCCTTATGATCTATCCTGTTACTTTCAGTTGGTTCTCTTCTCCACTTTCTGAAGGATTGTTTTTTGGCTCTAATGATTTCCTTTATCTTACTGTTTAGCCACGCCGGCTGACGTTTAGTCTTTTTTCCCTTTTTTCTAATACGTGGAATATATTTGTCCTGAACCTCCAGGATGGTGTTTTTAAACAGCATCCACGCCTGATGCAAGTTTTTTACTCTGCGAGCTGCTCCTTTCAGTCTTTTTTTCACCATTTTTCTCATTTTGTCGTAATCACCTTTTCTATAGTTAAACGCTAGCGTACTTGATTTCCTAGTTTCACTTCCTTCAATGCCAATATCAAAACCGATCATATTATGATCACTGTTATCAAGCGGCCCTCGTATCGTTACCCCCTGCACTAGATCATGAGCACCACTAAGGACTAAGTCTAGTATTTTTCCTTCTCTTGTCGGCTCCTGAACTAGCTGTTCCATGAAGCTGTCCTTGATTTCATCAAGAAATCTTATGTCCCTTACGTGTACAGATGTTACATTAACCCAGTCTATATGCGGGTAATTGAAATCCCCCATTATTATTGTGTTGCCCAGTTTGTTTGCGTCCCTGATTTCCTTTAACATTTCCGCATCCGTCTGTTCGTCCTGGCCAGGCGGACGGTAGTACACTCCTATCACTATCCTTTTCCCCTTTGCACATGGAATTTCAATCCACAGTGATTCCAAGGAGTGTTTTGCTTCCTGCAGAATTTTCAATCTATTTGAAGAACACCCTCTCGAGAGAAAGACCATAAGCAAGAATTGAACCAGATCCTCAATACACACCAGACCCTGAGACAGCGGGTCCTTCACCAGCAGCAAAGAAGAGCGGCTCCCCAATCAGAAACCACACAAGATCTCCATACTACGGCCTTCGTGGCCAATCCAGAGCCAACAAAACCACAGGGCTTCTGTGTTGTTCTCTTTTGAATTACCAAGTCTACAAGCAGCCGTGAAGGAAACATGCAAAGGAGGCCCTACGAGGGACAAGCCTGCACTAGGGCATCCAGACCTTCCACGAGTCTGTCCCTCTTCCTGCTGAAGAATCGAGGAACTTTGGCATTGTGTGAGATCACTATGAAGTTCATGATTGGAGGTCCTCACCTGTTCACAATGAAAGTGAACACTGTCCGACCCACACTTCACTCTCCCAGATCCAGGAGATAATCCACCTGCACACTGTCCATACCTGCTATAAGCACGGTTGATGGGTCTGACAGATGACACACTCCCAAGTCCATGAGGACAGCCACTTCCTGAGCTACTAGTTGACTCTTCATGCCCCCCACCCAATGATTTACGTAGGCCATTGTTGCAGCACTGTACGACAGTATCAGAGGAGATCCCGGAACAAGATTAATGCCAACCAAATCACCCTAGTTTCCAACAACATTGATCAATCAGTGGGCTTCCTTGGCCAACCACAGGTCCTGCATCATGGGCTCCCCAGCCCAAGAGACTGGCATCCGTTGTCACCAGCATCCAGTGAGGGGGATTCAGACTCGCTCCCCCCAACAGATGATTCTTCACAAGCCACCAGTGTAGGCTGCATCTTGCCAGCCCCCAAAGGGAAAGCCTGACCTTCAAATCCTACAATTGAGAGGTCCACTGAGAAAGAAGAACTACCTGAAGAGAACACATGTGAACCCTATCCCACTGCACCACATCCAGAAATGCCACCATGTATCCTAGAACCTGCAGATAATCCTTGGCCCCAGGACTCTGGGAACAGAGAAGAGAACGAACTTGGGCTTGCAGTTCTGAACTCTCACTATCCAGCTTGATGTCAAAATGCACCCCCAAAACTTCCAGGCTCAGCAATGGCTCCAGATGACTCTTGGCCAGGTTGACAACCGAGCCCGACTGCAGAACCTGCACAACCCTGGATATGACCCGCGCTCTTCTGAAAGACTCCAGTCCAGCAGGCACCCAGATGAGCCAATTGTCCTTCCAAAGGGCCACAAGCACCACCACCACCATCACCTTGGAGGACGTGCAGGGAGTAGTGCATAAGTACATAAGTACTGCCACACTGGGACAGACCAAAGGTCCATCAAGTCCAGCAGTGGCCAATCCAGGTTTCAAATACCAGTGGCCAAACCAAAGGGGAACACACAGGGGAGTTTTATCATTTTTGGAAATACAGGAGGAAGATGGACTCCCTAATCATCATGAGTTCCATTATCGACAGCTTAGACTATCTCTACAGACGAACCTAAGGTGTTACATTTGACCGAAACTTGCCTTGAGCGACCCATGAGGGAGGGTAGTGGGCGGTGCTGCATTTCCTGGTTATAATTAAACTTTGTTATCCTTGGACACAATAACGCTACCCCAAAACCAGCGAAGCAAAAGAATCTCTGGTGAGTCCGGGGAATAGGAATGTGCAAGCAGCATCTGTGAGATCCAAGAAAGTGAGAAACTCTTCGGCCTGGACTGCTACAATGACCGATCTCAAGCTCTCCATATGAAAACAGGGCACAATTCACCCCCTTCAAGTCCAGGATGAGCCAGAAGAATCCCTCCTTCTTAGAGACCACAAAGTAAATGGAATAATGACCTGTGCCCAGCTCCTCCCTTGGAACCGGGATCACAGCCTGCAAACAGACTAGCCTCCACAGAGTTTCACAGACAGCCTGCACCTTCTACTAGGCCCAACAGAGGGACTCCACAAACGCGTTAAACAAGGGGCATGCAAACTCCAAAGCATAGCCATCTCAAACACTGGTCTGAAGTAATCTGGGTCCACCTCGTCTCTCAACCTTGCACTTACTGGAACCAGAGGGTGTTTATGTTTGGACTCCAACACTTTCATTAGGAAGTCCTTCCAGGGGCGGAAGCAGACAGACCGGAATACTGGCCCTTTTGGCAACCCACTCGAAAGGACTGTGCTCTGTGAAAAAAACGACTGCGCTGAGGGCTGCTACCTCTATCAGGTGAGCTTCTCTGAATCTGCCCTTCGCCAAGGGACCTCTGCCACCCACCCTCCAGAAGATGAGGAATCTTAGTTTCTCCCAAGCTTTTGACCAACTTGTCTAACTCTTCACCAAATAAGAGGAAGCCTTGAAAAGGAAACTTGCTAAGAATAGATTTAGAGGCTGCGTCTGCCACCAGCTCCTCAGCCACAACGACTGCCTTGCCGTCACACTGAGCACCATGGACTTCACTGACATACGAAGCAGGTCATAAAGGGCATCCAACAAGAAGGAAGCTCCCATCTCAATTAACAGGCCCTAGCTACCAGAAATTTGCCTTGAGTGAGGGTAGTGGGTGGGGCTGCATTTCCTGGTTGTATTTAGCTTTGCTATCCTCGGACATGCCTACCCTTCACTACATTCATAAATGGGAAACTGTACTGGGATCCACTTATGAATTTGCCCAGTGGGAGAAGTGCTTAAAATATCTTTTCAACGTATCGATTTCAGCTAATCTTATAGAAAATTGGTACAAGATACTGTACCACTGGTAGTGTCTATTGCGCATCTTTGGCTCTGGGTTCGGGTCTCTGTTGACGAAATTGTGGGGCACGGGGAGACATGTACCACATCAGGTGGTCGTGTCCTCTGGCTCAGTGTTTTGGACCAATTTGTTACAAATACTTCAGCTTAGCTACCCACATAAAGCTGAGCACTGTTTATTGCACTTCACACCATAGGGGGTTAAAAAAGAATTTCATAAGCTGGAATGGAAACAACCACAGATGCCTGTAACGTCTACAGTACTTCGCAAGCTGGATTGTATTTACCAAATGACTAAGCTAATGGCTTTACATACTGGTCAGCTGGCAAAGCTCCATAAAGTTTGCGCTTTCTACTACTTGGAAAAACACCTCAGCAGCTACTTGATTGCTAGGCCGCTCTATTTCTTCCACAGCCTATTCTCAATGTTCTTCACATGTTAACATTTCCTGATAGTTCTTTACTTGCAGGAGGGACAGGGATGGGAGGTAGGTGGATGGAGGGAGGGGTTGTTTTGTACTTGTACCATTGTTAAGCTTTTTGGCTTTTCTATTTTGATACTTGTATGGTTTGAGTTCATTATTTAAATAGTAAAAATTAAAAGCAAAAAACCCCAAAAAACTATTATTGACTGGAGTGTTAGATTGTAACTGGCCATCAATGATTTATTATTTAGTTCTTATTTGTGCTACTCTGCTCTTACTTGATATTTTATTGATAGTATTGTAAAGCTTGCCTGTAAGCAACATTGAACTCGAGTATGTTCTGGATAATGTGGAGTATAAAAGTCAAAATAAATAAATAGAAAAATAGGAGGGAATTTGTTTTTACTCACAGAATAGTTAAGCTCTGGAACTCGATGCCAGAGGATGTGGTAACAGCATTACCTGGTTAAAAAAAAAAGGTGTGGGCAAGTTCCTGAAGGAAAAGTCCGTAGTCTGTTACTGAGATGGACATGGGCAAAGCCACTGCTTGCCCTGGGATTGGTAGCATGGAATAGTGTTACTAATTTGGTTTCTGCCAGGAACTTGTGACCTGGGTTGGCCAGTGTTGGAAGCAGGGTACTGGACTAGGTGGACCATTGGTCTGACTCGATATGGCTATTGTTATAAAACTGTTAGCTGGTGTATAAGTTTGGGGGCGGGTAGGGGGTTATATTGAAGCACTGGAATTTCTTTTTTTCTCCCCTCTCCTACCCCCCCCCCCCCCCCCCCCCCCCGGTGATCAGCACTTGTCATTTCTAGCCCCTCCTTCCCCATGGTGACCAGCATTATTTTCTTACCTCTTCTTCCTCACTCAGTCCGCTTTAACTTCCGGGTCAGCGGCAGCAGTGAGGTGGGAGTGGTAAGAAAATAAATGCCAATCACGACAGGTGGAAGGGCTGGTTGGAAGCACCAGTCACCATGAGGGGGGCGGGGGAGAGAGGAGAGAAATTTTTTCCAAATCAATTATAAGCCAAGATCCCCATTTTTGTTCTTGGCTTATAGTATATATATGGAAACTTGCATAATCCATGGATTTAAGGGCAAGTGGCAGTAAACAGTAGCTTTACTGACCTTGCCAACCGATGTCATATTGTCCTGGCACCTTTCCACTCTCTGAAGTCATTGGAGGGTGCAAGGTACCCGGTACTTAGTGTGATAAAGCTCTCCACTCAGCTTTCTGGAATTTAACACTCTAAAAACCCTAGCTTCAGCTCCTGATGCTACATCAAACCTTTGATCCTTGCCACTGGTAATCTTGCTTCGCTTACCTTGTCAAATGGAATTCCATATTTCTTCAGAATGAATGGGGAAATCAAGGTCATCTTGTGACGGAGGAAGGCCTCACAGTTCTGTGCACTACCAGGGAAGAAACCTGTTTAATAAAGTGAGAAAATAGGCTGAAAGACACAGAATCAATGGGAGAACATACCACCTTCCCAAAGAAGACACTATACCTGAACAGAACACCCTGCCTTCCTCTCGCTCACTCATTTCTGCCATTATGATGAAAAAGTCTCCAGAGTTTCTTCTCAATCTAAGGAACTATTTACTGTTGTTGAATCACTAGTTACCCTTAAGACTGCAGATCAGCCTGTTTCTTTGTCAAACACTTTACTTATTGTTAAATTATTTGAAGGTAATGTTAAGTTAAATGAAATCTGGACAGATTTTTTCCCTATCAGTCAAAAAATGTTACTACAGATACTGAAACTTTAAATAATTTTAGCATTCATGTTCTACCTCTGTGTTGAAAGCCTGGAAATCAGATATAGCCCATTCTACGGCCTTAGTTATTAATATTAAACCTTTTGAGGAAGGTATCATTCCTGCTTTATTAAGAGAACTGCTGTTAAACCGTTGTTTTAAAAAAACCCTTCCCTACACCCCAGTTGAAAAGTTTTGTCCTATTTCTAATCTCATGTTTTCTCAAAAGTTATGGAAATTAACAGATTTTCTGAAACAATCATTTGCTTGATACATTTCAATTTGGCTTTAGATCTGAACATAATACAGAAACTTTGATCATTTCTATGCACTACGAGATTCGGTTGGGTTGCCTTGGGGACCTTCTGTTTATTAGCTCAAAGCAAGGGTCTTACCCCCACATAAAGTTCAGCTTCCAATAGGCAGGGCTCACTGTTTAAGTCCAGATCCCCATCTCAACATTCATATAGGCCCATGCCTAGGCAGCTTCAACTCCAAACTCAATATAGTGTTCTCTCTTTCTGGGTTTCCTTCAACCTACTAGTGACTGAGCTCCCCCTAAGGACTGTATGGACTGATTGGCGGGGTGGGAGGAAACCCAGAGAGAGAGGACACACACGAGCTTGGGGTTGAAACTCCCTAGGCAAGGTTGGAGGAGTGGCCTAGTGGTTAGGGTGGTGGACTTTGGTCCTGGGGAACTGAATTTGATTCCCGGCACAGGCAGCTCCTTGTGACTCTGGGCAAGTCACTTAACCCTCCATTGCCTGCCGCATTGAGCCTGCCATGAGTGGGAAAGCGCGGGGTACAAATGTAACAAAAAAAAAAAAAAAAAAGGGCCTATATGAATGTTGAGATAGGGATCTGGACTTAAACAGTGAGCCCTGCCTATTGGAAGCTGAACTTTATGTGGGGTTAAGACCCTTGCTTTGAGCTAATAAACAGAAGGCAAGTGAAGTGCAGCTGTATCTGAATACTGCCAAGGCCTGCTAACCGTTCTCCTCCTTGGAGACCTGACTACAACAGAAATTTTTTGGTTATCATGCTGTAACCAAATACCACCACCCTTAAAGTTTTCATTTTGAGTATGTTTCACTGCCTGTTTTAAATTCAGTTAAATGTTTGGGAGTAGTTTTAGATTCATCTTTGGCATTTAAACAATAGATTTCTACTGTCATCAAAACTGTCTTTTTTAAGACAAGATTAATGATGAGACTTTAGTTTGTTATCCTTGGACAACTTTCGCATAGTGATGCAAAGTTTTGTCTTGCCACATTTGGACTACTGTAATGCTCTTTTTCGTGGTCTTCTTCCAATATCTCCAAGACCTTTGCAGGTAGCCCAAAATTCTGTTGCTTGTATGATTGAGGGAATCTTAAAGATTGCTCATATTACACTTATTAAACTTCATTGCCTACCAATTGCCTGGCGAATTAAATTTAAAATACTGTCGTTATTTAAAGCCTTGCCAAATGATGTGCCAATTGCTTTTGACATGCTGAAAAGTTTATCATCGTACTAGAACTCAGATGTCAAGGAAAGTGTCTATCAGATGTTCCCCTGTTCCACCAGGTTTGACTAGAAGATTGCTCATAGAAATTTTTCATAGCTGGTCCAACTACGTGGAACAATCTTCCTCTAGAATTATGACAGATAAAGTTCACTTTCACTGTTTAGGAAGCAACTGAAACACACACATTTCAAAAGGCATTTTATTAAAAGTCAATCAGATTACACTGGAAGACAAATGAATTGTCTTCTTGTATGGCTTGATGTTTTTTTAACGGCCGTAGGAGATCCTAATCTAGTAATTTTAGATTTTTTTGTCTTGTTCTTACAGAATGATTTATAGTTGGATATACAAAATTTAAAATACAAAGGCTATGTTGCTTTGTGACCTACTTAGATTGTGTGGATAATGCAGGATATAAATGATACATAAATAAAACACATTCTTCAAGAGAACAAGGAAGCAAGTCTTAAACAGCTTATATACATTTCCTGTGCTTAACAATCTAATTTTGGCCTGACATATCTGAAAAACAGGCTTGTGCTCATACCTTTAGCGAGACGCTCTAGCCTTTTTCCATGCTCAGGAGGCACAGTGTACCTACAATGAAACACCAGATGAAGTCACAACCGGAGGCGTTCAATGAACAATTCCATTACAAAATCTGATAGAACATGAGTTTCAGAAGAAAACCCAAAGTCTGGGAACTTTGCAGCACTGCCAAAACGTCTTTTCTGGCATCATAAAAAACAAACTGTTTCACCTACTACTTGATTTATTTCTTGCACAAAAGAACAATGATATTTATGACCTGAAACCAAACATATGCAACTCCATGGCAAGACCATAGCTGCACAGCCTCCATCCCCACCCAGGTACGTATAATATAGAAGTCAGCCCCTTTCCCCAGCTATAGCTCCTATTTGCTTTTCAGTTATTGTAAAGCATACATTTTACTCCGATGCATCATCTCAATACACACTTAGGGGGCTTCTGAAACATTACCAGGACTTGGGCTCTCCAAAGTGTAGGTAGTTGATGCTGTACAGATCCATATCTTCAGTGTGCCAAGCAAAGGAAGTCTTCCACATGCCAAAATACAGGTAGGGGGTGTTTACCCCTTCGATAGTGATTCCACTTTCTCTCTCCACCACATCCAGAATAGTGTTCAAATGACCAATATTCCACTCATCCACGTGCTGCAACACACAAGCAATTCTGAATGGAGGGAGATGGAACAACAATATCTACAATGCTCAGTGCAAACAAACCTAAATGAAGAAAGACAACTGCATCCAAGAAGTGAGGCATCGCACCTTAGCCGAATACAAAGGTTACTTTTAAGCCGCAGATCAAGTTCCAATTGTGATTTGGGCTTTAGATGGTGCTGCTGCAAAGCTGCTACATAGGACTGGTTGTGGCACTAGGATGGACAAAGTCAAGTTATTCCCAACAGAATTTTTTTTTTGCAGGTGCACATCTGTATGTAATTTAGCCATTTATCACCCGCAAAGGTCCCTGTTCGCTGTATTCTGCTTCTTAACATAAAAAACATAAAACCAGCAAATGGACTAATACATTAAGTGTTTGAAACATATCAGTAATGATAACTTTTATTACCTTACCTGCCTGAAACCTGATTTTGGATTGAAGTGTGCTATAAATATCTTTTTAAATGAAAAGAAATAAGCTGATCCCTCATCCTTGAGCTTTTCAATCTATGGGCATACTGCTTCCTGGTACTTTACTGAAATGATTTCTCCCTTATCTTCCTCCTTGATAAGTATTATTATTATTATTATTTGTTGCATTTGTACCCCACATTATCCCACCTTTTTGCAGGCTCAATGTGGCTTACAGAGTGAGGTTATGATAAAGACAGTGCCTAATTTAAATACAATTGATCAAAAGCACAGGTAAGAGAGGTGGTAGTTGGGTAGTTGCCATACTGGGACAGACCAAAGGTCCATCGAGCCCAGCATCCTGTTTCTAACAGTGGCCAATCCAGGTTACAAGTACCTGGCAAGATCCCAAAACAGTAAAACAGATTTTATGCTCCTTATCCTAGCAGTGGATTTTCCAAAGTCCATCTTAATAATGGCTTATGGACTTTTCTAAAACAGGGCACAAAAGTGTAATTGCGAGCCTTGCTTCCATATAACTTTTTCCATGCCGAAAACCTGGCACAGAAATAGCGCATAATCATATATAGAATTCCCTAGTAAATATCATCTGCCATTCGGATGCCCAATTTCCCAGTCTCGTAAGGTCTTCTCGCAATTTCTCTCAATCCTCTTACAATTTAAAACTTCAAATAACTTTGTGTTGTCAGCAAATTTAATTGCCTCACTAGTTACTCCCATCTCTAGATCATTTATAAATATGTTAAAAAGCAGCGGTCCCAGCACAGAGCCCTGGGGAACCCCACTAACTACCCTTCTCCATTGAGAATACTTACCATTTAACCCTACTCTCCGTTTTCTATCTTTTAACAAGTTTTTAATCCACAATAGAACACTACCTCCTATCCCATGACTCTCCAATTTCCCCTGGAGTCTTTCATGAGGCATTCTGTCAAATGCCTTTTGAAAATCCAGATACACAATAATCAACCTGCTCACTTTTATCCACTCCTTCAAAGAAATGTAATAGATTGGTGAGGCAAGATTTCCCTTGACTAAATCCATGTTGGCTTATCCATGCTTACATATCTGTTCTGAAATTTTGTTCATTATAATAGTCTCTACCACTTTGGCACCGATATCAGGCTCACCTGTCAATAATTTCCCAGATTACCTCTGAAACCCTTTTTTTTTTTTTTTTTTTTAATTAGCATTACATTGCCCACACTCCAATCTTCTGGTACCATGCTTGACTTCAAAGATAAATTACATATACTAATGATAAATCTGAAACTCATTTTTTTTTAGTTCTATTAGTACTCTGGGATGAATATCATCTGGTCCAGGTGATTTGCTAATCTTTTAATTTATCAAATTGCTCCATTACATCTTCCAAGTTTACAGACATTTCTTTCAGTTCCTCCAACTCAATATCACTGAATACCATTTCTAGCACTGGTATTTCCACCTCTCATCTTCTTCAGTGAACACCAAAGCAAAGAATTAATTTACTGTCTCTGCTATGGCCTTGTCTTCCCTGAGGGCCCTTTAACCCCTTGGTCATAGCGGTCCAACTGATTGTTTTATCAGATTCTTGCTTCTAATAAAACTAAAAAAAGTTGTTATGTGCTTTTGCTTCCAACACAATCTTCTTTACTTGCCATTCCTTATGCTGTTTCCTATTATCTTCGGTTGGATCCTTCTTCCATTTTCTGAAGGATGTTCTTTTACCTCTACTAGCTTCCGTCATCTCCCTTTTCAACCATGCTGGCTGTCATTTAGCCCTCCTTTTACCTTTAACATGTGGAATACATCTGGTCTGGAATAGTACTTTGAACAATATCTACACCAATGTAAATGTTTGACCTTTGCAGCTACACCTCCAAGTTTGTTAAACAAAAAAACAAACACATTCTCCTCATTTTATCAGACTCCTTTTTGAATGTTAAATGCTAATCTATATTGTATTTCCTGTGAGTACTTACTCCAGTTATCACATCAAATCTGATCGTGTTAAGATCATTGTCATCAACTGGCCCCAGCACCATTATCTCCTGCATCAGATCATACACTTTAGAATTGCTCCCCCTCATTATTTCCTGAACCAGCCGCTCCATAAAACAATTCCTAAATGAAATCAAGGACTGCAATTCTCTAGCATGCCCTGATGTTACATTTATCCAGTCAATATCGAGGTAATTGAAATCATCCATTATTATTGTGTTACCCAGTTTGTTAACCTCCCTAATTTCTGATAACATTTCTGCATCTGTTTATCTTGGCCAGATGGATAGTACTACACTCCTATCTCTATCTTTTTCCCCTTTACACATGAAATCTTCTATTCATAAGGATTCCAAGGTGTATTCTGTGTCCTGCAGAAATTTTGTTCTATTCAATTTAAGGCCCTCCTTAACATAAAATGCTACCCCTTCACCAATTCATAAGTATTGCCACACTGGGACAGACCAAAGGTCCATCAAGCCCAGCATCCTGTTTCCAACAATGGTCAGTCCAGGTCACAAATACCTGGCAAGATCCCCCCAAAATTTAAATCCATTTTATGCTCACCGGAAAAATTACAGAAGGACCTTACGAGACTGGGCGGCTAAATGGCAGACGACATTTAATGTGAGCAAGTGCAAGGTGATGCATGTGGGAAAAAAGAACCCAAATTATAGCTACGTCATGCAAGGTTCCACGTTAGGAGTTACGGACCAAGAAAGGGATCTGGGTGTCGTCATCGATAATACACTGAAACCTTCTGCTCAGTGTGCTGCTGCGGCTCGGAACGTGAATAGAATGGTGGGTATTATTAGGAAAGGTATGGAAAACAGGTGTGAGGATGTTATAATGCCGTTATATTGCTCCATGGTGCGATCGCACCTTGAGTATTGTGTTCAATTCTGGTCGCCGCATCTCAAGAAAGATATTGTGGAATTGGAAAAGGTGTAGAGAAGGGCGACTAAAATGATAGCGGGGATGGGACGACTTCCCTATGAAGAAAGACTAAGGAGGCTAGGGCTTTTCAGCTTGGAGAAGAGACGGCTGAGGGGAGACATGATAGAGGTATATAAAATAATGAGTGGAGTGGAACAGGTGGATGTGAAGCGTCTGTTCACGCTTTCCAAAAATTCTAGGACTAGGGGGCATGCGATGAAACTACAGTGTAGCAAATTTAAAACAAATCGGAGAAATGTTTTCTTCACCCAAACCATTATTAAACTCTGGAATTCATTGCCAGAGATATAAAAAGACTGGAAGTGGTGCACAGAAAAGCTACAAAAATGGTATATGATTTGAGTTACAAACCGTACGAGAAGAAACTTGCAGACCTGAACATGTATACCTTGGAGGAAAGGAGAAACAGGGGTAATATGATACAGACGTTCAAATATTTGAAAGGTATTAATCCACAACGAACCTTTTCCGGAGACGGGAAGGCGGTAGAACTAGAGAACATGAATTAAGGTTGAAGGGGGGCAGACTCGGGAGTAATGTCAGGAAGTATTTTTTCACAGAGAGGGTGGTGGGAGTGGTAGATACGTGGAATGCCCTCCCGAGGGAGGTGGTGGAGATAAAAATGGTAATGGAATTCAAACATGTGTGGGATAAACACAAAGGAATACTGTTTAGAAGGAATGGATCCACGGAATCTTAGCGGAGATTGGGTGGCAACACCAGTAATGCAAACCAGTGCTGGGCAGACTTCTACGGTCTACGCCCTGATCGTGATTGAATAGATATGGATGGGCTGGAGTGTAAATTTTAAGGGGCTTCAACGTTAGCTTCAGAACTTTTAGTACAAGAAAAGTAGTGACAGACTGAGCCCTGAGAATGGCAAACAAACTCGGGTATAAAGTATCACATACCATATAAAATGAGTTTATCTTGTTGGGCAGACTGGATGGACTGTACAGGTTACCTGCCGTAATTTTTCTCTGGACAGAATAGTGCAAAGTACAAAAACTCTGTCAATATTGTAAAAAAAAAAAAAAATTCACACAACAAAGACTGGAAAGGGAGAGGAAAACTCCCAGATAAGCGACATCACAGAAGTGAGTAAGATGTAACTTATAAAGAACTTGCAAATAACCAGATAGGAATTCAACCTCCATAAATTAAGGATGGTAAGGAAAAAGTCAAAGAATTATGAAGGGAGACAGTGCGACAAGGCGGTGGCTGCGCCTTGAAGGAAGCTAGGCTGCATAGAGAGGGCTACAAGCAGCAGGAAGTAGGAAAAGGCTCTGGCTACAAGCCCCAAATGTTGCCATTCTAGGCAGCTACCTCACCAGTCTAAGACTAATAGGCCTGACTTTTCCATATGCTAGTTGTTCTTGTGGAATGGTAGTAATTCCAGCCTAAGATACTACTACTACAAATCATTTCTATAGCGCTACCAGTCGTAGGCAGCGCTTCACAATTGAACATGAAGAAAAGACAGTCCCTGCTCAAAAGAGCTTACAATCTAAATCAGGACAGACAGATAGGACTCATAGGGAAAAGGGACTATTGAAGAGAGGAAGACAAGATAAGGTTACGAGCAGGTGACAAGTTAGGAATTAAAAGCAGCATCAAAGATGGACATAGCTGTGATAAGTACAGTCAGGACTTCCATGGGCTCCTGGGATGCATTATCTATTTTTAATCTTACCAACATCTATAGATACTCCATCCTTGGCAAATGGGCTTGTGCTCACCCAGCAGTTTATTTCTCTCTCTATCCTTCATGTTGGAATAGAAAAGGAAATCTGAACTGGAATTTCTTGCCAAATCCTGCTGCCCTGTCTGCCTCCTGTTCATTGTCTCTTTCTACTTTCTGAACATTGACTATTTATGCTCTTTAATTGTTTTTGTTGTTTATAGTGTATGCCTTAAATCCTCTACTCCTGATAAAGAAACATTAGCAAAATATCAAGATTAGAAAATACACAAACGCAGTCATTCATTTTCTTCTTCTGTGGCTCATGTGTAATGTTACAGCAGATGCAGCAGCTTTACCTTGTCATAAAGAGTACCATTCACATCTGCACCATAGATAGGGGGATTGAAAGTCAGATTTTTCCAGTACTTGCGCTCCAGGTCCTCAAAGTCTGTGTAGCGAGGTGTGCAGTACCTGTTCAATAAACACAAACACTTTTGTTACTGCAGAACACGTCTAGATGACTCATGCAAATTGCCCACATCTGAATTCTGAGACCGATACTGATCTTCTAATACATCTTCTGAGCAAATTAAAATCTATGATTCCCTCCGAAGACTTTAGAACAGTAATGAAGTGTATTGTTTTATGCAACACACTGTACGCTGGCTGCAAAGAACAGACTATCAAAAAACTACAAACAGCCCAAAATACCGCAGCCAGACTCATATTTGGAAAAACTAAATATGAAAGTGCAAAACCCCTACAAGAGAAACTTCACTGGCTCCCACTCAAGGAACGCATTGCGTTCAAGATATGCACGATTGTACACAAAATCATTCACGCAGACGCTCCAATCTACATGCTAAACCTCGTGGACCTGCCTCCCAGAAACGCCCGCAAATTTCTCAATCTGCACTTCCCCAGCTGTAAAGAACTAAAATACAAGCTGACACACGCCATCAACTTCTCTTACATGAGCACGCAGTTGTGGAATGCACTACCTACAGCCCTGAAAACCATTGACGAAACAACTAACTTTCGCAAATCTCTTCAACAAGGCCTACAAAGAAAACTCATAACCTACAAAACTACCGCACCAATCTACCAAGTTATTAAAGCCCACCTTCTAAACTATCCTGCCTAACACCTCCTTCTCTCTTCCCTTACTTAATCTTTGTACGTTACTAATTGTATCTGATATCCTAGAATAACTATGTCATAACAGAACTCTGTAAGCCACATTGAGCCTGCAAATAGGTGGGAAAATGTAGGAAACAAATGCAATAAATAAATAAATACAAATTATTGTAATGCATTACTGGTTCCCAGTTTGAAATCACAACAAACTGTTAAAAAAACACATCTGTCCGCCTTACTACGGGGGTGCCTCGTTTCAGTAGAATACCTTTAATCTGAGTAAACTACATTTACTCCCAATAGAGAAAAGATTGTTTTATTAAGATCATTTTGCTGATTGATAAAGCATTGAGTCATAACCACCCCATAATATTTGAGTTCCATTATTAATTTACAGCCCAATGTTTGTCCACTATTATTCTTTTTATTTGTTTTTCCTGTTAAGTTATGATATTGTTTAAACATTTATGTTAAATATATAAATGTAAAATAAAAATATATTGATAAAAAAAATTTACAGCCCAACCAATTCTGAGAATGCAATGCATTTGACAGTTGCAGCAATTAGAAAAATTTACTTTGAAGGGACAAGATAATTTACATTTTCTGTTGTGTGTCTGAGAATTAGAAACAGATCTTCCTTCAGCTGACAAACAGGCAACATATTTCAATGAAAAAATCCAATTACTGCAACGGTCATTGCCTAGCATCGATGCCTTCCTCGACGGCATAGACCGTTCGCCTGGCCATTAGATTAAGGACTTTCTGTCCTCGAGAGGGTACCAAGTCAAAGCAAATTCTCTCATTTCAGCACCCTGGACAGCTTACTGTGGAGTTCCTCAAGGCTCGCCCCCTTTCTCCTACCCTTTTCAACATTATGTTGATTCCGCTGGCGAATGCCTTATCCAAGCTTGGCCTCAACCCTTTCATCTATGCGGATGATGTGACTATCTATATTCCTTTCAGATCTACGCTAGCTGAAGTCCACGACTCAATAGTGGCTAGTTTTTCTATCATGGATTCCTGGGTTAATGCATTCCAATGTAAACTCAATAAAGACAAAATGCAGAGTATCATCCTTTCGTCACAGCATACTAAGGTTATCCTGACCTCACTCATCACTAAGGATCACACTCTTCCTATCTCTAACTGTCTGAAAGTCCTTGGTGTCTTGTTGGATAATCACTTGATACTAGACAACCAAGTCAAACTCATCACAAAAAGAATGCTCCATTCAACGTGGAGGTTGAAGCGTATCCAGCAGTTTCTCACTAAGGAGCTCTTTAGAACCCTTATCCATTGGTTGGTCATATCGTATATTGATTATTGCAGTGGAATCTATGCAGGCTGCCGAGATTACATCCTCAGGAAACTCCATACAGCTCAAAACACTGCTGCTAGGCTAATATTGGGCAAGTCACGCTCTGACCATGCTACCCCACTTCGTTTAAATCTGCACTGGCTTCCCATTAAAGACCGTATTACCTTCAAAATCTATTCGTTGACCCACAAGATAATCTATTGGGAAGCCCCTGCTTACATGCTAGATTTGATACACCTGCCTTCTAGAAATGCTTCTGTGGCTGCTCGATCCTACCTCAATTTACATTACCCTAGTTGCAGGAATGTTAAATATAAATTACTTTTTGCATCAACCTTCTCATACATCAGTCCGAAATCCTGGAATGTTCTACCAGGGTAGCTGAAAGAGACTGAGGACCACCAGCTCTTCAAGTCATCCTTAAAGACATTTTTATTCAAGCATGCTTACTCCACTGCCAATACTAACACCTAGTCTCCCTCATCCCCTTTCTTCTCCACATGTTCCTTCCCCTCCCTTTGACATTATTGTATCCGTTCCTTCATTGAATTGTACCCGTTTGTAAATTTGTAAGCCACATTGAGCCCGCTCTTGTGGGATAATACGGGGTATAAATGTACCAAAATAAATAAATAAATACTGGTTCAGCTCCGGGTGATGACTGATATTGCTCTTTTCAGAAAAGATGTGAAAGCCTTTTGTTTATTCAGAGCTTTGGAAACATTGATTAATTTTATTCTCTAAGGCAGGGCATTAATTATCACAAGTGGGTAACGCAGCGCCACGTTGCCCGGTCCGGGCTTTATGACAAGTCAAAAGAGCTTTTGTGGAGCACGAGACACGCTCAACTGCACACGCACAAGTGTCTTCCTACCCACCTTTTGTGTGTGATACCGCAGTTCTTTTTTTTTTTTTTTTAACCCTGGCGAAGAGAGGACTGTGTCTCTGACCTCTTCAGGCCCAGTCTGAAGAGCTTCGTTTTTTGGTGCCTTTCGATGTTTTTTTCAGCGGTATTTTGCCGTGCCTTTTTGGGTATTTGTTTTTCCCTTCTCTTCCTGTACCTTTTTATTTTATTTTGTCCATTTTTAAGTTTCCTTTCTTTTCTGTCCGCTAGGCCTCATTTAGGCCTGGCTTCCGATTGGGTCTTTCCAGTCCTTTTTCCTGGTGCACTGCCCCCTTTTTAAGGCACCATCGAGCCTTTAGATTTAGCATCGGAAGTTTCTCCGTTCATGTCCTCTAAAGCTCCCAGTGGCTTTAAGCGCTGTACCCGGTGCAACTGGACAATCTCCTGCACGGACACCAATTCTTGGTGTCTGTAGTGTCCAGGGCCTGACCATAATCCTGCTGTGTCCTTTGTCTTCATATGAAGAAAAGGACACAACTGTCCAGAAAGACTCAATGAGAGAAAATTTTTGGAGCCAAGTCTGGGTCCTTGACGTCAGAACGGAGGTCGGTAGTGTTGGCGTTGAAGACAGCATCGGTATTGGGAGCATTGGTTCCTATGGCTACCTCAAGACCCTGGGAGACGTAGTGCGTCGAGTGGGTCTCCGCCTGCTCGATGCCTACTGCTGGACAGGGTCTCCAGGACCAGCCAGTGTTGGACCCGACCCCGAGGCAATGTGAGGATTTGACGTCATTCTTGTTAGAACCGAGGAGTCTCGACACCGAGCTTTGGGCGGCCAGAAAGCATCGGCATCAGTAGTCCTCATCACATGGTGCTGGGAGCTCCGGGGTGTCAAGGGATTCGGCACCCAAGAAGAGTCAGCACCGGGAGGATCGCTCTCCCTCTATCTAGGAGGCGCCAGTGCTCCTGTCTCCAGACAGCCAGGACCCGAATACTGTCTCAACCCCATCTGTTCTGCAGCCTATCTCAGCGCCGACACCCCAGTCTTTCCTGGTGACAGTCCTCCATGAGCGTATTCAGGCCTTGCTCCCAGAGCTGCTGGATGGCTCTTGCAGCAGTGTGCATCGGTGTCTGGGGTGCTTGTGCCTACTGCCCAGCCCACTGCAGCCTCACCTGGCCCTCATACTGCGGTGCGGCCTCCGTCGCCGGTACTGCATGTGGCCCCGGTGTCAACTACCATCCAAGCCGGTACCCCCTCAATGTCAGTGGAGAAAGTCATAAATTACCCCATCTTCACCCTGAACAACTGGAATTCACTGGAGATCCATTCAATACGCAGAAGGTTTAAGCCTTCTTCCCAGGGCTGAGGGCAGACACTTTAATCGCATTAGCCTCTCAGGTTCGAGCCTCTGAGCAGGTCATGGCTTGGCAAATGTTGAGGTTGTTGGGCCACATGGCTTCCAACATCCATGACACGTCTTCACATGAGATCAGCCCACAGCCCAATGGACCCTAGTCTCCCAGTGGTACCAGGCTACGGGAGACATGGAAGATGTCATCCAAGTGTCTCCAGACCTTGTTCACTCTCTGCTCTGGTCGACTGTTCAATCCAATTTGACTGTGGGACTTCAATTCCAATTAGAGAGCTGCATGGGAACGGGGTTCATGGGAATCTCACGAGGACGGAAGCAGTTCCTGCGGGTTTCCCATGGAAGTGTATGCTGAACTTGCGCCAGCCTCTCACCTACCGAGCACCAAGTTCCTTGTGCTGTCTCCTCCTCCTCCACTTTGCTTTAACAGCACAGATGCAGAAAGTCTCCATTAAGGAAGTGGTAGAGACACAAATGGTGATGACATTCAAAAAGGAGTGGGATGAACACAGAGAATCTCTAACTAGAAAAAGGAAGTTATAAAAAACCTAAACTTAAATGGCTGCATGCGTGTGGATGTGTCGAGTAACGCTTTGATGGCGACTCCAGCTGTGATGAACTAGGGCCAATACCAGGCAGATTTGTACGGTCTGTGTCTCATATATGGCAATCTTGTTTAGAATGGACTGGAAAAGGCTTAGACAGCAACTTTAGTGGCTCGAACATGAGGACAGTGCTGGACAGTATTTTACGGTCTGTCCCGCAAATGAGAAGATGAGTAGGCTGGTGTGGGCTTCGAGGGCAACTCCAGCAGTTGGAACATAAGGATAGGGCCAGGCGGATTTCTATGGTTTACGTCCCATAAACGTCACAGAAAGACCATAATCAAGCATATATCACATTCATTGTTGATTTAATCATGAATTGATAATGAGCGTGACTATTGGACAGACTGGATAAACCGTTACGGTTTTTATCTGCTGCCATTTACTATGTTACTATTAGCTCTCTCTGCTACCGGACTGATGCGCAGACTTCAGTTCTGACATAGGAACGAGCATCAGATGTCACCTGACCTACTGGCGTGTGCATGTGGCGACCTCTCAGCACACAGCACCAGTGAATCAGGGACAAGTTTTACATGTGCACACCAGCATGCGCAGTGGAGCATTGTCTCGAGCTCCAAAAAGCTCTTCTGGCTTGTCATAAAGCCCGAACTAGGTAACGTGGCACCACGCTACCCACTTGTGAGAATACATGCCCTGCTGCCTTGGAGAATACCTGCTATGTAAGTAACTTCACTTTCTATTCAGCTATTACTGTGGAGAGTTTCAAAGCAGTGACAGATACGTGGATACTCAGTCTTTTTTTGTCCTGTTTTTATGCTATTTTAGAAAATGTGTCATTGTTTTAATTATTGTTGATTTGTATTTTATTTTGATTATTGTGTCATTGTTTTAATGATTACGAATATTATTATGTAATCTGCCTTGTGAAAGGCAGAATATAAATTATTAACCAACACCCTATCCTTCAAAAACTCTGAATGAGAAACCTTTACCTGGGAAGATCTGTGATGTAATTAAGTTGTGTCTTCCACACCCTCATCACAATTCTCTCCTCACAACAGTAAATAATCCCCGTAGAGCAAAGTAGAACCCTATCCACGCGTAAGCACCCAAGCAACAAATGCAGCTTACTAGGAGTCACTGCAGGAAAATCGGTTGCATTTTAAACCTTCAACCTGGAGAGCAGAAACTAAATGGAGCTGCTGGGTGCAGATGACACTGGGTCATTGAGGACAACTGAGCAAGGATTTAAAATCATTCCCACTCTCTGCTGCTTACATCAAGTTACTTTACACTAACAGAGTGTAGCTGAAAGATAAGCAACACAACAGAGGGAAGATCTACCACATCACTGGCAGCTATACTAAGTGCCTCTGCAGCTAACTTTATTCACATTTACAATGTAGCTCACAGGATCAGCTTTTATGCTTCAAAGTCCATTATTCCCAAATTACTCCTTGGTTAGGTCAGGGCACAGAAATAAAATAAGCCAACTAGTCTAGTGCAGGACTTCTCACCCCAGTCCTCGGAAAACACCCAGCCACTCAGGTTTTCTGGCTTCCCACAATGAAAGGTTTGCATAAAACGGAAGTAGAATATGGAAATGTATCTCATGCATATTTATTATTTGTTACATTTGTACCCCACATTTTCCCACCTATTTGCAGGCTCAATGTGGCTTACATGGTACCGTAAAGGCGTTCGCCAGTCGGATGAATAACAAATACAAGGTTGAATTGTGGTCAAATTAAGTAGGTGTGTGTCAGGCACCGTTAAGGTTGAAGGGAATGAAGATTGTGAATTGTCCAGTACGATCATTAGTTGTGTTGTGTTGCTGGGTGTGGGGATTTACGTTGGATCGGTGGGGTAAGCCTTTTGAAGAGGTTGGATTTTAGTGATTTCCTGAAGTTTAGATGGTCATGGATTATTTTCACAGCTTTTGGGAGTCCATTCCATAGTTGTGCACTTATATAGGAGAAGCTGGATGCTTAAGTTGTTTTGTATTTAAGTCCTTTGCAATTTGGATAGAGTAAGTTTAGGTATGATCGTGATGATCTGATTCTGTTTCTTGTTGGTACATCTATGAAGTCTGTCATGTATCCTGGGACTATGCTGTAGATAAATGTGTGTGCAAATTTTGAAGATGATACGTTCTTTGATTGGGAGCCAATGTAGCTTTTCTCGGAGGGGTTTAGCACTTTTGAAGCGTGATTTACCAAATATCAGCCTGGCAGCTGTGTTTTGGGTGGTCTGGAGTTTTTTTGCAAGTTGTTCTTTACATCCCGCATAGATTGCGTTGCAGTAATCTGCATGGCTTAGGACTATTGATTGTATTAGGTTTCGAAAGATTTCCCTCGGGAAGAAAGGTTTTATTCGTTTACGTTTCCACATTGGATAGAACATTTTCTTTATTATGGAGTTTACTTGGCTCTCAAGGGTAAGGTTGCAGTCAATTGTGACGCCGAGTATTTTTAGGCTGTACGAGGTAGGGAGGGTGTGTTCTAGGGTGTTTATGGTTGTGGGTTTGTACGTGTTATGTTGAGGTGAGAGGATAAGGCAGTGTGTTTTTTCAGAGTTCAGTTTCAATTGGAATGAATTTGCCCAGGAGTACATAATGTTCAGGCCATCATTGATTTCATTGGTTATTTCTGTCAAGTCATGACTGAAGGGAATGTAGATTGTGACATGTCTGCACAGATGAACGGGTTGAGGCCTCGGCTGGATAGGGACTTTGCCAGTGGGATCATCATCATGCTGAAGATTATTGGTGAAAGTGGTGATCCTTGGGGTACTCCACAGGTAGCTTTCCATGGTGATGATATGTTTGAGTTTGATATTACTCGGTAAGTTCTGGTAGTTAGAAAACCCTTTATCTAGTTAAGTACGTTCCAATCGATCTCGAAATGGCCAAGGAGTCTTAGTAGTATATTGTGGTTTACCACGTCGAATGCGCTCGACATGTCGAATTGGAGGAGAAGTATACTTTTACCTGTGGCTATTTCTTACTTGAATTTGGCCAGGAGTGTGACTAGGACAGTTTCGGTACTGTGGTGGGAGCGGAACCCTGTGAGTCGTGTAGTACTGAGAATTTGTCCATGTATTCCGTTAGCTGTTTGGTCACCAAACTCTCCATCAGTTTGAGTACTAGTGGTATAGATGCAACTGGGCTACCGCTTGGTTAGGTCGTTTGTGTTTTTCTTGGCGTCTTTTGGTATTGGGGTGAGTAGGATGTTGCCATGCTCCTCGGGGAAGACACCTTGTTGTAGCATGAAGTTTAGATGGGATGCGAGGTCTGCTATGAAGTGGTCAGGGGCAGATTTGAGTAGGTGACTAGGACATATGTCCAGTTTGCAGTGGGTGTTGTCAAACCTATGAGTCATTTTTGTGACTGATTCAGTCATCTAGCAGTCCAACCGATTCTTTTGCCAGCTTCCAGCTTTTAATATACCTAAAAAATTTTTTACTATGTATTTTTGCCTCCAACGCAAACTGTTTTTCAAAGTCCCTCTCAGCCTTCCTTATCAGCGCTTTGCATTTGACTTGACATTTCTTATGCTGTTTCTAATTATTTTCTTTCGGTTCCTTCTCTCATTTTCTGAAGGATTTTCTTTTAGCTCTGATAGCTTCCTTCACCTCACTTTTTAACCATGCCAGCTGTCATTTGGTCTTCTGTCCTCCTTTTTTAATACGTGGAATATATTTGGCCTGGGCTTCCAGGATGGTGTTTATAGCATCCACGTCTGATGTAAATTTTTGACCCTCGCAGTCGCTCCTCTAAGTTTTTTTTCACCGTTCTTCTCATTTTATCGTAGTCTCCTTTTTGAAAGTTAAATGCTAACGTATTTGATTTCCTATATATACCTACTTCAAAGCTAATATGAAATCCGATCATATTATGATCACTGTTATCAAGTGGCCCCAGCACCATTACCTCCCGCAGCAGATCATGCGCTCCACTAAGGACTAGGTCTAGAATTTTTCCTTCTCTCGTTGGCTCCTTTACCAGCTGCTCCATAAAGCAGTGCTTGATTTCGTCAAGGAATTTTACCTTCCTAGCATGCCCTAATGTTACATTTACCCAGTCGATATTGAAATCACCCATTATTATTGTGTTGCCCAGATTGTTTGCATCCCTAGTTTCCTTTAACATTTCTGCATCTGTCTGTTCATCCTGGCCAGGCAGACGGTAGTACACTCCTATCACTATCCTTTTCCCCTTTACAAATGGAATTTCAATCCATAGTGATTCCAAGATGTGTTTTTTTTTCCTGCAGAACTTTCAAGCTATTTGATTCAAGGCTCTCCTTAATATAGTACATAAGTACATAAGTACATAAGTACATAAGTAGTGCCATACTGGGAAAGACCAAAGGTCCATCTAGCCCAGCATCCTGTCACCGACAGTGGCCAATCCAGGTCAAGGGCACCTGGCACGCTCCCCAAACGTAAAAACATTCCAGACAAGTTGTACCTAAAAATGAGGAATGCTACCCCTCCACTAATTCATAGTAACGTAGTAGATGACGGCAGAAAAAGACCTGCACAGTCCATCCAGTCTGCCCAACAAGATAAACTCATATGTACTACTTTTTGTGTATACCTTACCTTGATTTGTACCTGTCTTTTTCAGGGCACAGACCGTATAAGTCTGCCCAGCACTATCCCCGCCCCCCAACCACCTGCCCCCCCCCCCCCCACCGGCTCTGGCACAGACCGTATAAGTCTGCCCAGCACTATCCCCACCTCCCAACCACCAGCCCTGCCTCCCACCACTGGCTAAGCTTCTGGGGATCCCTTCCTTCTGAGCAGGATTCCTTTATGTTTATTCCACGCATGTTTGAATTTCGTTCCTCTCCACCACCTCCCGCGGGAGGTGGAGAAGAAAATTCAATCCACCCTATCACTACAATATAATTTGTACCCCGGTATGACAGTGTCCCACGGGTTAGCTTCCTTCCACCAGGTCTCAGAGGTGCCTATTATATCTAATTTTTCATTTAGTGGAAAACATTCTAACTCTCCCATCTTGTTTCTTAGACTCCTGGCATTCGCATATAGACATTTCAAAGTATGTTTGTTGTTCCTATTTACATCATGCTCAGTACTTAACAGTATTAATTTGCAATCTTTTGTCTGATTTTGTCGAAAGCCCTTAGTCCAACGTGTCTCCAGAAAAGTGTATGCAGCTGAGCCTCAGCTCCAGATGCCCCTCCCAGCCTCTTACTTGTCATTATTGGCAGTCCTGCGAAACTCCCGCACTGTCATTGGTTTCTTCTGGATGTTATACTGGGTGAAAAGGCCAGACTGGCCTGTCACCACCTGCTGGATGGGTGCAGGGATGATTAGGTCATCAATGTCATCATAGGTGGCACGTGGTTTCCACTCCTTGGGAGGGACTACCTGTAGAAGACAAGCAAGACCAGAATGGTGAACTCTAAAATCCAGGAGAAACAGCATATGCCCACTCCACAGAGATCAATTCACTTTTATCTATTTTCCCCTGCACTTTCTTCCTACTAAATGGTACTCACAAGTCAGCTAGAGCCAGGGCTCGGATCCAATACCAGAAGCCTCCATTTGCAGCTACCAGGGATCTCTTTTCACCTTTTAAGATCTGCTACCAATTTTCATTTTGTCCGGTCTATGCAGCGACAGTCCTGAACCAGGGTCTACCTTACAGTCCTGAGTCCAGCCACCAGGTATCATTGATTTTAAAATCAATTAAGTCCCTGCCACTGAGTATCCGTAGCAGCCTCAGCCCCAGCTGACCTGAGAATGTTCGATTATCATTGGTTCAGTGTATGTTTCATCGTTACCTGCCTAGAATGATGGATAATGTAGGCTAGAACTATTTTAAATACATAAATAAATAAGTGGAAGATCCGACACTGGGGACCTTCTGCATAACAATTTTGTAGCAATGTGCAACCCTTCCAAAAATCCACTAAAGCGCAGCATTGTGGCCTCCATTCCTGAAAACGTCAACTTGCCCACCTTGATACTTTGTCACTTATAAAATCACTCCAGCACTTATCTGTCTGTAGATATTCTCGGGGATGGAAAATGGGCAGCTCTATCTGATAAAACGCACATAAACGCAAAAAGGGAACATTTTATAAAGAAAACATATACAATTATACGTCTTTCCTTCCAAGGAACCCTGCTAAAAAAAACATAGCAATGTTCACTACTTTCCAGCTGAGGTGCACATCACACTAAGTCTAATCCCCTAGACTCTCACTGTCTCTCCCACCTCAGCCCATCTGATCTCCCACAAAGTCTCTCAATACTACCCAACCCTATCCTCGTTAGTCTCAACCCCCATCAGCCATCTCCCAGTCCTGTCCCCAGCCCCTCCAAGAACATCTCCGCTCAGTTTAATGTCTCCTTCTCTTTCCTTGAGTCTTGCCTCCAGCCTTAGCACTGAAACAGCTGCTCAGAGTTTCAAGCCACAACATCCATACTCCTTCACGGTTTCAAAGTCTTGTGAGAATAATGTAAGACTATGAACACTGTGTGACTGAACTCACCGAGGGCTGCACAGTCCCCAAAGGAAAACAAAGCAGCTGTTCCCGAGGCCATACCAACGAGCCACCTGAGAAAATGTAAATGGAGAGGAAAGGAGCATTGCCTGGAGCTGTCAGTGACAAGGTTATTTTGTCCTCTTTTCTAGTTAATATTTTGATCAAGACTTCAGACCCTGTCAGACTCCAGCATAGCATACCATATAATTATAGGCGCACATGATGAAAGCATGAAGGTTTTATGTCTAACAGCATCTTATCAACTGCAAAGAAATAAGGGTGATAATATAGATGGCTCAGTTTCACCAACGTATTCTTTGCCCTGGGAGCTGAATATCTGCCTTGCACAGCAACTGTTTGGTGACTGGACTGGGAACGTGCTGCCGGCTGGGTCTCGTCTTACCTTAGCCAGTCCTGCTCGGTGTGCTCTTTGCGATTCTATGTAGGCAATGTAGCGGCTGAAATTGCGAAACTCCTCCATGGTTGGATAAAAAGTCATTATGCGCGAGTTTGACTTAAGGTTCTCTTGATCAGAAGCCATTGTCTTGGCAGAAGGAAAGAACAGCTGAAAAAGAGTAGATACAAAATTGTAGAGCGATTATATAAATGAAGCACACAGAAAAGTCACTACAACTTCTTTACGTGGCCCAGCAGTTTTCTTCTGTTCAATCAGAACCAGCTTCTACTGGGGCCAGGGTCCTGTCAACCTTTCATTTTCAACACTCTGGCTGCTTAAGTGGTTTTCTTTTTTTTTAATCCTATGGCCAAAATTTATCTAATATACAGCCAACTTGTATTCATCTATCCTTTGGAGGGGCTAACGTGGGGACAATATTTATCCAGACAGTCAGGGTCCCGTATACGGCAATCTGGTTTAGGATGAGCTGGAAATGGCTTAGACAGCAACTCCAGCAGCTGGAACATAAGGACAGGGCCAGGCGGACTTCTATGGTCTATGTCCCAGGAAAGCCAAAGAAAGACCATAATCAAGTACATAATCTCACATTCATTGATGATTTAATCATGAACTGATAATGAATGTGACTATTGGGCAAACTGGATGGACTGTTCAGGTCTTTGTCTGCTGCCACTTACTATATTACTATAGCGTTACTAGACGTACGAAGTGCTGTACACTAAACATGTAAAAGAGTCCCTACTCAATAGAGATAACAATCTAATCAAGACAAACAGGGATTAGGGAATTACTTATGGTGGAGATGATAAAGCAGACATAGGTACTGAAGAAGTGAGCAGGTGTTGGGAGTTAAAAGCAGGATCAAAAGGGAAAATTAGGTTCTTACCTTGGTAATTTTCTTTCCGTTAGTCACAGCAGATGAATCCATTACGAATGGGTTGTGTCCACCTACTAGCAGGGGGAGATAGAGAACACTGAAAACCATAGTGCCTCCTGGACGGCTAGCTCCATCTGCCTCAGTATTTTGAAGCTTCCAAAGTAGTGTTAAACCGCAAAGTAGCATAACATGAACTTTCCTCACAGCGAACAAAGACCCCAGAACAGGGGCAATAACTCAAAGGAGGGATGAACTCAACCTCCTGTAGAAGAAGAGAAATCCTGAAGACTGTTTTCCAACTTCTCCCAATGAGGGAACATGTCTGCAGGAAAAACTGAACACAAAACAGAGTCAATCAAGGAGGGATCATGGATTCATCTGCTGTGACTAAAGGAAAGAAAATTACCAAGGTAAGAACCTAATTTTCCCTTCCTTGTCATCAGCAGCAGATGAATCCATTACGAATGGGATGTATCAAAGCAATCCCTAGATAGGGCGGGAACAAGCCACATCACGCGCCAGCACTTGTGCTCCAAAATGCGCATTCCTCCTGGCAGCCACATCCAGCCTGTAATGTCGGGCAAAAGAGAGCTTCGAAGCCCAAGAGAGTGCTTGAAGAGAGAGTGCTCCAGTTTCAGCCCAAGAAGAGGAAATCGCTCTTGCGGAATGTGCCTTAAAGGCGTCAGGCGGAAGCCGGCCAGCCAACAGATATGCAGAAAAAATAGCTTCTTTGAGCCAGCGGGCTATAGTAGCTTTAGACGCTGGAGACCCTCTGCGAGGACCTGATAACAATACAAACAGGTGATCCGTGGTCCTAAAAACATTAGTCATTCGCAGGTTCTGCAACAGAGTCCTGCGCACATCCAAAAGGTGCAACTGCCCAAAGGATTCTGGAAACTCCTCCCTAGAAAAGGAGGGCAGAAAAATAGTCTGGTTTAGGTGAAAAGCTGAAACCACCTTAGGCAGGAAGGAAGGCACAGTACGTACCGTTATCCGGACTCCGAAAATTGCAGAAATGGGTCTCGACAGGACAGCGCCTGGAGCTAGGACACCTGTCTCGCCGATGTGATGGCCACCAAGAAGACTGCCTTTAAAGTCATATCCTTCTCCGAAGCCCGCCGCAGCAGCTCGAAGGGCGAACCCTGCAGAGCCTTCAATACCAGCCCCAGGTTCCAAGTCGGACAAGGTGCCCGCACGGAAGGACGGAGCCGAAGCACCCCTCTAAGAAACCGTGCAATGTCTGGATGCGCAGCTAAGGCGAGACCAGCGACCTTCCCTCGAAAGCATGCCAATGCTGCCACTTGCACCCGCAGGGAATTATAGGCCAAGCTTTTTTGTACACCATTCTGCAAAAAGTCAAGAATCGGCGAGACGGAAGCCCACATGGGTGTGATCGCCTTTGGAACACACCAAGCCTCAAACTGGCGCCAAATCTGGGCATACGCAACAGAAGTGGACCGCTTGTGGGCCTGCAAGACAGTGGAGATGACCTTGTTAGAATAGCCCTCGTCTGTCAATTGCGCCCTCTCAATAGCATTGCCGTAAGACCAAAGCGGCAGGGATCCTCCATAGTTACCGGGCCCTGCGTCAACAGGTTCGGTACCAGAGGCAAACGAAGAGGAGCCTCCACCAGCATCCGTCGGAGGTCCGCATACCAGGGCCGTCTGGGCCAATGAGAATCACCACTCCTTGGTGCAGCCGAATTCGCAGGAGTACTCGCCCTATCAAGGGCCAAGGCGGGAACACATATAGGAGGCCCAGAGGCCAGGGTTGAGCCAAGTCATCCAACCCCGCCGAGCGAGGATCTCTCTGTCTGCTGTAAAAGCACGGGACTTTGGCATTTGTGTTTGACACCATCAGATCCGCTACGGGCGTTCCCCATTTGGCACAGAGTTGAAGGAACACTTCGTCTGCCAACTCCCACTCCGCTGGGTCGATGTGGTGTCTGCATAGATAATCGGCTTGCACGTTGCTCTGACCTGCAATGTGAGCTGCTGACAGGAACTGTAGATGCAGCTCAGCCCAGTGGCAAATCTGAGCGGCCTGCACGGCCAGTGCTCTGCACTGCGTTCCGCCTTGACGATTTATGTAGGCCACTGCCGTCATATTGTCCGACAGCACTCTGACAGCCAATCCCTCCAAGGTCGATTGAAAGGCCAGCAACGCCTGAAAAATTGCTTTTAACTCCAAGCGATTGATGGGCCACTTCGATTCTTCGACTGTCCACAGACCCTGGGCATGCCTCTCCTGGCAAAGAGCTCCCCAGTCCTTCCGGCTGGCAGCATCGGTTACCACCAGGCACCAGTCAGGGAGTGCTAATGGCATTCCTCGCCGCAGCTTGCTGTCTGAGAGCCACCACTCCATGCTGAGTCGGGCCGCAGGGAGCCAACTGAGTCTGCACTGATAATCCTGGGAAATGGGAGACCAACGTTGTAGCAGGGAACACTGCAGCGGTCTCATGTGCGCTCTCGCCCAAGGCACCATTTCTAGGGTGGCCGTCATCGACCCCGAGAGCTGGAGAATGTCCCAAGCTCGCGGGCAAAGGCATCCTCAGGAGCAGACGGACCTGGGTCTGAAGCTTGCACCTCCTTTGCTTGGGTAAAAAAACCAACCAGAGGCCGTGTCGAACCGAACCCCCAAATACTCTAGAGATTGAGAGGGGGGTCAGGTGACATTTGGGTATATTGACGACCCAGCCCAGAGATTGCAGTACTGAAACCATTCTGGCTGTTACATGACGACTCTCTTCTGCAGAGTCCACTCTGATGAGCTAGTCGTCGAGGTACGGGTGAACCCAGATACCCTCTCGCCTGAGAAAGACAGCTACTACCACCATTACCTTGGAAAAGGTTCGGGGAGCTGTGGCAAGGCAAAAAGGCAAGGCCCGAAACTGAAAGTGTTTTCCCAACACCGCAAACTGGAGAAACCGTTGGTGCGGGAGCCAAAGAGGGATGTGCAAGTAAGCTTCTTTCAGGTCCAGAGACGTGAGAAACTCTCCTGGCTGTACCGCCGCAATGACGGAGCGCAGGGTTTCCATGTGGAAATGCCGTACTTTGAGTGACTTGTTGACTTTCTTCAAGTCGAGAATGGGCCAGCAAGACCCACCTTTTTGCGGCACCACAAAATAAATGGAGTAACGACCGCAGCCGCATTCGGCGGGAAGCACGGGGATCACCGCTCCCAGGTGCAACCAACCTTGCAAGGTCTCCTCTACCGCCGCCCGTTTGACGGCAGTGCCGCATCAGGACTCCAAAAACACGTCTCTCACCGGAGCAGTTAATTCCAATCTGTAGCCGTCTCTGATCAGGTACAAAACCCACTGATTTGAGGTAATCTTGACCCACTCCTCGAGAAAGAGGGAAAGACGTCCTCCAAATGCAGGAATCGAGGAGTGGGCCAGCGCACCATCATTGACAGGGTCGCCCATGAACTCCAGGACTTGAACCGGCTGCTGCAGAGCGTTTGTCTGAGCGAAAGGAGTTCCTCTGCTGAAAATGGGCACACGAAGTAAACCCAGCAGAACGCCCCGGGCGGTACCTTCGAGCTTCACGGAAGCGAGGTCTGGAAGAGGAGGGAACCGCCTGACCCTTGGAAGAAGGCCGCGGCCTATCCTCGGGTAACCGCTGGGGTTTAGCATCCCTCAGGCCCTTGACAATTATATCCAACTCCTCACCAAATAGGAGAAGGCCCTGGAAGGGCAACTTCACCAACCTTTGCTTATAGGCCATGACAGCCGCCCAATGCCGTAGCCATAGAAGGCGGCGAGTGGCCACCGCCACAGACATCTGTTTAGCTGAGGCTCTGACCAGATCATAAAGGGCATCAGCCAATAATGACAAGGCCGACTCCATCCACGGTGCCACCTCCACAAGGGGCTCCGCTCCATCCCCGGGCTGTTCCACTGCCTGTTGCAACTGAGGCAGGCTCGAGCAGCATAACTGCACACAGACGCACGTATGGCTAGGCCTGAAATTTCAAAGGACCATTTCATTGCTGATTCCAGCCGTCGGTCCTGTATGTCCTTCAGGGCGACCCCTCCCTCTACTGGGAGGGTAGTCTTCTTCGTCAGAGCCGTGACTAGGGCATCTACCTTAGGCACGGCCAAGCGTGCCAAGTGCTCCTCACTAAGAGGGTATAAGTGCTCCATTGCCCTGGAAACTTTGAAAGGCCCCTTGGGGTCATCCCATTGAGCCGAAATAAGCTCTTGGATGGAGTCATGCAAAGGAAAGGCTCGAGCAGGCTTCTTAGTACTTGCCATCGTCGGATTACCAGAGGAGGCCTCGCCAAGCGCAAGATTTTCAATAGAGAAGGCCTGCAAGGCGTCAGAAATAAGCGCTGGCAGCTCCTCGCGGTGGAAAACCCTAACAGCGGTGGGATCATCTGGATCCAGTGGCAATCCGGCACCTTCCTCTGGCTCCTCAGACCACGAAGGCCTGCCAGACCCTTCAGAATCCCCACAGCCCGACCACAGGGTGGGGGTGGGAGAAAGGGGGGTGCGCCACTCTCTGAAGGGGAATTTACCCTTCTACGCTTGTCATGCGGCCAACTGTCTGGGGAAAGAATGCCTGACAGCAATCCCAGGCTGGCCTCCACCGGAGGGGAACCAGGTAGCAACGCAGAGTCAGACACCTGCGGCAGAGCCCTCTTTAACATGAACGCTTTCTGTAAAAGCAACACAAACTCAGGGGAGAAAGGCTCACCCTGGTCTCCCGGTTCCAATCTGGGGCAAGCAGCTCCACTGGTAGCCTCCATCCAAGACTCCCCTCCGGACTCAGACCTCTCTGCTCCTGCGGGGGTCGGGCCATGCAACGCATCCAAGATGGCGCCCGCTGCCAGCTCCACTGAGCGGGAAGAGACATTGCTCGCCATGCTTGTGCCGGCCCTGATGTCTGAAGAGCATGATTTTCAGAGCCCCACTGCTGATCTGCGCTTGCTACAATGTGAACAGCGCTTAACAACCTCCGCAGCCATCGCCGAAAACGGCAGAAAATTTCAAAAATGGCGGATTTGCGCCAAAAACATCCCGATCACGGGCCCTCCAAGGAGGAACTACAAGACGCTCTTACCTCAACATACCGGGTCCCAGAGCTCCAGTCATGCTGCACAGAGAGAAGATAGCCTCAGAATCGCAGCGCTAACAAGTGCGTCACGTTTTCTTTTTAAACGCTGTGAGGAAAGTTAGAGGCAACAGCTACAGAGGCACTCCGGAGGTCCAGGAGAGTGGGAAAGGCAGAGATAGGGCAAACCTACATGCCTGCATCCACATAGGGGAAAGGGTAAGGCAGGGAAAGGGCTAACCTATGTGCATTTAAAGTGGAGCTGCAATAGCCACAACACCCCTGCTACAACTGGCAAAAGCACAGGAGCCACCCCAGGCAGATTCTTGAAGGAGCTGCATAAGCTGCGTCCAACCCTGCTGGGAGATGGAGAATACTGAGAGGCAGATGGAGCTAGCCGTCCAGGAGGCACTATGGTTTTCAGTGTTCTCTATCTCTCCCTGCTGGTAGGTGGACACAACCCATTCGTAATGGATTCATAGTAGAATTGGAAAAGCTGCAGCGAAGGGCAACTAAAATGATAGCGGGGATGTGACGACTTCCCTATGAACATAGTAACATAGTAGATGACAGCAGAAAAAGACCTGCACGGTCCATCCAGTCTGCCCAACAAGATAAACTCATATGTGCTACTTTTTGTGTATACCTTACCTTGATTTGTATCTGTCATTTTCAGGGCACAGACCGTATAATCTGCCCAGCACTATCCCCGCCTCCCACCACCGGCTGGCACAGACCGTATAAGTCTGCCCAGCACTATCCCCGCCTCCCAACCACCAGCTCCGCCTCCCACCACCGGTTCTGGCACAGACCGTATAAGTCTGCCCAGCACCATCCCCGCCTCCGGCTCTGCCACCCAATCTCGGCTAAGCTCCTTAGGATCCATTCCTTCTGAACAGGATTCCTTTATGTTTATCCCACGCATGTTTGAATTCTGTTACTGTTTTCGTTTCCACCACCTCCCGCGGGAGGGCATTCCAAGCATCCACTACTCTCTCCGTGAAAAAATACTTCCTGACATTTTTCTTGAATCTGCCCCCTTTCAATCTCATTTCATGTCCTCTCGTTCTACCGCCTTCGCATCTCCGGAAAAGGTTCGTTTGCAGATTAATACCTTTCAAATATTTGAACGTCTGTATCATATCACCCCTGTTTCTCCTTTCCTCCAGAGTATACATGTTCAGGTCCGCAAGTCTCTCCTCATACGTCTTGTAACGCAAATCCCATACCATTCTCGTAGCTTTTCTTTGCACCGCTTCAATTCTTTTTAAATGCTTAGCAAGATATGGCCTCCAAAACTGAACACAATACTCCAGGTGGGGCCTCACCAACGACTTATACAGGGGCATCAACACCCCCTTTCTTCTGCTGGTCACACCTCTCTCTATACAGACTAACAACCTTCTAGCTATGGCCACCGCCTTGACAAACTGTTTCGTCGCCTTCAAATCCTCAGATACTATCACCCCAAGATCCCTCTCTCCATCCGTACCTATCAGACTCTCCCCGCCTAACACATACGTCTCCTGTGGATTTCTACTCCCTAAGTGCATCACTTTGCATTTCTTCGCATTGAATTTTAATTGCCAAACCTTAGATCATTCTTCTAGCTTCCGTAGGTCCTTGTTCATGTTTTCCACTCCCTCCGGGGTGTCCACTCTGTTACAGATCTTAGTATCATCCGCAAATAGGCAAACTTTACCTTCTAACCCTTCGGCAATGTCACTCACAAATATATTGAACAGAATCGGCCCCAGCACCGATCCTTGAGGCACTCCACTACTCACCTTTCACTCCTCCGAGCGAATTCCATTCACCACAACCCTCTGGCATCAACCAGTTCCTAATCCAGTTCACCACTTCGGGTCCTATCTTCAGCCCATCCAGTTTATTTAAGAGCTTCCTGTGGGGAACCGTGTCAAAAGCTTTGCTGAAATCTAAGTAGATTACGTCCATAGCTCGTCCCTGATTCAATTCTCCTGTCACCCAATCAAAGAACTCAATGAGATTCGTTTGGTATGATTTCCCTTTGGTAAATCCATGTTGTCTCGGATCTTGCAACTTATTCGCTTCCAGGAAATTCACTATCCTTTCCTTCAGCATGGCTTCCATTACTTTTCCAATAACCGAAGTGAGGCTTACCGGCTTGTAGTTTCCAGCTTCTTCCCTATCACCACTTTTGTGAAGAGGGACCACCTCCGCCGTTCTCCAATCCCTCGGAACCTCTCCCGTCTGCAAGGATATATTAAACAAATCTTTAAGAGGACCCGCCAGAACCTCTCTGAGCTCCCTCAATATCCTAGGGTGGATCCCATCCGGTCCGATGGCTTTGTCCACCTTTAGCTTTTCAAGTTGTTGATACACACTCTCTTCCGTGAACGGTGCTCTATCTACTTCAATCTCCTTAGCATCTCTCTTTCATTGCTTTTTGCTCATTTCTTTTAACTTTTATTATTTTGATAACATATGAAAGCATGTTACTTTCTTGTAATTTATGAAAGAAATCCATCACTTTAGTCCAACTGGGTATAACTGGGGTTCCTTTTTTCATGTTATCTATTCAAATGTACCCTTAGTTCTTTGCAACTTATCTGAAATATGTAACAAAAAAAATTTAAACAACACAAAAAAGCCAGAGTGCGCTCAGGGTGGATATGGCTTACTGGTCTTCAGTCCACTTTGTTCTACTGATGCAGAATAAAAAGAGAATTAGAGGGCTCGAGGGGAATCAGGTTAAATCTTTCACACATAGGGATATCACTGGCTTTATGTATGTAATCTTTGTTCCTCACCTAGAGTTGTAGATAGGCGAGCTATAAATGTAAATAATTAAAAAACAAAACACATTCTAAAGTCTGGTAATGGGGGAGTGGGAGGGGGGGCAGGCCTGCAGGGCTCATCATTTATCTCTATTTCATAACGTGAAACTTTTTTCTCTGGGTATTAGGACCCTGGGGGCGAGGGCACATAGCTATGTGGACAAATGTATACATTTTGATTACACACCATCAGACATGGAAGGATGCTCTAGAGTTGTTTGAAAACTATAGGTATATGTTACAGAACTGGGCTTGGTTACACACACTGAAAATGGAGAACAACAATGAGTAGATGCTCTTCTTTTTCCTTGTCTGACACAGTACATCCTCTCAAACAGGTAAAAAGTTTAGGAGAAAGGCTAAATATAGCATTAAGGCTGGATAAGGAGGCAGAGACAAATTGAAACATCTTTTGTGACAATGAAATTAATGACACATCTAAGCCTTTTACTGGAAAAATTACTTGACCCCACTATCCCAAGTACTGAGCGGTTTACAACTAAACATACCTAATAAGACGTCGAAACAAATTACCAGTATTCACTTCAAAGCCTTCAGCAGTTTTCTAAATTGTAAATAATTCTTACAAGGAAGACAATTCCACAGCTGTGCACCTTCCACATAAACACACTGCTGATCAATATTCATCTAACCAAATGTGTTGGAAAGAAGGAACATCTGAAAAATGGGGGTTTTTTTTTCCTGTGGAATGTAAAGGTTTCAGTGGTCAACAGATACACTGAGTAGTGGCTAATGGTGATGGACCATCAATACGTAAAGCTTTAAAGCGTTGAAGGGAGTGCAAAACTGGTATAACATGCTCAAACCTCTACGTACCGGCTGCCAGTCATGCCGCAGTGTTTTATCAAGTCACTCGGATTTTAAATTAGTAATTCTAACCCCCTAGATTACTGTAACCCTTTTTATATAAGGTTGCTGCATAAAATTAAAGATGTACATAGAAAATGATGGCAGATAAAGACCAGTCTGCCCAACAAGATACACTCATTTTACATGGCATATGATACTTTATATTTCAAAAAGGCTCCAGTATTGTTTCAGAAAAACCTTTTAATTGTTTTAATTATTTTCTTAAAAAATACCAATCATATCATCCTATCACACTTCTTACCCTACTACTACTACTACTACTTAACATTTCTAGAGCGCTACTAGGGTTACGCAGCGCTGTACAATTTAACAAAGAGAGACAGTCCCTGCTCAAAGAGCTTACAATCTAATAGACAAGTGAACGGTCGGTCCGATCAGGGCAGTCAAATTGGGGCAGTCTGGATTCACTGAACGGTAAGGGTTAGGTGCCGAACGCAGCATTGAAGAGGTGGGCTTTAAGCAAAGACTTGAAGATGGGCAGGGAGGGGGCTTGGCGTAAGGGTTCAGGAAGGTTGTTCCAAGCATAGGGTGAGGCGAGGCAGAATGAGCGGAGCCTGGAGTTGGCGGTGGTGGAGAAGGGTACTGAGAGGAGGGATTTATCCTGTCAACGGAGGTTACGGGCGGGAACGTAAGGGGAGATGAGGGTAGAGAGGTAGTGAGGGGCAGCAGACTGAGTGCATTTGTAGGTAAGAAGGAGAAGCTTGAATTGAATGCGGTATCTGATCGGAAGCCAGTGAAGTGACCTGAGGAGAGGGGTGATATGAGTATATCGGTTCTGGCGGAATATGAGACGTGCAGCAGAGTTCTGAACAGACTGAAGGGGGATAGATGGCTAAGTGGGAGGCCGGTGAGGAGTAAGTTGCAGTAGTCCAGGCGAGAGGTAATGAGAGCGTGGACGAGAGTTCGGGTGGTGTGTTCAGAGAGGAAAGGGCGAATTTTGCTGATGTTAAAGAGGAAGAAGCGACAGGTCTTGGCTATCTGCTGGATATGCGCAGAGAAGGAAAGAGAGGAGTCAAAGATGACTCCGAGGTTGCGGGCAGATGAGACGGGGAGGATGAGGGTGTTATCAACTGAGATAGAAAGTGGAGGAAGAGGAGAAGTGGGTTTTGGTGGAAAGACGATAAGCTCGGTCTTGGACATGTTCAGTTTCAGGTGGCGGTTGGACATCCAGGCAGCAATGTCGGATAAGCAGGCCGATACCTTTGCCTGGGTCTCCGCGGTGATGTCTGGTGTGGAGAGATACAGTTGGGTGTCATCAGCATAGAGATGATACTGGAAACCATGAGATGAGATCAGGGAGCCCAGGGAAGAGGTGTAGATTGAGAAGAGAAGGGGTCCAAGGACCGATCCCTGGGGAACACCAACAGATAAGGGGATGGGGGTGGAGGAAGATCCATGAGAGTGAACTTTGAAGGTGCGGTGGGAGAGATAGGAGGAGAACCAGGAGAGGACAGAGCCCTGGAACCCAATGAGGACAGTGTGGCAAGAAGTAAGTCATGATTGACAGTGTCAAAAGCAGCGGATAGATCCAGGAGGATGAGGATGGAGTAGTGGCCTCTGGATTTGGCAAGGAACAGGTCATTACAGACTTTAGAAAGTGCTGTTTCTGTCGAGTGAAGAGGGCGAAAACCGGATTGAAGCGGATCAAGGATGGCATGAGAGGAGAGAAAATCAAGGCAGCGGCTGTGGACTGCGCGCTCAAGTGTCTTGGAGAGGAAGGGTAGGAGGGAGATGGGGCGGTAGTTGGAGGGACAGGTAGGGTCTAGTGATGGTTTTTTGAGGAGTGGCGTGACTACAGCATGCTTGAAGGTGTCGGGGACAGTTGCAGTGGAGAGAGAGAGGTTGAGGATATGACAGATGGAGGGGGTGATAGTAGGAGAGATGGTGTTAAGTAAGTTGGTGGGGATGGGATCAGAGGAACAAGTGGTGCATTTTGAGGAGGAAAGAAGGCGGGCGGTTTCCTCCTCGGAGATATCAGGAAAGGAGGAGAAAGAGGTCTGGGTTGGTTGGTTGAGGGAGAGGGTTGAAGGGTGAAGAGGAGGAGGTGGCTTGGTAGTGAACTCAAGGTTGATCTTTTGCACCTTGTCGCGGAAGTAGTCAGCCAGTGATTGAGGAGAGAGTGACGGGGGGGTGGGAGCGGAGGGCACTTTGAGGAGGGAGTTAAGGGTGGCGAAGAGACGACGAGGGTTAGAGCTGAGAGAATTAGTCAATTGGGTGTAATAGTCCTGTTTGGCAAGGAATAGTGAGGACTGGAAGGAGGATAGCATGAATTTGTAGTGAAGGAAATCTGAATGGGTGCGAGATTTCCTCCAGAGGCGTTCAGCAGATCGGGCGCAGGAGCGAAGGTAACGGATGCAAGGGGTCAGCCAGGGCTGGGGATTAGTACGCCTTGTGGGACGGGAGGTGGATGGTGCAAGGGTGTCCAGAGCAGAGGAGAGAGTGGCATTGTAAGCGGAGACAGCCTCGTCAACAGACTCGGAGGACATGATGGAGGGGAGGAGATTAGAAATACTAGATGATAAGGTGGGAGGGTCAATAATCTGGAGATTCCTGGAAGTAGTGGTTAATGTTGGGGCGGGGCTGAGGGGGAGGGTGAAGAAGTGTGAAGGTGATCAGGTGATGATCAGAGACAGGAAGAGCTGAGGTGTGGAAATTGGAGGGTGAGCCGGAAGAGGAGAGGACGAGGTCAAGGCAATGGCCATCACGGTGAGTAGGGGTGGTGGAACAAAGCTGGAGGTTGAAGGATGATGTTAGAGTGAGGAACTGAGAAGCGTGAGAGTTGGACAGGTCACAACGTGTATGTTGAAGTCTCCGAGAATGAGGGATGGAGATGAGGGTTCAAGAAAAACAGAAAGCCAGGCATCGAAGTCGGTGAGGAAGGAAGGGAGGGATTTATCAGGGGGGGCGGTAAATGACTGCCACTCTGAGTGGCAACGGGTAGAATAGACGGATGGAGTGGACTTCAAAGGATGAGAAGCAGTGAGACTGTGGTAGGAGGAGGGGTTGGAAGCTACAGGAGGGCGAGAGTAGTAACCCGACGCCTCCTCCACGGCCAACTAGGCGGGGAGTATGGGAGAAGAGATAGCCTCCATGGCATAGAGCCGCAACTGAGGCAGAGTCGTCAGGGGAGAGCCAGGTTTCAGTTAGGGCAAGCAGGTGAAGGGAATGAGAGATGAAGAGATCGTGGGTGAAGGGAAGTTTGTTGCAGACCGAGTGGGCATTCCACAGTGCACATGAGAAGGGGAGGGAAGAGGGGGGGAGGAGGGGAATAGATATGAGATTGGACCCTGTGCTGCACTAAACAATATTTACAATAATAAACGGCCTTCACATTAAGTTATATGCACATTATCTTCACACACCAATTGTAATTAATAACGTAATACTCAGTCTTTGTAATACAGTGCTTGACGCCACGCTTTCCTCGTGGCACTATATTATAACCGGTTGTGTTTGTCCCAAATGTGCCACTTTCAGTTCAAATGGGAATCCTCCATTTGCCGTTCATGGATCACCAATCCCTTCTGTGCAGCATTATACAGGTATTAAGAAGGAGATAGAAGACTCCTTATTTAACTCTTGATGTTTCCAGTATATACCGGTTCCCCAATGCTGATCCGCATTTCACTAGATCTTCCTCAGGAGGAACCACCATTATATCTACAACAGTTTAATAGTAACCTCATTATAACCATCATCGTATTCCATATTATAAACTTATTATTACAATGTACATTGAAATAATACTCACTCGCATTCATCTACTCGGCTACATGCCGGCTAAAGGCTCCCTCAGGCATAGACCACATGACGCCGCATCAGGAGTTACTGCGTCAAACGTCCTATCCCAATTTAAAGGGCTGGTTATATGGCAACTCCCAATCTATTAAAGAGACAGTGCTTACACCCATTCAACCTCTAAATTGAGGCCATTGGGGGTAACCATACCCCATGAGAAAATAAATCTCTGTTCCATAACTAATAAACTGGCACTGACATCCCCACTTCTATTGGAGCAAGGAAGGTGCGCTATTACAGCACATCGAAGTTGATTCATCGAATGATTAAATGAAGTCCAATGTGCTACCAGTGGGTTTTCTTGTTTACCATGTCTGATTTTGCTAACATGCTCTGCTAATCTATTTTTCAACTGTCTCTTAGTGTGTCCTATATAATATAAATTACATGGACAAACTATGCAATAAACCACACGCTCAGTGTTACACGTGGTACCATGTCTTAAAGTGTGCTCCCTATTAGAATGGGGAATGGGAATGATCGAAGTGTCCCACTGATAACAGCAATATACACACTTGCCACATGGAGAGTGCCTACCGATTGCAATGTTCTGCTAGGTCTCTTAAGCAGTTCACCCAAGTTAGCTTGACGTCTGTACGCTACTCTGGGGGTCTCGTTAAACTCGGGATGCACCGCAAGCACCTGCCAATGTTTATGGACAATAGCGTTAATCCTAGATGCCTTTGAAGAATAAGGGATGACACAAGCCAGGGGGCTGCAGGGGGACCTGGGTCCCATGGATAACAACCATGGATGATGAGTATACAGGGCCCTTTTATACGCTTTTTTGAGGATCCCCATAGGGTACCCTCGGTCCAAAAACCTCTCAATCATGGAGGATTCCCATTTGAACTGAAAGTGGCACATTTGGGACAAACACAACCGGTTATAATATAGTGCCACGTGGAAAGCGTGGCGTCAAGCACTGTATTACAAAGACTGAGTATTACGTTATTAATTACAATTGGTGTGTGAAGATAATGTGCATATAACTTAATGTGAAGGCCGTTTATTATTGTAAATATTGTTTAGTGCAGCACAGGGTAAGAAGTGTGATAGGATGATATGATTGGTATTTTTTAAGAAAATAATTAAAACAATTAAAAGGTTTTTCTGAAACAATACTGGAGCCTTTTTGAAATAGATTGTAAGTTCGGCTCTGGGAATCGAGGTGTATCCCCTATTCAGTTATATGATACTTTATACCAGAGTTTGATTTGTCCCTGTCTTTCTCAGGTCACAGACCGTAGAAGTCTGCCCAGCACTGTTTGTGTACTAAAAGTTCTGAAGCTAACACCAAAGACCCTTAAATTTACATTTCAACCCATCCATATCTATTCAGTTACGATCAGGGCATAGACCGTAGAAGTCTGCCCAGCACTGGTTTTGCTTCCCAATTATTGGCGTTGCCACCCAATGTCTGCTAAGATTCCATAGATCCATTCCTTCTAAACAGGATTCCTTTGTGTTTATCTCACACGTTTGAATTCTATTACCGTTTTCATCTCCACCAACTCCCACGGGAGAGCATTCCATGTACCCACCACCCTCTCCGTGAAAAAATACTTTCTGACATTACTCCTGAGTCTGCGCCCCTTCAACCTCATTCATGTCCTCTACCGCCTTCCTGTCTCCAGAAAAGGTTTGTTTGCAGATTAATACCTTTCAAATATTTGAAAGTCTATATCATGTCACCTCTGTTTCTTCTTTCCTCCAAGGTATACATGTTCAGGTTGGCAAGTCTCTCCTCGTACGGTTTACAACACAAATCCCATACCATTTTTGTAGCTTTTCTTTGCACCACTTCCAGCCTTTTTACATCTTTAGCCAGATACGGCCTCCAAAACTGAACACAATACTCCAAGTGGGGACTCACTAATGACTTGTAGAGGGGCATCAACACCTCCTTTCTTCTGCTGGTTATACCCTTTTCTATGCAGCCTAGCATTCTTCTGGCTATAGCCGTCGCCTTGTCACTTTGTTTCTGCACCTTCACATCCTCCAACACCAACTCCCCAAGGTCTCTCTCCTGAGTCGATCTTACTAATCTCTCCCCTCGTATTCGGTATCTCTCTTTTGGGTTTCTGCACTTCTTAGCATTAAATTTTAACTGACAGACCCTCGACCATTCTTCTAAGTTTTGGACGTCCCTTCTCATTGTTTCTACTCTATTGGCTATCTTTGTGTCATCCACAAAAAGGCAAACATTTCCTTCTAAACCTTCGGCAATATCTCTCACAAATATATTAAACAGAATAGGCCCCAGCACTGATCCCTGAGGAACTCCACTGCTCACCTTCCTTTCCTCCAAGCGGATTCCATTTACCACCACCCTCTGCCACCTGTCAACCAGTTTGCTATCCAGTTCACCACTTTCGGTCCTAAGTTCAGCCCTTTCAGTATAAAATAGCAGCACATCAGGAAAGGGCCAAACCTTTAGCAACACCCATACATTGGCTACCTCTGCTCAAAATTCACTTACTTACATATAGACTTCTGAAAGGGTTATAATAATTCTTTACTGTACACCACTTTAGAGCTGATACAAATAGTATATAAATGGGACCGTCTCTGGGAAAAGTGGATCCAAAATGTTAAGAATGGCTGATTTTTCCTGTCATGGGTCTATAAACTGTCTGCAAAAATGATATGCTTGAACTTCTGTAACATAAGAATAACCATACTGGGGCAGACCAATAGTCCATCTAGCCCAGTATCCTGCTTCCAGCAATGGCCAATCCAGGTCACAAGTACCTGACAGAAACCCAATCAGTAGAAACATTCCATGTTACCAATCTCAGGGCAAGCAGTGGCTTTCTCAATGTCTATCTCAGTAACAATGGACATTTCCTCCCAGTTTGAGCAGGTTTCCTCAATCATACACTCTTTGCACTGCTTGCCAGTCCACTCTCGAGTACACTACAAGGCAGTACGGTTGGTACACCAAGAACTGTACTCCAACTGTGTTCCTCGATATCTTAAAGATGTAATTCAGGAATACCAACCTGTTAGTAACATAACCTAGTAACACAGTAGATGACGGCAGAAAAAGACCTGCACGGTCCATCTAGTCTGCTCTGGTGGCTAAAGATGGAGGTGTGCAGAGAAAGAAGAAGAAACAAAGACAGCCCAGCAGAGTCCCGTGCCCTGCTGGCTCAGAGACCAAGAGAGAGAGAGAGAGAGAGGTAGTGACCTGGACAGAGAGAGAGACAGTAGACCCCACGCAGAGCTCTGTTGCACAGAGAAAAGACAGAGAAAGAGACGTAAGTGCCCTGGACACAGTGAAGTGCCCGGGACACAGAGAGCCGTGCCCTGAGCATGTGCTCTGCATTTATACCTCAAGAACAGAAAGAGATCAAAACTTATCTTTCTTCCCAGTTATTTCCTTTACAGAACTCCAGATTACTTTCTGAAGTTAGGAAAGCTTCTCTGAAGTCTGGAAGAAAGGTGACAAATTTACCTCTTTGAAATCCCTAGTGATGGAGCCTCTATGTCTGGCCTTGGCTGCTCTGAAGCCCTGCTCCCAGATTGAACAAAACGTATGTTAATCAAGAGTAATTGAGAAACCAAAGGGCTATCAGGCCTCTGACCACCATTTGGTGCCATCCTCAGTGGTTCCTGAAGGGGAGGGGGAAGAGTTTATCAGAGGTCAGAAGCTGGTTTAATATGTCAAACTGATTTCATATTAATACAAGTATGTCCAGCAATAATTTTGACCTCCCGCAATCCTGACAGTCATCGCTTTCCATCTACATTTCCTAGTATGTGTTTTGGTTTTAGTGATTTGGGGGTGTCTTTTCTCTTTGGGTACCTTCATATCTTTTTGTTCCACCTTCCTTGCTTTTTCTTCTGCCTCAGTTTTATTTCCAGGAACATCACAGTGCTATAGTGGAGCAAAAGAATTCTGTAGGGGTTAGACCGAAATCCTGACTGGGAGTCGTGAAGTATTGAGTATTTATTTAAATAGTTTGTGAGTTGCTTGGTCACTAACCCTTCCGTTAGTTTGGTTATTAAGGGAATGGATGCTACTGGCCTGTAGTTGGTTAGTTCACTGGCACTTTTCTTTGCGTCTTTAGGTATGGGGGAGAGTAGAATGTTTCCTTTCTCCTTCGGGAAGAGTCCATTTTGTAACATATAATTCAAGTGTTTTGTAACGTCTGTTATAAATTGTTGAGGAGCAGATGTCATAAGGTTGTTTGGGCATATGTCTAGTTTGCAATGAGATTTGGCAAAGTTTTTGAGCATTTGGGAGATGATATCCTCTGACAGTGTCTCGAAGTTGGTCCAGGTTCTGTCTGCTGGGTAAATGCCAGGGTCTGGGTCTAGACAGTCAAGGAGTTCATCATATTCGATGGTACTGAAAGGTATCTTACATCGCAGTTGTACGATTTTCTCGAAGTATCTCGCGAGATTGTCTGCTCCTGGTGAGTCTTTGCTGTTGGTTGTGACTGGTGTAGTATCTAGTAGTTTATTCACGAGTTGGAAAACTTTGTGTGTGTCCTTGTAGTTTGGTCCAATTACAGTTTTGTAATATAATATTTTAGTTTGTCTTATGGCATATTTGTATTTTCTTTGGAGTTGTTTCCAGGCGTTAAGTGTGGGGTCGTCTTTCTTTTATTCCATGCGCGTTCTAACCTTCTATCAGAGACAGCATAATATTTTTGGTCTTATTTTGCATCCCTCTCCCAATAATTCCTAGCATTCTGTTTGCTTTTAAGGCTGCCACCACACACTGCACTGAAATTACTCTCGACAATGACACCTAGATCTTTTTCTTGACTGCTGACTCTTAAAGTGGACCTTAGGAGCAGATAACTATGATTTGGATTATTCTGCCCAACAGTCACAATCATTATTAATTCAAGATTAAATCAACAATGAAAGTGAGATTATATACCTGATCACGGTCTTTCTTCGGTGTTTCTGGGACATAGACCGTAGAAGTCCACACGGCTCTGTCCGTATGTCTCAACTACTGAAATTGCCGTCTAAGCTCACTCCAGACTATCTGAATCTGTCATGTAATTTGCGGGACACAGTATGTGAAGGTCTGCTTGTCACCGTCCTCTATGCGAGACATAGACCATACAAGCCAGCCCAGCACTGACCTTAGTTGCCATCTAAGTACCACTTGATATGCAAACACATATGCAACCCTTAAGTTTTTATTTTTTTTTATACCATTCATTTTCTAATTAAAGATCCTCTGTGTTCATCCCATGCCTTTTTGAATTCTGTCATCATTTCAATTTGCATTTGTCTACATTAAATTTCATCTACCACTTGGATGGGATTTGGACTGTTCTATTACAAATTGTTTGCTATAACAGAATTGAAACCTTATTTTTGCTACTGGTGACTTTAGTTACCTTTTCCCAGAGATGGTCACAACTATTCTATAGTAACATATAGTAATATAATAAATGACAGCAAATAAAAACCTGAATGGTCCATCCAGTCTCCACAACAGTCATATTCATTCTCAATTCAAGATTAAATCAACATCGAACGTGATATTATATACTTGATCATGGTCTTTCTCTGCTGTTTCTGGAACATAGACCGTAGATGTCCGCTTGGCTTTCTCCTTATGTTCCCAATTTGCTGATGACACAAAGTTATTCAAAATTGTTAAATCGCAAGAGGATTGTGAAAAATTATAAGAGGACCTTACGAGACTGGGAGACTGGGCATCTAAATGGCAGATGACGTTTAATGTGAGCAAACGCAAAGTGATGAATGTGGGAAAGAGGAACCCGAATTATAGCTATGTAATGCAACGTTCTACGTTAGGAGTCATCGACCAAGAAATGGATCTCGGCGTCATCGCTGATGATACGTTGAAATCCACTGCTCAGTGTGCTGCAGCGTCTAAGAAAGCAAATAGAATGCTAGGTATTATTAGGAAAGGAATGGAAAACAAAAATGAGGATGTTATAATGCCTTTATATTGGTCCATGGTGCAACTACACCTCGAATATTGTGTTCAATTCTGGTCACTGCATCTCATAAAAGATATAGGTACAGAGAAGGGCGATGAAAATGATAAAGGGGATGGGATGACTTCCCTATGAGGAAAGGCTGAAGTGGCTGGGGCTCTTCAGCTTGGAGAAAAGACGGCTGAGGGGAGATATGATAGAGGTCTATAAAATAGTGGGTGGAGTGGAACGGGTAGATGTGAATCATTTGTTTACTCGTTCCAAAAATACTAGGACTAGGGGGCATGCAATGAAGCTACAAAGTAGTACATTTAGAACGAATCAGAGAAAGTTTTTCTTCACTCAATGTGTAATTAAACTCTGGAATTCATTGTCAGAGAATGTGGAAAAAGGCAGTTAGCTTAGCGGGGTTTAAAAAAAAGGTTTGCCCTTTTCCTTTAGAAAACTATCCAAATACCATTATTAAATTACTTGAGGAAAATCCACTGCTTATTTCTGGGATAAGCAGCAGAAAATGTATTGAACTTTTTAGGATCTTGCCAGATATTTGTGAACTGGATTGGCCACTGTTGGAAACAGGATGCTGGGCTTGATGGACCTTTGGTCTATCCCAGTGTGGCAATAGTTATGTGTTATGTGTTCAGTACTGGTCTCCGTATCTCAAAAAAGATATAGTAGAATTGGAAAAGGTACAGCGAAGGGCGACGAAAATGATAGTGGGGATGGGACGACTTTCCTATGAAGAGAGGCTGAGAAGGCTAGGGCTTTTCAGCTTGGAGAAGAGACGGCTGAGGGGAGATATGATAGAAGTGTATAAAATAATGAGTGGAATGGATCGGGTGGAGGTGAAGCGACTGTTCACGCTATCCAAAAATACTAGGACTAGAGGGCATGAGTTGAAGCTACAGTGTGGTAAATTTAAAACGAATCGGAGAAAATTTTTCTTCACCCAACGTGTAATTAGACTCTGGAATTCATTGCCGGAGAACGTGGTACGGGCGGTTAGCTTGACGGAGTTTAAAAAGGGGTTAGATAGATTCCTAAAGGACAAGTCCATAGACCGCTATTAAATGGACTGGAAAAATTCCTCATTTTTAGGTACAACTTGTCTGGAATGTTTTTACGTTTGGGGAGCGTGCCAGGTGCCCTTGACCTGGATTGGCCACTGTCGGTGACAGGATGCTGGGCTAGATGGACCTTTGGTCTTTCCCAGTATGGCACTACTTATGTACTTATGTACTTATGTACTTATGGAGTTGCTGTCAAAGCCCACTCCAGCCTATCTGAATCCGTCTTATCATTTGTGGGACACAGAATGTAAGAGTCTGTCCAGTACTGTCCTCACATTCCAAATTAATGGAGTTTCCGTCAATGTTCTCTACAGCCCATCCTAAACCGGATTGCTACATGCGGGCCTCAGACCAAACAAGCCATCTCCGTACCAGTCGTAGATGAAACAGCCAGAGTTACCATCTATGCATCACTTGACATGCAAACACAAATGCAACCTTTTAAGTTTTGGGGGTTTTTGCAGATCATTCATTTTCTAATTAGAGATCCTCTGTGTTCATCCCACGCCATTTTGAATTCTGCCACCTCCTTCAGAAGGGCATTCCAGGCATCAACCACCCTCTCCGTGAAAAAGAATTTTCTGACATTACTCCTAAGTATACCACCCCACAACCTCAATTCATGTCCTCTAGTTCTACTATTTTCCTTTCTATTAAAAATATTTCTTTTTATACTAATACCTTTCAAATATTTAAACATCTTTATCATATCTTCCCTGTCCCTTCTCTCCTCTAGGGTATACATATTCAGGTCTTCCAATGTCTGCTCATATGACTTTTGCGCAATCTCTATATCATTTTTGTCGCTTTCATTTGGACCACTTCAAGTCTTCTTCCATCTTTAGCAAGATACGGCCTCAAAAACTGAACACAATACTCCAGGTGAGGCCTCTCTCCAATGACGTGTACAGGGGAAACAACACTTCCTTTCTTCTGCTGGCTACATCTCTCTGGGTTGAGCAGTATCCTCCCTCCTGGGGCTCACACCCTTCACATATGTGCCCGCTTGACCCAGGTGCTCTGATTCAGGGATCCAGGACTCCACCAAGCGCTCCATGTGCTGGATCCACTAGTTCTGTCATTCCAGCCAATCTTTTTTTTGTCAATTGAGGCCTGTAATTTAGACAATTTGTCATCGACTACTGTTGAGAGATGCCTAGTTAGCTCTTTTATGGCCTCATCTTGGAGCGTGAAGAGGAGAGGTGCTTCTGATGGTACTGATGCTGCACTGGTGAAGTCCTCTCTGCGTTTGTCTCAAGTTGGGCTTGGGTCTTCATGGGCATAACTCATGTCCTGCTGGTGGAACTGCAAGATCACCATAGAGGCAGGATCCTGAGTGTACAAGAATGCCATTTACTCCAAAAGAGCCAGCTTCAAAACTTATGTTGAGGGGGAAATCTGCTGAAAAAGGCAAGGCGGGTGCGAAGCCGAAGAAAGGAGCCGCTGCTCAGCATTGTTTATAGTTTATTTAACAGTTTCTCTAACGCTCTGACTAGCAGAACTGAGTAGTGCACAAGTTTAACAGTATAAATAACAGAAAAGAACTGCAAAATTATGGACAAAAATACATCCATTCAAAAAGATAAAATCAATCATAAAGTTCCATCAAAATTTAACTTCAATACTTCCTCAAAGACCATATTCCTGAGAGAGAAGCAATCATTCAATTACCAAATGCTTTGCAAAAAAGCCAGGTTTTTATGGCTATTTCTAATAGTCACCCTCCGCAGCAAATTCAAATTCATTTCATCTTTTGAACTGTTTATTTCTGACAAGTTCTGAGAAAAGAGGATATTTCTCTGGTAAGTGAACACTATTTTGCTTTGTGCTTTGGGAACTTAAAGATTGGGGTTTAAAGGACGAATTGTAGGTTAGTCATAGGCAGAATAAAAATATAAAAAAGCAAATTTTATCAACTAATCTCCATAGTCTTTTCCCCTTAGTTTTAAAACTTGAACTTTGTACCACAGCATTAACAGATAGCCTCTAGTAGGCACTTCAGCATCTAGTTATTGACTGGGTAAATGTAATATCGGGGCATGCTAAGGAGGTAAAATTCCTTGATGAAATCAAGGACTGCTTTATGGAGCAGCTGGGTACATGAGCCGATGAGAGAAGGAAAAATTCTAGACCAAGTCCTTAGTGGAGCGCATGATCTGGTATGGGAGGTAATGGTGCTGGGGCCGCTTGATAACAGTGATCATAATATGATCAAATTTGATATTAGCTTTGAAGTAAGTATACACAGGAAAACCAATACGTTAGCATTTAACTTTAAAAAAAGAGAAAATGAGAAGAACAGTGAAAAAAAAACTTAGAGGAGTGGCTGCGAGGGTCAAAAATTTACATCAGGCATGGATGCTGTTCAAAAATACCATCCTGGAAGCCCAGGCCAAATATATTGAGTGTATTAAAAAAGGAGGGCGGAAGACCAAACGATAGCTGGCATGGTTAAAAAGTGAGGTGAAGGAAGCTATCAGAGCTAAAAGAAAATCCTTCAGAAAATGGAAGAAGGAACCGACTGAAAATAATAAGAAACAACATAAGGAATGTCAAATCAAATGCAAATTGCTGATAAGGAAGGCAAAGAGAGACTTTGAAAAAAAAAAAAAAAAAGATTACGTTGGAGGCAAAAACACATAGTAAATTTTTTTTAGGTATATTAAAAGCAGGAAGCCGGCAAAAGAATCAGCTGGACCGCTAGATGACCGTGGGGTAAAAGGGGCAATCAGGGAAGGCAAACCCATAGCAGAGAAATTAAATTAATTCTTTGCTTTGGTCTTCACTGAGGAGGATTTGGTTGAGATACCGGTGCCAGAAATGGTATTCAAAGCTGACGAGTCGGAGAAATTGAATGAAATCTCTATAGACCTAGAGGATGTAATGGGGCAATTTGACAAATTGAAGAGTAGCAAATCTCCTGGACCAGATGGTATTCATCCCAGAGTACTGAAAGAACTGAAAAATGAACTTGCAGAACTATTGTTAGTAATATGTCATTTATTCTTAAAATCAAGCATGGTACCGAAAGATTGGAGGGTGGCCAATCTAACACAGATTTAAGGTTCCAAAGGAGATCCGGGAAGTTATAGACCAGTGAGTCTTACGTCGGTGTCGGGCAAAATGGTAGAGACTATTACAAAGAACAAAATTACAGAGCATATTCAAAAGCATGGATTAATCAGACTATGCCAACATGGATTTAGTGAAAGGAAATCCTGCCTCACCAATCTATTACATTTAAACGGGTGAATAAACACATGAATAAAGGTGAGCCGGTTGATATTGTGTACCCCATGAAAGACTCCAGAGGAAATTGGAGAGTCATGGGATAGGAGGTAGTGTTCTATTGTGGATTAAAAACTGGTTAAAAGATAGAAAACAGAGAGTAGAGTTAAATGGTCAGTATTCTCAATGGAGAAGGGTAGTTAGTGGGGTTCCCCAGGGCTCTGTGCTGGGATCGCTACTTTTTAACATATTTATAAATGATTTAGAGATGGGAGTGACTAGTGAGGTAATTAAATTTGCTGATGACACAAAGTTATTCAAAGTCGTTAAACCTTACACAAAACCTGTGCCATCACCTGACCAGTTTCTCAGGTACACATTTAGAGAAAGCATCCACACATACTAACAAAAAGAGGAACCCGAAATATAGCTACGTCATGCAATGTTCCACGTTAGGAGTCACAGAAAGGGATCTAGGTGTCGTCATTGATGATACGTTGAAACCTTCTGCTCAGTGTGCTGCTGCGGCTAAGAAAGCAAATAGAATATTAGGTATTATTAGGAAAGGAATGGAAAACAAAAATGAGGATGTTATAATGCCTTTGTATCGCTCCATGGTGCGACCGCAACTCGAATATTGTGTTCAATTCTGATTGCTGCATCTTAAAAAACATATAGTGGAATTAGAAAAGGTGCAGAGAAGGGCAACGAAAATGATAAAGGGGATGGGACAACTTCCCTTTGAGGAAAGGCTAAAGCGGCTAGGGCTCTTCAGCTTGGAGAAAAGGCGGCTGAGGGGAGATATGATAGAGGTCTATAAAATAATGAGTGGAGTTGAACCGGTAGATGTGAAGCGTCTGTTTACGCTTTCCAAAAATACTAGGACTAGGGGGCATGCGATGAAGCTACAAAGTAGTAAACGTAAAATGAATCTGAGAAAATCTTTCCTCACTCAACGTCCATAGACCATTATTAAATTGTTCTTGGGGAAAATCCACTATTTCTGGGATAAGATTTTATACTTTTGGGGGGATCTTGCCAGGTATTTGTGAGGTGGATTGGCTACTCTTGGAAACAGGATGCTGGGCTTGATGGACCTTTGGTCTGTCCCAGTATGGCAACACTTATGTACTTATGTACCACTATTAGTGCATTAAGATTTGTACTTGACATTCTATAGATTAGTAACACTTATAATCTTATATTCATAGAGCAATACTAACGAATCAACTTGACTTTGAAATAAGAAAATTACAGTAAATTTTATAAGCAATTCTACTTCTAAGATTCTCCTTCTCCTTTTTCTTCCTTCCCCCCCTTTTTCTTTTTACCAAACTATAGCCTGTTGGATTTAATCGGAAAACTCATTACATTATTATTACATTATACTACACTTATATCTCGCTAATACCATGAATAGTTCCAAGCGGATTACGTGTTAAACAAGAGTGAACTACATGCCCAGATGTTACATATCACTCAGTTAATAAGTACAAAACAAAAACCAACATCAACAATGGACCAGTTTCTATACACTGAAATACTTTCAACATTAAAAAAGTCTTGTGACTTCCTAAAACATAAGTAATTTCTTATCAATCTAATGGTAAGGAGTTCCAAAATGATACTGCCTTATAAGATATATAAGTAGACAGTGATCCTTTAAATCTAACATTACATACCAACAGAAAATAAAATAGGCGTCCTCTTAAACGATCACTTATAACCAGTGGAAATGTTAACCATTTTTACTAAGGGGCCTCAGCAAGCAATATCCAATGACAGAAAAAGAAAAAAAATATAAAGAACTTCAGGAAATGAAAAACATTTGGTGGGAATAAGTTGTAGTTGCTGTTTATTGCACTGGTTCTTGTATGTTCATAGCAGTAATCTATGCCGTAGAAAACAGTTTATTTTCTCTTGCTACAGCTACGTAATGGAGCAGTTCAGCAAACTGAAGAGTAGCAAATCTCCTGGACCGGATGGTATTCATCCTAGAGTACTGATAGATCTGAAAAATGAGCTTGCGGAGCTACTGCTAGTGATATGCAACTTATCCTTAAAATTGAGCATGGTTCGGAAGATTGGAGGGTGGCCAATCTAACACCAATTTAAGGTTCCAGGGGAGATCCGGGAAATTATAGACCGGTGAGTCTGACGTCGGTGCCGTGGAAAATGGTAGAGGCCATTATCAAAAACAAAATTACAGAGCACATCCAAGGACATGGATTACTGAGACCAAGTTAGCATGGCTTTTGTGTGGGGAAATCTTGCCTGACCAATTTACTTCAATTGAAGGAGTAAACAAACATGTGGACAAAGGGGAGCTGGTTGATACTGAGGCATATTTTCAAAGCACTTAGCCTTCCAAAGTTCCATAGGTTTCCGTGGAACTTTGGAAGGCTAAGTGCTTTGAAAATATGCCTCATTGTGTATCTGGATTTTCAAAAGGCGTTTGACAAGGTACCTCATGAAAGGCTACAGAGGAAATTGGAGGGTCATGGGATAGGAGGAAATGTCCTATTGTGGATTAAAAACTGGTTGAAGGATAGGAAACAGAGAATGGGGTTAAATGGGCAGTATTCACAATGGAGAAGGGTAGTTAGTGGGGTTCCTCAGGGGTCTGTGCTAGGACCGCTGCTTTTTAATATATTTATAAATGATTTATTGATTGGAACAACTAGGAAGGTAATTAAATTTGCTGATGACACAAAGTTATTCAAAGTTGTTAACTCGCGACAAGATTGTGAAAAATTACAGAAGGACCTTATGAGACTGGGAGACTGGGCGGCTAGATGGCAGATGACGTTTAATGTGAGCAAGTGCAAGGTGATGCATGTGGGAAAAAAGAACCCAAATTATAGCTACATCATGCAAGGTTCCATGTTAGAAGTTACGGACCAAGAAAGGGATCTGGGTGTCGTCGTCGATAATACACTGAAACCTCTGCTCAGTGTGCTGCTGCGGCTCGGAAAGCGAATAGAATGTTGGGTATTATTAGGAAAGATAATGAAAACAGGTGTGAGGATGTTATAATGCCATTGTATCGCTCCATGGTGCGACCACACCTTGAGTATTGTGTTCAATTCTGGTCGCCGCATCTCAAGAAAGATATAGTAGAATTGGAAAAGCTGCAGTGAAGGGCGACAAAAATGATAACGGGGATGGGACAACTTCCCTATGAAGAAAGATTAAGGAGGCTAGGGCTATTCAGCTTGGAGAAGAGACGGCTGAGGGGAGACATGATAGAGGTATATAAAATAATGAGTGGAGTGGAACAGGTGGATGTGAAGCGTCTGTTCATGTTTTCCAAAAATACTAGGACTAGGGGGCATGTGATGTTTAAAACAAATCAGAGAAAACTTTTCTTCACCCAACGAATAATTAAACTCTGGAATTCATTGCTGGAGAACGTGGTGAAGGCGGTTAGCTTGGCAGAGTTTAAAAAGGGGTTAGACGGTTTCCTAAAGGACAAGTCCATAAACCACTACTAAATGGACTTGGGAAAAATCCACTATTCCAGGAATAACATGTATAGAATGTTTGTACGTTTAGGAAGCTTGCCAGGTGCCCTTGGCCTGAATTGTCCGCTGTTGTGGACAGGATGCTGGGCTCCATGGACCCTTGGTCTTTTCCCAGTGTGGCATTACTTATGTACTTATGTACAGCAGTGGTGTTTGGCTATTGTAAGAAGTGATTAATGCCTCATATTGATTCTATTGCTACTTAAGGCTTTATTTAATAACTATTCAATTGAGCTGTATGTCATAAAATGTTCATGGTTTAAGACCCATAAAAAGGATAAAAACAACAGCAGTGCCAAACCCCTCCGAGAAAAACTGCACTGGCTCCCAATCAAAGAACGGATTACTTTCAAAATCTGTACCCTGGTCCACAAAATCATCTACGGCCAAGTCCCAGGATACATGACAGGTCCCACATCATCTCGAACATACCTAAACCTGCACTACCCAAAAAGCAAAGGACTTAAATACAAAGCAACCTATGTGTCCAGCCTCTCCTACATAAGCCACACAACTATGGAACACACTACCAAAAGTTGTGAAAACAACCTATGGCCTTTAAACTTCAGGAAATCACTGAAAACCTGTTCAAAAAGGCATATGCCACCGATCGAACATAAATACCCACACTCTGCAACACAGAAAAAATCAAAGCTTGTAATGGACTCTTTGTAACCTTCCCTCTCCTCGACCCCCTTTGTATTTGAAACACAATATCTTACTTGACCACAATATCAACCTTTATTTGTTTCTTTACCGGACTGGCGCACACCTTCACGGTATTATGTAAGCCACATTGAGCCTGCAAATAGGTGGGAAAATGTGGGATACAAATTAACAAATCTCTCTATATAAAACGCACCTCCAACGTTCTAATGAAGCCACAATTTTCCCAACTTTCTAAATGTGTCATGGTGTAGATCGCTTTTTCCACGAGTGTCTGCCCTGCCCTCGCGTCACAACGTGATGACGTTGAGGGCGGAGCAAAGACACTCAGCGAATCGCTTTGCTCGACAAAACAACACTAAGGAACGGCTACCATCGCCAAATCTGCTCCACACCCCCCTGCTGATGAGCCTCCTGCCGCAAACCCCACGTCGCACCCCTCGGTGCATCACCCCCCCCCCGCCCCACCCTCCACACATGGCCCTCCCACCGCCAACCCGACGTTAGCCCCCCGATGAACATCAACCCCCTCGCCACCCTTCCCTCGCTGTCCGGCCGCTGCTGCAAAAAAGTGTTTTAACCTGACCCTCCCGCCGTAAACCCCACGTCACACCCCACAGTGCAACACCCCCCCCGCCCCCCTCCACACACGACCCTCCCGCTGCCAACCTGATGTTGGCCCCCCGATGAACATCAACCCCCTTGCCACCCTTCCCTCGCTGTCCGGCCGCTGCTGCAAAAAAGTGTTTTAACCTGAAACGCGCAATGAACACAGCCATCACGCATTGGCTGTGGGCGCTGCAGCCGCTCTTCCTCTCGCCTCCATGTCACTGTCTCTGGAGGACGACCCCGGAGTGCACCGACGTCACAGGCGAGAGGAGGAGTGGCTGCAGCGCCCACAGCCTATGCGTGATGGCTGTGTTCATTGCGTGTTTCAGGTTAAAACACTTTTTTTTTGCAGCAGCAGCGGCCGGACGGCGAGGGGGCCAACGTCGGGTTGGCAGCAGGAGGGTCGTCTGTTGAGGAAGGGGGCGGGGGTGATGCACCGAGGGGTGCGACGTGGGGTTTGCGGCGGGAGGGTCATCAGCAGGGGGGTGTGGAGCAGATTTGGCGATGGTTTTTAAGCTAAATAATTAACAAAGGGGAGGGGCGGGGCAAGACAGACGAGAAAAAGAAGTAAAAGGGGAAGAGGACGGCCGGTGGACATGCATGGCTGGAGGAGCAGGGGGGCGGGGGGTCCTGAGACCAGAGGGGTGGGGGTGGGGCACACACTCACTGGCTCTCACATACACTCTCTCTCTCTCACACACTCTCTGTCACACACACACAGTCACTCTGTCTCTCACACAAACACACACACACTCTGACTCTCTCTCATTCTCTCTCTGAGACACACAGTCCCTCTCAAACATACACACTACGAGGAAAACCTTGCTAGCGCCCGTTTCATTTGTGTCAGAAACGGGCCTTTTTTACTAGTAAATAAATAAACATTAAAAAAAAATGAAAGCATCCACTATATTATTACAAGCAACCCATCTTGCCAGTGCCAAACTTCTTCACAATATCACAAGGAATTCTCTTTCATTAAGACTACTACTACTATTTAGCATTTCTATAGCGCTACAAGGCGTATGCAGCGCTGCACAAACATAGAAGAAAGATAGTCCCTGCTCAAAGAGCTTACAATCTAATAGACAAAAAATAAAGTAAGCAAATCAATTAATGTGAACGGGAAGGAAGAGAGGAGGGTAGGTGGAGGCGAGTGGTTACAAGTGGATACGAGTCAAAAGCAATGTTAAAGAGGTGGGCTCTTGATGTTCAAATTTTAGAACAACACAAAGACACAGAAGATGGGTTCTTGGAAAGATACAACTACAAGGAGCTGAAATTTATATGCTCCTGTACCTAATCTTAAGGCAGATTTTAACATGTCTTTAGATATACTGTTAGATCATCTATTAGAACCGGTATAACTCAAGCATTAATCTCAACTTGATTTTTCAGAGAATACAACTTATTTAAATTCTTTAGAACATTTTTTGGGTTTCCCTACCAAGACCACAATGGTCAGAAAATGATAAGGCTTTCCTTGGGACTTCTTTTACAAAGCCACGCTGCTGATCCTCGGTGCAGCAAATGAAGCCCATTCAATTCCTATGGGCTTCCTCTCATTTGCCATGTGGGAACCATTAATGCAGCTTTGTAAAAGAAGACCTTGGTATTTCACTCACACAAAGATATTTTGGAAGTATAACAAATTTAAAATCCAGAAACACACCTGAACCAGACAAAACGCCAACTGAATTTTATAAAATGTTTAACAACATATCTTGGTTATTTTACTGCACACTAAAAGGTACTACCACAGGATGCAGTCAGGCGCACGCCAATCCTATGCTAAAAAAATACACAATATTTTTAAGTGCAGGGGATGTGTTTGGGGACAGAGAGTAGGCATGCCCTGCACTAATTGGCAAATTGCCATGTGCTGCCAACTAGTGCAGGAGCCTACATAAGTACATAAGTAATGCCATACTGGGAAAAGACCAAGGGTCCATCGAGCCCAGCATCTTGTCCACGACAGCAGCCAATCCAGGCCAAGGGCACCTGGCAAGCTTCCCAAAAGTACAAACATTCTATACATGTTATTCCTGGGATTTTTCCAAGTCCGTTTAGTAGCGGTTTATGGACTTGTCCTTTAGGAAACCGTCCAACCCCTTTTTAAACTCTGCTAAGCTAACCGCCTTCACCAAATTTTCCGGCAATGAATTCCAGAGTTTAATTACACGTTGGGTGAAGAAAAAGTTTCTCCGATTTGTTTTAAATTTACTACACTGTAGTTTCATCGCATGCCCCCTAGTCCTAGTATTTTTGGAAAGCGTGAACAGACGCTTCACATCCACCTGTTCCACTCCACTCATTATTTATATACCTCTATCATGTCTCCCCTCAGCCGTCTCTTCTCCAAGCTGAATAGCCCTAGCCTCCTTAGTCTTTCTTCATAGGGAAGTCGTCCCATCCCCGCTATCATTTTAGTCGCCCTTCGCTGCACCTTTTCCAATTCTACTATATCTTTCTTGAGATGCGGCGACCAGAATTGAACACAATACTCAAGGTGTGGTCGCACCATGGAGCGATACAACGGCATTATAACATCCTCACACCTGTTTTCCATACCTTTCCTAATAATACCCAACATTCTATTCGCTTTCCTAGCCGCAGCAGCACACTGAGCAGAAGGTTTCAGCGTGTTATCGACGACGACACCCAGATCCCTTTCTTGGTCCGTAACTCCTAACGTGGAACCTTGCATGACGTAGCTATAATTCGGGTTCTTTTTCCCACATGCATCACCTTGCACTTGCTCACATTAAACGTCATCTGCCATTTAGCCGCCCAGTCTCCCAGTCTCGTAAGGTCCTCTTGTAATTTTTCACAATCCTGTCGCGATTTAACGACTTTGAATAACTTTGTGTCATCAGCAAATTTAATTACCTCGCTAGTTACTCCCATCTCTAAATCATTTATAAATATATTAAAAAGCAGCGGTCCTAGCACGGACCCCTGAGGAACCCCACTAACTACCCTTCTCCATTGTGAATACTGCCCATTTAACCCCACTCTCTGTTTCCTATCCTTCAACCAGTTTTTAATCCACAATAGGACATTTCCTCCTATCCCATGACCCTCCAATTTCCTCTGTAGCCTTTCATGAGGTACCTTGTCAAACGCCTTTTGAAAATCCAGATACACAATATCAACCGACTCCCCTTTGTCCACATGTTTGTTCACTCCTTCAAAGAATTGAAGTAAATTTGTCAGGCAAGATTTCCCCACACAAAAGCCAAGCTGACTCGGTCTCAGTAATCCATGTCCTCGGATGTGCTCTGTAATTTTGTTTTTGATAATAGCCTCTACCATTTTCCCCAGCACCGACGTCAGACTCACCGGTTTATACCGATTGTTAAGTAGGTAGTGGTAAGGGCTGTGGTGTTAATGTTCACAAGCTAATTGGGACATCAGCGTGTGGCCATTAATGGAAAAAAATAAGTTGCAACTAAAAGTAGCCTCAGCAAGTGGGAAATCCGTGCACTAAAAATAGTACAGGTCACTTTTTTTGCACAGCTTAGTAAAAGGGATCCTAAATTTATGCAGTACCATAGAGCAAGAAACATATACATAACAAATAATTTGCAGACACAATCATTACGGTTATTCCCAAACCGAAATATACTGATTGGGTTCTTAATTAGATGAATTTCCCATTACAACATAGCAAGTGACAGCAGATGAGGACCTGAATGGTCCGTCCAGTTTTTGTCACATTCATTATCAATTCAAGATTTAAATCAACAATGAAGCTGACATTATTTACTTGATCCTGGTCTTCCTTTGGTGTTTCTGGGCTATAGACCCTAGAAGTCCGCCCAGCTCTGTCCTTATCTTCCAACCACTGGAGTTGCTGTCAAAGCCCAGCCTAGCCACATCCCTCTGGTCATTTGTGAGACACAGACCCTAAAATTCTGCCCTGACATCACTGGAGTTTCCATCCAAGCTCTTTGCAACCAACTGCGGGCCTCAGACCATAACAAACACATGCTCTGTGGGTGTTGGAGCAAATTCCTTGTATGTGTCCAGGGAGGGGTTTTCTCCATTAAGCTTGAAAAGTTGGCTCCTATGGACAAGTGTTCTAATTAGGGATCCTCTGCGTTCATCCCACGCCTACTAATCAGCCAACCAAGACTACTACTTCTATAGCGCTACAAGGCATACGCAGCGCTGTACACCATACATGAAAAGACAGTCCCTGCTCAGAGAGCTTACAATCTAATAGACAAAAACTAACTAAAGTGATACTGCTAAAGAGCTCCAGCAGCCCTGTCATTTCTATGGCGCCACTAGACGTACGCAGCGCTGTACACCTGAACACGAAGAGCCCAATACTAAAGGGAGGAGGAAGTCAAGTGACATCAGCTTCATAGGGAAGTTCCCTCCCCTTCCCGGAAGTCCCCCCAACCTACCTCCCAGGCTCCCGCCAGCGACCCCGCCGACCCTCCTCCTCCTCCTCTCTCTGGCGCAGCAGCTTCTCTGCCCCAGCCGACCACCTATCGTCCCGCCGGAAACAGGAAGTAGCGTCAGGAGAGGGACGCTGGAGAAAGGGAGGAAGTAGCGTCAGAGGAGGGCGGGACAGCGGCGCAGACCGGAAGCTGTGCTCTGGGCGTCTTTGGCTTCTGTGGATCCGCTAAAGGGCGTCGGGATCCTTCACTACCCACCACCGAGACGGTTGAAGCCAGTAGGCGGAGTCTCGAGTTCACCCAAACCATATTGATAGCACTAAGGGGGCTGCCTAGGCCTGGCCTGGTGCACCTGCTGCAACTAGGCAAAAGCTGTTGCCCTTGGCCAGGTGCAGGACAAAAGAAGATTTTAAATACCATAGTACGAACATTATTGTAGCTGGTGGGAAAAGGCTGGATTTTGTGCTCCCTTTACAATGCAGAATATCCTCACTGAAATTTGGCCATCTAAGGGCTTCAGAGATTTACGAAAGTTGGTTAGTTCAGAAATTGTTTTTAGGGTAAGCAGTAATGCCTTCCACAACTCAGTACAGATGTAGGAAAAGCTGGACGCAGGTGTGAGTCCGTATTTTAGCCCTTTACAGCTAGGGAAGTGAAGATTAAGGAATGTGCGGGACGATCTTTTAGCATTCCTGGGTGGCAAGTCAAACAGGTCTAGCATGTAGGTCGGGGCATCCCCGTGAATGATTTTATGAACGTTCAAAATATGTACCCTAGTACATAAAATCATCCATGGCGATGCCCTGTCAGACCTGATAGACCTACCACCCAGGAATGCTAAAAAATCATCTCGCACATTCCTTAATCATCATTTCCCCAACTGTAAAGGTCTAAAATACAAATTAATGCACACGTCAACCTTTTCCTATATGAGAACGCAATTCTGGAACGCATTGCCACGCAACCTAAAAGTGACCTATGAACTGACCAACTTCCGTAAACTACTAAAGACCCATCTCTTTGACAAGATATACCACAAAGATCAAAACATGTGAAACTCCCACATTTATCCAGAAATGTTAATAATGCCTTCTGTTATATTACTATCATGTATTCCCATTACCATGCAACCCAAAATCCTTCTGTAATACCAAATGTCTATTCTCTTCTAATTTCCATTATCCATACTACTACTATTTAACATTTCTAAAGCGCTACTAGGGTTACGCAGCGCTGTACAATTTAACATAGAGGGACAGTCCCTGCTCAAAGAGCTTACAATCTAAAAGACAAGTGAACAGTCAGTTTGATAGGGGCAGTCAAATTGGGGCAGTCTGGATTTCCTGAACGGTAAGAGTTAGATGCCGAACGCAGCATTGAAGAGGTGGCCTTTAAGCAAACACTTGAAGATGGGCAGGGAGGGGGCTTGGCGTAAGAGTTCAGGAAGGTTGTTCCAAGCATAGGGTGAGGCAAGGCAGAATGAGCGGAGCCTGGAGTTGACGGTGGTGGAGAAGGGTACTGAGAGGAGGGATTTATCCTTTGAACGGAGGTTACGGGCGGGAACGTAAGGGGAGATGAGGGTAGAAAGATAGTGAGGGGCAGCAGACTGAGTGCATTTGTAGGTAAGGAGGAGAAGCTTGAATTGAATGCGGTATCTGATTGGAAGCCAGTGAAGTGACTTGAGGAGAGGGGTGATATGAGTATATTGGTTCTGGCGGAATATGAGACGTGCAGCAGAGTTCTGAACAGATTGAAGGGGGGATAGATGGCTAAGTGGGAGGCCGGTGAGGAGTAAGTTGCAGTAGTCAAGGCGAGAGGTAATGAGAGCGTGGACGAGAGTTCGGGTGGTGTGTTCAGAGAGGAAAGGGCAAATTTTGCTGATGTTAAAGAGGAAGAAGCGACAGGTCTTGGCTATCTGCTGGATATGTGCAGAGGAGAGGGAGGAGTCAAAGATGACTCCAAGGTTGCGGGCAGATGAGACGGGGAGGATGAGATTGTTATCAACTGAGATAGAAAGTGGAGGAAGAGGAGAAGTGGGTTTTGGTGGAAAGACGATGAGTTCGGTCTTGGACATGTTCAGTTTCAGGTGGCGGTTGGACATCCAGGCAGCAATGTTGGATAAGCAGGCTGATACCTTTGCCTGGGTCTCCGTGGTGATGTCTGGTGTGGAGAGATACAGCTGGGTGTCATCAGCATAGAGATGATACTGGAAACCATGAGATGAGATCAGGGAGCCCAGGGAGGAGGTGTAGATTGAGAAGAGAAGGGGTCCAAGGACAGATCCCTGGGAGACACCGACAGATAGCGAGATGGGGGTGGAGGAATATCCATAAGAGTGAACTCTGAAGGTGCGGTGGGAGAAATAGGAGGAGAACCAGGAGAGGACAGAGCCCTGGAACCCAATATTTTTAAGTGCAGGGGACGTGTTTGGGGACAGAGAGTAGGCATGCCCTGCACTAATCGGCATGACGTCAGACTCACAGAAGCAGAAGCCTGCGCGGCCACATTGGTGATCTGCAAGGGCCAACTTCTACATGGAATGTTGCTAGTGGAATAGCAACATTCCATGTAGAATCTCAAATAGTAGCAACAGTGGAGGAGTGGCCTAGTGGTTAGGGTGGTGGACTTTGGTCCTGGGGAACTGAGTTGGATTCCCACTTCAGGCACAGGCAGCTCCTTGTGACTCTGGGCAAGTCACTTAACCCTCCATTGCCCCATGTAAGCCGCATTGAGCCTGCCATGAGTGGGAAAGCACGGGGTACAAATGTTAAAAAAAAAAAAAAAAAAACAAACTCTGGCTGTGATGAACTAGGGCTGATACCGGGCAGACTTGTATGGTCTCTGTCCCATATATGGCAATCTGGTTTAGGATGGGCTGGAAAGGGCTTAGACAGCAACCTCAGTGGCTGGGACATGAGGACAGTGCTGGACAGACTTTTACGGTCTGTGTCTCACAAATGAGAAGACAAATAGACTGGAGTGGGCTTCAACGGCAGCTCAAACAGTTTGAACATAGGGATAGGGCCAAATAGACTTCTATGGTCTATGTTCCAGAACCACCAAAGACCATAATCAGTATATAATATCACACTCGTTGATTTAATCATGAATGGATAATGAGTGTGACTATTGGGCAGACTGGATGGACCATTCAAGTCTTTATTTGCTGTCATTTACTATGTTACAATTAATCCTCTTTGCTCCCGGGCTGATCAGCAGACCTCAGCTCTGACACAGGTAAGAGCATCATATGTCACCTGACCTACCTGTGTGTGCATGTGGCGACCTCTCAGCACACAGTGCCAGTGAATCAGAGACAAGTCTTACATGTGTGCACCAGAGTGTTCCAAGTTTCACCTTCCATTCCTTCCTTACCTACAGTGCTGTGGCTCAAATCCAGAGAGAGACAAAGAGCTGACTGGAATTTTCTTTTATGTACCATTAAATTCTTACAGGGATGGTTAAATTCTTGCGGGGGCAGGTTGGGATGGGTTAAAATTTTGCAGAGACGGGTAAGATTCCAGCGGGGATGGGTAAGATTTCTGTCCCCATGCAACTCTCTACTTGGGCAGCCTGGTGTTATAAAGATTGGAAGTAAAATTAAACTCTCCTTTCATTTATGCACATGGAATCACATCTTCACCTCATCTTATCTGTATAAATGGATTATTCTGTTTTGAGCATGTTTCATGGACAAGTGGTTTGCAGATCTCTCATTTGCTTAAACATAACTAAATGGGCTCTAAACCCTTAATGCAGTCCATTGGTTTTCTTTGAGTTTGTTGTAATGACTTATAACTGTGCCAAAACTGAAAACTCTTACCTTTATCTGGTTGAAAATAAAAGGAGCACATTGTACACACTATCCACCCCAAAAGGTTGTTTTGTGGTTGTACAAGAGGAATTGTGCTACTGAATAAAGCCACTTAATCATTTAGCTTATTACTGAAACATAATCACAGAGGCATGGGTACGGTCACATATGGTAATATTAGAGTCCAGCTAAGGAACAGGTTATTTTGATTTGATTTTGCTTTTCTTTGTTTTTGATTTTGCTTTTCTTGTGCAGTCACCATCCAGCTGGATAAACAATGTCTTAAAAGGTACAGGATAAAGGACTTTTTTTTTTTACATGTATATCCCACATTATCCCAAGCAAACTCATGTTCAATATGGCTTACATTTGAAAATACAGTGAGACAGAATAATAGAATTCAGTTATTTATGGAAGTACATGGATATGTCTAAAACATTTTTTTCAAATAGAGATTGGGCATTTAAAACTCTGACCTTTAATGATGCCACCTGTTCAGAAATCATAGTCATAAGTATAGGCAGTTATTCAAAGATTATCACATGCACACACCAGAATAGGCATCCATCAAAAACAAGTACATCAAAAAATAAAATTTTATTTTCTCATTTCCATCTTCCAAAATTCCAGAAGGCAGATGTACAGATCAGCAGGACCCAAAGCACTCCAAGACAAGTCAGAAACAACACAATTTATACCTGATCGTTCACCACTCTTAGGATTCACCGTTGGGTTTAAAAAGCAAAACCATATACATGTAAGGTCTGGATAAGCAAATTAAAACAATCAAATTTTAAAGCAAATGCCCATAATATGTAATACGTGGTAGCAATAATGAAACAATGATAGAATATTCACATAGCAAGCTGCCTGAGTGAACAGATTTATTTTCCACTGAACATAATTAACTTTGTATGAACTTGGCAAAAGACTGGATAACACCCTTACAGAGTTGTTTAGTCAAATCATCTTAAGTTACTAGGGATATCAGATGAATATAAAGAGCCTTAAGACTATATGGTGTAATATGTAATTTTATTTAGTGTTTGCTTCTCAGAAACTAATTAAATGCAATTAAAACTCTAATGAAAACTCTCCTCTTGCCCTAATTAGAATACTTGACTATAAATGAAGAGTTGAGCTAGGGGTTGGTGGGCGCAAGGACTGAGCTAGCCCCTGCTGTGTATTCTAGAGTCTATCTATCAATGCTGTGGCAGAAAATTCAAGTTTTAAAACTATGGGGAAAAGGGTATGGAGACCAGTTAGTAAAGTTTGCTTTTTACAAAAAAAAAATTCTGTGTTTATCAATAACCCAAAATTCCTCTTTTAAACCTAATCTTTAAGTTACCAAGCACAGAGCAAAATAATATCACTTACCCAGAGAAATGTCCTCTTCTCTCAGCACTTCTCAAGACAGGGAATGCATGCAATTAAATGTAAATGAATACCATCTGTAGTCTTTGATTAGAGCTGTCTTCCAGTGCTCTACCACCACTGCCTTTTCATTGACTGGATACACCTACAGTCTCTCTGACCAAAGTTGTCTTCCAGTGCTCTAGCCCCCCAAAACTTTGCATTGGTTAGATCCTATCTGTAATCTTTGTGAACAGAGTTGCTTTCTACTATTCCCACCTCTAGTGCCATCCTATTTGCTGGATCCTATCTACATTTCAGGCTGCCAGTTAAGCTGGAAATGGGTAAGACAAGCTCACTCATATTGAGAGGGGGGGGGGGGGGGGTAAGAACAGAAATCTGCAGATAAAGGTTTAAACTCTGGAAACCGTTCAGACAGGTTAGTTATACTTCTTGTTTCTTGACATGAATAGCCTGAGGAATCCAGAAAAAAGCCAGATAGCTGACAATCCTAACCTCCTGAACAGTGAAGATATCTGATAGGACTCTCCTAAATTTTGTACCTAGTTTGCCAATGCCTTAATCTGGCCTTGCTCACATCAACTGATAGAGGTCCATATAGCAACCAATACAAAACTATATTTTTCAGTCAGCAGTTTCACAGCAGAATAAAGAAAAAGAAAGTGCAGCACATCATAGGGAATTATTTGTAATCTCCATTTTCATATGTGTGTATATTATGTTGCAACAGATGGTGGGTGGGAGGTAGTTTTCAGAGTGGAACAAGATATTTTGGAGGTTGGGGGAATGATAGGGTTGTTGTTTTAGAGGGTCATGTTTGAGGGTTGAGATAGTTATGGACAGGCTGTATTGGGGCATGGGGGGGCAAATTGAGAGGAGGTGGGTCAATAATGAGGGTTTAGTTTTAAAGGTGAGGCAGTTGCAAGGGTAGTTTTTAGAGCTAGTGAAGCAGTGGCAAGTGATAGTTTTTGAGGGGGGAGCTGTTTGGGGATGATGGGAAAGTTGTGAGAGGTAGTTTTGGGGGTGGTAATGCTGTTGGAGCATTTTCTGGGGGTTAAGGGCTGTTCTGGAGGGGTTATTTTGGGACTAGGACAATTTAGGGAGTGGTGGGTCACTTGTGGGAAGGTAAAATTATGTATCATACCTGATAATTTTCTTTCCATTAATCATAGCTGATCAATCCATAGACTGGTGGGTTGTGTCCATCTACCAGCAGGTGGAGATAGAGAGCAATCCTTTTGCCTCCCTATATGTGGTCATGTGCTGCCGGAAACTCCTCAGTATGTCGATATCCAAGCTCCATCCGCAGGACTCAGCACTTAGAGAATTACACCCACGAAGGGTCACTCTGCCCAGCTCACCACCGCCGAAACGGGGGAGGGGAATTAACCCAGCTCATCCCCACACAAGTGGGGGAGGGGAATCCATCCAGCTCATCCCTGCGGAGCGGGGGAGGGACACCACACCCGTCGATGCGGGGGGATCTGGCTTATCCTGCAACCGCGGGAGGAGCTGACTGACCCTAACACCGCTGAAGCGGGAGGGGTACAAAGCTGCCCTACTGCCGCACGAAGTGGGAGGGAGCGCCGGCAGAATTTAAGTCTCAATCCAGCCCCGTAAAACGGAGGGGAGAGGAATGCAGCAGCTCACTGTAACACAAATTCGTCTCAACTCTTGAAGAATCCATTGAAAAACTTGAACACGAAGTCCTCCTGAACAGGAACTGAAGACTAAACTTGAACCTGAAATGCAACCAGAATATAAACAATACAGATATCTGGATACATAATTTTACCTTCCATATCATCATGCTGATCAATCCATAGACTGGTGGGATGTACCGAAGCAGTACTCACCCAGGGCGGGACATAGAAATCCCTGACCGCAACACTGAAGCTCCAAACCGGGCCTCCGCCCGAGCAGCCACAGTCAAGCGGTAATGCCTGGAGAAGGTATGGGCCGATGCCCAAGTTGCCGCCTTGCAAATCTCTTCCAAGGAGACGGACCCGGCCTCTGCCATCGAGGCCGCCTGAGCTCTAGTGGAGTGAGCCTTCAGCTGGATAGGCGGCACCTTCCCCGCGGCCACATAAGCCGCTGCAATGGCTTCCTTGACCCATCTTGCCACTGTAAGCTTAGCAGCCTGCAGACCCTTACGAGGACCTGCAAACAGGACAAACAGATGATCCGACTTCCGGAAATCATTGGTCACTTCCAAGTATCTGATGATGACACGTCTCACATCCAGATATTTGAGAGCATAGTATTCCTCTGGGTAGTCCTCCCTACGAAAGGAAGGGAGACAGAGCTGCTGATTCACATGGAAGCGAGAAACAATCTTGGGCAGGAAGGAAGGCACTGTGCGAATAGACACTCCTGCCTCAGTGAACTGCAGAAAGGGCTCTCGACATGAGAGTGCCTGGAGCTCGGAAACTCTTCTGGCTGAAGTGATAGCCACCAAAAAGACTGCTTTCAACGTCAGGTCTTTCAGAGATGCCCTTGACAAGGGTTCAAAAGGCGGCTTCTGCAAGGCTCTTAGCACCAGGGTGAGATTCCACGCAGGCACCACTGAGTGCAGAGGAGGGCGCAGGTGATTAACTCCCTTGAGAAAGCGCACCACATCTGGCTGCGAAGCCAGGGAAGCACCCTTCAGGCGGCCCCTGAAGCAAGCCAGCGCCGCTACCTGGACTTTAAGGGAACTGAGCGACAGGCCTTTCTCCAGACCTTCTTGCAGGAACGCCAACACTGAAGAAATTGGAGCAGTGAAGGGAGAAAGTGAGCCTGCTTCACACCACGCTGCAAAGGTACGCCAAACCCTGGCGTAAGCAGTAGAAGTAGAGCGCTTCCTCGCTCTCAGCATAGTGGCGATGACCTTGTCTGAGAAGCCCTTCTTTCTCAGACGCTGCCGCTCAATAGCCAGGCCGTAAGACCAAAGGGGGAGGGATCCTCCATCACCACGGGACCCTGATGCAACAGGCCTTGCTCCACTGGCAGCCGCAGAGGATCGTCCACTGAGAGCCTGATCGTCCGCATACCAGGGACGTCTGGGCCAGTCCGGACCCACCAGGATTATCCGGCCCGGATGCTTTGCAACCCGGTCTAGCACCCTGCCCAACATGGGCCAGGGCGGGAACACATAGAGAAGCTCCTGTGTCGGCCACTGTTGGAGAAGAGCATCTACTCCCAGGGATCGAGGGTCCCATCCTCTGCTGAAAAAGCGCGGCACTTGGCAATTGGCCGATGACGCCATCAGATCTAGGCTCGGCTGGCCCCAGCGCTTCGTGATGTCCAAGAATGCCTGAGCAGATAGCTGCCACTCTCCGGGATCCAAGGTATGGCGACTGAGAAAGTCCGCCTTGACATTCATGACTCCGGCAATGTGGGCCGCTGACAGCTGTTCCAGGTTCGCTTCCGCCCACTGGCATAGATTCATGGCCTCTTTGGCTAGAGGGGCGCTCTTGGTACCTCCCTGGCGGTTGACATAGGCCACAGCCGTGGCATTGTCCGACAGGACCCGTACTGGCTTCAACGCCAGTACCGGGATGAACTCCAAAAGCGCCAACCGAATGGCTCTGAGTTCCAGGAGGTTGATAGACCACTTTGCCTCTGCAGGAGACCAGAGCCCCTGTGCTGTCCTTCCCAAGCAGTGGGCTCCCCAGCCCGACAAAGAGGCGTCCGTCGTGACAACAATCCACTCCGGGGTCACCAGAGGCATTCCTGCAGACAACTTGTCTGTCTGCATCCACCAGCTCAGCGCCTTGCGCACTGCTGGGTCCAAGGGAAGGCGCACAGCATAATCCTCCGACACCGGAGTCCAGCGCTGCAGCAGAGAGTGTTGTAGTGGTCTCATATGAGCCCTGGCCCAGGGCACTACTTCCATCGTGGCCGTCATAGAGCCCAACAGCTGCACATATTCCCAAGCCCGAAGAGGAGAGGCTACTAGGAACTGGTCCACCTGAGCCTGAAGTTTGACAATCCGATTGTCTGGCAGGAACACTCTGCCCACTTGGGTGTCGAATCGAACTCCCAGATACTCCAGGGACTGAGTCGGGCGCAGCTGGCTCTTCTCCCAGTTGATGATCCACCCCAGGGAGCTCAAAAGAGCAATCACCCGGTCCACAGCTTTGCCGCACTCTGCATAAGAGGGGGCTCGGATCAACCAGTCGTCCAGATAAGGATGGACTTGTAACTCCTTCCTTTCGCAGGAAGGCCGCGATGACCACCATTACTTTGGAGAAGGTCCGCGGAGCAGTAGCCAACCCGAAAGGGAGGGCTCTGAACTGGAAGTGTCGGCCCAGGACTGCAAAACGCAGAAAGCATTGATGAGGAGGCCAGATGGGAATATGCAGGTACGCTTCCTTGATGTCCAAGGAAGCCAAGAACTCCCCTGCCTTCACTGCCGCTATAACAGAGCGGAGAGTCTCCATGCGAAAGTGCCGCACTTTCAAGGCCCGATTGACCCCTTTGAGGTCGAGGATAGGCCGGACAGAACCTCCTTTCTTTGGTACCACAAAGTAAATGGAGTAACGTCCCTTGCCAATCTGATTTTCTGGCACCGGAACGACCGCACCCAGGCGTATCAGGTTGTCCAAGGTCTGCTGCACTGCCACAGCTTTGACCGGAGACTTGCAGGGAGAGAGTACAAACCCGTCTCTTAAGGGTCGGCAGAACTCTAGCTTGTAGCCGTCTCTGATGACTTCCAGAACCCAAGCGTCTGAAGTTACCCTGGTCCACTCGCCCAGAAACGAGGACAGGCGTCCTCCAATCTGCACTGGGCTATGGACCAGGGCCCCGTCATTGGGTACGAGACCCTGGGGGAGGACCGGAGGGCGCACCTCCGGGACGGCGGTCTCTGTGAAAGGAATGCTGCTTGGGGGAGAAGTTCCTTTTGAAGGAAGAGGGGGCAGAGGAGCCCGACTTGCCCGGGCGGTACCGACGGGCTTCCTGAAACCGTCCTCTGGAGTTACCAGGGCGAGCACCACTGGCCCGAGCCCTGACCTCTGGTAACCTCTTGCCCTTAGACGTGCCGAGATTGGTCACAATTTTGTCCAGCTCGACCCCAAAGAGCAGCTTGCCTTTAAAAGGCAACTTAGCCAGGCGGGACTTAGATGCGTGGTCAGCAGACCAATGCTTCAGCCAAAGCCACCGCCGCGCAGAGACTGTCTGAGCCATACCTTTAGCCGAGGCTCTCAAGACATCATACAGTAAGTCTGCCAAATAAGCTAGGCCCGATTCCAGGGCCGGCCAGTCAGCCCTCAAGGAAGGATCCGAGGGGGAAGCCCGCTGCACAATCGTCAGGCACGCCCTGGCCACATAGGAGCCACAAACTGAGGCCTGCAAACTTAAAGCAGCCGCCTTGAAGAACGACCTTAAGGCCGCCTCCAATCTTCTGTCTTGGGCGTCCTTTAGAGCCGTGCCACCTTCCACCGGCAACGCCGTTTTCTTAGTCACCGCAGTGATTAAAGAATCCACGGTAGGCCAAAGAAAGGTCTCCCGTTCACTTTCAGGCAAAGGATAGAGGCGGGACATAGCTCTAGCCACTTTGAGGCTCGCTTCCGGGACATCCCACTGAGGCGAAATCAAGGTGCGCATGTCATCATGCACGTGGAAGGTTCTAGGCGGGCGCTTCGTCCCCAGCATAATGGCGGAGCCAACAGGGGCTGAGGGAGAGACGTCCTCTGGAGAGGAAATCTTCAAAATGCTCATGGCCTGCATTAACAGGTTGGGCAAGTCCTCTGAGCGAAAGATCCGCGCTGCAGAGGGGTCATCCGCTCCATCCGAGCGGGAATCCGTCTCCTCCAAGGAATCCCCAAAGGACCGTTGGGAGAACTCAGATACGCTGCCCTCATCTACATCAGAGGAGACAGAGTCCTCTAAGGCCTGGAAATCCACCCGAGGGCGTTTACTTCCGGGGGCCTCAATCCCTTTATCGGACAAGGGAGCAGGGGCAGCGTTTTGCATAAGGAAGGCCTGATGCAGCAGCAAAATAAACTCGGGGGAGAAACCCCCCAGACTGTGCACTTCAGCAGCCTGGGCCACAGCCCTAGACGCACCCTCAACCGGCGCTCGCAAGAGCGGGGGAGAAACATGCTGCGCATCCAAGATGGCGTCCGGCGCGACACTCCGCGAAGGAGCCGCGTGGGAAAAACGGCGCTTAACTTTAGCCGCTTTTCTGCCGTCGCCCAAATGAAGGGCGGCCTTGGCATTAACGTCTCCCACCTCAAGGGCGGCCCAAGAAGAAGCCGTCCGAGCAGCGTGGCCGGCCAAGATGGCGGAGGCGAGCAGCGGGGGATGGGCGTTTATGGCGGGAAAAACCGCCGCACCGGAGGAAGAACCGGGACACTGACCGGCCTCCAAACTGACACCCAACAAGGGCGAATCAGACTTTAAAATCCCCGCATCCCCGCTAGACGCGCACACGCGGTCCGGGGAGCGATTCTTTGCGCCCTCGCCCTCCGACGCCATCAGGCACGTGGAGATCAATCGGGGAACCCCCTGCCCGCTACAAAAAGGTAAAATTACCTGCTTTCCGCTCCGAGCTGTAACGACCTGGTGTCCCAGTGAGTAGCTGCAATAAACGTTGAAATAAACGCCCTTAAGGACGTCCAAAATTTTTTTTTTTTTTTTTAAACGGAGCCAGCGGGAGGGGGGAGAAAAGGAGGGACCTGGCACCACCAGGTTTGCACTTGCTCAAGAAGAGCCCTCAACCCCAGGCACTCAACAAAACCTAAAAATTAGGCTTGGAGGCCTAGCCAGAGCTGCTGCTGTGTGTGACCACCACCTGCTGAGATAGAGAACATACTGGAGTTTCCGGCAGCACATGACCACATATAGGGAGGCAAAAGGATTGCTCTCTATCTCCACCTGCTGGTAGATGGACACAACCCACCAGTCTATGGATTGATCAGCATGATGATATGGAAGGTAGTTTTTGAGGGATGGGTGTGTAGTGGAGGGGTAGGTTTTGGGGATGAGACAGTTAAGGTGGGCAGCTATTAATGAAGGATAGTTTGGGGGTGATTTTTAGTGTGGGAGCAGTTGCGGGAGTACTTTTGGGGTTGGGGCACTTTGCAGAGTGGTACGGTCATTTGCAAGGGATAGTTTTTGGCAGTGGGGCAGTTGCAGGGGGTAGATTTTAGGGGTGGGAAAACAGGTAGAGGCAGTTTGAAACAAGGAAGTCCCTAACTGAAATGTTTCAGGTATGTAAATGTACTGTAGGTTCTGTGCTACTGAAGATGGACCTGCTTCTTCCATAGAAATGCATTGGGACATTTTTTTGTGGTGGTGGTGGTGGTGGTGGGGGTAGGGCTTGTTTCTCTGGAATCCTGCAGTCTGATCTGGCCCATTTTCCTTGAGTGAATTCCTTCAAAAAGGCAGTAAATAAATCCTAACAAATAAATACCTCCCCACAAGTGACCCACCACACCCCAAATTGTCCCAGTCCCAAAAGAATAAATACATAAATAAAATGCCAAGTTTCATCTCATTCTGTTGAATTTGCAGAGCTATTTTGCACCAAGACAGATATTCTAAAATACAAATTAATGCACGCAACAAACTTCACCTACTTGAGCACACAATTTTGGAACGCACTGCTGTGTAACTTAAAAACGATGTACGAACTAACGAACTTCCGCAAACTACTGAAGACCCATCTCTTTAACGAGGCATACCACAAAGATCAACCAATGTGAATATACACAGCTCCTCCACATACATACAGAACTGTCTTACAATATCTACTTGCTATACTACTATCATGTTTTTTCATTATCATGTTGCCCAAGATCTTTCTATAACACTATATGTCTACTTTCTAATATATTATGGAGTGGAGTGGAGGAGTAGCCTAGTGGTTAGGGTGGTGGACTTTGGTCCTGGGGAACTGAGGAACTGAGTTTGATTAACACTTCAGGCACAGGCAGCTCCTTGTGACTCTGGGCAAGTCACTTAATCCTCCATTGCCCCTTGTAAGCCACATTGAGCCTGCCATGAGTGGGAAAGCGCAGGGTACAAATGTAACAAAAATCAAATAGATACTATTGGAGATTCTACATGGAATGTTGCTACTATTGGAGATTCTACATGGAATGTTGCTACTATTGGAGATTCTACATGGAATGTTGCTATTCCACTACCAACATTCCATGTAGAAGGCTGCGCATGCTTCTGTTTCTGTAAGTCTGACGTCAGACTCAGAAGCAGAAGCCTGCGCGGCCACATTTGTGATCTGCAAGGGCCGACTTCTACATGGAATGTTGCTAGTGACATAGCAACATTCCATGTAGAATCTCAAATAGTAGTAACAGTGGAGGAGTGGCCTAGTGGTTAGGGTGGTGGACTTTGGTCCTGAGGAACTGAGTTCATTCCCACTTCAGGCACAGGCAGCTCCTTGTGACTCTGGGCAAGTCACTTAACCCTCCATTGCCCCATGTAAGCCGCATTGAGCCTGCCATGAGTGGGAAGCGCAGGGTACAAATGTAACAAAAATAAAATAGATACTATTGGAGATTCTACATGGAATGTTGCTACTATTTGACATTCTACATGGAATGTTGCTACTATTGGAGATTCTACATGGAATGTTGCTATTCCACTACCAACATTCCATGTAGAAGGCTGCGCATGCTTGACGTCAGACTCACAGAAGCAGAAGCCTGCGCAGCCACATTGGTGATCTGCAAGGGCCGACAACATTCCATGTAGAATCTCAAATAGTAGCAACAGTGAAGGAGGAGTGGCCTAGTGGTTAGGGTGGTGGACTCTGGTCCTGAGGAACTGAGTTGGATTCCCACTTCAGGCACAGGCAGCTCCTTGTGACTCTGGACAAGTCACTTAACCCTCCATTGCCCCATGTAAGCCGCATTGAGCCTGCCATGAGTGGGAAAGCGCGGGGTACAAATGTAACAAAAAAAAAAAAATTACCACCACTCATGATGTATTTTGTAAGCCACATTGAGCCTGCAGAGAGGTGGGAAAATGTGGGATACAAATGCAATAAATAAATAAATAAAATAAATTCTCGGTCCCTTTTATATAATTCTTTCCAACTTCTGTTAAGATTGTTAAAAATTAAAACATAGTAAAGAAGGTAAATCAGGTCCAACAATCACAGTTATCTCCCTTGGCGCTCTCAGAATTGGAAGGAGAACAGACTGCAGACATACGTGTGCTCATGTACCCCAGAGAGTAGGCTGGAACTTCTTGTGACAACAATTCAGTAGGTGGATCAGACTGCTTTTATTTTGTTCTCCCTGCTTAGTACATTCTAGACTTCTGAATCCAAGTAAAGCAGGACATTCTGGTATTGTCATCTGAAAGGCAAATTTGTCCTGCATAAAATGTTTTACAAGCAAAATGTGCTCAGTATTTAATTCCACAACTGCAAATGCACAAGACAGGAGGCGAAAATGAAAAGAGGGAAAAGCAGAGCTGTAACTGGCCACTTTGAGGAACAAGAGAGATGTGAAGTAAGGTGCCGAGTGGCAACTTTAGGAGTGTGGTTGTGAGGTACAAGCTGAAGAATCGCTTCTGTTCTTCACAGACAAGACACAGACAAAGCAGTTTTTATGAAATCCCATTATTCAAATTTATTAACATCAAGAATTATGCAGTGCTGCTGTAGTTATTTTTTAATTAACAAATAGAAAACAGACTGTATACAACAGAGTGAGTTCCTACAGCACTAATGCATTCACAGGTAAAAATGAGAGTCTTATCCAACCCTGCACTATGCATTCAAACGGAGTTTAGATTCTTACGTTCGGAATACGTTTGATAATACAGTTCAATAAATCATCCACCACCTTTAATTCATAAGTCTGCACCTGAAAGGACAGGATTTTCTCACCTTTAATGCAAGCGTGATATAGTAAGTTGTCTTAATATATAGTCCTGCTAAATTAAGTACAGCAGTCTTTGCCACATTGGTTCACTAGAAAGTCCTGAAGTGATTGGAATATTCTAATGAATTTTAAGCAAGTGCAGGATAGCAGAAACAGTTCACCCTCCTTGGGATCTCCCATACCTCTCCCCTACTCTTCCTGTACAGCATATAGCCATTTGACATTGTGCTCTCTTCCTCTGTGCAGAACTGGGAGATACAAGCTATTTCACCAAAGTCACTGAGACCACTCGGATGTAGTTATTCATCTCCTTTGTCCCCACACCCCTTCATATCGCTGGCATACAGAAAGAATGAAAAGAAAAGGCTTTGAAAGCTCCAAACATAGAAATGAAAACTGCTGCCAGTGATTCATATAGGAAAGTTAGAACATTATTCTTTGCCTCTAAACATGGTTATAAACAAATGATTTGGAAACTCTAACAACAGACATGTATTTTAAATTGCGCATGACTGTCTCTCCCTCTGAAAACAGTTGCAGGGACACGAAGTGAAAGAGTGTAGTATCTCAGAGTAGTCTTCCCCTAGCTCCACAGAATATTCTAGATCCAAGATTTCAGGATATAACGCATGTTTGGATGCTAACTGAATGTTTGGTTTTAGCAGGCACAGCTGTCCCTGGGAGCATGGCACTAAGCGTGAACACTTCTGCCCCAATACAATAAATGAAACAGTAAAAAACAGAATAAAAAAGGAATCAGACAAATTTACAGGACATCTGTTCTGCATCAGCAAAACATTAAGACTGCAAAAAAAAAAAAAAAAAAAAAAGAAGATTATAAAAGCATAATTAAAAACAAATATTGATGTATCAAAAATCCCACCAAATGAGCAGATCTCTGTAAAAATACAGAGCAGGGACAGAAGGGAAGCGGGAATTCAGAGGGAGATGCGAGCCCCTTGTAATTTCCCCCTGGATTCTTCAGTGGCAATGTTCCTGGACACTGTGGTGGGAGCCCTGCTGCCTGGCATCTGTTGGCTATGGCTGAGGAGGAGGTGCCGCAGCTACAGAGTCCCAATTTTGATGTGCTCAGAGCAGGATTTATGTTGCATAGTGATCAAAACTGCCAAGGTACTCCAGTGCTGCTCGGTAGCACAGTTGATACTGGTCCTAAACAGAGCAAGAGAAAGACAAAATGTTGCTTTCTTAATGTTAATAAACTCTGCATTTCTTACTTATAACCAACACGTAATAAGTAGTTCAAAAGAGGTTTAATCACCAGCATCCACCCTCTAATACACTCTGGTACCCCTCAAGGTATTCTCCTGTACCACTCTCTCTATACACCCGTCTCTGAATGCTTGGTAGTTGGCAAGTTTTATATTACGCTTTTCAGTGCTCTGTTTAAGTCAAAATCTCTCTATCCTTCCCCCAACATATGTAAATAGGGGTGTGCATTAATAAGAAGAAAATTAAAATTGCGTCCCGAGTCTGACTAAAGTCCCATCCAGCCCAGTAACCTGTTTCTACAGAAGCCAATCCAGGGGTACACATGGATTTTCCCAGCCTACTTTTAGTACAGTTTATGGACTTTTCCTCCAGGAACTTGTCCACACCTTTTTTTAAACCCAGCTACACTGACAGCTAGTTCCAGTTTTAAGTTGTGTCATAATAGTTTGTGTTATGCCACTAATGTGAACTATTCTAAAACGAGACAAATGAAAACCAGAACAGAAAACAAAAAAATCAAAATGTTCTGCTCATACAGCCCTAATATATAATGTAGCAGTGTGAACTGTAAAGGTTTACGGTTCTCAGAGCACAAACCCAAATAAAATGGCAGAAATGTACCTCTGTCTGCACCATAGCTGGTCGCTGTGTACGCAAAGTCTTCACCGTCTGGAACATATCGACAACCCCCTCGTACCTCATCCGCTCCAGCACAATACTAAGAGTGATAAAGACTCCCGTGCGACCAACACCAGCACTGCAAGAAGGGAAAACCAGCACTGTCAAGGCTCCAAATGCAGACACTTCCCTTAGATCTTAAGCTACATATTCCACTTTGTCAAAGCTATTTGCACAAATTCCCATTGATGGGTCACGCAATCTGTTGTCTGTTGCTGCAGAGCTTACAGCTCTCCTGTTCTTAAGCTGTCCCATCTCCATTTTGCTTCTGGACCTTGACAGAAACCAGGAGTGCAGCAAGGAAAAGTCACTCACTACCATATCTCCAAAGATAAGTATTTTTGTATAGATTTACAGTGCTGTTCCCTTTAAGGACATCTGCAAACAGCCTCACACATCCTCAAGCAAAACATAGTCAAGGATAGTTGTATACTCAATGTAGAATACAAAAGGCAATGAAAATAAAACAAATTAAAACCAATAAAAAAAATCCAAGGAAGGAGATCACTGAGCAATTTACTGAAGAATGTCCCACAAGGTATTAGGGCGAAAAAGATTCAAAAATGTTCACGGAGAAGCTGTGACCAAATGCTGTAGATTCTCTTGTGTCATTGGCATTACATGGGTCCCTTAAGTGCCACATGACAAATTTAGGCATAAGCCACCTCTCAGAAGAGGCAAGTGTTCTCTACAAACTATTACAGGTAAGCAATTTTGGTTTCTCTGAGGACAAACAGGATATTTAGTTCTCACAAGCAGAAATCTCTAACACCATGTTGTCTTCAATCAAAAGGAAAAAAGGATAATCTCTCCCTCCAAACTGAATGCTAGTGGACAATCATCAACGTTTTGTGGAACAAGACAACCCAAAACAAATGTGACAGTCACACAGTTGTCCCAAGGTCTGGTCCTTAACCCTTATCCAACCTATCTAAGCATTGCTATCATGAGAGACCTCAAACTTTCTATATACAATCAGAGAGCAATTTTTAAAGAGATGTTTGTGGTTAAGCACTCACAGAAACCCCATTTTCAAAACTGACCTAGGTCTTTTGTGGAGAAAATGGATGTCACGAAGGATTGGAAAACCTGAAGAATTACGCATCAGATTTTCATTTCAAAATCTCCATGCCTGCTTTTTCCAGGTTTTTCTTGCCCTACAAAGGATGCAGGAAAAAGCCTCTCTATGATACGGGCCAGCAAGTGAATTTTAAAAGGAAATTTCTGCAGGAGTTTGCCTTTCAAAATCAGATTGCAAGTATCCGCAGGGCTACAAGCTTAAGTGGGAATGCTCTGAAAGTGGCCATCAGATTATTTTCTTGTGAATATGCTGCCCATAGACCTCCTTTGTGGTATCCAGTATGGTCATAGCGATAGCTGCTCTAAAGAACCTTGCAAGACCCCAGCAACTCCTCTCTCTGTTACCTAGAATGGCTCAAGGAGCTCATCCATGCATCCTGAGCAATCCCTACATGACCTTTCATCACAGCACTCAGGCAAGACTTCCTGTCACAATCATGAAAGGTCTCCTTTAGCTTTTTACCTGCAGTGTACAGTGATGGGTCCATCTTGCCCAAACTGCTCCTTGGTTTTGTGCACCTGACCAATAAAATCAATAAAGCCCTCCCCTGTTTTTGGCACTCCTTGTTCAGGCCAGTCTGTGAATTGGAACTGTCGGATCGTTCTTGACTGGCCATCCTGCAACAAGAAAGGAATACAGGAGCTTACTAACAGCTTCACTTTACAATATATAAGACGACAGACAGACATATAGGGAGGGTAATTTTATAACTTGGTATGTTATGTTGTGTTACTCCTTGCTTATATTCCACGACAACCTATAAAGTTCAACGCAGGTTACAAAATGTCAACAAGTTGAATACAATAAATTCAAGAATTACAGCTCAAATAACAATATAAAATTACAAAAAAACAACATGCAATACAATAAATCCAGAATTACAATTTAAGGGCCCCTTTTACAAAGCAGCAATCTGGTACTACTGCCTGCCCTACCACATGGCGCTGAAAAATACTTCTATTTTGTTTTAATGCTGGGGGCTTACCTGGCGGTAATTGAGCAGCCCTCACCATCTCTCTTAAATAGATGGTGGTAAGAGCTTCCCTGGGAAATGGCTGCATGGCAAGTGTCCACCTTACCGCATGGCCATTTCCTTTTTTCTAAAAACAAATAAACCTTTTATCAGGCGGAGATAAAAGGGGTCACTGCAGGGCTCCTTTTACCACTTCATGTTTGAGATCAAAATATTTGTTAAACAACCAGTTAAACAATTACGAAACATCATTGCATATCATAGCAGCTTGGCACACAGCCTCAAAGGAACAGACTCAAATGTTATGTTTTGCACGTTGAGAAAAATGTCAAGAAGTATTTCTTCACGGAGAGGGTGGTGGATGCTTGGAATGCCCTCCCGCGGGAGGTGGTGGAGAGGAAAACGAGAACAGAATTCAAACATGCGTGGGATAAACATAAAGGAATCCTCTTCAGAAGGAAGGGATCCCCAGAAGCTTAGCCGGTGGTGGGAGGCGGGGCTGGTGGTCGGGAGGTGGGGATAGTGCTGGGCCAACTTATACGGTCTATGCCAGAACCAGTGGTGGGAGGCGGGGCTGGTGGTTGGGAGGCAGGGATAGTGCTGGGCAGACTTATACGGTCTGTGCCAGAGCCGGTGGTGGGAGGAGGGGCTGGTGGTTGGGAGGCGGGGATAGTGCTGGGCAGACTTATACGGTCTGTGCTCTGAAAAAGACCGGTACAAGTCAAGGTAAGGTATACACAAAAAATGGCACATGTGAGTTAATCTTGTTGGGCAGACTGGGTGGACCGTGCAGGTCTTTTTCTGCCGTCATCTACTATATGTTGGTTAGATGAGACACTTCGGGGTTGAATGATGATGGACTACAAGAGTTATGATTGAGAAGTCTGGAAACTGTGGCAATTCATCAGATTGTTTGCTCTGGGTAAGTCAAGGATATTCATCACAGTGACTGTTTATTCTGAGGGTCCACCCTTCATGCGTTTATTTATTTTAAAAATGTACATATCACCATAAAAATGTAACTGCCAACAAATAGGACTGTCTGCTAAATTTAGAAAAAACTGCCACAAAAAGCTGTGTTTTTAAACGTTTTTTAAACTGTAAAATTCTGCTACACAGACACAGTTGTCCAGGAAGAGCATTGCATAAAGACACCCCTGCCACAGAAGAGGCTGACACTAGTTTCAGCATAACGTGTTCTCACAATTACATCTCTAGAGAGGCACATAGCAGTCTCAGATCTCAATGACCTTCCTGGAATAAAGAGTCTGATGTACGGTCATCACTACCTTAAACTGAATTCTTTGAGATACTGGTTGTTGAGGATCACAGTAATATGGTCAAACTTTGATAGACCCACAGTTAACCTTGCAGCCGCATTCTGGACAACTTAAAATTCCTTGACACTCGAAGCAGTTAGTCCAAGGCATTGCAGTAGTCCAGCTGCGAAAAAAACAAGCTCTGAACACCACTTCTAAAATTATACAATGACGGCATGGATTTCACTTTGTGCAAAAGATGCAGATACATAAAAAATGTTTGGAAGACACTGCAAACTTGACTTTTCATGTTAAGTCTACTATCTAAAACCACCTCTAACAGCATATTTCTCTCAGAGACAAGCTTTTAGGGCAGGAGTATCGACTACACAGCATTGCAGGAAGTGCCACAGGTTGGAGGCAAACTTCTTTCATGGGATCTGGCAATGTAGGTCAATATCACCATTCTGGTCAGCGATTGGCAAATACTTGACCAAAGTGCTGGGGCACACAATAACTTTAACCTTTGAAAGAGCTGTATTTAGCGTGCCTAGACTCTGGATGGGAACCACAAAGGGGGAGAAATTGTTCCTTGGAAAGGCCTGCATATTGGGAAAAAAATGCATCCTCCTTTACTGGACTAGTGATTGCCCACCCTCCTTTTGGCACTGGAGGAATCGACTCCATTAATTGTTGACATGGGAATCTAGAGGGGCGGGTCTGTCACTGGGAAGGCAGCGGAGGTTCCTAGCAATATGGGGGGCATACATTAACACTATCTCGCCAAAGGCGAGAAGTCATATCTTGAATAGACTTCCTTGGAACCAGTGAAGGGAATTTGAATTTGAGCAATGCTTGGGGATGGGAGGGGGGAGGTTCTGGGAGATAGGGAAGAAGAGCTTTGGGTTTGAGAGTTTAAGGACAAGTTCTGGTTCGGTTAATAAGAATTTCATATTGTCTATATTATCCATGTTTCAATATGTTCCATGGTGTTACCTTCTGATACAAGGAAGTTTTTGGATGATGTATACTAATATCATCATGTATCTATAGAAGCATAACAACTTGAGAAGGGGGGGGATGGTGGGTAAAGGGGGGTCGGGAAAAAAAGTTGTTAAACCACAAATTTGATGGCTGATTTGCACTCTCTTTAACCCTGATACTTGAGAGGTTACTACCGCGTTGTTTAAATTTGTAATTATATGGTTTATTGCCTTTGTATTATGTCATCAATAAAAATATTGAAACATAAAACCGCCCCTAACAACTTCATCTCTTTCTTAACCTTAAACGAAATATCACCTAAACACATGCATCAGACATGTCCTCTTCCCAAAAAACATCACCTCAGTCTTGGAGAGTGTGACAAGGCTACATCCCAGACGTATAGAATGAAGCAGCAAAACCCTAAACTACATCTCCCAGAATGCATTTCCAGTACCAGCAGTGAGACTACTACTACTACTTAACATTTCTAAAGCGCTACTAGGGTTACGCAGCGTTGTACAATTTAACATGGAAGGACAGTCCCTGCTCAAGGAGCTTACAATCTAAAAGACAGGTGTAAATCTAAAGACAAGTGTACAGTCAAAAGACAAGTGTAGAGTCAGTCTGATAGGGCATACTATATTTCACGAAAGGTTAGGTGCCGAAAGCAGCATTGAAGAGGTGAGTTTTAAGCAGAGATTTGAAGATGGGTAGGGAGGGGGCTTGGCGTAGGGGTTGAGGAAGATTGTTCCAGGCATAGGGTGAGGCAAGGCAGAATGAGCGGAGCCTGGAGTTGGCAGTGGAGAAGAAGGGAACTGAAAGGAGGGATTTGTCCTCTGAGCGGAGGTTACGGGCGGGAACATAGGGGGAGATGAGGGTAGAGAGGTAGTGAGGAGCCGCTGACCGGGTGCATTTGTAGGTAAGGAGGAGAAGCTTGAATTGTATGCGGTATCTGATCGGAAGCCAGTGAAGTGACTTGAGGAGAGGGGTGATATGAGTAAATCGGTTCTGGCGGAATATAAGACGTGCAGCAGCGTTCTGAATGGATTGAAGGGGGGATAGATGGCTAAGTGGGAGGCCGGTGAGGAGTAAGTTGCAGTAGTCAAGGTGAGAGGTAATGAGAGCGTGGACGAGAGTTCGTGTGGTGTGCTCAGATAGGAAAGGGCGAATTTTGCTGATGTTGAAGAGGAAGAAGTGACAGGTCTTGGCAGTCTGTTGGATATGCGCAGAGAAGAAGAGGGAGGAGTTGAAGATGACTCCGAGGTTGCGGGCAGATGGGACGGGGAGGATGAGGGTGTTATCAACTGAGATAGAGAGTGGAGGAAGAGAAGTGGGTTTAGGTGGAAAGACGAGGAGCTCGGTTTTGGATATGTTCAGCTTCAGGTGGCGGTTGGACATCCAGGTAGCAATGTCGGATAAGCAGGCCGATACCTTGGCCTAGGTCTCCGCGGTGATGTCTGGTGTGGAGAGATATAGCTGGGTGTTGTCAGCATAAAGATGATACTGAAAACCATGAGATGAGATCAGAGAGCCCAGGGGATAGGCAAGAGGGAGGGAGAATGAAGGAGCCCAGTTCCCCTGGACCCGCAATCAGTATATCATGCTGCCCACCTGTAATAGGGAGGGGTGGGGTGAGAAGCAGGAGGAGGATTGGATGAAAGAGGGGGTTAATCAGGCTGAGCAGGGAGAAGAAACCAGAATGGAATGGGAGCTTCAGAGCCTGGGGAGAGCAGCACCTGAAGGTTTGAAAATCCATATTGTTTTGAAAGTTATTGTGATTGAAACCTGCTTAAAGAGAGAAGCCTGTTTTCTTTTGGGTTAGACCTGTTTGCTGTGGGGAAACCCTGACTGTTGGGGGAGGTTGCTGGAAGAATTACAAACCTGGTTCCCCAAAAGCTTACCCTGATTATGTGGGAAAACTCCATGGAATTTGAAAGACTTGTTTGAAGAGGGGGAGAAAATCCTGCTGAGAGGCAAGTACTGATCTTGCTACTGACTTGAAAAGGAAGGATTTTCAAAAGACTATTGCAGCCCTTCCGGACAGGGGGCCGAGACTTTGTGTTTGGGGGCTTGTACACTAAGGTGGCTGTTTGATACTGAGACCCAGGTCTCCCCAAGTAAGGGGGCTCAGTGGAGCAGCACAAGTTAAAGGATGAGTGTGAAAGAACTTGTTCCCCACAGGACTGAACTAGTAAAGTGAATTTGCATATGATGACTGCCTTATTTGCATGTTTGTGGAGTCTGGAGAATCCGAGTTAGAGTCCCCGGAAAAGTGCAGTGGGTCACTTCCCGTGAACTAGAGGAGTGACCGGGGCACACTGGACATAACAGGGAAGGATTTCCAGCAGGAGGAAGGCATGCCAGAGCAGTCACCCTGAGTAAGGAAGGAGCACAGGATATAGAGGTTGGTGCTTGCTAGGGACAAGGAGAGGACCAGCCAGAGTCCTGCTCTGGAGCCCAGGGGCCAGTAAGGCTGGGCTAAGAGCAAAAAGTGCATGTCTGTACAAGCTGCTCAGAAGTCAAGGACCAGTGAGGACGGATGGAGAACCTGGACAGGAGCAACTAGAGGGCCTCAGCCCACATGAGCACCCATGAGGCATTACAACATTTTTTTCTATGACATAATAATAAATGAACACACAAATCTTGCCTCATCAATCCACTACATTTCTTTAAAGGGGCGAAAAAACATGTTGATAAAGGTAAGTTGGTTGATATTATGTATCTGGACTTTGAAAAGGCATTTGACAAAGTACCTCATAGGAGCATAGAAACATAATGGCAGATAAAGGCCAAATGGCCCATCCGGTCTACCCATCCTCTGAAACCCCTAACTCTTCCTTTTCCTAAGCGATCCCACATGCTTATCTCATGCCTTTTTAAATTCAGACACAGTCCTCAACTCCACAACCTCCCCTGGGAGGCCATTACACACTTCCACCACCCTTTCTGTGAAATAATACATTTTTAGATTTACTCCTAAACCTATTCCCTCTTAACTTCATTGTATGCCCCCTTGCTCCAGAGCTTTCCTTCAGTTGAAAGAGACTCACTTCCTGTACATTAACACCCTTGAGATACTTAAATGTCTCTATCATATCTCTCCCTCTTCTCTTCCAGCGTATACATGTTTAGGTTCATAAGCCTGTCACTATATTTTTTGTATTCAAGACCGCTTACTAATTTTGTAGCTGAGTGCATCCTGTTTATATCTTTTCGTAGGTGCAGTCATGAACAACTCCTGAGGAAATTAGCAAGTCATGGAATAGGAGGCAGTGTTCTATTGTGAATTAAGAACTGGTTAAAAGATATAAAACAGAAAGTAGGGTTAAATGGTCAGTATTCTCAATGGAAAAGGGTAGTTAGTAGGGTTCTCTAGGGGTCTGTGCTGGGGCAGGGGCAACAGGGACAGTCGCACAGGGCCCCATGCTACTAGGGGCCCCGCATCTCTGGCATGTCTGTCCTGTCTCGGCTCCTTGCTCCATACCTTAATGTGAATCCATATTTCAGTAAGGAGCATCAGGCAGCAGCAGCAGCCATTTTCATATCCCATCAGCTGCTAAGCCCAGAGCTTCCTCGCTGCTGCATCCCGCCCCCTTCTAATGTCACTTCCTGCTTCTGCAACGGTGGGATGCCGCAGTGAGGCGGCTCTGGGCTCAGCAGCTGATGGGATATGAAAATCGCTGCCACTCTCTACTGAAACATGGTGGATGCATATCAAGGTATGGGGTGAGGTGGTGTTCTGAGAGCTCTAAACTTCCTTTTAAACTCTGATAAATTATGGCTTATGGTGACGGTTGGGTGGGGGCTAGGTGGGGCGGGGCAGGAAGGGGTGGGGGGGGGGCCCACTGAACTGGTCTGCACAGGGCCCCGCAGTTGCTAAGACCGGCCCTGCTGGGACCGCTGCTTTTTAACAAATGATCAAGAGATGGGAATAACTAGTGAGGCAATTAACACAAAGTTATTTAAAGTTGTTAAATCACAAGAGGATTGTGAAAAATTGCAAGAGGACTTTACAAGACTGGAAGACTGGGCATCCAAATGGCAGATGACGTTTAATGTGAAAAGTGCAAAGTGATGCATGTGGGAAAGAGGAACCCAAACTACAGATACATGACACACGGTGATACTCTCTGATCAGTGTGTTCCTGCGGTGGCTAAGAAAGCAAATAGAATGCTAGGTATTATTTGGAAAGGAATGGAAAACAAAAATGAGGATATTATAATGCTTTTTATCGCTCCATGGTGCAACCGCATCTCGAATACTGTGTTCAATTTTGGTCATTGCATCTAAAAAAAGATATAGTGGAATTAGAAATGGTACAGAGAAAGGTGCCAAAAATGATAAAGGGGATGGATGACTATCCTATGAGGAAAGTTAAAGAGACTAGCAGGCTTATTTTCGAAAGAGAAGGGCGCCCATCTTCCGACACAAATTGGGAGATGGACGTCCTTCTCTCAAGGGCGCCCAAATTGGCATAATCGAAAGCCGATTTTGGGCATCCTCAACTGCTTTCCGTCGCGGGGATGACCAAAGTTCATGGGGGCTTGTCGGCAGTGTAGCGAATGCGGGACTGGGGCGTGCCTAACACATGGGCGTCCTCAGCCGATAATGGAAAAAAGAAGGGTGTCCCTGACGAGCACTTGGCCGACTTTACTTGATCCATTTTTTCTTGCGACCAAGCCTCAAAAAGGTGCCCAAACTGACCAGATGACCACCAGAGGGAATCGGGGATGACCTCCCCTTATTCCCCCAGTGGTCACCAACCCCCTCCCACCCTAAAAAAAAAACCAAAAAACTTTAAAACATTTCTTTGCCAGCCTCTATGCCAGCCTCAAATGTTATGCCCAGCTCCATGACAGCAGTATGCAGGTCCCTGGAACAGTTTTAGTGGGTGCAGTGCATTTCAGGCAGGTGGACCCAGGCCCACCCCCCCCCCCCCCTACCTGTTACACTTGTGGTGGGAGAGAGACCACACCAAGTATGGAGGTGCACTAGATCCCCATGGAAAAAGTCAAGTACAACATAGAAAAGAAGTGGTGAAGGTAGGCTCTTTCCAAACAGAAAGGAAGATGTATGATAAAAAGTTTTATTGATAGAATTAAAAAAAAAAGACTCAACACAGCCGTGTTTCGGCAGCGGAGCGCCTTCTTCCGGAGTCTCCTCAAAGTGCCTTCACCTCCAACCCCCCCGACTCTGGCTGAGTTCTTTCATGATAAGATTCACAAGATTAAACTTGAATTCTCAACCAGGTCACCTCCACCTCTCCTTCCCTTAGTCTACTACTACTACTACTTATCATTTCTTTAGCACTACAAGGCATAAGCAGCACTGTACACCATACACAGAAGACAGTCCCTGCTCAAAGAGCTTACAATCTAGATAAGACAGATAAACAGACATAACAATTAAGGGTAAGGGAATAAAGAGGTGAGGATAAAAGTACAGGGCAAGTGAGTTAGGAGTCAAAAGCAGTAGTAAAGAAGTGGGTTTTCAGTTTGGACTTGAAAACGGCCAAAGAAGAGGCTAGACGCACATGCTCGGGAAGTCTATTTGAGGCTTGAGATGCAGCTAGATAAAAGGAACGGAGTCTTGAACTAGCAGTAGAGGAGAAGGGGACAGATAGAGATTTATCTACAGAATGGAGTACTCGAGTGGGGGCGCAGGGAGATACAAGAGTGGAAAGGTACTGGGAAGCAGCAGAGTAAATGCACTTATAGGTCAATAGAAGAAGTTTGAATTGAATATGGAAACGGATAGGGAGCCAGTGAAGTGACTTAAGGAGAGAGCTAATGTGAGCATAGCGACTTTGGCGGAAAATGAAAATAGTAGGGTATACATAAAATTAGCACATATGAGTTATCTTGTTGGGCAGACTGGATGGACCATGCAGGTCTTTTTCTGCCGTCATCTACTATGTTACTATGAGTCGCGCAGCAGAGTTTTGGACTGATTGAAGAGGAGAGAGATGGCTAAGAGGGAGGCCGGTGAAAAGCAGGTTACAATAATCAAGATGAGAGGTAATAAGAGTGTGGATAAGGGTTCTGGTAGAGTGCTCAGAGATGAAGGGACGGATTTTGCTAATGTTATAGAGAAAGAATCGACAGGTTTTGGCAATCTGCTGAATGTGAGCAGAGAAGGAGAGAGAGAAGTCAAAGATGGCCCCAAGGTTACGAGCTGATGAGACAGGGAGAATGAGAGTGCCATCCACAGAAATAGAGAAAGGGGGAGAGGAGAGGAGGGTTTAGGGGGAAAGATGAGAAGTTCAGTCAAATGAACGTCATGCATATTCATGAATATGCATAACGACGACAGAGCGTGAATACGATAGGAACATGAATAGCGGAAGTTAAACGAATACGCAAAAGATTATAATGAATTAAGGATGGCAATATATACCTTGGATCAATATGTAAAAAAACCTTTGTAACAAATTGCTCATACGCAAGTATCATCAGTACGAAAGGAAAATAATTATTTTTGGATGTGAACAGTATGCCTCACTGAAACATAGTGTGATGGTCTAACCATGTCTAAATGCTGGAAATGCTTGAGGACTTTTATGCAGAAGTGATTGTTAAACAAAAGATTTGTATATGTGAATGCTAATGAAAACTGAAATATAAAAAGATGATAAAAAAAGGAATAAAAAGAATGATAAAAATTAAAATGCAAGTGAAATGGGTGAAAGATGGGAATAAAAAAAAATCTAATAAAAAGAAATGAAAAAAAAAATGAAAACATAAAAGAATACAAAAATAAAAATTATGAAAAAAATAAAGAAATGAAAAAACAAATAATGCAAGAAAAATTATTAAAAAACAAAATAAAATATAAAAAACTAAAATATGAAAAAAAGTGAAAATTAGAAAATTAAAAGAAGAATAAGACAAAGATAAAAAATAAAATAAAAAACATGTAAATGAAAAACTAAAACTAAAAAACAAAAAATAAAGGAAAAACACAAAAAAATATAATAACAAATAAAAACTGTAAAACTTAAGCAGCACCTGGGCATGTGCTGGAAGTCTGTGAAGTTTTTAAAATAAAAATCAGAAATACTATCACATTTCTTCAATGAATAAACACCACATTTTGGATCATATGCAGCTTCTTCAACAGTTGTTCTGGGGCTCCCAGATAGATTACATTGCAGTAATCCAACGAACTCAAGATCAAATATTATACTATGAACCGGAAATGTTCTTGGTTAAAATATTTCTGTATTCTCCGTAAATTACGCATCAAACAGAAGGATTTTTGAATTAAATTGTTGATCTGATAATCCAGAGAATGCTTACTGTCCAGTAATACTCCTAATACTCTAACAAAATACTCTAACAAAACATGAATGGGATGCAAACATACCAGGCTATAATCTTTTCAGGAAGGATAGAGAGGGGCGTAAAGGTGGAGGAGTAGCTCTGTATGTGAGAAATGATATCACAGCGACTGAAATGACAGGGAACTGGGGAAAGGAAGAAGCGATATGGATCACCTTAAAAAGAAAGGATAAAACCTCTGTCCATGTGGGTGTTGTCTACAGACCTCCGACACAATTGGAGGACCTAGATAAAGATCTGATCGCTGATATTCAAAAGTTGGGGAAGAAAAGAGAGGTGCTGTTGTTGGGAGATTTCAATCTGCCGGATGTAGATTGGACGGTTCCGTCTGCGAAATCGGAAAGAAGTAGAGAGATTGTGGATGCTTTTCAAAGTGCTTTGCTCAGACAAATGGTGACAGAACCCACGAGGGAGGGAGCGACGCTGGATCTGGTACTCACAAATGGGGATAGTGTGTCAAACGTCCGAGTGGGTGCCCACCTGGGCAACAGTGACCATCAAATGGTTTGGTTTGATATGACAGCTGAAGAGGAGGATGGCCACTCAAAACTCAAAGTCCTGGATTTCAAACATGCTGACTTTAGTAAAATGGGGGAATACCTGAGGAAGGAGCTGATGGGATGGGAGGAAATACAAGAAGTGGAAGGACAGTGGTCCAGACTGAAAGAAGCTATAAATAGGGCCACGAACCTTTATGTAAGGAAAGTAAATAAAAGCAAGAGAAAAAGGAAACCGATATGGTTCTCCAAGCAAGTGGCTGAGAAAATAAAGGCTAAAGAGTTGGCATTCCAGAAATACAAAAAAACTCATGAAATGGGACACGAGGAGGAATACCGGATGAAACTGAAAGAAGCCAAGAGAGAGATACGTCTGGCGAAAGCGCAAACGGAAGAACAAATGGCTAGAAATGTAAGGAGGGGTGGCAAAATTTTCTTCAGGTATATTAGTGAAAGGAGAATGACTAAAAAGGGAATTGTGAGACTAAAAGATACTGCGAACCGCTATGTGGATAATGATGAAGAAAAGGCAAATTTGCTAAATAGATACTTCTGTTCTGTTTTCACAGAAGAAAATCCTGGAGAAGGACCGCGATGGACTGCAAAAAGTACAAATGAGATTGAAGTGGATAGAGCACCGTTCACAGAAGAGAGTGTGTATGAACAACTTGAAAAGCTAAAGGTGGACAAAGCCATGGGACCAGATGGGATCCACCCTAGGATATTGAGGGAGCTCAGAGAGGTTCTGGCGGGTCCTCTTAAAGATTTGTTTAATAAATCCTTGGAGACGGGAGAGGTTCCGAGGGATTTGAGATCGGCGGATGTGGTCCCTCTTCACAAAAGTGGTGATAGGGAAGAAGCTGGAAACTACAGGCCGGTAAGCCTCACTTCGGTTATTGGAAAAGTAATGGAAGCGATGCTGAAGGAAAGGATAGTGAATTTCCTGGAAGCCAATAAGTTGCAAGATCCGAGACAACATGGATTTACCAAAGGGAAATCGTGCCAAACGAACCTCATTGAGTTCTTTGATTGGGTGACAGGAGAATTGAATCAGGGACGAGCTATGGACGTAATCTACTTAGATTTCAGCAAAGCTTTTGACACGGTTCCCCACAGGAGGCTCTTAAATAAACTGGATGGGCTGAAGATAGGACCTGAAGTGGTGAACTGGATTAGGAACTGGTTGACGGACAGACGCCAGAGGGTGGTGGTGAATGGAATTTGCTCGGAGGAGCGAAAGGTAAGTAGTGGAGTGCCTCAAGGATCGGTGCTGGGGCCGATTCTGTTCAATATATTTGTGAGTGACATTGCCGAAGGGTTAGAAGGTAAAGTTTGCCTATTTGCGGATGATACTAAGATCTGTAACAGAGTGGACACCCCGGATGGAGTGGAAAACATGAAAAAGGACCTACGGAAGCTAGAAGAATGGTCTAAGGTTTGGCAATTAAAATTCAATGCGAAGAAATGCAAAGTGATGCACTTAGGAAGTAGAAATCCACGGGAGACGTATGTGTTAGGCGGGGAGAGTCTGATAGGTACGGGCGGAGAGAGGGATCTTGGGGTGATAGTATCTGAGGATTTGAAGGCGACGAAACAGTGTGACAAGGCGGTGGCCGTAGCTAGAAGGTTGTTAGGCTGCATAGAGAGAGGTGTGACCAGCAGAAGAAAGGGGGTGTTGATGCCCCTGTATAAGTCGTTGGTGAGGCTCCACCTGGAGTATTGTGTTCAGTTTTGGAGGCCGTATCTTGTTAAGGATGTAAAAAGAATTGAAGCGGTGCAAAGAAAAGCTACGAGAATGGTATGGGATTTGCGTTACAAGACGTATGAGGAGAGACTTGCTGAACTAAACATGTATACTCTGGAGGAAAGGAGAAACAGGGGTGATATGATACAGACGTTCAAATATTTGAAAGGTATTAATCCGCAAACGAACCTTTTCCGGAGATGGGAAGGTGGTAGAACGAGAGGACATAAAATGAGATTGAAGGGGGGCAGACTCAAAAAAAAATGTCAGGAAGTATTTTTTCACGGAGAGAGTAGTGGATGCTTGGAATGCCCTCCCGCGGGAGGTGGTGGAAATGAAAACGGTAACGGAATTTAACATGCGTGGGATAAGCATAAAGGAATCCTGTGCCGAAGGAATGGATCCTCAGGAGCTTAGTCAAGATCAGGAGGCGGGGCTGGTGGTTGGGAGGCGGGGATAGGGCTGGGCAGACTTATACGGTCTGTGCCAGAGCCGGTGGTGGGAAGCGGGACTGGTGGTTGGGAGGCGGGGATATTGCTGGACAGACTTGTACGGTCTGTGCCAGAGCCGGTGGTTGGGAGGCAGGGCTGGTGGTGGGGAGGTGAGGATAGTGCTGGGCAGACTTATACGGTCTGTGCCTGTGCCAGAGCCGGTGGTTGGGAGGTGGGGCTGGTGGTTGGGAGGCGGGGCTGGTGCGGGGCAGACTTATACGGTCTGTGCCCTGAAGAGCACAGGTACAAATCAAAGTTGGGTATACACAAAAAGCAGCAAATATGAGTTATCTTGTTGGGCAGACTGGATGGACCATGCGGATCTTTTTCTGCCGTCATCTACTATGTTACTATGTAAAAGGAAAAAACCCATCATGGGTGTCCACTCTATTGCAGATTTTGACATCATCCACAAAGAGGCAAACCTTACCAGACAGCCCTTCAGGAAACATTATTTTCCTCAGTTTGAGCTCCATTTACCATTATCCTCTATCAACTTTCACTCAACCAGTTTCTACTCTAGTCAGTCACTTTAGGGCCCATACTGAGGCACTCAGTTTATTAGTTGACTATGCAGAACCGTGTCAAAGGCTTTGCTAAAACCTAAATATACCACATCTAGCGCTCTCCCTGGATCCAGCTCTCTGGTCACCCAGTCAAAAAAAATTAATCAGATTTGTCCAGCAAGACCTGCCTCTAATGATACCATGTTGCCTTGGATCCTGTAATCCATTAGTTTCCAAAAACTTTACTATTTTCTGTTTTAAAAGTGTTTCCATTAATTTACTTACCACAGAAGTCAGACTTACCGGCCTGTAGTTCAAAACTTCTTTACTTCCATTTTTGTGGAGAGGGACCACATCTGCTGTACTCCAGTCCTTCGGGACCACTCCTGACTCTAGAGAAGTACTGTAAAGGTCAGCCGGTGGAGCCACTAGAACTTCCCTAAGTTCTTTCAGTACACTTGGATGTATGCCATCCAGCCCCATCGCTTTGTCCACCTTTAGTTTAGTCAGGTCCTTATAAATACAGTCCTCTGAAAATTGGCCCCCAAGATGGCCAATGGACAATGGCTCTAGCAAGGAGCTCCCAAGTTTAAAGCACTACCGAGCTGATCTGGCCCTCTGGGTCGCAGCTCGCGGAGCGCTCGGTGCGTCTAATGGCCGAGAGGACGGGGTGAGCCGTAGCCGTTGTCTCACGGCTTTGCCTGGCCACCCCAGCGATGCCTGGGCAACGCGACCGGTGGAAAGAGGACAGGGTGAGCTGTAGCCGCTGTTTCACGGCTTCGCGCAGCGAAAACGCACGAGACGAGTGGAACAGCTGTGGGTGAGCTGCGACCCTCTTCTCGCCAGCGGATCCGGCGCCGCACTGATGAGTCCGAGACCCAACGGCGGAATCCCGGCCTGGAAGTGTGCATCGGGCTGAGCGGAGAGGTAGGGGGACGAGCTGTCCTACTGACCTTCATGGGTGGACTGCCACCCTGCCCCTGCTGCTGAACATCACAGTGCTGCACCGGTCCTCGCGCACAGTTGGGACCACCCTGACCCCGTTCCTGCTCCTGTGCAGCATAGCTCTAACTGCAGGCACAACGCTGAGGCTTTTCCAGCTTGTCCCTGGTCTGCTGCTCGGCTCTCCTCTGTTCCAGATTGCTCCAGCCCGTCCTTTCCAGCTTGTTCTGGCTCGTCTGATCCAGCTTGTTCCTGCTTGTTCTAGCTCGGCTGCTCAGCTCTGCTCCAGCTTATTCCGGACCATCCACTCCAGCTTGTTCCAGCCCGCCTGATCCAGCCTGCTCCAGTCCGCCTGTTTCAACTCACTCCAGTCTGTCTGTTCCAGCCTGTTCCAGCTTGTCCCGGTCCTGCTGCTCCGCTCTCCTGCTTATGATTACTCCAGTCCGTCTTTTCCAGTTTGTCCTGGTCCTGCTGCTCGGCTCTTCTCTGCTCCAGCTTATTCCAGTCCGGCGTCTGCCAACTGTCCCAGCTTGTTCCAGTCCGCCTGATCCAGCTTTTCCCAGCTTTTACCCGTCCGCCTGATCCAGCTCGTTCCAGTCCATCTGTCTGTTCCAGCTTGTTCCAATCCTGCTGCTCCCAGCTTGTTCCAGCCCATCTACTCCAGCTTGTTCCAGCTTGTTCTAGTCCTGCTGCTCCGCTTGTTCCAGTCCGCCTGATCCAGCTCGTTCCAGTCCTGCTGCTCCGCTCTCTTCTGCTCCAAATTATTCCAGCTTCCTCTAGTCCTGCTGCTGAGCTCTCCACTGCTCTCATCCATTCCTGCCTGCTAGTCAACCCATCAACTTGCCTGCTTGTCAGCCCATCAACTACCTGCCTCCTTGCCTGCACAACTACTTACCTGCCTGCCTCCTGCCTGCACAACTACCTACCTCACCGCTTGCCAGCCCATCAACTTACCTGCCTACCATCTCACCCATCAATCTGCCTGCCTCCCAGCCCATCACCTGCCTGCCCCCCAGCCCATCAACCTAGCTACCTGCCGCCCACCCATCTACCTACCTACCCTGCTGTCCCAGCCCTAAGCTTCCAGTTCTACTATCCTGCTCTACCCGTTGCCTCCCAGCTCACCCATCAACCTGCCTGCCACCCATCCCATCACCTGCCTGTCCATCAACCTAGCTACCTGCTTGCCCACCCATCCACCTACCTACCCTGCTGTCCCAGTTCTAGCCTCCAGTTCTACTTTCCTGGTCTATCCGTTGCCTAACACCTCAGTCACTACATATACACCTATAAACACCTCAGTCACTACTCATGGCCCCTATACACATTCTCTTCCTTGACCTGTCCCTCCCTAATCTTTTCCTCCCCCTGCCATTGTCTACCACAAGAACTCACTGCCCATCCATGCCCTCTCCCGTCCTGCTCACTACTGCAACACCCTACCCACCACCCCAGTCCCTCACCACCTCTCCTATCCCCCTCCTCCTTCCTAGCTCTCAACCTTCAACACTTCCTTCCTGCCATTAACCCATCCCCATTCCTCCTAAGCGCATCCTGTCTTCGTCGCCCTACCTCACCCACCCTCCTCCGCACTCTATTGCTCCTTCTCCTGCTATCCGCAGGAGACATCAATCCCAATCCAGGTCCCCGCATACCTGTCCTCGTCCTATCCATATAAACGATTCTGGGATGTCTCCAATCTCATCTCTATCCCCCTCCTCCCCCCCTCTTCCCTCCCCTTCCCGTGTGCCCTGTGGAATGCCCGTTCGGTTGTTACTCTCCTTCACCCATGATCTCTTCATCTCCCGTTCCCTTCAACTGCTCGCCCTAACTGAAACCTGGCTCTCCCCCGATGACTCTGCCTCAGTCGCGGCCATTTGCCATGGAGGTTATCTTTTCTCCCACACTCCCCGCCCAGTTGGCCGCGGAGGAGGCGTCGGGTTTCTACTTTCGCCTTCCTGTAGTTTTCAACCCCTCCTCCTACCTCAGTCTCACTGTTTCTCATCCTTTTAAGTTCACTCCATCCGTCTATTCTACCCGCTGCCACTCAGAGTTGCAGTCATTTACCGCCCCCCTGATAAGTCCCTCTCTTCCTTCCTTACCGACTTCGATGCCTGGCTCTCCGTTTTCCTTGAATCCTCATCTCCGTCCCTCATTCTTGGAGACTTCAACATAAACGCTGACGACCCAGCTGACTTACGCTTCTCAGTTCCTCACTCTGACATCCTCCTACAACCTTCAGCTGAGCTCCACCACCCCTACTCACCAAACTGGCCATTGTCTTGACCTCGTCCTCTCCTCTACCTGCCCACCCTCCAATTTGTGCGCATCAGCTCTTCCTCTCTCTGATCATCACCTGATCACCTTCACACTTCATCACCCTCCCCCTCAGTCCCGCCCAACTCTAACCACTACTTTCAGGAATCTCCAGGCTGTCGACCCTCCCACCTTATCCTCTAGTATCTCTAATCTCATCCCTTCCATCATGTCCTCCGACTCTGTCGACAAGGCTGTCTCTGCTTACAATGTCACTCTTTCTTCTGCTCTGGACTCCCTTGCACCATCCACCTCCCGTCCTACAAAGCATACTAATCCCCAGCCCTGGATGACCCCTTGCACCCGATATCTTCGCTCCTGCACCCGATCTGCTGAACGCCTCTGGAGGAAATCTCGCACCCATTCCGACTTCATTCATTATAGATTCATGTTATCCTCCTTCCAGTCTTTCCTATTCCTTGCCAAACAGGACTATTACACCCAATTGACTAATTCTCTCGGCTCCAACCCTCGACGCCTCTTCGCCACCCTTACCTCCCTCCTCAAAGTGCCCTCCGCTCCCACCCCCCCTCACTCTCTCCTCAATCACTGGCTATTTCCGCAACAAGGTGCAGAAGATCAACCTTGAATTTACTACCAAGCCACCTCCTCCTCTTCACCCCCTAACCCACTCCCTCAACCAACCACCCCAGGCTTCCTTCTCCTCTTTTCCTGATATTACCGAGGAGGAAACCGCCCACCTTCTCTCCTCCTCAAAATGCACCACCTGTCCCTTTGATCCCATCCCCACCAACTTACTAAACACCATATCTCCTACTGTCACCCCCCCCCCCATCTGTCATATTCTCAATCTCTCTCTCTCTCCACTGTAACCGTCCCCGACACCTTCAAACATGCTGTAGTCATACCACTCCTCAAAAAACCATCATTAGACCTTACCTGTCCTTCCAACTACCGCCCCATCTCCCCTTCCTCTCCAAGATACTTGAACGCCGTCCACAGCCGTTGGCCTTGATTTTCTCTCCTCTCATGCCATCCTCTATCCGCTTCAATCCGGTTTTCGCCCTCTACACTCAACATAAAAGCACTCACTAAAGTCTGTAATGACCTGTTCCTTGCCAAATCCAAAGGTCACTACTCCTTCCTCATCCTCCTCGACCTGTCCGCCGCTTTTGATACTGTCAATCACAATTTACTCCTTACCACACTATCCTCATTTGGATTCCAGGGCTCTGTCCTCTCCTGGTTCTCCTCTTATCTCTCCCACCATACCTTCACTCTCATTGATCTTCCTCCACCCCCATCCCGCTCTCTGTTGGAGTTACTCAAGGGTCTGTCCTTGGACTCCTTCTCTTCTCAATCTACACCTCTTCCCTGGGTTCACTGATCTCATCTCATGGTTTCCAATATCATCTCTATGCTGACGACACCCAGCTTTATCTCTCCACACCTGACATCACTGCGGAAACCCAGGCCAAAGTATCGGCCTGCTTAACTGACACTGCTGCCTGGATGTCCAACCGCCACCTGAAACTGAACATAGCCAAGACAGAGCTCATTGTCTTTCCACCCAAACCCACTTCTCCTCTCCCTCCACAATCCCTTTCTTCTTACCCTGTCTTTCTTGAACATATTATAGCCTGGTATAACTATATCCCAGTCATAGTTCTCTGTGAACCATGTCTCTGTGATCGCCACTAAATCCAAATCAGCCTCTTCCATCACAGCTTCAAGATCTAAAACCTTATATCCCATACTTCAGGCATTAGTATATTCTGCTTTCCAGACATTGCCCCCTTTCCCCATTTGTGTAGAAGTTATTTAATGCTTCACTTACCTGAGGGATCTGATCACCCTGCCTCACCAATTCTAGTTTAAAGCCCTCTTCAGTAGGTTAGCCAGTCTGCAGCTGAAAATGCTTGTTCCCTTCTTTGACAGATGGATGTCATCTCTGTTCAGCAACCCTTGGAAAAGCACCCTATGGCCAAGAAGCCAAAATGCTCCTGACGACACCAATCAATACTTGTTGCAGGCTTCACATATCAGAGTGCCAAACTTTGGAATTTTCTACCCAAGCAATTAAGGTACTTAGGAGATTATCTGGGATTCTATAAATTACTAAATGCTTTTCTATTAAGTACATGTCTTATCAAAAGACAACAAACTAATGTTCTCTCTCTTATATGTTTCAACATAACCAATATACAATTATTACTAATATGTTAAAATGTTAGAATTAATTATCTATCATATTTTTGATGTTTTCCTTGAATGTAAGCCACACTGAACCTGAGCTTGTTCGGGATAGAAATGTCATAAATAAACAGATGGGCAGACTGGATAGGCCATATAAAGGGGCATAATCGAACGGAGGCGCCCATCTCTAAGGCTGGCCCCATAAAGCAGCATACCCGACCGTATTATCAAAACAAGATGGCCGGATATCGTTTCGATAATACGGTCGGGGCAGGCCAAATCTCAATATTTGGGCCGGCCTTAGAGACTGCCGGCCTTAGAGACTGCCGCCATTGGTTTTTGCCGATATTGGAAACTAATGGCGGCCATCTCAAACCCGGCCAAATCCAAGCCATTTGGTCATGGGAGGAGCCAGCATTTATAGTGCAGTGGTCCCCCTCACATGCCAGGACACCAACCGGGCACCCTAGGGGGCACTGCAGTGGACTTCACAAATTGATCCCAGGTGCATAGCTCCCTTACCTTGTGTGCTGAGCCCCCAAACCCACTACCCACAACTGTACAACACTACCATAGCCCTTAAAGGGTAACGGGAGGCACCTACATGTGGGTACAGTGGGTTTGTGGTGGGTTTTGGAGGGCTCCCAAGTGTAACAGGTGGGGGGGATAGGCCTGGGTCCGCCTGCCTGAAGTGCACTGCAGTACCCACTAAAAATTGCTCCAGGGACCTGCATAGTGCTGTGATGGAGCTGGGTATGACATTTGAGGCTGGCATAGAGGCTGGCACAAAAATGTTTATATATATTTTTTTTTTGGGTGGGAGGGGGTTGGTGACCACTGGGGAAGTAAGGGGAGGTCATCCCCGATTCCCTCCAGTAGTCAGCTGGTCAGTTCGGACACTTTTTTGAGGCTTGGTCCTAAAAATAAATGGATCAAGTAAAGCCGGCCAAGTGTTTGTCAGAGCCGGCCTTCTTTTTTCATATCTCATAACCACGCCCCCGCCCTGCCTTCGGTACCCTGCCGACACGCCCCATTTAACTTTGGCTGGCCCTGCGACGGAAAGCAGTTGAAGCTGGCCAAAATGGCTTTCGATTATACAGATGTGGCTGGGTTTCGGAGAAGGCCGGCCATCTCCCGATTTGTGTCGGAAGATGGCCGGCCTTCTCCTTCAAAAATGAGCAGGATGGACTTTATCTGCCTTCATTTATTTATGTTTCTAAATTTATTTCTTTTTAAAATGGAGAAAGGTCTACCAGATCATGTGCGTAATAGCGTGCTACTGGGCTCACTGAGAGAGGTGTGGAGGGACATCAATAGGCTATGGGGACTGGGAGCAGATACCTCTGACCTACTTCCGTTACAGGGTAACTCACAGTTCACACCAGGTTCTGATAGTCCAACATTTCGCAGATGGGCAGAGTTGGGGATTAAAAGACTTGAACACGTTTTGGATACTAGATGGATGATTTTGTCTCTGGGAGCCCTGGAAGTGGGCATTAGCCCAACTCACTTATTTGCATACCTTCAGTTGACACACTATGTTAGATCTTTGGAGCCCATAAGCTGGAGGGTGGTCACGGGCGTAGACTAAGAGCTTTTTTCGGGGATATCCCTGGAGATAGACTGTCCGTATCGGGATTACAGAAAGCTCATGGGGAGCTAAAAGGTGTAAAGGACACAGGCCATGTAAGCCAGAGGTGGGCGGTGGATTTGGGGCAACCGAAGTTGCAGTTAGATTTTCGGAAATTGATATCTCGCATTCCACAGATTTCAGTAAATGCAGGCTTGCGTGAATGCCAGTATAGAATAATTTTTAGAGCACATATGGCTAAGAATCAAGTGTTTAAATTTGGGGGAGTTGAGGACCCGTTATGTTCAAAGTGTAAACAGGGGGAGGGCACGTTTTTTCATTCTCTTTGGAAGTGCAGCATGATTCAGACTTTTTGGAAACAGATATTTGGATATCTGGAATCCCTGGTGCAACTCAGGATTCCGTTTTCACCCCAGGGAATAATATTGGATAAATATGAAGTATTTAAAATTTGTGGTAAAGGGGCTCAGCATCTCATACGTAAGGCCAGCATAGTGGGGAAAAAATTATCATGGGTGCATGGAAGAGTGAGATATCACCACAGTACTGGCATTGGAGGAACCAGTTTCATGAGATCATGGTTATGGAGCGTAGGGGGGTGGGATCCTCCCCCAAGAGGTGAAAGGCGTTCCTGGCTATTTGGGAACCCTATATACAGTCGCTGTCACCCAGGGCACGTAGTTTAATATTAAACAAGCTCTGAAATTTTTTTTATTAATTATTTTTTTTATTCTAGTAAGCTAGGTGGTTCCTTATTGTGACTAAAGGGAAATGGCATGAGTTGTCGGGGTCATAGAAAGGGGATCCTTAGGTAGATAGGCATAGGAGGTTGGTAGCAGTGTAAGGTTCAAATTGGATCCTTAGTCATGGTGGTGGGCCATCAGAATCAAGGTGCACCGCTGTGTTGGCAACTAGGGAGGAATGTTTTCAGGGGGAGCCTAGCGTGAATCTTATTTCAAACAGCTACAAATGTAAGCCCCTTTTGCTTAGTAGCATACTATCAGGCTACGGCGTAGCCTGGGAAGTTCAGAGAGAGAGAGAGTTAGTAGTAAGTTGTTGTGTTGGTATAGATTTGTTGTACAATTTAATAAAAGGGGATAAAGGGGAAGGGGAGGGAGGGGTATAGGAAAGAATTTGAAGAGGGCTACTTGGCAGTTGGTGCTGCAGGGTACAGCTACACATCTCTTATTATATTGTGCTCTGTATTGGAAGTGCAGCGTCAGTGGATTTTATGCAATCTGTAAGAATTATAGCCTATATGGAGGTTTAATGAGTAGATTGAACCATAAGACATGGGAATGGGAGGGAGAAAATACAAATTCACGATGACAACGCAGAAGAAGTATTATGAGAAGTATGACATGGTGGAGTTATTTGCTGGTTCTAAATAGAATTGTTTAATTTCTGTATTTTGTTGATCATCAATAAAAATGATTGAAACAAAAAAAAATGGAGAAAGGTGATAAACGTAGAACAAACCATAGGTACTTACCCTGGCATCTGTGACTTTGAACTCTCGGAGGATGTATTGTGGCATGCTGTACTCTGCCATGGGATCCACCACAAAATACTGATATCTGGCCGAACGTTCTGCAGGCCAGTACTGATGGCACTTCTCCTATAGAAAGAAAAGAGATCACCAATGACAGGGTGAACACGTTGTAAGTAGTCAAAGAGGCGAAGGGGTGAGTCTTATTACTCATGATAAATATGCCAAATAACTTTGACAGCTATTTCCAGAGAAAAAACAGGATGGAGCACACGACCACAGAGTACTTTGCTATTTTATTGCTTTAAAGAGCAAGGCACAAGAGATACACAAGAGTTAGTACATAGAAAAGTATCCTATATTGTGAGAAAAGTAATCAAATGATGGGAAGAGAAGGCTGGACCATGTAGAAAGAAGAGCAAGAAGGGGCACACAGACAACAAAATGACTTGGCTGCAGCAGGTGTTCTCTGAAAAGAGCAATTCAATAGTCTTGCACACTTGACACTGGATGGACAGATTCTTTCCAGACTTTCTGGGAAAGTTCTAAAAGGCTTACAGTGGCTATACAGCTGTGACTTTGTGGCTCCCCTCAATTCTATAGAACAGCTTGGATTGAGGGGAAAGAGCTACTCTGAAAAGGACCTAGCAGGATTTGTGACTATGGCACCGCTCTTTTCAGAGAACATCTGTTACAGGTAAGCAACTTACTGTCTGTAAACATAGGCAGTTCCACTGTAGTCACACACATGGGATTCTTCAGCTAAGGACTGTTCTCATTGAAAAAAGAGAGATAATAAGAATCACTGATGGGCAGGGAAAATGTTGTTGCCTACCTGTATTGGAAGTACAGTAGGGGACAGTGCACTAGGGCTTGGAGTTCACCAACTCTTCTAGTTGAAGTGATGGCTACTAGAAATAGCTTCACCCAGGTTAGACGTTTGAGTGGCTTTGTCCAAGAGTTCAAAGGGTGGTTCTAGGAGCTGGACCAAAACAACATTACGGTCCCATGAAGGCTTTAGTACCCTTACAGGTGGACGCATATTTATTAAGCTGCTCATGAAGAGAGATCCTAAAGGATGCAGGGAAACTGGTTTCCCCTCAACTTTGTCGGCATTATCAGTGTACTATGAGAAGTGAAATTGCAGGGAGGTAGTATTGAGAGTTAAATTAGACAGATATAAAGAGTATATCTTATCTGATAATTATCTGTCCTTTAGTCCTAACAGACCAGTCTAGAACAAATGGGTTATGCCCATCCACCAGCAGTTGGCAACACAGACACACAATAGCTCCATGTAAATTGCCCTACAAAGGCACCGTGCATGTATGGAATGGTCAGTATTTCAAATAGCCAAGCAGTGGTGCTCACATTCATACTGAATGCCAGATATGGATACATTTATCACATTCACCAAGACACGTTTTGCATTGTATGGTGACAAGGTTGTGCCATTATAATTGGAGACGTACAAAAATGTGTGGGATAAACACAAAGGAATGGATCCAAAAAAGCTTAATGGTGATTAGATGGCAACACCAGTAATTGGGAAGCAAAGCCAGTGCTGGGCAGACTTTTATGGTCTGTGCCCTGATCATGACTGGACAGATTCAGCTTCAGTAGCTATAGAACAAGGTCAGTGCCAGGCAGACTTCTACTGTGCTCTGATCGTGACTGGATAGGCCAGTGCTGAGTAGACTTCTACGGTCTGTGCCCTGACTGTAGCTGCACAGATTTGGATGGGCTGGAGTGGGGCTTCGATGACAACTTCAGAAGTTGGAGAACAAGGCCAGTGCTGGTCAGACTTCTACAGTCTGTGCCCTGAAAATGCGTAGAACAAATCAAGATCAAGCATACATACAGCGCTGCGTAACCCTAGTAGCGCTCTAGAAATGTTAAGTAGTAGTAGTAGTAGTATTACATCATATCTTATGCTATGAGTTTATCTTGTTGGGCAGACTGGATGGACCATACAGGTCTTTGTCTGTCATCATCTACCATGTTACTATGGGATGCAAAAAACATTTGTGGAGACACTACATTGCCATGTCAGGACAAAGAAAGATTGATAGAAGATGCATAAAACTCAGAGCAAACTGTAATACAGTCCTCTGAATAGTACCCCCAAAATATAGCGAGAACAGAAACTAAGAGTGCTATATGTTACGTTACACTATATTATGTCTTCTATTTCGCCACTACCTACACAGTTCAGGGTAGATCACATCAGCAAAACACCAGACCAAAATGTCTAGGAATTACAATACAAATGCACAATTACATCAACTATGCTGTAGTACATTCAATACCAAAACACGTAACATTTAATACCGATTTACAACAGAAAGTAAAAAGACAAATTTAGGAAAAAATGGAGTCGTCACGTTTTTCCTAAATAATTTATTTATTTTATTTATTTGATACATTTGTATCCCACATTTTCCCACCTATTTGCAGGCTCAATGTGGCTAACATAATACCGTAAAGGCGATCACCAAGTCTGGTATGGAAACAAATACAATTTCATATTAGGGTTGGGTAAGGTTAGTATATTCAAGAACATTGGGATCGAAGATAGGAAGGTATATATAGTGTCCAATACAATCTATGGTTTTGCTGTGTTGCAGAGTTGAGGCATCTAAGTTAGGTCGGTGGGGAATGCCTTTCTGAATAGGTCTTTAATGATCTCCTGAAGTTTAGGTGGTCGTACATTGTTTTCACAGTCTTTGGCAGTGCATTCCACAATTGTGTGCCTATGTAGGAGAAGTTGGATGCATAGGTAAATTTGTATCTGAGTCCTTTGCAGCTTGGGTAGTGGAGATTCAAGTAGGTACGTGATGTTCTGGTTCTGTTTCTGGTTGGGAGATCTATCAGGTCGACCATATATCCTGGGACTTCACCGTAGATAATCTTGTGGACCATGGTGCAGATTTTGAAGGTGATAGGTTCCTTGATAGGGAGCCAGTGCAGTTTTTCTCGGAGGGGTTTGGCACTTTCAAAACGTGCTTTACCGAATATCAGCCTGGTTGCTGTGTTTTGGGCTGTCTGGAGTTTCTTTGTGAGTTGTTCTTTACATCCCGCATATATTCCATTGCAGTAATCTGCGTGGCTCATTACCATTGATTGTATCAGGTTGCGGAATATTTCCCTCGGGAAGAAAGGTTTTATACGTTTACGTTTCCACATTGAATGAAACATTTTCTTTATAGTGGAGTTTACTTGGCTCTCAAGTGTAAGATTGCAATCAATTGCAACGCCTAATATTGTGAGGCTATCTGAGATAGGGAGGGTGTGATCTGGGGTGTTTAAGGTTGTGGGTTTATAATTATTGTGTTGGGATGAGAGGATGAGGCAGTGTGTTTTTTCAGTGTTCAGTTGAAATGAATTTGCCCACGAGTCCATGATATTCAAATCGTGCTTGATTTCACTGGTGATTTCTGATAGATCGTGTCTGAAAGGGATGTAAATTGTGACATCATCTGCATAGATGAACGGGTGAAGGTTTTGGTTGGATAAGGATTTGGCCGGGGGGGGGGGGGGGGGGGGGAGGGGTCATCATTATATTGAAGAGTATTGGTGAGAGTGGTGATCCTTGAGGTACTCCGCAATCTGCTTTCCACGGTGGTGATATGTTTGTTTTTGATTTAACTTGGTATGTTCTGGTGATTAGGAAACCCTTGATCCAATTAAGTATATTTCCTCCAATAATGTCTACAAGACCTCAGAAATAAAGGTAACAAGTTCCAGATTTCAGCAATTTGTTAATGTAAAGGTGAATAGAAATGCATTTTTGCATCCACCTTCTCCTTTATAAGTACACAACTATGGACTGCACTGCCAAAAGCTGTGAAAACAATCCACAATCATCTTAATTTCAGGAAATCACTCAAGACCAGCTTATTCAGAAAGGCCTACCCCAAGGATCCAACATAAGTCCCTATATTCCGCAACACAGTAAATTAATGGACTGTTTTGGCCACTTTTACCCTTATACCCCATTTTTATCTCCCTGTCCTCTACACTATGTTATCTGTATAGTTACCGGATCGGTGACTGCCTTTACGGTTTGATGTTAGCAACATTGAGCCTGCAAATTGGTGGGAAAATGTGGGGTACAAATGTGTTAAATAAATAAATAAATTTTATCTTCACCAGACAAAACTTTGAAAACTAAGACTCTGAGCTATAATTGGCAGCCAGTGTCAATTAGAACAGTAATTTCTAACAAAATAAAATCTTGTCAAATCAAAAATCAACCAACAGCTGTATTTTGCATAATCTGTAATTGGTTGATTAAGGCTTCAGAGAAGCCTATCAGTTCAACTTTACAATAATCAAACTGAGAAAACATAAGTGACTGAACAAATACATTAAATGTATCAATAGTAAAGTATTTTGTTTTATAACTCTGAGCTTCCTGAGAACATAGTATGATTTCTTCATTACTGAAAAAACATGATGTTGCACTGATAGTAAATTGTCTACCTCTGCCCCTAAGGATTTGGAATGAAGGCCAAATGAGAAAACATTCCTATCAATAGTAAAATCATAACCTTGGGTAACTACTAGCTCTTATCCTTTGTTAATTTTAAGATGATGAACTGAGTTCCAATTTTCTGTTTATCTCATTCACTCAAATGTGTGTCAAGTTTTCTGCCCAAGATGATGAGAATGGCCAAAAAAACAGCAATATCCGCATAAATAAAGTATATGAAACCAGAATAGTCCAACACCATACCCAAGGATTGCATAAGTAAACTGAAAAGCAATGGTGAGGGGGACAACCCTGTGGAACACTACACAACGCCTTCCATTTATATGAAAAAATGCCATCTTTTTTAACAGTATAACAACGGCTTGAAAAAATAAACAAACCTGAAACCAATTCAATACCTTACCCTGAATACCACATTGATAAAATAGACTAGTTATGATCTCCCAGTCAACTAAATCAAAAGCATTAGAGAGATCAAACTGTAAAATGATGGAACACTGTGCCTTACTTGATAATTCTTCATCGTGGTTCTATCAAGGAATCAATCACTGTTTCTGTACTGTAATGCTTTCTAAAACCTGACTGGGTAGCATAAAGTAGCAGTACACAGAAAAGAGATGCAAGCCTCACAAGTTCAGCCTGATACTGTCGGTTGTGGTTAGTTGGATGAGCACAAACTGAATTAAATGTGAGTAAAACTAAGATCACCATATATTGCTTCAGAAATACCTAGATTGTTTCAATTTGAATGAGAAGTACTATCTATTGTAGATAATTTGAGAGATTTGAGTGTGATTGTAGACTCTGGTTTGAGTATGAAATTAATAAGACTGTAAAAGGATGTGTTTTTTAAACTGTGACTGGTTAGACTTTTAAATTAACTCAGCAAAACTTTAGATGAGTAGTTCAAAGTTTTGTAATGCCATATTTTAACCCTAGAACGCATGACGTTAAAAATATACATATTAACGTCATGGGGGCCTTTTAGGCCCCCATGCACATAATGTAGAAAAACACAAATAACTTTCACAAGTTTATTTCAAAATTGCTCAATAAAATATGAATAGTGGACAACATTTTAATTATAATTTTTCACAGAAAACACCAAAAAATCTTTTTTTTCCCCAAATTTCACGCAAAGACATGAAAACACACAAAAATGCATAGAAATCTATAGCAAACTAGCTGCAGCTACATTTTTATTCTAACTTTCTTTTCTATTATATTAGTCTTCCAAACAATTCTGACATGTTATTTTTTCAGAAGAGTGTTCTTTGCAAACAGTTTCCTTACAAGTGGAACAATATCGCTCAGTTTTCCTCTCTATGTTTCTTGGACACATGAAACAACGCTTTCGTTTTCTTTCTCCTGGCTCTGGAGTAATCTGAAACTGTACGCCACACCGTTTCATTGCTTCTTTAGTTTTCTTTGGCAAGCATTTCAAGTCGCTTCGCTCTATCATGTGAGGTATTACAAGTTCATGACAAAGGTCCTTCAAGAATAAGCGTCTCCTGTCCTTCCTCTGTGCATGAAATTCAGGATGAGTTTCTGTATAAATAATGAATGAATTTAGGGCTGCTACATCAAGCATATTTGAAAATAGTACTACAGGCCATCGTTTTGTTTGCCTCTTACACGAATATTCTCCCACCATCTCATCCATTTTATCTACACCTCCTTTTGTTGCATTGTAATGCAGGATGATTTCTGGTTTCAATTTTTGGTTATTGCTGTCAACACTGCAATCGTGATGCATGGTACTGAGTAAAATTACAGATTTCTCCTTCTTTGCCTTGTAAGATACCAAAGTCGCTTTGTTATTGAATCCAAAGACACTCTCATAAAGTGCTCGCTGACGATTGTGTTTGAGTGCTGCTGGAATTTCTCGTCTGTTTTGCTTTATAGTACCAACAAGTGTAATAGCTTTTGCAAGCAGAAAATTGCCTAGTTCAACATTGGTGAAATAATTGTCCATGGTGATGTTTCTACCTGAATTGAATATTGGAACAGCAAGAGTTTTGACTATTTCAGACCCCAGATCCTTCTGTACTGGTGCACCAACCTCTTTGCCACAGTAGATTACGCCATTTATGCCATAATAATTTGCAGAATCACACATCCAGAAGATTTTTATACCGTACTTGGCTGGCTTGCTGGGCATGTATTGTATGAATTTGCAGCGTCCTCTGAACGGTACAAGTTGCTCATCTACAGTAACATTAGTACTAGGATTGTAAAGTTTTGTGCAATTTTTGATAAATATGTTCCAGATATAACTGATAGGGGCTAATTTGTCTGTTTCAAACCTCGCTGCACGAGTTCGCTTATCATCAAAGCGAATGATCCTTCTAATTTCCTCATATCTGCCCACTGACATTGTCGCCTTATAGTGTGGATCAGAAAGTGGGTCCAGAAATAATTCTCGTATTGGGACATCATACGATTTTTGACTCCCTGCCAGCAGGAAAAGTCCAATATATGCATAAAGTTCCTCTTTTGAGATATTTTTCCAGGACTTATTTTTTGCTGAAGCGATACGTCTTCCTTCTAGGTTTGAACATAATAGGACCTCTTCTGCAATATTGTCAGAAAAATAAGTACAGAATACATCTTTAGGGGTAAAGTAACTGGGACTTCCCACAGCTCCTTGAGCCTGTCTCACAATATTGTGTATTGGAGTACGTCCGACTAATGTAGGATTACTGTCCCAAAAAACATTCGTTTTGGATGTTCTACTTATCACTTCTTGAGGATCCACTAGATTCACTTCTTCATCATCAGAAGAATCACTGGATGAGGATGTTTGATTAGCTGGTGGCAGATATTCTTCATCAGACAAAGATAGTTCACTTTCATCATCGCTTTGAAACATAATCGCTTCAATCTCTTGGTCAGTCAGACACTTGGAGGAAGACTGTGCCATTGCTGACTAGATGTTAGAAAATGAAACAGATTTCCTCTCAACAGCTTATCTTATCACAGGTCCTTCAGCAATTAGCTCACAGTGTATACTGTCCTCAGTGTTCAGAGGACCTGAGGTGATGTCATGGCCTTATCACTCCCTCCAAAAATCACATGACATCCTCACATGTTATTATCCACACCCTGGCCCCTCCACCAGCATTACTGAGTACAAATAAAGTAACTTGAGACACAAACACTTCTGAGAACATGATAAAAACAGCGGGGGCCTAAAAGGCCCCCAATTCGTACAGATGTAGTTTTCACCAAACAAGCATTGTTACACCATAATGCCTATGAAAAAAAATTATATGAACAACTGGATATTATCAACAATGACATACTTGAGTAATACCTTGAGTTTCAAAATTCTAACTAAAGTAATTTTGCAGATAATAGCAAAAATGTAAGCATGGGGGCCTAAAAGGCCCCCCAATATGCGTTCTAGGGTTAACTATTCTGTTTGCTGCTTAGTATATTTAAATATCGGTTAAAAACATTACACACGGCACAAAATTCTGTTGGTAGAGTATTAGGTGTTAAAAGACATGAACATATTTCACTAGTCTTGAAATCTTTGCACTGGCTACCTATACAATATCTTATTATGTTTAAAACTTGGTTTTTGGTATTTAAGATCTTAACTGCTCAAGTATCAGAAGTGTTGGCAGCAAAACTGCATGTGTATCAGCCTTCAAGAGCTTTGCAGTCTGCATAGCAGGTGTATTAAGATATACCATCACACTGGGTGGTGAGATTGAATGAATACAGAGAAACTATTTTTTTATGTAGCAGGCACTATTTTGTGGAATAGCCTACCATTAAGGTTTAAAAAAAATCCAGAAAGTAAACATCATAACATAGTAGATGACGGCAGAAAAAGACCTGCACGGTCCATCCAGTCCGCCCAACAAGACAAACTCATATGTGCTACTTTTTGTGTATACCCTACTTGGATCTGTACCTGCCCTCTTCAGGGCACAGACCATATAAGTCTGCCCAGCACTATCCCCGCCTCCCAACCACCAGCCCCGCCTTCCACCACCGGTTCTGGCACAGACTGTATAAGTCTGCCCAGAACAATCCCCGCCTCCCACCACTGGCTAAGGATGTAAAAAGAATTGAAGCAGTGCAAAGAAAAGCTACGAGAATGGTATGGGATTTACGTTACAAGACGTATGAGGAGAGACTTGCTGACCTGAACATGTATACTCTGGAAGAAAGGAGAAACAGGGGTGATATGATACAAAGGTTCAAATATTTGAAAGGTATTAATCCGCAAACGAACCTTTTCCTTAGATGGGAAGGCAGTAGAACTTAGAGGACACGAAATGAGATTGAAGGGGGGCAGACTCAAGAAAAATGTCAGGAAGTATTTTTTCACAGAGGGAGTGGTGGATACTTGGAATGCCCTCCCGTGGGAGGTGGTGGAGATGAAAACAGTAACGGAATTCAAAAATGCGTGGGATAAACATAAAGGAATCCTGTTCAGAAGGAATGGATCCTCAGAAGCATAGCGGAGATTGGGTGTCAGAGCCGGTGGTGGGAGGCGGGGCTAGTGGTTGGGACGCGGGGCTAGTGCTGGGCAGACTTCTACGGTCTGGGCCCTGAAAATGACAGATGCAAATCAAGGTCAGGAGTGGAGGAGTGGCCTAGTGGTTAGGGTGGTGGACTTTGGTCCTGGGGAACTGAGGAACTGAGTTCGATTCCCACTTCAGGCACAGGCAGCGCCTTGTGACTCTGGGCAAGTCACTTAACCCTCCATTGCCCCATGTAAACCACATTGAGCCTGCCATGAGTGGGAAAGCGCGGAATACAAATGTAACAAAATTAAAAATAAAAAAAAATAAATAAAACAACACATATGAGTTTACCTTGTTGGGCAGACTGGATGGACCGAACAGGTCTTTCTCTGCTGTCATCTACTATGTTACTATGCTATGTATAACACACACACACAGATTTCCCCCTCTCAATGTACTCTTCCTGCCCCACATCATAGTCACACAAAGCCCACCCCTTCCATCCCTCCACAACATGCTGTAAAGTTCAGTCCCAGTCATTCGCAGTCAGTCTTGATCATAACCCTGTATAGCCAGGCTGGTCATGCCACCTTTCTGAGCCACACTGATATGTGGGTCAGTTTGCTCATTTAACCAATGACTTTCTGTGAAACCATGTTTTGGTTTGGACCTTCTGCCATTTCTCCTATTACACCCAATCTTGCCACTTCCACTTCTTCTAGGCCAGCTTCTCTCACCACTGCCATGGCCTCTTCCAATGTGAATTCCTTATGTATTACTTCATTGATAGTTGGACAGAGCCATCAGTCTGTAATAGTCTTGTATGATGATTTTCTTTGCAGAGTTGTTTGAACCAAATCCACAACAATGGTCACCTGATTCCCCTTTCCAGTCACAGCATGCTGCACAGCCCATCTGAGTAAACAAATGACAACGTCTGTCTGGCGATCCTCCAGTGGTGAGCCCAAGGAGTAAGGAGTGGTGTGCTCTATCGATTTTCAAAGGCAAATAAGCCACCTCAGGACACTTCTACTAAGGAAGGATTTTGCATATGTCCATGGTCACCTCTCTACAGTGACTGAATTCTGTAGTCTCCAGCACCTCTTGGATGTGAGGATTATTCTGCTTTGAGTGTTTTTTTATTTATTTATTTATTTCTTAAATTTTTCAACAATATCACAAGTATAACACTCGTTTAAAGAAATACAGCCAAGAAACTCGTCATAATAAAAGAAATAATATTATCACAAAATTTAAATTAAAATGGCTTTCTTAGACCACAATCGTGGGGGACGTGTAAGCAAACAGGAAAATATAGGGGTACATAGAAGAATATATTACAATTCAAAGGCTACATGCATAGGCGTAGTTTGACTGTTTCATTTGGGGGGGGCAAAGAATGGGCGGAGCATATTAGCATATCATTTGCATATATACATACGCAAATGAATATGCTAATATGGAGGAAGGAATTGAAATTTACGGGCAAAATATCACAGATGCACATTTCATAAAGCTGACACATTTCAATTAATAAATTATGAATAAAATACTTTTATCTACCTTTGTTGTCTGATCATTTAGTTTTTCTATTCGCTTTGATCCCAGTGTCTTCTGTTTTATGCAGTGTCTTCTTTCCAGTAGGCTTCCCTCTGCTCCCCACCCTCCCAGTCCCATCCATCTCTTGCTCCTTCCCTCTGCTGTGCCTGACCTCTCCCAATCCCATCCATCTCCTGGTCCATCCCTCTGCTCCCTACCCCTCGCAGTCCCATCCATCTCTTGCTCCTTCCCTCTGCTCCCCACCCCTCCCAGTCCAATCCATCTCCTGGTCCTTCCCTCTGCTCCCCACCCCTCCCAGTCCCATCCATCTCTTGCTCCTTCCCTCTGCTCCCCACCCCTCCCAGTCCCATCCATCTCTTGCTCCTTCCTTCTGCTCCCCACCCCTCCCAGTCCCATCCATCTCTTGCTCCTTCCCTCTGCTCCCCACCCCTCCCAGTCCCATCCATCTCTTGCTCCTTCCTTCTGCTCCCCACCCCTCCCAGTCCCATCCATCTCTTGCTCCTTCCCTCTGCTCCCCACCCCTCCCAGTCCAATCCATCTCCTGGTCCTTCCCTCTGCTCCCAACGCTCCCAGTCCCAACCATCTCTTGCTCCTTCCTTCTGCTCCCCACCCCTCCCAGTCCCATCCATCTCTTGCTCCTTCCCTCTGTTCCCCACCCCTCCCAGTCCCATCCATCTCTTGCTCCTTCCCTCTGCTCCCCACCCCTCCCAGTCCCATCCATCTCTTGCTCCTTCCTTCTGCTCCCCACCCCTCCCAGTCCCATCCATCTCTTGCTCCTTCCCTCTGCTCCCCACCCCTCCCAGTCCAATTCATCTCCTGGTCCTTCCCTCTGATCCCCTCCTCTCCCAGTCCCATCCATCTCCTGCTCCTTCCCTCTGCTTACCTCCTCTCCCAGTCCCATCCATCTTCTGTTCCTTCCCCTCTGCTCACCATCCCTCCGTCCCATCCATCTTCTGCTCCTTCCCTCTGCTGTGCCTGACCTCTCCCAATCCCATCCATCTCCTGGTCCATCCCTCTGCTCCCCACCCCTCCCAGTACCATCCATCTTCCCTCTGCTCCCCACCCCACCCCCGCGAGGTCCAAGATGGTGACTCCGTTTACCCCCTCTCTTCCTCCGTCCCTCCGGCGCAGGCAACAGTCTTCAGCTTTTTCAGCGTTCCTGGCAGCGGTAGCGATGTACATGCTGCCTTCGGTCTGCCCCGGAAGCCTTCTCTTCAAGTTCCTGTTCCCACCTATGCGGGAACAGGAACTTGAAGAGAAAGCTTCAGGGCAGAGCCGAAGGCAACGTGTACAACGCTACCGCTGCCAGGAACGCTGGAAAAGACTGCTGCCTGCGGCGGAGGGAGGGAGGAAGAGAGAGGGGTAGACGGACACGCTCCTCTCCGTCCGCTACTCCGCTTGGCTTCCCCTGCCCTCTCTGTCTGCGTCCCGCCTTCCTCTGACGTCAGAGGAAGGCGGGACGCAGACAGAGAGAGCAGGGAAGTCAAGTGGATGGAGAGGAGCGTGTGCGTGCATGTGTTTTTTTTTTTTAAACTAATGGCGCGGCGGCGCCTCGTCGTCGTTTGGGGGGGCATTGCCCCCCCCTCGCCCCCCCCCAGTCTACGCCTATGGCTACATGATATTCCTCTATTTCTTCTTTTTCTCTCTAACATTATTTAAGCCTTTTCAAATCTAGTAAAGATTTTAATTGATCAGGTGTATAACATATATATTTAGTTACTCCAAATCGAATCAAACATTTGCATGGATAAGCTAGAAAGAATATACCCCCAAGTTCCACCACTTCTTTTTTCAAATTCAGAAAAACCTCTCTCCTTTCTTGAGTCATTTTAGTAAAATCTGGATAAATCCAGATCTTTTCAGATCCGAACAGTTCCTTACAATGTTTAAAATATAGTCTCAAGATGGCATTTAAGTCTTGCTCAAAGACAAAGGAGACTAATAATGTAGCGCTCTCTGATACGTTTTCTGTGGATTGTTCCAAAATAGCAGATACGTTGTTGAAATCAATATCACTTTTTTAATCTCTTCCTTCGATTTCTCCAACTTGTTTCCCAGGTCTTTTAGGTAAATAGTAAATCTTGTTAATAGGAGGAATAGCACCTTGGGGAATTTTTAAAATTTCTTGCAAATATCTTTTAAATAAATCCAAAGGCAACTGACCCGGTACTTTTGAGAAGTTCAAAAGATGAAGATTCAGTCTTCTATTATAATTCTCAATCTGCTCTATTCTTCTATGTAGAGCTATTTTATCTTTAACCGTTATGGAGTTAAATTCTTGTAAATGTTTTATATCAGCTTGCATCGAGTTAAACTGGGTGGAAAATTCTTCCTTCACTACTTCCACATTTTTTTGCCAACTCTTCGAATTTACGGGATAAAGCAGACATCTCACCTGAAGATTTCTGTAAAGTTGCATCCGTTTGATTTAGCTTTAACCAGATTTTCCCAAGGCTCACCTCCGCTGTTGTTTCTGAGGAACCGATTACCTCACGGGCCTCATTTTCCAACGCAACGGTAGGCCCTCACCAGTAAGACCACTCGCCACAGTTTTGGTAGCGTGGATACTCGCTCCTATCAATACTGGGCAAGGAGGAATGGTGGCAATGATGTTTCCAGTCCCGGCTGCGGTTCCGCTCCTCCGGCTGCCTCTGCTATGGGAATTACAACCCTCAATTCACTCGAGGAAGTCTCGGTGAGGAAGCGATCCAGACTTTGCTGGGCTGGCGAGGAGGTTGAGGTGGGCGGGGGTACAGACCTCACCAAACCTTTTCTTTTTGAATGAGGCATAATAATATATTAAACAATACAAATTTCCTCCAGCAGAGACACAGCGCTTCGTTCACCAGCTAAAACACTGCCATCTTGACACGCCCCCCTTGACTGGTTCTTATGGTCTTCCAGTTTAAGAACCTGCTGGTCACACTCATGCAGCAACTTTATCTGCTGTTTTTAAGTCTACACATCCTCTTGGAGCTCTTCTAAACTGGACTCAGACTCCTCTGCCCCCTGTCTAAGTTCCACCATATCAGAGAACAAGTCAGTAGTTAATCTGGTCAACTCACTTTTCAAATCCACTATTTCTCAGTACAACTCAGCAAACCACACCTTAAGTTCCTCTCTCAAGGTAGTACTCCTGCTCCTGTATCTGGCCCTCCACTTAATTCAGGCCTGCCAAGATTGACATCACTCTCTCTGCCACTCTTGCTGCAGGTGGCTTTGGTCTCCTTACCCACCTTGCGCCGTGCCACCATGCAGGTGTAGTCCCGAATGTCTGCAGTTTTACTTCAAATGGCCATCCTTAAACTGTTCTCTGATAGGTGTCACACCTGGGTAACAGCTCTTTGACTGCCAGATCCCACTTTGTGGAAGAAAGTCAAACTTTTTTGTGGATGGATAGAGCTCTCACCCCTAGGCTAGATGGCAATCACAATGGACGGTATATCAAGATAAAATAAAAATTGAAACTGGAAACTGCCTTCAGACAACTTCTCTCTTTTTTTTTTTTTTAATGTAACGTTAAGGCAGCAAGGGTCAGCAAATCCCTCCGGACTCAACCAGGACAGGAGACAGATCATAATATGGGAGACCAAAGTGGCCAGCCTTAACCACTGGTCACAGGCTGTAGTGTGTGACCACAGGAGCTAAACCTGTTACTAGACAAATCTTGTTGCACCAGTCAAACTTGCAGTATCTGCTGGAAGCAGAGAAATACTGACTGGCTGCATCACCTGTTATACCATTTGGAAACTTCAGTTTCTCTGCTTCAGTATTGCAGGATAACAAAATACAACTATTCCCACTGACCCAAGATATGAAACACAAATAAGTCCCAAGATTCAGCATTTCTCCTTGGCCTCCAATGTTCTTACACAAACTTATGTGAATTGCTGCTGTTGCTAGCTCTTACCCGTCCCATTTCTCTCAGTTTGGTTAACATCACCACAATGGTGGAGTTGTGCTCCCAAAGCATCCGCCAGAAATCTTCTGTAGTCTCAGCCAGTGGTCCCTGTGTAGCAATGTACGCTTTCTGCTGTCTGTAAAGCCAAAACAAAAGAGTTAATGTAAGAGGATGAACAGGTTATGAGCCACTAGGGATAAAAAAAAAATTCCTGCATCTAATATCTGTAATCCATTTTGGTTGTACCATTGAAAGGCGGTATATCAGATCTGTGACCTATACATTCCAGATTTATGTCTGCTTGTAAAACACATGCATTCATACCAGTGGCATAGCCAGACAGCCGATTTTGGGTGGGCACAACATTTTTTCTGCCCCTGCCCTACTCCCACTCCTCCCCCAGCACCTCACAACTCAAAATATAAATACTTTAGGTCATAAGGACCCCCAAGCTCTGTCAGAAGAAGACTTCCTCTGAAGGTTGCCAGAACTCCATTTTACCGAGTTTGGTGGGTAACAGCCACATCCCTGAGCCACCAATGTCAGCACCCTATACATGTGTAGTTGTCGGTGACTCAAGGATGGCGCTGCACACTGCAGAGCTTGGCAGAAGGGCGTTCTGGCCGTCTTTGAAGAAGGTCCTCAGCTGGCCATGCTTGGAGATCCCCACTAGTTGCTTCAAGGGTCAGAGACGGTGTTAGACATGCTGGGGCCCAGGTCAGAATATAAAGGAGGGGGTCCTCCTGATCCCTGTCTCCCCTTCAATCTCTCCACCTGCCATTACTATCATACCAACAAATCCTCACCAAATACAGAACAAAGGATCACAAAAAATTAAACCGGGAACCCCAAGAAGTTAAACTTGGCATATACTGCAACAGTAGAGAAATAAAAACAGATATGCATTTCCTTTACTAGTGAACACAATACAAACACATTTGTGATGCACATTTCCCAAAGCTAACATATTCCATTTAATACATTCAAGATAAAATGCTTTTTTTTCTACCTTTGTTGTCTGGACATTTTACTTTTTCATCATGTTGGTTCCCGTTTCTCTTTTCTGGTTTCCTGTCTTCTGCTAATTCTCCTTCAAGCGGCTGTTGTCCATTTGCCTTTTCTCCTCTCTCCTTCTATTCCCTCACTACACCTACCTTTGACATATTGATATTTCCTTTTTAGCTCTCTTTATTTTTCTTTACTGCCTGTTTACTCAAATTTTACCCTCTCTCATCTTTCTCCTTTTTACCTTTCAGCTATCAAATTCCATCTCCTTCTATCACTCACTAGCTGTCCCCTTCATCATCTCACTCCTTCCCCCAGCTTTCCATTCCCTTTCATCTTTAATCAACTCCCCATTACCATATTTCTACCCCCCGGAATCACTACCCCCTCTCATTTGTTTCCTTGCCACCCCCCCCTTTCGCTTCTCTCAAATAGTTCCACCATTTTCAGCGTCTTCCTCCCTCCAACCTTCTAGCCCAGCACCTGCTCTCTCTTTCTCCCCTCCCCCACCCTGTCCCTTCCACTCCCCTCCAGTATCTTCCTGCTCCCACCCCTGTGGTCCAGCATTTCTTCCACTCTCTATCCTCCCTCCAATTGTCCAGGTTCTCCCTCACTCCTTTCTGTCCCTGGATCCAACATCTCCCTCTTTTTACCTTCCCCCTCCTGTGAATATCTCTCCCTCCCTCTCTTCCACCCCCATGTCCAACCTCTCTTCCCTTTTCCCATTGTCCACATCATTCTCTCTCTCTTTTCCTTCCTTGCGCTCTGGGTCCAACATCACTCTCTTCCTCCCCCTTCCACATACAGCATCTCTCCCTCCCTCTCACTTCCATGTTCAGCATTTATCCCTCTCTCCCCATGCATCTTTCCCTCCCCCTCCATCCCACATTTCTCCCTCTCTCGCCCCTCTCCCTCCCTGTGCAGCATCTCTCCCTCCCCCTCCATATCCAACATTTCTCTCTCTTGCCCCTCTCCCTCTAGGGCTCTAATCTAGTGAAATGTCTTCCAGGATCTTCAGCTACAAGATGTACAGACCAAATACTGAAAGTGATCCGAGAAGAGAGCGAGGCTTCAAATGCTGATGTTGTAATTCACCTGGGGACAAATGACGTGGCCAACAATACCAAGTTTACAGCACAGAGCGTTCCAGAAGCTTGGGGAGGGACTGAAATCTTTGGTTCGGACTGTGGCTTTTTCTGAAGTAATTCCTACATGGGGGAGGGGAGAGGAAAGACTGCGCAAAACAGAGGAATTCAATAAGTGGCTTGAGTCTTGGTGTAAAGAAGAATGTAACCTCCATTCACAGGATAAATCCCTCCTCTCAGTACCCTTCTCCACCACCGCCAACTCCAGGCTCCGCTCATTCTGCCTCGCCTCACCCTATGCTTGGAACAACCTTCCTGAGCCCTTTCGCCAAGCCCCCTCCCTGCCCGTCTTCAAGTCTTTGCTTAAAGCCCACCTCTTCAATGCTGCGTTCGGCACCTAACCCTTACCGTTCAGTGAATCCAGACTGCCCCAATTTGACTGCCCCTATCGGACCGACCGTTCACTTGTCTATTAGATTGTAAGCTCTTTGAGCAGGGACTGTCTCTCTTTGTTAAATTGTACAGCGCTGCGTAACCCTAGTAGCGCTCTAGAAATGTTAAGTAGTAGTAGTAGTAGTAGATGCATAGGAGAATGGGGTAATAAGTGGAAAATAACAGGCTGTACTGTAATGATCAGCTACACCTTTCTGTGATGGGAAAAAGGATCCTTGGGGGAAAATTCAGACAGTATGTTTCTAGACATTTAAACTAGAGGGTGGGGGTGACAAAAGGAAACTGGGGATTTTGGAAAGTCACCCCCAGAATAAGCATGATGGCAGAGGGAAAGGTCATGTAAATATAGAAAACCACCCAAACTCACTAAGCACATGGAAAGCTATGTGCACAAATGCTCATAGTCTAAGTAAAAAGGTTCAAGACTTGCAAGCCCTGATGTTTGAAGAAAACGTGGATATTGTTGCTATTACAGAGACGTGGTTCAACGATTCCCATGAATGGGATGTGACCGTACTGGGCTATAATCTTTTTAGGAAGGATAGAGAGGGCCGAAGAGGTGGAGGAGTGGCTCTGTATGAGAGAGACAATATCAAAGCGGCTGAAATGCGGGGAACCTGGGGAAAAGAAGAAGTTTTATGGATCGTCCTGGAAAGAGAAGATGGAACCTGTATCCACATGGGCATTATCTACAGACCTCCTGCGCAAACAGAGAAGATAGACAAGGATCTTATAGAAGATATTCAAAAGATTGGTATGAAAAGGGAGGTGCTAATGTTGGGAAATTTCAATTTGTCTGACGTGGATTGGAACGTCCCGTCTGCGGAATCGGAAGAAGTAAGGAGATTGTGGGTGCCTGTCAAAGTGCCTTGCTCAGACAAATGGTGACAGAACCCACAAGGGAAGGGTCGATGCGGATCTAGTGCTCACTAATGGAGGTAGTGTTTCCAATATCCGGGTGGGTGCCCACCTATGTACTAGTGATCATCACACCGTACGGTTTGATATAAGGAAGAAGGCGGAGTGCGGACGCATAAACTCAAAGTACTGGATTTCAGACGTACTGATTTTCACAAAATGGGGGAATACCTGAAGAAGGAGCTATTGGCATGGGAAGGCGTAGGAAAAGTGGAAAAACAGTGGTCCAAGCTAAAGGCTGCTATAAAGTACACAAAAACAAGAGAAGCAGGAAACCTATATGGTTCTCCAAACAAGTAGCTGAAAAAATAAGAGCAAAAGAGGCTTTGTTCAAGAAATACAAAAGAACGGAACGAGAGGATCAAGGAAAAGATTATCGGATTAAACTCAAAGAAGCGAAGAGGGAAATACGGCTAGTGAAAGCGCGAGCGTAAGAAAAAAATGGCTATAAGACGTAGAGAGAGGTGACAAGACCTTTTTCAGATATATTGGAGAAAGGAGAACATAGTAACATAGTAAATGACAGCAGATAAAGACCTGTACAGTCCATCCAGTCTGCCTTAACAAGATAAACTCATTTTACATGGTATGTGATACTTTATATATATACCCGAGTTTGATTTGTCCTTGTCTTTCTCAGGGCACAGACCATAGAAGTCTGCCCAGTACTGTTCTTGTACTAAGTTCTGAAGCTAACATCGAAGCCCCTTAAAATTTACACTCCAGTCCATCCCTATCTATTCAGTCACGATCAGGGCATAGACCGTAGAAGTCTGCCCAGCTCCCATCTTGTTTCCAATTACTGGCGTCATCTTCGCTAAGATTCCACGGAACCATTCCTTCTAAACAGGATTCCTTTGTGTTTATCCCACGCATGTTTGAATTCCAATACTGATTTCATCTTCACCACCTACCACGGGAGGGCATTCCACATGTCTACCATCCTCTCCGTGAAAAAATACTTCCTGACATTAGTCCTGAGTCTGCTCCCCTTCAACCTCGGTGGTGGATGGAGGGGGGGGGGGGGGGGGCGGTGGGGGTAGGGGCGGGGTCCCGGGCCTGGCCTAGTCTCTCGGCAGCCCTGCAGGTTAGTGGCAGGCAGCATATCGGAATCACTGCCGAGGACCCATTGAAGAGAGCAACGCAAGACCAAACCAATAGTAAAACAAAGACAATAATAAGTTTAAACATGTTTCCATACACTGACATATATTAAGTTTTCAAGTTTCAAGTTTTTTAATTAACTGTCTCAATGGGTATTAGTTTTTAGACCCTCCTGCTTCAGTGTACTCATGTAATGTAATCTGTATCCCACCATCAGCCATAAATCCTCAAAGTACTCAGTAAAAAAAAAAAAACAACAATTGAAGAGGGAGTACCCATCCTTCTCTGTGTGCTGTAGTAATCACCAAGTAACAAGACTATAGGAGTCTTTTACAAAAGGTTAGCTTGAGTTATCTGCAGCAGGTCCCATTTTATTCGTATGGGCCCTGCTGCAGACCCCCCATACGTATAAGATTTAGCCCTTAATGAACTGATGGCTTTGCCATCCAGGTACATAACACTGTTGAAGAAAGAAAAATCAAGTTTTACAAAGATCATCGTTCACTGCAAAATTACTGTGTAACTTGTGTCACTGATAATCAGATTAGAGCTATTCCTCCAAAGATACCCCGAGCTTGTTCCAACCATTTGACATGAAGTTCTGCAGCTTCCACGGAATCAAACAGTTTACTGTTTCTATTGTAATTATCCCAGAGCTTCACTGGGTAAAGGAGTGCAAAACGGATGCAATGTTTCACCATTTGAGTGCAGGGTGGCATAAAGACCTTCTGTTGTATCAATATTTTGTTTGAATAACCTTGAAAGCATAAGATTTTCCAGCCAATGCATTCTAGATATTCCCTCCCCCTTCCAAAGCCTGCAAAAATCATCTGTATATGACCATAATTCAGTACTTTAACATAAAAAGTTTAATTACACAGCATATTCAAAAGTATGGCTTACTGAAACAAAGTCAACATGGATTTAGTGAAGGGAAATGTTGCCTCACTGATCTACATTTCTTTGAAAACATGTGGATAAAGGTGAGCTGGTTGATATTGTGTATCTGGATTTTCAAAAGGCATCTGACAAAGTACCTCATGAAAGACTCCAGAAGAAACTGGAGAGTCATGGGATAGGAGGTAGTGTTCTATTGTGGATTAAAAACTGGTTATTTTATTATTTATCTGTTTGTTGCATTTGTATCCCACATTCCCCCACCTATTTGCAGGCTCAATGTGGCTTACATAGATTTATTGACATTGTCATATCAGGGTATCAGATACAGTTAGTAATGTGTAGCGATCAAGGAAGGGAAGAGGAAGCAGGAAGGGTGTGATTAGGATAGATGTATAGGGTGAGCTTTCATGATTAAGTGGGTTGGTGAGGTGACTTAGTGAGGTTATAGGTGTTCATTGTAGGCTTTGTTGAAGAAGAATGTTTTCAGAGATTTTTGGAAGATAGTTGTTTCGTTGATTGCTTTCAAGTCTGTGGGTAATGCATTCCATAATTGCGTGCTCATGTACAAGAAGGTAGTGGCATGCATCTGTTTGTACTTCAGTCCTTTGCAGCTGGGGTACTGCAGGTTGAGAAATTTGCGAGATGTTCTTGTGGCGTTTCTGGGAGGTAGGTCCACGAGGTTTAGCATGTAGATTGGGGCGTCTGCATGAATGATTTTGTGTACAATCGTGCAGATCTTGAACGCAATGCATTCCTTCAGTGGGAGCCAGTGAAGTTTCTCTCTTAGTGGTTTTGCACTTTCATATTTAGTTTTTCCAAATATGAGTCTGGCGGCCGTGTTCTGGGCAGTTTGGAGTTTTTTTGATTGTCTGTTCTTTGCACCCGGCGTACAGTGCATTGCAGTAGTCTAGATGACTTATTACCATTGACTGTATCAGGGTACGGAAGATGTATCTCAGGAAGAAAGGTTTTACTCTTTTAAGTTTCCACATGGTGTAGAACATCTTTTTGGTCGTGTTTTTCACATGGGTGTCGAGAGTGAGGTTTCGATCAATGGTGACTCCAAGAATTTTCAAGTTTTGTGAGACCGGAAGGGAGCAGTGTGGTGTGGTTATGGTGTTGAAGTTTTTTGTGTTATGTTGTGAGGTGAGTACAAGGCATTGTGTTTTTCCTGCGTTAAGTTTTAGTTGGAATGCATCTGCCCAGGTGTGCATTATTTGGAGGCTTTGGTTGATCTCGTTGGAGATTTCATTTAGATCATGTTTGAATGGAATGTAAATTGTGACGCCATCTGCATAAATGTAGGGGTTGAGGTTTTGATTGGCTAGTAGCTTGGCTAGATGTATCATTATTAGGTTGAATAATGTTGGTGAGAGAGGGGATCCCTGGGGGACTCCACACTCAGGTATCCATGGTAGTGATCTGTCCTCGTTCGTTGTTACTTGGTATGATCTTGTGGTCAGGAATCCTTTGAACCATTTGAGAACCGTGCCTCCTATTCTGAAGTATTCTAGTATATGTATTAGTATGTCATGGTTAACCATGTCAAAGGCACTGGACATGTCGAATTGCAGGAGGAGGATGTTGTTACCAGTCGCAATTGCTTGTTTGAATGCATTCATTGCGGACACTAGTACAGTTTCAGTGCTGTGATTCGTCCGAAATCCTGATTGGGCCTCGTGCAGAATTGAGTGATTATTTAGGTATTCAGTCAATTGTTTCGTCACTATGCCTTCCATGAGTTTGGTCATGAGTGGAATGGATGCTACTGGTCGATAGTTGGTTATGTCCATTGTGCTTTTTTTTTGCATCTTTCGGTAACGGAGTGAGTAGGATGTTTCCCTTATCCGTGGGAAAGAGTCCATTTTGAAGCCTGTAATTTATATGGTTCGTGAGGTCTGTTTTCAATTGTTTGGGTACAGATCTTATTAGGCTGTTAGGGCAGATGTCTAATTTGCATTGTGATTTGGCGTATTTTCCTAGCCAATATGAGATTTCTTTTGATGAGAGCATGTCAAATTCGGTCCATGATCGATCTACTGGGTATTCTCCGGGATTTGGGTCTAGGCATTCAAGGATATTTGTGTAGTCCATAGTGTCAGTGGGTACCATGAGTCGGAGTTTCATTATTTTTTCATTGAAGTAGTTTGCAAGGTTGGTTGCTGATGGGGTCTCTGCGTTGTTGGAGGTGAACTTGGTGGTATTTAGAAGATTGTTTACGAGTGAGAAGAGTTTGTGTGTATCCTTATAGTTTGGTCCTATTTTGGTTTTGTAGTAGGTCCTTTTAGTTTGTCTGATCGTGTATTTGTATTTTCTTTGTAGTTGTTTCCAATCTTTGTGTGTGTTTTCGTCTTTTTTTCTTGCTCCATGCTCTTTCCAATCTTCTGACTTGTGTTTTTAGTTCTTTCAATTCTTCGTTAAACCATGGTATTGAATTTTTTCTAGTTCTGATTTGAAGTGGTGCTATATTGTCTAGTGTTATTTTGCATCTGTTATCCCAATCTTGGAGAAATTGGGGTGAGTCTGTAGATATTGTCCATTCGTCCGCGTAGAATTGTTGCCAGAATGTTAGTGGGTCTATTTTGCCTCTCGTAGTATATATTTGTTGTTTTTGTTGTGTCTTTTTCGTTCTCCAGTGGAGGGAGAGGTTTGCACTGTGGTGGTCGGACCATGGTCTGGCTGTCCGTTTTGTGTCAATTAGTGTGATATTTGGTTCTGGTGAGAATTTGTGGGTGATGATGTCTAGTGTGTGTCCTTTGTTATGGGTGGGTTGTGTGTTTGGCCAGTGGAATTCCCATAGTTGCAGGAATTCTTTGCACTCGCGTACATTGCTTGAGTTATTGTCTTCAAGGTGGAGATTGATGTCTCCTGCTATGAGGAGGTTCTGGGTGGTAACACAGGTGTTTGATATAAAGTCCATAAAGTGTGTTTGTGAGTCTTGCCAATTGCCCGGGGGTCTGTAGAATAAGATTAGGTTTAGGTGATCACGTAGGTTGGGGTGGTTGATTCTGACTGAGGCTATTTCGAGTTGGGGAAGAATAGACTCTGCTGTTGTGACTGTGAATTGAGATTTATAGATTATTGCTATTCTTCCTCCTCTTTTTCCTTCTCTTGTCCAGTGGGTAATTCTATATCCTGGGGGGGCAGAGCTCTAGTATTATTGGATCTTTGGGGTCATGGATCCAGGTTTGCTGATAAGTAAGAAGTCGAGATGATCAGTTGTGATCCAGTCGGTTAGTATCGTGGTTTTATTGACTGCCGATCTGGCATTGATGTATCCTATTTGTATTTGTTGGTGGTGGTGTTCAGTTGAGTTTGCAGTGGTGTTAATTTTTATCAGCTGTCTGTCTTCTTGGTGTGTAAGTTTGTTGCATCCTTTTGTTTCTTTCTGTTGATGGTGATCGTGACTGGCAGGTTTTCCTTGCCATTGTTTAATTTTTTTTTTGAATATGCATATTGTGTATTGTTTGTGCGAGTAGTTTGTGTGTTGTGGGAGTCATGTTGTCTGTATTGGGAGTTGTGAGTGAGTAGTAAGTTAGGGAGAGACAGTAGGTAATTAGGAATAGTTTGCTGAGTTTCACATCAGTGTTAGTTTGTGTATTGATGTGTGTGTCTGAAGCGTTAGGGGATTCGGTTATTATACCGTACTATTGTTGTTTTAAAGTGTTAATCTTGTTAATTATGTAGATGGTATTTAATACATTTTAGAGCGTTTAGAGCAGTTAAAGGTAGCATTTAAGCATTTAGAGCATTTAAGGAAGTCCTTCAGCATGCTACAGCGTTGTTGAACAGATATATCATTAAAGCTTTTAAAGGACGTTTTTCAGCCTACTACAACATTACTAAACAAATAAAAGCGTTTGAATCATTTTAGGGAGTAGTCAAAGCATTACTAGGAAGCCTTCTAGCATGCTAATGCATTTCCCAATGGTATGCATTTAAATCCTTTAAGGGAGCATTTAAATGAGAACTTTCATTATGATGTAGCGTTGTTTAGACAAGTAAAGGATATAAATCAAATCAAATCAAGGTAAGGTATACACATATGAGTTTGTCTTGTTGGGCAGACTGGATGGACCGTGCAGGTCTTTTTCTGCCATCATCTACTATGTTACTATGTAAATCATTCCAAGCATGCTACATCACTATTAGACAGTAGAGCACTTAGATTATTTAGAAGGAGCATTTAAATGAGAACAATCAGCATGCTACAACGTTTCTAGTCAAGCAAAGCGTTACTAAACATAGAGCATTTAAATGGAAGGAGCATTTAAATGTGAACATTCAGCATGCTACAATGTTGCTAGTCAACAAGGAGCTGCTAAACAGTAGAGCATTTAAATCATTCGAAGGGATCATTTAAATGAAAACATTTAGCATGCTACAGTGTGCAGCGAGGATTCTCAGCTGAACTGTGGTCCGTTTGCATACGCCCGGGAGGCTCTGTCTCGGAGGGTGATACCTACACGTTTGTTAATTGCACTCTGCTCAGCGGGAGATATGCGAAGTTATGTCCATTAGTCTCCACGTGGTTCCCTCGTGGTTGGATCTGAGGCGCTGAGTTCGGCGTTCTCTCTCTGTTCGTTTTTTGCTGCGATTGGTGTTTACCCGTCTCCGCTTTTCCAAGCTGGAGCGGTTGTGGTCAGCCTCCGGTGATTTTGCCAGTCAGGGCTTAGCTTGGCGGTGTTGACGTTGCAGAGTTCTGTCTCAGCCGGCCGGCGTGTGTGGCCGTTGGCTGGGTGGAACGGGGTGGTCTGTGTGGAGTCACTGGCCTCGTTGATCTTCTCACCGTCGCCACCACCGGTCTCACCAGTCAGAGTCTAGCTCGGTGGGGTGCTAGCTACAGGGCGTTACTCCAACCTGCCCGCACGCCCTGCCGTTAGCTGGAGAAGATCGTGGCGGCCCGCGTGTCTGGGTGCCTCAGGAGCTCTTTCAGCAGCCGCGGCGGTGGTTCAGTGCCCCTTCCGGGCTACCACATGTTCGGGTGGGGTACGCTAGTTGGGGCGGATTCGGCTATGGTCGGTATCCGCTTCTCCGATGGTCCCTAGGTCGCTTGGGCTCAGGTGCGTGCTTCTGGTTGGAGCGTCCATCAGCCAAACTTTTTTTGGGTTTTGCGGTTCCGATTCAGGGATGTCTGCGCCTCCTTCTCCGGTCCACCTCGGGCCGCTATGGCGATCGATTCGCGTTGGCCACTAAATGTAGTCTTTGAGGTGGATTTCTCCAAAGTTGTCCGGCGGAGTGTCAGCCCGAGCCTTGAGAATTTTTTGGAGAGTTCTCGTCGCGGTTGGGAGGCAGTGGGAGCGCTGGGGCAACCGATTTTCGTTGGTTCCCAGCACAGCTCCTCACCGTGCGTCCTCTCAGTCGGCCATCTTCATTCATCTGCAGAAACTGCTGCAGCAGGCCCAAGCACAATTCACCTCTTTAAGATAGAAAGATAGAAAAAAGAGAGTAGGGTTAAATGGTCAGTATTCTCAATGGAGAAGGGTAGTTAGTGTAGTAATCTTGGAACAAATATACTCACTTATTTACATACTGCAAAGTATTTTTCTTTTACTTGTTTGCTACCAGGAATACCATTTTACAGGCATAATTTACAATTTTGGCAACAATAATTCTGGGCCCCAAATTGATTTGGTCAGCTCAGCATACTGCAGGGTCTGTTATTCTTGCAGGATCTATTCTCCAGGTTGTCTAGCTTATCTTCCCAGACTTCCAATTTTTTTTCTTAAAGAGGTGAATTGCGCTTGGGCCTGCTGCAGCAGTTTTTTGTTCACCTCTCTACCTCCTGTACATGTTCAACAAATTTCACGAGTGTCTGGGTCATTCTTGTGCAGTTGTGTTGCCAATTTCTTAAACGGGCTATCCAAATGTGTTCTTAAGTGGTTGTATTGCTTCCTCACCAATAACAGGGGCCCCCACTTCTGGGCCTACCATCTTAGTGTCAGTCTGCTTCACCTCATCTTTGTCTTTTTTGCAGTTTCATGACCATTACTGCTCTTTTTTTGAGCATATATTTGTCCATATAGGATCAAGTCGTATTCCAAGCTGTACTGCTATCAAAACAAATGTCAATTACAGGAGCCAGCTCTGTGGGTCCTTGAGCATTCCCAATACTAAGCAAACTCTGACTGGGTCCAAGGAGGAGTATTTTCCATTTGGTTTAGCACCCCCAATCATTCTGATAAGTTGGCTCCTATGATGTCAATGATGGATGGCGTTAGATAAGTAGTCGGGAGTGAGGGCAGCAGCTCAAGAATATAATGTTTGCTCAGTTGCAGCAAATCATGTGATCCCCGTTTTCCAAGATGAATTGATATTTAACCAGTTGGATTTACATAATTAAAAGCCAGTTTTAAACCACATTAATTTTGTTAAATATCATTATTTGTGCAAGCATTACTACATGTATGTTTGATCAGACAGATCATGTCCTCTCAAATATGCCTAGCAATATTCATACTATGAGAAGCACCCACCCCTAATCAGTCCACTGCTCTCACCTGTAGCCATCTATGGAACTGGCATTGATATAGTCAGAACCGTCGACGCCTCGGATGGGCTGCAAACAGACTCTGGTTAGCTCATATGGCATAATGTTCACCAAGCGGTTCTTGAACTTGTTGCAGGTTAAGTTGGCACTGATAAAACGTGAGGTATGTGCTTTAGAATTGGCTAGGAGCTAGAAAAGAGAGATCAGAATGAGGCTAGTTGTTCTGATAAAACAAACATCTCATAAAACACATTACTAGCTCAATTCCAGAACTCTCAGGTAGTTCAGACATTTTGACCCATTCAGTCATCCTGACTACTGAGTCAGTGTAGTTGGGATCTGGTCATCGCCCTCCTTTGCTCTTACTACTGTACGATATATGTTGAAATTCTTCAGCACCACTCTCTAAAAGTGATAATTCATGGAAATGAAAACAAATCAACATGAATCTGGAAGAAGTGTAAGAGCAAACTGACAAAGTAAATAGTAGCAAATCACCAGGACCCAATCGAAGAGTTGGGAAAGAACTCACATATGAAACTATGGACATCCTACTGTCACTGTGTAACCTATCATTAAAATCTACCATTGAACCAGAAGACTGATGGGTAGTCAGTGTAACTGAAAATTTTAAAATGGCTCTAGGGATAACCCAATAAATCAGACTAATAAGGATATGAATAGACCTAGTTAATGGGGATAAGCCTGTATAGATTTAGTAAAGGGAAGTCATGCGTCAGAATTTTTTGAAATGGCAAATATATGGATAAACGTGAGCTGGTCAATATACTAAATCCGGATTTTCAGAAGGCATTTGGTAGTCCCTCAAGAAAGATTCATTTCCTCTGTACACCCCAATATTCCTTGTGCTCTGGTCATAGTTTGTCTTACTACTTTGAGGGATAGTAAAAATTTTAGCTATTTTAAGGATGGCCAGAAAGGGGGCTATTCTACAAGGCTTTCCTGTAAAGGTGTTGAGGGTTAGCCCTAGGAGGAATTGTGTGCTGGGATGTTTTGTATGTTTATTTATACAATATATAGGTTGAATAATAAAAAAAATTTTGTTAAATTGATGTTCATGATGGTAATTTCTAAAAAGAAAAAAATAAATTATAAAGCATTTTAATATTCATTGCATCCCACCCCCACCAAAAGAAATATACCACAAAATAAGGAAACACACATGAAGGTAATAACAATATAATTCAAAAACTCACATCACAAGAAGAGAGGAAGGCAAAAATCCACTAGCAATAAAAAGAAAAATAGCCAAGGAAAAACGATGATAATTTTATGTTGTAAACAGCATCAGTTCTGTGGCTGTATGTAAGTATTATAATATAATAAATCAGGCATTATCACACTGCGGTCTCTCTCCTGGCTGATGCATAAAAAGCTTTTTAACCTCCACTACATACTACTTGTAAGATACCGAGACACGCTAGAGAGGTACAATTCCTTGATGGAATCAAGGACAGCTTTATGGAGCAGCTGGTGCAGGAGCCGACGAGAGAAGGAAAAATTCTAGACTTGGTCCTTAGTGGAGCGCATGATCTGGTGAGGGACGTTATGGTACTGGGGCCGCTTGATAACAGTGATCATAATACGATCAGTTTTGATATCAACCTTGAAGTAACTATAAACAGGAAGTCAAATATGTTAGCGTTTAACTTTAAAAAAGGAGACTATGATAAAATGAGAACGGTGGAAAAAAAAACTTAGGGGGACACCTCAGAGGGTAAAAACTGTACAACAGGCATAGACGCTGTTCAAAAATACCATCCTGGAGGCCCAGGCCAAACATATTCCACAAATTAAAAAAGAAAGACGGAACTCCAAAAGACAGCCGGCGTGGTTGAAAAGTGAGGTGAAGGAAGCTATTAGGGCTAAAAGAAACGCCTTCAGAAAATGGAAGAAGGAACCGTCTGAAAATAACAAGAAGAAGCATAAGGAGTGTCAAAGCAAATGCAAGGCGCAGATAAAGAAGGCCAAGAGGGATTACGAAAAAAAAGATAGCATTAGAGGCAAAAAAGCATAGTAACAAATTTTTTCAGTATATTAAAAGCAGGAAGCCGGCAAAAAAATCGGTTGGACCGCTGGATGACCGAGGGGTAAAAGGGGCGATCAAGGAAGACAAAGACGTAGCGGAGAGATTGAATGAATTCTTTGCGTCAGTCTTCACCGAGGAAGATTTGGGTGGGATACCGGTGTCGGAAATGATATTTCAAGCGGATGAGTCGGAGAAACTTACTGACTTCATGGTAAACCTGGAGGACGTAATGGGGCAGTTCAGCAAACTGAAGAGTAGCAAATCTCCTGGATCGGATGGTATTCATCCTAGAGTACTGATAGAACTGAAAAATTAGCTTGCGGAGCTACTGCTAGTGATATGCAAATTATCCTTAAAATCGAGCGTGGTACCGGAAGATTGGAGGGTGGCCAATGCAACGCCCATTTTTAAAAAAGGTTCCAGGGGAGATCCGGGAAAATACAGACCGGTGAGTCTGACGTCGGTGCCAGGGAAAATGGTAGAGGCCATTATTAAAAATAAAATTACAAGACCATCCAATCAGAGTTTTCCCACTACAAACAGCGGCTCTCCGATGTAGAGGACCAGGTACAACAACAGGAGAAAATGCAAACTGACTTGAAAAGCAAGGTGGACAAGCTGGAGAGTAAGCTGGAAGACCTGGAGAACAGAGCTCGCAGGAGTAACATCCGAATGGTAGGCCTGCCTGAAACGATTAAAGATTTAGAGTTGAAAGATTTCTTGGAGACCTGGCTACCAAAAACTCTGCAATTACAATCGCTAGCGGGGCCCTTAAGAGTGGAACGTGCTCATCGGCTGGGACCTGGAAACCCGAAAGATCCACGCCCCCGAATTGTTATTTTCAAGGTCCTCAATTTTGCTCATAAGCAGGAGATATTTAGAGCCTTTCGGAGGGCAGGAGTTGTACAATATGATAATCACACTGTGCGCTGTTTCCAGGACTTCTCGGCGGGTGTTTCCACGCAACGGAGAGCATTTCGTGAGGTGTGTCAACAGCTATTTGCCAAAAAAATTCAATTTGCTTTGCTCTACCCGGCCCGTTTAAAGATCTGGCACAAGGGGAAACAGTTCATATTCACCTCGGCAGCAGAGGCCATGCAGTTTGTGAAGAGGGACCTGGTAGCTGAAGAACCAGCGTGAAGGAGCACGGGTAGAGACTTTGCAGATACATTGCAACTGGTGCTTCTTGGAGACAATAGTGGAGCTTACAGATCAGGAGGACGTGGACGAAGTCTGAAAACTGATAGCTCAGAGAGCGGTAGCTGACCCAGGAACCGGAAGTTGCTGAAATGGTCTAATTATACCTGTTACCACTGTTTAAATTGTTGATTGTTTGTTTGATTGGGACCAAGGGCTGAAATGTGGTAAATGTTTAATTATTGAGTTTATTGGGGGAGGAAGTAGATTATTATGATAATGGTCTCTGGGGATTTTGTAATATAAATATGGATTAATTAGGTGTGATAGAAGTACAAGGAAGGCGGAGCTAAGATGTAAAGATGGTTCATGATAAAAGGGTAATACTTGGGGAGGGAATGGAAGGGGGCGGGAGGGGGGGAGCTCGCGTGATCCTAGACCACGGTAAAACTGTGGAGCGGTTCTAGGGAGGGGAAGGGGGGAAGGGGGATAGGGAAGGGTAGGAGGCCTATGACAAGAGTGTATTTGCCGGGCCGGAGTTATGGGGGATTGAAGAGGGAAGCCCCATGGGCTGGGGGGGATTCTCTCGTTTTGTTCACAAATATAACTTTTTATGTGTTAATATTTGACTTTTGGTACACTGGGGTCACTTAAAATTGTCTCTTGGAACGTGGGGGGAGTTTCATCCCCCATAAAGAGGACGAAAGTGATCCAGGCGCTGAAGCGGCAGAAAGTAGATATTGCCCTGCTGCAGGAGACGCATCTATCATCAAAGGAACATATAAAGTTTAAGACAGACTGGGTAGGTTCATTGTTAGAGGCCCCAGCAGTGGGGAGGAAGGCTGGGGTGTTAATTCTCTTCAGGAAAGGTTTACAAATCAAGACTATATCTACAATAAAGAGTTCGGAGGGGCGATATATTGTGGCCTCAATGGAAGTTGAAGGTCAAAATCTGGTGCTCTGTAATGTGTATGCCCCAAATGTGTTTGACAAAAAATTTTTTCAGGGGTTAATTACTCAGTTAACTAAGTTTAAAGGGGGAAACTTTATAGTGGGAGGCGATTTCAACCTCGTGGTTGATCCCCTGCTTGATAGATCTGGTTCTGGTGCTGGGAGTTCGGGAGGGGGTGCCCGGGCCTTGACTTTGCTTTGTGAAGCACTAGACTTAGTGGATGCGTGGCGTGTCTTACATCCGTCAGACAAAGATTTCACCCATCTCTCCAGAGCTCATGCGTCACAGTCTCGAATTGATTATTTATTTGTCTCGAGCTCTCTTTTTTCACAGATAGCACAGGCAGAGATTGGTCCTTATGCAGTCTCGGACCATGCTTTGATCTGGCTGAGATGGGTGGGGCTCATAAAGGGGGGTGGTATGCGTCTCTGGAGATATCCCTTAGAATTGGTGGGGGATCAGAAATTTCAGGCATTCTTAAAGGAGAGGATGGCGGATTATGCATTTCACAATGATAGACATAGGCAGCAGCCGCCCTTATTTTGGGAAGCACAAAAAGCTGTATTGCGGGGGGACATTATTTCCTACTGTGCTCGAGCTAGGAAGATTCGGGACAAGGCGATTTTGCGTCTAGACTTGCAGATTCGCAACTATAGGAGGCAATATGGCCGACATGCTACTGATGAGAATAGGACACTACTCTTGGGCGCACAAAAAGAACTGAATGAACTACTACACCAGAGGGCAGTAAAAACCCAATTTTATTATAAATATAAATTATTTCAATATGGTAATAAGGCCGGGAAGTTGTTGGCAAATATGGTGCGAGGCAGGAGTGGAGTTTCTAGAGTTCTACAGTTGAAGGCCTTAAACGGGCAGATGCTGAGAACAGATCAGGAAATAGCGGACTGTTTTGGCCAGTTTTATGAGGCTCTTTATGCTAAGCCGGAAGATGAGGGGCTGAGCGCAGAAATGTTTTTAGATTCTGTAGAGTTACCTAAACTGTCTCCCCGGCAGGTGCAAGGGCTGAATGGCCCAATTGTGGAAGGCGATCTTATGCTAGCATTGCAACAAAGTGCATCTCATAAAACGCCGGGTCCAGATGGCTATCGAATGGAATTTTACAAGCAATTTTATGAAAACATTAAAGACCCGCTTCTGGCACTGTTCAATTTTATGGTGGAGGAGAGAATTATTCCGGACACGATGAAAGAAGCCCAGATTGTAGTTATCCCGAAGGCCGGTAAGAACGTAACAGACCCTGGATCGTATAGGCCAATTTCTCTTCTCAATGCAGATGTCAAGTTGTACGCTAAAATATTGGCAAATAGGTTGGCCAGGGTGCTTCCAGATCTGGTAGAGGAGGCTCAAGTAGGATTCGTGAAAGGGAGAACAGCGGTTCGGAATATCCGTGCCATATTGGCCTCCCTGGAGACAGTGAAATATCAACGTTTGGCTTCTCTGTTAATCAGCTTTGATGCAGAGAAAGCTTTTGACATGGTGAGGTGGCCCTTCTTGTTTGAGACGTTGAAGCAATATGGTATTCAGGGGTCCTTTTTAGATGCCATTAGGGTGCTATATTTGGAGCCTTCAGCTTATGTCTGGGTAAATGGGGTGCGCTCCCGTTCATTTAATATCTTTCGAGGTACACGGCAAGGTTGTCCGCTTTCTCCCTTATTATTTGTCCTGTCCCTAGATCCCCTGGTTAGAGCAATACAAACCCATCCAGAGATAAAAGGGGTACCGATAGGACTTTCGCAATTTTTATTGTCTGCCTTTGCGGATGACCTGCTGGTACACCTGACACAGCCCCTAAAGTCACTCCCGGCTCTGTTAGAACTTTTTCAAGAATTTGGTGACTATGCAGGATTTAAGCTTAATTACACAAAATCTTTGGCATTGGCCTCTCAAGAGGAGCAGAAAAGGGAATGGGGACGGACCTTTCCTCTTAAGTGGGCGCAGGAATCTTTTTGCTATTTGGGAATTTGGTTGTCCATGAATTCATTAGATATATATCGCCTAAATGTCAACAGACTGATAGGTGCAACGGAGGTGCGCTTGAATAGCTGGGTGACCCTGCCCCTCACATTATATGGCCACATTCAGTTGTTTCGGATGGTAGAGTTCCCCAGATGGCTGTATTGTTTGAGATTACTCCCCGTCCTCATACGTCAACGAGACCTTAAATTACTATATCGTTTGTTTAGACGGTATTGCTGGGGAAGGAAAAAGGCTAAGTTGCCATTACCCTTGTTGATGGGTCATTGGAAAGAGGGGGGGCTAGGGTTACCAGATTTGAGACGTTATAATAGGGCATGTTTACTGAGGTATTTTGGGGATTGGTTTTTTGACCGAGAAGATTACACGCCTAAAGAAATAGAAGGACAGTTCTTTGCCCCTTGTCATTTCTACTTTCTATTACAGGCACCTAGAGCTTTCGTTCCAGAGCATTTGAGGAATAGCTTGTTGCTGGCATCTTTGCGAACCCTTTGGAAAGATCTGATGGGCATTTGGGGTTTGCAGACAGAAACGTCGGACATGTTGCCAATTGGTGGGAATTTATGTTTCATGCCTGGGATAGATAATAGGACATTTCGAACTTGGGGGCAGTTAGGCATTAGCCGTTTGGAACATCTTTTGAATGAGCAGGGGACGTTGTTAAGCTTGGGAGCTTTGGGTATCGGTTATGCTATGAACAATATATTTGCCTATAGTCAGGTAACACATTATGTGAGGTCCTTAGATCCGGAGGCTTTAAGATCCAGGCATTGCCACAAGGTGAGACAGTTTTTGGAAGGAGGGGGAACTGCTCGGCTTTCGGTCTCAAGGTTGTACCAGCTGTTGGGGAAACTGCCGCTTATGAAGGATAGAGAGTTGATAAGAATGCGCTGGGCTCGAGATTTAGCAAGACCAGGACTGTCCTTAGACTTTGATAAAATGACATCTCGGATACCGGAAATGACAGGCAATGCGGGTCTCCGTGAATGCCAGTACCGAATTCTTCACAGAGCATACCTTACAAAAACTCAGCTTTTTAAGATGGGAGGAGTAGAAAATCCTTTGTGTGAGAAGTGTGGGAGGCTACCAGGATCTTTAATCCATTGTTTGTGGGAGTGTTACCAGGTACAGCATTTTTGGAAGGCGGTCTTGCGTTATTTGTCTTTGTTGCTAGGTTCAAAAATTGTATGTTCACCGGTAGGAATACTGCTGGACAAGTATGAGATCTTTGCCTTGCAGGGTACGTCTGGGAAGCATTTGGTTCGTAAAGCCTGCTTGGTTGGTAAGCGACTGCTTCTCAGTCAGTGGGTGGGTAGTTCTCTCCCGGATTTCTGGCACTGGAGAAACAGATTCCATGAGCTGATGCTTTTTGAGCGCCGGGGTGTAAGGGGCTCTTCTAGGAGGAGGAAATCATTTTTGGGCATTTGGGGCCCATACATTCAGTCACTACATACAAGAGGTAGAAGTATGGTGCTCAATTCCCTTTGATTCTGGGAGGTGGGAACAGATTGTATGTTAACTTTTGGAGGTCTCCTTAGTTTGGGAGGGTAGGGGTGGGAAGGAAGAGGAGGTAGATAGTAAGGGGAGAGGGGTGGGGGTAGGATAGTAATAGGGGTAATAAAGGGATGGATGTGCTTCTCCTGCTCGGTGGCCAATAAAATGTTGCTTTGCTGAATCATAATACAGGGTGGGGTGGAGTTGGAGCTTAATGTAGCAGGGTAGTACCAAATAATGCCTAAAGTGTTTGGTTTACTATTCATACTTTTTGGGAATGTTGCCAAACAATACATATGTAGTAATTGGGTATATAGGTATATTGGCTGTTGTAATACACTGTATTTCCAAAGGTACAAGAATGGGTCTACCCATAAGTAAGAGGGGGGAGGGAAGGAATTTAGATACAATATCAATAAATACCCCACAATATGAGTATAAGTTGAATTCACCATTTATTTTACTGCTCATTTAACAATACAAAAAAGTAAATATTTTGGTTACAGTGACATGGTTGGAGAGGAGGGGTGGGGGGGAAAGGATTAAATATAGAAGAGAGGGTAGGGGTAGGTTGTTCGGGGATAAAAGATAAAAATGATTTGACGTTTGAAGAAGGATCGATAGTTGTCTGTTGTACTAGTAATGTTACTTGTTGAAACACTATGAATGTATATCTCACATAATACGTCAATAAACAGATTTAAAGTAAAAAAATAAAATTACAGAGCATATCCGAGGACATGGATTACTGAGACCAAGTCAGCACGGCTTTTGTGTGGGGAAATCTTGCCTCACCAATTTGCTTAAATTCTTTGAAGGAGTAAACAAACATGTGGACAAAGGGGAGCCGGTTGATATTGTGTATCTGGATTTTCAAAAGGCGTTTGACAAGGTACCTCATGAAAGGCTACAGAGGAAATTGGAGGGCCATGGGATAGGAGGAAAAGTCCTATTGTGGATTAAAAACTGGTTGAAGGATAGGAAACAGAGAGTGGGGTTAAATGGACGTATTCACAATGGAGAAGAGTAGTTAGTCGGGTTCCTCAGGGGTCCGTGCTAGGACCGCTGCTTTTTAATATATTTATAAATGATTTAGAGATGGGAGTAACTAGCGAGGTAATTAAATTTGCTGATGACACAAAGTTATTCAAAGTTGTTAATTCGTGACAGGATTGCGAAAAACTACAGAAGGACCTTACGAGACTGGGAGACTGGGCGGCTAAATGGCAGATGACGTTTAATGTGAGCAAGTGCAAGGTGATGCATGTGGGAAAAAAGAACCCGAATTATAGCTACGTCATGCAAGGAGTTACAGACCAAGAAAGGGATCTGGGTGTCGTCGTCGATAATACACTGAAACCTTCTGTTCAGTGTGCTGCTGCGGTTAAGAAAGCGAATAGAATGGTGGGTATTATTAGGAAAGGTATGGAAAACAGGTGTGAGGATGTTACAATGCCATTCTATCGCTCCATGGTGTGACCGCACCTTGAGTATTGTGTTCAATTCTGGTCGTAGCATCTCAAGAAAGATATAGTGGAATTGGAAAAGGTGCAGCGAAGGGCGACTAAAATGATAGCGGGGATGGGACGACTTCCCTATGAAAAAAGACTAAGGAGGCTAGGGCTTTTCAGCTTGGAGAAGAGATGGCTGAGGGGAGGACATGATAGAGGTATATAAAATAATGAGTGGAGTGGAACAGGTGGATGTGAAGCATCTGTTCACGCTTTCCAAAAATACTAGGGCTAGGGGCCATGCGATGAAACTACAGTGTAGTAAATTTAAAACAAATTGGAGAAAGTTTTTCTTCACCCAACGCGTAATTAAACTCTGGAATTCGCTGGTGAAGGCGGTTAGCTTGGCAGAGTTTAAAAAAGGGTTAGACGGTTTCCTAAAGGACAAGTCCATAAACTGCTACTAAATGGACTTGGGAAAAATGCACAATTCCGGGAATAACATGTATAGAATGTTTGTACGTTTGGGAAGCTTGCCAGGTGCCCTTGGCCTGGATTGGCCGCTGTACTTATGAGCGTGTTTTGGGCATGACTGGAGCAATAATACAGCCAGACAGCAGGTATAAGTGCAACATAAGAGGTGTTTATTTACAGAAGAAATAGCCTCAGTGCTGAACCTCACAGGGCCGGGTCATAGCAAGGATAGTCCTCTGTGATTCAGCAAGAGGAGCAGCCGTAAGACAGCCTCTAGCGACGGGGCTGCCACGCCCCCAAACACAGTCCTTCACTTCTAATCCAGAGTGGGCTTTAACTCCAGCCTGACCTCAGACACCCTAACCCTCAGTTAAGCAACACCAGTGGTTCAGTACTCTTGCACAGTTAGCAAAACAGTATTATGTCACCATACTTTTATACGGAACAATTTCTCACACCCACTGGCTTGTTCCAACTTTACAGCATTCATATGTCCTCATGGATACCGAGCCAGCAGCATTATGACAAGACTCCAACCGAGTAACAGTGACTAAATAAACAGCAAGCCAACTGAACCCTCTGTAGCCCAGAACGCATACTGGTATGTTGAAGAAAATAACCCCGCAATACTGCTTTCAGGGCGCCCCAAACAATACCTCGAATTGAAATTAAGATCTAAGTACCCACAATCTCATCATCCTGCAGTAACAGAGTATTTAAAGTCCAAAGTTGGCCTTTGTAATCCTCCTTCAGAGAAGGAAAGGATATCCAAACATGGGGCATGATCCGAAAGAGTGATGTTATCAATATCAGAGATCGGGGCTTCTTCTTCCAACCTGGTATCTAAGAAAATGTAGTCAATACGAGAGTAGGAGTTATGAGTAGAAGAATAAAAAGTATAGTCATGACTCCTGGGGTGAGAAAGCAGGGCCGGCGCAACCCGGTAAGCATGGCAGGGGGGGCGCCGATCTGTGGAGGGCGCCACAAGCCATGCTTACCGCTGCCGGGAGAGATCCTCACCTGCCCGCCCTCAGCTTCCCACAACAGTCCTCCTTTCCTTCCTGCTGCCCTGCCTTTAACACTTTTATTTTACCTGAAGTTGCAGTGGCAGCAGCCAGTGAAAGCGGAAGGCTGGGTTCGGCTCGCCTGCAGCCTTCCCTTCCCGTCTCAGGGCCCTGCCCTCCTCCGACGTAATTTCCTCTTTCCGCGAGGACGGCAGGAAGGAAAGAAGGGCTGTTGTGGGAGAAGAGGGAAGGCAGGTGAGGGCTGGGGTTGAACTAGAACTTAGGGGCTTAAAAGGGAAGCAGGTGGGGGCTGGGGCGAGTCACTGGACATGGATGGGAGGGGAGGGCAGGGGAGAATCGCTGGACATGGATGGGAGGATAGGGGATAAAGGAGAAATTGCTGGACATGGAGGGGAGGGCAGGGGAGAGAGGAGAATTGCTGGATATGGATGGCGGAGAAGGTAGGAAAAAGAGAAGAGTTGTAGGACATGGATGGATTGAGGGGAGGGAGGGTAGGGGAGAGAGTTGTTGAACATGGATGAATGGAGGGGAGGACAGGAGATATGCAGGACATGGATGGAGGAGAGGGAAGACAGGAAGGAGATGCACATGGATGGAGGGGAGGGGAGAGAGGAGAAATGCTGGACATGGATGGAATGGAGGGCAGGGAATGTTGGACAGGGATGGAGGGAAGGAAAAGCAGAGAAAGGAGATGCATATGGATGGAGGGAAAGGAAGAGAGGAGAAATGGTGGACATGGACGGAGGGAAGAAAGAAAGTAGGTGCACATGGATGGAGCGGAAAGAAGACTGAGGAGGAGATGCACATGGATGGAGGGGAAGAGAGGGAGGAGAAATGCTGGACATGGATGGAGGGAAGACAAAGTAGATGCACTTGGATGGGGAAGACAGATGAAGGAGATGCACATGGATGGAGGGGAAGGGAGGAAGGAGAAACACTGAACATGGATGGAGGGAAGACAAAGTAGATGCACTTGGATGGAGGGGAGGGAAGACATATGGAGATACACATGGATGGAAGGGAGGGAGGAGAAATGCTGGACATGGATGGAGGGGAGGGAAGAGAGAGGAAGTGAGATGAACATGGATGGAGGCGAAATGTTGGACATCGATGGAGAGGGGAGAGGAAAAATGCTGGATATGGATGGAGGAGAGAGAAGAAAGAGGAAGAAGATGAATACTGAACGAAGATGACGGGAAGGGAAAAGAGGAGAAAAACTACACATGGATGGAGAAAATAGGCAAAAGCTGGATCCACTCTATACCTTCTCCAGTCAAGTCTGCGGAGGACCCAGCTTTTACCTATGGATGATGGGCAAGAAATGAAGAAGAAAGTAAAGAAATAAATGGAAAGGAAGCCCTGGAAATAGAGTTAAGAGAACATATAGAGAGCAGGATCAGGCGACCCTCAGGGGGAGGAATGCTGGCTTCGGCCTAACCCCTGGTAAGCCTTTCCTCAGCTGAGAGGTGCCCAGCTCTACCACCGGCTGCCTTTCAGGTGCTGTGGAGGACTTGCAGCTCATCTGCATATCCTTACAGCCTTCTCCGGGGTGACACCCAGGTCCACTCCGATCCACTCAGGGCCTCCGCTCTAGGTGCCGTGCACCGGGGCATTTTTCTCTTTAAATCTAATCTTCTTCCCAGTTGCTAAAGTACCTCAATTGTTTATGGCCCCTATTCACATTCTCTTCCTAGCCCTATCCCTTCCTAATCTTTTCCCTCACCCCCTACCTCTCTCCGCTACAGGAACTCACTGCCCATCCATCGACTTCATCACCTCACCTTCTCTCTTACCCTCTTCCTCCCTCTTGGCTTTTAATCTCCGTCTCTTTCTTCCCTCCATTTTGCCTTCCCCATTCCACCTAAATATCTCTCGCTTTTGACGCCTTCGTGGCCACACCTCTCCTACTCTCCTCTGCTCTCTTTTACTCCTTCTCTTACTCTCAGCCGGTGACATCAATCCCAATCCTGGCCCTCCTCACCAACTATTATCCCAACTCTACAGACCTCACCGCGACCTCTCTAACCTCATCTCTATTCCTCTACTCCCCTCCTCTTCTCTGCCCTTCTCTTCCGCCCTATGGAATGCCCGCTCTATCTGTAACAAACTCCCCTACATCCAGGACCTCTTTATCTCGCGTCACCTCCATCTGCTCGCCATAACAGAAACCTGGCTCTGCCCTGATGACTCTGCTTCAGTCGCAGCCCTCTGCCATGGCGGTTATCTTTTTTTCACATACTCCTCGCCCTGCTGGTCGCGGGGGCGGTGTTGGACTACTTCTCTCTCCCTCCTCCAGATTTCAACCCCTTCATCCACCTCAATCTCACTGTTTTTCCTCCTTTGAAATCCACGGTATCCGCCTTTTCTCTCCTCTGCCTCTTCGAATAGTGGTCATTTATCGTCCCCCTGATAAGTCCCTTTCATCCTTTCTCAGTGACTTTGATGCCTGGCTTGCCTTCTTCCATGATCCTTCCTCCCCCTCTCATCCTTGGCGACTTTAATATTCCTGCTAATGATCCTTCCAACTCTTATATTTCCAAGTTACTTGCTTTAACATCCTCCTTTAAACTCCAACTATGCTCCACCTCCCCCACTCATCAAAATGGTCACTGTCTTGATCTCATCTTCTCATCCAACTGTTCACCCTCTAGTTTCCTTGCCTCTGATCTTCCCCTCTCTGATCACCATCTTATAACTTTCACACTTAAATCTCCTCCCTCCCAGTCCCGTCCTATCTTATCTAATTTGTCTAGGAATCTTCACGATATTGACCCTTCATCTCTATGTTTCCAACCTCCTCTCTACTGTGGCACCATCCACGTCTGTCAACGAGGCTGTTTCTTCTTACAACAATACTCTATCCTCTGCCTTAGACACTCTTGCACCTTTGATGACCCGCCCTATAAGGCATACAAAACCCCAACCTTGGCTGACTTCTAATATCCGCTAGCTACGTTCCTGTACTTGCTCCGCCGAACGCCTCTGGCGGAAATCTCAGGCCCTTGCTGATTTCTTACACTAAGTTCATGCTGACCTCCTTCCAATCTGCTCTTCTACGCGCCAAACAGGATTATTATATCCAACTGACCAACTCTCTTGGCTCTAACCCTCGTCTTCTCTTCACCACATTGAACTCTCTCCTCAAGGTGCCCCCTCCCCCAACTCCCCCTTTATTATCTCCTCAGACCCTTGCTGAATTCTTTCATGACAAGGTTCAAAAGATAAACCTTGAATTCTCTACCTCGCCACCTCTCCCTCCACTTGTCCGTTCCCCTCTCTCTCCTTCCTCTTATTCCTTTTCCTCCTTTCCTGAAGTTACTATAGAGAAAACTACACTTCTCCCTTCTTCCTCAAAATGTACCACCTGTTCCTCTGATCCCATTCCCACCCACCTTCTTAATGCCATCTCTCCTGCTCTTATTCCTTTTATCTGTCACATTCTCAACCTCTCACTTCCACTGCGACTGTCCCTGCTGCCTTTAAACATGCTGTGGTCACACCTCTCCTTAAGAAGCCTTCACTCGACCCTACTTGTCCCTCTAATTACCGACCCATCTCCCTCCTTCCTTTTCTCTCCAAATTACTTGAGCGTGCTGTTCACCGCCGCTGCCTTGATTTTCTCTCCTCACATGCTATTCTTGACCCACTACAATCTGGTTTTCGCCCTCTCCACTCAACCGAAACTGCGCTTACTAAAGTCTCCAATGACCTATTACTGGCTAAATCCAGAGGTAAATATTCCATCCTCATCCTTCTTGATCTTTCCGCTGCTTTTGACACTGTCGATCACAGCATACTCCTCAATATCCTGTCCTCACTTGGATTCCAGGGCTCTGTCCTTTCCTGGTTCTCTTCCTACCTCTCCCTCCGCACCTTTAGTGTTCACTCTGGTGGATCCTCTTCTACTTCTATCCCTCTGCCTGTCGGCGTACCTCAGGGTTCTGTTCTTGGTCCCCTCCTCTTTTCTATTTACACTTCTTCCCTTGGTTCATTAATCTCATCCCATGGTTTTTCCTACCATCTCTATGCTGACGACTCCCAAATCTACCTTTTTATCCCTGATATCTCACCTTGCATCCAAACCAAAGTTTCAGCGTGCTTGTCTGACATTGCTGTCTGGATGTCTCAACGCCACCTGAAATTAAACATGACCAAAACCGAGCTTCTCATTTTTCCCCCCAAACCCACCTCCCCACTCCCCCCATTTTCTATTTCTGTTGATGGCTCTCTCATTCTCCCTGTCTCCTCAGCTCGAAACCTTGGGGTCATCCTTGACTCTTCCCTCTCCTTCTCTGCTCATATCCAGCAGATCGCCAAGACCTGTCGTTTCTTTCTTTACAACATCCGTAAAATCCGCTCCTTTCTTTCCTTGCACTCTACCAAAACCCTCATCCACACCCTTGTCACCTCTCGTTTAGACTACTGCAATCTGCTTCTTGCTGGCCTCCCACTTAGTCACCTCTCCCCTCTCCAATCGGTTCAAAACTCTGCTGCCCGTCTCGTCTTCCGCCAGGGTCGCTTTACTCATACTACCCCTCTCCTCAAGTCGCTTCACTGGCTCCCTATCCGTTTTTGCATCCTGTTCAAACTTCTTCTACTAACCTATAAATGTACTCACTCTGCTGCTCCCCAGTATCTCTCCACACTTGTCCTTCCCTACACCCCTTCCCATGCACTCCGCTCCATGGATAAATCCTTCTTATCTGTTCCCTTCTCCACTACTGCCAACTCCAGACTTCGCGCCTTCTGTCTCGCTGCACCCTACGCCTGGAATAAACTTCCTGAGCCCCTACGTCTTGCCCCATCCTTGGTCACCTTTAAATCTAGACTGAAAGCCCACCTCTTTAACATTGCTTTTGACTCGTAACCACTCACCTCCACCTACCCTCCTTCCCTGTACACATTAATTGATTTGATTACTTTATTTTTTGTCTATTAGATTGTAAGCTCTTTGAGCAGGGACAGTCTTTCTTCTATGTTTGTACAGCGCTGCGTATGCCTTGTAGCTCTATAGAAATGCTAAATAGTAGTAGTAGTAGCAGGAGAATCAGAGACTGGGACCAACATGATCAGAAAAACAAAGTCATCAGACAACAAAGGTAGAAAAAAATAATTTTATTTTCATTTTAGTGTTTGGAATTTGTCCAGTTTGAAAATTTACATCTGCTGTCTTATTTTGCAATATATAGCAAAGTGTTTACTTCTGTTTTTCTGGTATTGTGCTGTATGCAGAGTCTAGCTTCTTAGGATTTCAGGTTAACTTTGAAGAGGGACTATCTCTGTTCTGTACGTGTGACTGCAAGGCCAAGTGTCTGAATAGAGCTGTTTGTTAGGTTCTGAGATTTTGATAACATATTGTTTCAGGTTTGGCAAGGCTGTTCTCCTAATTCCAGGTATGTATGCTAATTTGGTTTGTGTAAAGCGAATGCTACATACCTGTAGAAGGTATTCTCTGAGGACAGCAGGCTGATTGTTCTCACTGATGGGTGACGTCCACCCATCAGTGAGAACGTCCACCAATCGGAACACTTTACTAGCAAAGGCCTTTGCTAGCCCTCGCGCGCCGCGCATGCGCGGCCGTCTTCCCGCCCGAAACCGGTTCGTGTTCGTCAGTCCCATATGTAGCAAGACAAAGACAAGGGAAGACACAACTCCAAAGGGGAGGCGGGCGGGTTTGTGAGAACAATCAGCCTGCTGTCCTCGGAGAATACCTTCTACAGGTATGTAGCATTCGCTTTCTCCGAGGACAACAGGCTGCTTGTTCTCACTGATGGGGTATCCCTAGCCCCCAGGCTCACTCAAAACAACAAACATGGTCAATTGGGCCTCGCAACGGCGAGGACATAACTGAGATTGACCTAACAACTTATCCAACTAACTGAGAGTGTAGCCTGGAACAGAATAAACATGGGCCTAGGGGGCTGGAGTTGGATTCTAAACCCCGAACAGATTCTGAAGCACTGACTGCCCGAACCGACTGTCACGTTGGGTATCCTGCTGCAGGCAGTAATAAGATGTGAATGTGTGGACAGATGACCACGTCGCAGCTTTGCAAATCTCTTCAATAGTGGCTGACTTCAAGTGGGCCACTGATGGTGCCATGGCTCTAACATTATGAGCCGTGACATGACTCTCAAGAGCCAGCCCGGCCTGGGCGTAAGTGAAGGAAATGCAATCTGCTAGCCAATTGGATATGGTGCGTTTCCCCACAGCCACTCCCCTCCTGTTGGGATCAAAAGAAACAATTGGTCGGACTGTCTGTTGGGCTGTGTCCGCTCCAGATAGAAGGCCAATGCTCTTTTGCAGTCCAATGTGTGCAGCTGACGTTCAGCAGGGCAGGAATGAGGACGGGGAAAGAATGTTGGCAAGACAATTGACTGGTTCAGATGGAACTCCGACACAACCTTTGGCAAGAACTTAGGGTGAGTGCGGACGACTACTCTGTTATGATGAAATTTGGTGTAAGGGGCCTGGGCTACCAGGGCCTGAAGCTCACTGACTCTACGAGCTGAAGTAACTGCCACCAAGAAAATGACCTTCCAGGTCAAGTACTTCAGATGGCAGGAGTTCAGTGGCTCAAAAGGAGGTTTCATCAGTTGGGTGAGAACGACATTGAGATCCCATGACACTGTAGGAGGTTTGACGGGGGGCTTTGACAAAAGCAAACCTCTCATGAAGCGAACAACTAAAGGCTGTCCTGAGATCGGCTTACCTCCCACACGGTAATGGTATGCACTGATTGCGCTAAGGTGAACCCTTACAGAGTTGGTCTTGAGACCAGACTCAGACAAGTGCAGAAGGTATTCAAGCAGGGTCTGTGTAGGACAAGAGCGAGTATCTAGGGCCTTGCTGTCACACCAGACGGCAAACCTCCTCCATAGAAAGAAGTAACTCCTCTTAGTGGAATCTTTCCTGGAAGCAAGCAAGATGCGGGAGACACCCTCTGACAGACCCAAAGAGGCAAAGTCTACGCTCTCAACATCCAGGCCGTGAGAGCCAGAGACTGGAGGTTGGGATGCAGAAGCGCCCCTTCGTCCTGTGTGATGAGGGTCGGAAAACACTCCAATCTCCACGGTTCTTCGGAGGACAACTCCAGAAGAAGAGGGAACCAGATCTGACGCGGCCAAAACGGAGCAATCAGAATCATGGTGCCTCGGTCTTGCTTGAGTTTCAACAAAGTCTTCCCCACCAGAGGTATGGGAGGATAAGTATACAGCAGACCTTCCCCCCCAGTCCAGGAGGAAGGCATCCGATGCCAGTCTGCCGTTGGCCTGAAGCCTGGAACAGAACTGAGGGACCTTGTGGTTGGCTCGAGATGCAAATAGATCTAACAAGGGGGTGCCCCACACCTGGAAGATCTGTCGCACTACTCTGGAGTTGAGCGACCACTCGTGAGGTTGCATAATCCTGCTCAGTCTGTCGGCCAGACTGTTGTTTACGCCTGCCAGGTATGTGACTTGGCGCACCATGCCGTGACGGCGAGCCCAGAGCCACATTCTGACGGCTTCCTGACACAGGGGGCGAGATCCGGTGCCCCCCTGCTTGTTGATGTAATACATGGCAACCTGGTTGTCTGTCTGAATTTGGATAATTTGGTGGGACAACCGATCTCTGAAAGCCTTCAGAGCGTTCCAGTCCGCACGTAACTCCAGGAGACTGCAGATCGCGTTCCTGGAGGGACCAGCTTCCTTGGGTGTGAAGCCCATCGACATGAGCTCCCTACCCCACGAGAGACGCATCCGTAGTCAGCACTTTTTGTGGCTGAGGAATTTGGAAAGGGTGTCCCAGAGTCAAATTGGACCAAATCGTCCACCAATACAGGGATTTGAGAAAACTCGTGGACAGGTGGATCACGTCTTCTAGGTCCCCAGCAGCCTGAAACCACTGGGAAGCTAGGGTCCACTGAGCAGATCGCAAGTGAAGACGGGCCATGGGAGTCACATGAACTGTGGAGGCCATGTGGCCCAGCAATTTCAACATCTGCCGAGCTGTGATCTGCTGGGACGCTCGCACCCGCGAGACAAGGGACAAGTTGTTGGCTCTCGCCTCTAGGAGATAGGCACGAGCCGTCCGAGAATCCAGCAGAGCTCCTATGAATTTGAGTCTCTGTACTGGGAGAAGATGGGACTTTGGATAATTTATCACAAACCCCAGTAGCTCCAGGAGGCAAATAGTCATCTGCATGGACTGTAGAGCTCCTGCCTCGGATGTGTTCTTCACCAGCCAATCGTCGAGATAGGGAAACACGTGCACTCCCAGCCTGCGAAGCGCCGCTGCTACTACAGCCAAGCACTTCGTGAACACTCTGGGCGCAGAGGCGAGCCCAAAGGGTAGCACACAGTACTGGAAGTGACATGTGCCCAGCTGAAATTGCAGATACTGTCTGTGAGCTGGCAGTATCGGGATGTGCGTGTAGGCGTCCTTCAAGTCCAGAGAGTATAGCCAGTCGTTTTCCTGAATCATGGGGAGAAGGGTGCCCAGGGAAAGCATCCTGAACTTTTCCTTGACCAGATATTTGTTCAGGGCCCTTAGGTCTAGGATGGGACGCATCCCCCCTGTTTTCTTTTCCACAAGGAAGTACCTGGAATAGAATCCCAGCCCTTCTTGCCCGGATGGCACGGGCTCGACCGCATTGGCGCTGAGAAGGGCGGAGAGTTCCCTCTGCAAGTACCTGCTTGTGCTGGAAGCTGTAAGACTGAGCTCCCGGTGGGCAATTTGGAGGTTTGGAGGCCAAATTGAGGGTATATCCTTGCCGGACTATTTGAAGAACCCAACGGTCGGAGGATATCAGAGGCCACCTTTGGTGAAAAACTTTCAACCTCCCCTCGACCGGCAGGTCGCCCGGCACTGACACGTTGATGTCGGCTATGCTCTGCTGGAGCCAGTCAAAAGCTCGCCCCCTGCTTTTGCTGGGGAGCTGTGGGGCCTTGCTGAGGCGCACGCTGCTGACGAGAGTGAGCGCGCTGGGGCTTAGCCTGGGCCGCAGGCTGTCGAGAAGGAGGATTGTACCTACGCTTACCAGAAGAGTAGGGAACAGTCTTCCTTCCCCCATAAAAACGTCTACCTGTGGAGGTAGAAGCTGAAGGCTGCCGGCGGGAGAACTTGTCGAAAGCGGTATCCCGCTGGTGGAGCTACTCTACCAGCTGTTCGACTTTCTCTCCAAAAATATTGTCCGCTCGGCAAAGAGAGTCCGCAATCCGCTGCTGGATCCTATTCTCCAGGTCGGAGGCACGCAGCCATGAGAGTCTGCGCATCACCACAACTTGAGCAGCGGTCCTGGACGCAACATCAAAGGTATCATATACCCCTCTGGCCAGGAATTTTCTGCACGCCTTCAGCTGCCTGACCACCTCCTGAAATGGCTTGGCTTGCTCAGGAGGGAGCTTGTCCACCAAGCCCGCCAACTGCCACACATTGTTCCGCATGTGAATGCTCGTGTAGAGCTGGTACGACTGGATTTTGGCCACGAGCATAGAAGAATGGTAGGCCTTCCTCCCAAAGGAGTCTAAGGTTCTAGAGTCCTTGCCCGGGGGCGCCGAAGCATGCTCCCTAGAACTCTTAGCCTTCTTTAGGGCCAGATCCACAACACCAGAGTCGTGAGGCAACTGAGTGCGCATCAGCTCTGGGTCCCCATGGATCCGGTACTGGGACTCGATCTTCTTGGGAATGTGGGGATTACTTAGAGGCTTGGTCCAGTTCGCCAGCAATGTCTTTTTTAGGACATGATGCATGGGTACTGTGGACGCTTCCTTAGGTGGAGAAGGATAGTCCAGGAGCTCAAACATTTCAGCCCTGGGCTCATCCTCCACAACCACCAGGAAGGGGATGGCCGTAGACATCTCCCGGACAAAGGCCGCAAAAGACAGACTCTTGGGAGGAGAAAGCTGCCTTTCAGGGGAGGGAGTGGGATCAGAAGGAAGGTCATCAGACTCCTCGTCAGAGAAATATCTGATGTCCTCCTCCTCCTCCCACGAGGCCTCACCATCGGTATCAGACACAAGTTCATGAACCTGTGTCTGAAGCCGTGCCCGGCTCGACTCCGTGGAAACACGGCCATGGTGTGAGCGTCGAGAGGTAGACTCCCTCCGCCGACGGGGAGCCTTCCAGGGAGGCGACCGCAGTCGGTACCGCAAGCAGCACCGATGTCGGAGACCTCACCCCGGGCAAGGGGCCAGCCGGCGCCTCACTCGACGGTACAGGTGGCGCAAGCACCCCTGGTACTTGAGGGGAAGGGCGCAACAGCTCTCCCAGGATCTCTGGAAGAACGGCCCGGAGACTCTCGTGCAGGGCGGCTGTGGAGAAAGACATAGAAGCCGATGCAGGCGTCGAGGTCAGAGTCTGTTCCGGGCGTGGAGGCTTTTCCGGGCTGTCCAAGGTGGAGCGCATCGACACCTCCTGAACAGAGGGTGAGCGGTCCTCCCGGTGCCGATGCCTACTGGGTGCCGACTCCCTCGGCGACCCAGAGCTCTCGGTACCGATGCGGGAAGGAGACCGGTGTCGATGCTTCTTTGAATTTTTCAAACGAAGCATGTCACCGGAACTTCCCGGTACCGACGAGGAGGACGTAGAATCCAACCGTTGCTTCCTCGGGGCCGAGTCCGAAGAAGGTCGGTCTCGGGGGGGCTGTACCGCAGGAGCCCTCAGGGTAGGGGGAGACCCACCCGAAGGCTCACCGCCACCAGCAGGGGAATGGACAGCCCTCACCTGCACTCCAGTCGAAGCACCACCGTCCGACGACATCAGCACTAGTGGAGGTCCCGGTACCACCGACGCAGTCTTTCGATGTCTCGGTACCGACGATGCAGAGGGTCGATGCCTCGATGCAGTCGATACAGTTGATGCCGAGGTCGAAGGTCTTAAAGCTGTCGACATCGATGCACTCAATACTCCCGGTGCTGTTGCCGATGAAGAGCCCGAGAACAACACGTTCCACTGGGCCAATCTCGCTACCTGAGTCCTTTTTTGTAAAAGGGCGCAAAGACTACAGGCCTGCGGGCGGTGCCCAGCCCCCAGACACTGAAGACACGACGCGTGCCTATCAGTGAGCGAGATTACCCGGGCGCACTGGGTGCACTTCTTGAAGCCGCTGGGAGACTTCGATGACATGGGCGGAAAAATCACGCCGGCGAAATCAAAACTCGTAAAGGCGGTAAAGGCACCAAAAAGAGGGAGAGAAAAACTCGAACCGAGGCCTCAAAAGGGCCTACCCCGAAAACGAAAGGAAACTTAGCGGGGCAAAAACTGGAAACACGGGAAGGGGAAAAAGACCGAAAAGGTCTTTCTCCAAGCTCCCTTTTTTTTTTTTTTTTTAAGCAAAAAGCTCAAAGACGCGCGAGGGTGAACTTAAGGGGCGCGAACGGCGCAAACACGACCGTCCCGAGCGCGGACAAAAGAAGACTGACGAACACGAGCCGGTTCGGGCGGGAAGACGGCCGTGCGGTGCGCATCGGCGCGCGAGGACTAGCAAAGGCCTTTGCTAGTAAAGTGTTCCGATTGGAGGGGCTGCCGTGGACGTCACCCATCAGTGAGAACAAGCAGCCTGTTCGGAGAATTTTGGGTATACTGGAGCTGTAACAGCTTACAGAAATTATTTATAATGAAAAAAAAAGTTATTTTTCTTCTATACTAGTACCTCATGGAAGACTCCAGAGGAAATTGGAGAGTCATGGGATAGGAGGTAGTGTCCTATTGTGGATTTAAAAAAAATTTTTAAGAGATAGAAAACAGAAAGTAGGGTTAAATGGTCAGTATTCTGAATAGAGAAGGGTACATAGCGGATTCCCCAGGGGTCTGTGCTGGGACATTTTTATAAATGATCTAGAGATGGGAGAAACTAGTGAGGTAATAAAATTTGCTGATGACACAAAGGTATTCAAAGTTGTTAAATTGCAAGAGGATTGTGAAAAATTACAAGAGGACCTTACGAGACTGGGAGACTGGGTATCTAAATTGCAGATGACACAGAAGAAACATGACAGCAGATAAAGGCCATATGACCCATCCAGTCTGCCCATCCTCTGTAATCCTTAACTCTTCCTTTTCCTAAAAGATCCCACATGCTTATCTCATGCCTTTTTATATTCTGGAACAGTCCTCGACTCCACAACCTCCACTGGGAGGCCACTCCATGCCTCCACCACCTTTTCTGTGAAATAGTACCTCCTTAGATTACTCCTAAGCCTATTCCCTCTTAACTTCGTCATATGCCCCCTCATTCCCTGAAAAAGGGAAGAGGGGTTGGTGGTTGAGAGGCTAGGATGGGGGAGGGCAGACTTATACGGGGTCTGTGCCGGAGCCGGTGATGGGAGGCGGGACTGGTGGTTGGGAGGCGGGAAATACTGCTGGACAGACTTATACGGTCTGTGCCCTGAAAAAGACAGGTACAAATCAAGATAAGGTATACACATATGAGTTTATCGTGGGCAGACTAGATGGACCATGCAGGTCTTTTTCTGCCGTCATCTACTATGTTACTATGTTACATAAATGCCCTTGAGATATTTAAACGTCTCTATCATGTCTCCCTCCTCTCCTCCAGCGTACACTTGTTGAGGTTCACAAGCCTGTCCCTATAATTTTTAGGTTCAAGACCGCTTACTAATTTTGTAGCCGCCCTCTGAACAGATTCCATCCTGTTTATATCTTTCCATAGGTGCGGTCTCCAGAACTGCGTGCAGTACTCCAAATGGGGCCTCACTAGAGACTTATACAATGGCACTATCACCTCCTTTTTCCTACTGGTCATGCCTCTCTTTACGCACCCAAGCATCCTTCTGGCTTTGACTGTTGCTTTTTCTACCTGTTTGGAAGCTTTAAGGTCATCGGACACAACGACCTCCAAGTCCCGCTCTTCCTTCGTACACTGAAGAACTTCACCCCCTATACTGTATTGTTCCCTCGGATTCCTGCGACCCAAGTGCATGACCCTGCATTTTTTGAGATTAAACCTAAGTTGCCAAATATCGGTCCATTCCTCCAGCTTCGCTAGGTCCTTCCTCATGTCATTCACGCCCTCTAGGGTGTCCACCCTGTTGCAGAGTTTGGTATCATCTACAAAGAGACAACCTTACCAGACAGCCCTTCTGCAATATCGCTCACAAGGGCGCTAAAAAAAGCCGGACAGTTACAAGATGGTAAGGACAAATGAACCAATAGTGTATTTGCAGGACACTTATGCAACCTTTGATTGGTGTAGGGGAGGGGAGAGGTGACAACATCATTATTACTATAAAAATACCTGCAGACAAAGAAATTCTTAGAATGAGCCTTTTTGCAAGAGAGTTTTCTGTCCTGATTCAGGGCATTATCATTGCTAATTGGCTATTCTCCAGGAAATATATTGTTTTCCTTTCATTGTTTCGGCTTGTTTCGGGTAAGAACTATTTCTTTATACCAGATAACTATGTACTATTCTCTTTATATTTTATTTCCCTTCAAGATCCATATTTCCTGTTAGTGGTTTTTCTCTCCACAAATGCTCGCAGTCTTGGCAACAAAGTTCATGACCTTGAAGCCCTGATGTTGGAGGCAGACGTTGTTGCAATCACAGAGACATGACTCAATGGTTCCCATGAATGGGATGCAAACATACCAGGCTATAATCTATTTAGGAAGGATAGAGAGGGTCGCAAAGGTGGAGGAGTAGCTCTATATGTGAGAAATGATATCACAGCAACCGAAACGACAGGGACCTGGGGTAAGGAAGAAGCAATATGGATCACCTTAAAAAGAGATGATAGAACCTCTGTCCATGTGGGTGTTGTCTACAGACCTCCAACACAATTGGAAGAATTAGATAAAGACCTGATCACAGATATTCAAAAGTTGGGAAAGAAAAGAGAGGTGCTGTTGCTGGGAGATTTCAATCTGCCGCATGTAGATTGGAAGGTTCCGTCTGCAGAATCGGAAAGAAGTAGAGAGATTGTGGATGCTTTCCAAAGTGCTTTGCTCAGACAAATGGTCATGGAACCCACGAGGGAGGGAGCAACGCTGGATCTGGTGCTCACAAATGCGGATAGCGTGTCAAATGTCCGAGTGGGTGCCCACCTGGGCGGCAGTGACCATCAAACGGTTTGGTTTGATATGACGGCTAAAGAGGAGGGTGGCCACTCAAAACTCAAAGTCCTGGATTTCAAGCATGCTGACTTTAGTAGGGAATACCTAAGGAAGGAGCTGATGGGCTGGGAAGACGTACGAGAAGTGGAAGGACAGTGGTCCAGGCTGAAAGAAGCTATAAATAGGGCCACAAACTTTTATGTAAGGAAAGTAAATACAAGCAAGAGAAAAAGGAAACCGCTATGGTTCTCCAAGCAAGTGGCTGAGAAAATAAAGGCTAAAGAGTTCGCGTTCCAGAAATACAAAAAAACTCAAGACGAGGAACACGGGGAGGAATACCGGAGGAAACTGAAAGAAGCCAAGAGAGAGGTATGTCTGGTGAAAGCGCAAGCAGAAGAACAAATGGCTAGAAAGGTAAGGAGGGGTGACAAAAATTTCTTTAGGTATATTAGTGAAAGGAGAATGACTAAAAAGGGAATTGTGAGACTAAAAGATACTGCAAACCGCTATGTAGATAATGATGAAGAAAAGGCAAATTTGCTAAATAGATACTTTTGTTCTGTTTTTACTGAAGAAAATCCGGGAGAAGGACCACGATGGACTGGCAAAAGTTCATTTGAGAATGGAGTAGATATAGCACCGTTCACGGAAGAGAGTGTGTATCAACAACTAGAAAAACTGAAGGTGGACAAAGCCATGGGACCGGATGGGATCCACCCCAGGATATTGATGGAGCTCAGAGAGGTTCTGGCGGGTCCTCTTAAAGATTTGTTTAATAAATCCTTAGAAATGGGAGAGGTTCCGAGGGATTGGAGAATGGCGGAGGTGGTCCCTCTTCACAAAAGTGGTGATAGGGAAAAAGCTGGAAACTACAGGCCGGTAAGCCTCACTTCGATTATTGGAAAAGTAATGGAAGCGATGCTGAAGGAAAGGATAGTGAATTTCCTGGAAGAAAATGAGTTGCAAGATCCGAGACAACATGGTTTTACCAAAGGGAAATCGTGCCAAACGAATCTCATTGAATTCTTTGATTGGGTGACCGGAGAATTGAACCGTGGACGTGCTATAGACGTAATCTACTTAGATTTCAGCAAGGCTTTTGACACGATTCCCCACAGAAGGCTTTTAAATAAACTGGATGGGCTGAAGATAGGACCTGAAGTGGTGAACTGGATTAGGAACTGGCTGACGGACAGATGCCAGAGGGTGGTGGTGAATGGAATTCGCTCGGAGGAACGAAAGGTAAGTAGTGGAGTGCCTCAAGGATCGGTGCTGGGGCCGATTCTGTTCAATATATTTGTGAGTGACATTGCCGAAGGGTTAGAAGGTAAAGTTTGCCTATTTGCGGATGATACTAAGATTTGTAACACAGTGGACACCCCGGAGGGAGTGGAAAACATGAAAAAGGATCTGAAAAAGCTAGAAGAATGGTCTAAGGTTTGGCAATTAAAATTCAATGCGAAGAAATGCAAAGTGATGCACTTAGGGAGTAGAAATCCAAGAGAGGCGTATGTGTTAGGCGGTGAGAGTCTGCTAGGTACGGATGGGGAGAGGGATCTTGGGGTGATAGTATCTGAGGATCTGAAGGCGATGAAACAGTGTGACAAGGCGGTGGCCGTAGCTAGAAGGTTAGTAGGCTGTATAGAGAGAGGTGTGACCAGCAGAAGAAAAGAGGTGTTGATGCCCCTGTATAAGTCGTTGGTGAGGCCCCACCTGGAGTATTGTGTTTAGTTTTGGAGGCCGTATCTTGCTAAGGATGTAAAAAGAATTGAAGCGGTGCAAAGAAAAGCTACGAGGATGGTATGGGATTTGCGTTACAAGACGTATGAGGAGAGACTTGCGGACCTGAACATGTATACCCTGGAGGAAAGAAGAAACAGGGGTGATATGATACAGACGTTCAAATATTTGAAAGGTATTAATCCGCAAACAAACCTTTTCCGGAGATGGGAAGGTGGTAGAACGAGAGGGCATGAAATGAGATTGAAGGGGGGCAGACTCAAGAAGAATGTCAGGATGTATTTTTTCATGGAGAGGGTAGTGGATACTTGGAATGCCCTCCCGCAGGAGGTGGTGGAGATGAAAACGGTAACGGAATTCAAACATGCGTGGGATAAACATAAAGGAATCCTGTGCAGAAGGAATGGATCCTCAGGAGCTTAGCCTAGAATGGGTGGCAGAGCTGGTGGTTGGGAGGCGGGGATAGTGCTGGACAGACTTGCACAGTCTGTGCCGGAGCCGGTGGTTGGGAGGAGGGGCGGGTGGTTGGGAGGCGGGGATAGTGCTGGGCAGACTTATACGGTTTGTGCCCTGAAGAACACAGGTACAAATCAAAGTAGGGTATACACAAAAAGCAGCAAATATGAGTTATCTTGTTGGGCAGACTGGATGGACCGTGCAGGTCTTTTTCTGCCGTCATCTACTATGTTACTATGTAAATCAATCAAAATAAAACATGGAAAAGAAAATAAGATGATACCTTTTTTATTGGACATAACTTAATACATTTCTTGATTAGCTTTCGAAGGTTATTAAATTGTAAGCTCTTTGAGCAGGGACTGTCTTTCTTCTATGTTTGTGCAGCGCTGCGTACGCCTTGTAGCGCTATAGAAATGCTAAATAGTAGTAGTAGTAGAAGATCGGAAATAAGCAAATGTGCTAGCTGACAGTGTATATAAGTGAAAACATTCAAGCATTACTATGACAGTCTGACAGGGTGGGAGGATGGGGGTGGGTAGGAGGTATGCATGGGGACATCAAAGCATATCATTGATATTCTAACAGGATATCTTTGAAAGGTACCTTATCCCGAATCATGTGCTTTTGAGCGTCTGCTGGCCTTCCCCCCGTTTCTAGTTTAAAAGCTGCTCTATGTCCTTTTAAAATGCCGATGCCAGCAATACGAATCAGAGAAAATCTTTCTTCACTCAACGTGTAATTAAACTCTGGAATTCGTTGCCAGAGAATGTGGTAAAGTGGGTTATAGCTTAATGGGGTTTAAAAAAGGTTTGGATAGCTTCCTAAAGGAAAAGTCCATAGACCATTATTAAAATGACTTGGGGAAAATCCACTGCTTATTTCTGGGATAAGCAGCATAAAATGTATTGAACTTTTTGGGGGATCTTGCCAGGTATTTGTGACCTGGATTGGCCACTGTCAGAAACAGGATGCTGGGCTTGCTGGACCTTTGGTCTTCACCAACACACATCTTTTGTCGCCCCCCCCCCCCCCCCAGGAATCCCGAAAAAACAGATTCTTCCAATGCTCTGTTTTCAATGTCATCCATCTTGTAGAGGAGATCCTCTTGCTGTTTTGCCAAATTCTGAATCTGCGAGGTGTTTTGAGGCCATAGTCTCTGCGTGTTCATCTATTTTGAGCTCCAGATCCTCCACATGTCTGCCCAATTCTCGGAGACTGGAACTGAGGGATGCCAAGAACTCCAAAATCTCCTCCAAGGACTTTATCTCTGCCTGAATCCCGGACAAGCACCGTTTCATTTCTTTTGAAATATCTCTTTTCAGCAGATGAAATTTAATGTGGACAAATGCAAGGTGATGCACCTTGGAAAGAATAATCCGAATCATAGTTACCTGATGCTAAAGTCCACCTTAGGGGTCAGCACTCAAGAAAAAGATCTAGATATCATTGTAGATACTACGCTGAAATTTTTTGCTCAGTTTGTGGCGGTGGCCAAAAAAGCAAACAGGATGCTAGGAATGATGAGGAAAGGGATGATGAATAAGACTGAAAATACTATAATGCCTTTGTATTGTTCCATGGTGTGACCACACCTTGACTACTGTGTTCAGTTCTGGGCGCCATATCTCAAAAAAGATATAGCGGAATTAGAAAAAGTTCAAAGAAGAGTGACCAAAGTGATAAAGGGCATGGAACTCCTCTCATATGTGGAAAGGCTGAAGAGGTTAGGGCACTTCAACCTGGAAAAGAGATGGATGAGGAGAGATATGATTGAGGTCTACAAAATCCTGAGTGGTGTAGAACGAGTAAAAGTAAATCAATTTTTTACTTGTTCCAAAAGTACAAAGACTAAGGGACACTTGAGGGAGTTACAAGTAAATACTTAAAAAAAAATATGAGGAAATATTTTTTCACTCAATAAATAGTTAGCTCTGGAACTCTTTGCCGGAGGATGTGGTAAAAGCGGTTAGCGTATCTGGGATTTAAAAAGGTTTGGACAAATTCCTGGATGAAAAGTCTATAGTCTGCTATTGAGACAGACATGGGGAAGCAACAGCTTGTGCCGGGATTAGAATCATGGAATGTTGCAGCTAATTGGGTTCCTGCCAGGTACTTGTAAACCTGGCTTGACCACTGTTTGGAAAACAAGATACTGGGCTAGATCGACCATTGGTCTAACCCAGTATGGCTACTCTTATGTTATGGGGATAAATAAAACTTTTACTTGGTGGGAAATGGAGAGGATTTCCCTACTTGAACATTTGCTTATAAGAGATGGGTCACTGACGTCCTTTGAGGATCTTCAGAGGCACTGTCAAGTATTATATACAGTTATTGGCTCTAGAAAAGCTTAAAACCCATATGGGGGAACAGCTGAAGAATGTTTTCAGTTCCATTTCAGAGGATAAGGTTTATATCTTAGGCATACATAAGGAAGGGCAAAAAGACCTGACGGGAGTGAAAACACAATGAGAACTGGATTTAGGAAGAAGCCTGGGGGAATAGATTCCTAGAAATAATTGTATGATCTGGTCTTACCTGAAGGTATGGGTTATAAATCTTGAAAATAAATCAATTTATAGTCCAGATATTCAGGAAAGTCATTTTCTTATACTGCACAGGGCATACTTCACACTACCTCAAATGTTTAAGGTGAGTGATTGCGGCCACGATGGTAGGAAGTCCACCTTTTGAATAAAACCGAAGTGCATCACTATAAACACCACAAGTGAAAATAACAGAGCATAGAAGCTAAGCGAGAGCGGTTACTCTCCACTAAAGAAGAAGAGATTTTGCACGAGTGTGACAGAACAGCCTTGCTTCCATTAAAATGATCAGTTAACCTAACACTGCTCAGATAAGAGGGACTATTACAGAGTAAACTTCATATACAAGATTTATATATAAGAACACTGGACTTGGAACAGCAGAGTTCATTCAATGTATTGAAATGATTTCCTGTAATATGCAGATATGTCGGTAGATAAGTAAGCTTTAGATTTAAGAAAGTAAAATTTGGGACAGTACAGTTCCATTTCATGCATAGAAATGAAAGTTCTCACAATCAGTTGAAAAGTTATTGGATGGGAATTGAGGGGTTCAATCACGAACTGAATGATTGAGTGAGTGTATGAATGATATGAAAGTAGTATATAAGGCATAGAGCACTATGGAGAAAAACTTTTTTGATAAGGTTGCTAATAAGTAAAATAAACAGTAAAACTTGATTATTCTAAGAACTGTTATTGGAGGTAATAGAGAAATGTTTAAGGTAGGGAAATTAACTTCCCCCATATGTACTACATGTCAGAGGAAACAGAATACTATTTTACACTCCCTTTGGAGTTGCTCAACGGTGAAGCAGCTTTGGAGAGGATACAAGACTCTGATAACAAGCCAAAGAATTAACTTGACTCCAGAGGTGTTGGTATTGGATATCATAGCTGTTTCAGGGGCAGGGGGTAAGAAATTGCTTATTTGTAAGTTAGGTTTTCTGGGTAGAAAGTGTGTATTACAATCCTGAACATCTCCAGAATTCCCATCTTATTGGAAATGGAGGAATCAGATACATTTGCTGTTATAATGGGATATGAAGGAGGCTTGTCTCCAAAATGTAAAAAGTAGTTTCTTTTAATATGGGAATACTATATACAAACACTCTTTCCAACAATAAGTCGTCTCATTCTGAATAAACTGGGTGTTTATTTGGAAGTGGTTGATGGTGCCCAAAGGGAGTAGGCTCTCATGGTTGAAGCAGAGGGGGTACAGAAGTTTGGGAACAGGAGGTTATAAGAAACAAGACTTCCTGTTTTTCTGTAAGCTCTTTGTCATAAGATGAAGATTTGGGGAGATTGGGGGGGGGGGGGGGGGGATTACTAAATAATATTGTTCTTATTGTTTGAAATATTGGTATCATTGCTTATGTTTTAATAAAAATGTTTCAAAGTAATTTATGGGTTTATGATAACATTTCAGCTATCTGAATAACTGGATTTATAAACTATTATCAACAGCAACACTGAGCTGACTGGTTAAACGAGGTGGGAAGGGAGGGGGAAATAGGGAGGGAGAAAGATGAAAATTAATGAGGGGGGGGGGGGGGGGAAGAGGATCAAAAATGACAAATGCTGTAATGGAAGAAAATTGCTCTATGTTCCTTACCATGATATAAATATTTAAAAATTTCAACTGATTGCATTCAATATAGATCAGGTTTCCACAAAACACACACATAACAAAGAATACACCTATATATTTATACCTGCTTCAAGGGAAGGTTTAAACTGAGTGTGATAGCATTTGTTTGCTACTGGGGATCACTGTAGGAGTCTATTTTTTATACAGATAGATGCTTATACTTTTTTTTTTTGGGGGGGGGGGGATATTTCACACAGGCACCTGTTATCAAATTACCCTTAATGTATGAACTTTACGCAAACATTCAAGGAGAAATTATCTGTCCCTTCAGTTATTTAACATGTATCTGAGCTCTTTGGGCAAGTATAGAGAAGATACTTACATGTAATAAGTATTCTCCAAGGACAGCAGGCTATGTTTCTCACATGTGGGGTAATGCGATTCCACGTTGCTGGTCTGGAGCTAGTATCAAGCTTTTCACGGAGCTCTTTGGAGTGTGAGTCAAGCTCCAGTACGTATGCGTGAGTACCTTCCCGCCCGTCACATGAGCAACAGTATAATACTATAGCATAGAAGACGACTCCAAGGGGAGGTGGGAGTGTAAGTGAGAATATATAGCCTGCTGTCCTCAGAGAATACCTGCTACAGGTAAGTATCTTTGCTTTCTCCAAGGAAAAGCAGGCTAATGTTCTCACATGTGGGGAATCCCTAGCTACCAGGTTCACTGGAAACAACAACTAATGAAGAATTGCACTTTGAAATAGCGAGGTCAGAAGAAAGATAAATCTAAATCCACATGCAAATCATCGAAAGTGTAGCCTAGGACAGAGAAAAAAACGGGCCTAGGCAGGTGGAGTCAGATTCCAGAGCCCTAACCAAGACTGCATTACTATCTTATCCAAATAAATTGAAAGATGCCAAGCTGCCGAAGGCATGTTACTCAAAACAGGAACGAGATGTGAATGTATGGAATGAAGAAATAAATAAGAATACACAGTAGTCTGGGAAATCCTCCCAACAGAGGTTAACGACTAAGCCATAGCTCTGACACTGTAAGACTGAAGAAGATTTTCCTGGTCAGCCCAGCCTGGGCATAAAGAAAGAAAATAATGAGGTAGCCAAATAGATATTGTACATTCCCCAATGGTGACCCATACCCTATGGGATGAAAGAAAACAAAAAGTTGGGAAGAAAACCTGTGGTGCTTGGATACTTCAGGCTAACGCTTGCTTACAGGCCAAACAGTGCAGTCTGTGCTTGCCAGAGGCATGGCAAGCAATTGATGGAGAGAGAACCCAGACACAAAACCGAGGTAGGAACCTAGGGTGCATGCAGAGAACCATTCCATCACGATGAAAGATCAGAAATGCTACGAGGGCCCAAGGTCATGAGACCCTGCAAAATGAAGGAACAGCTGCTAGAAGCAAATCTGTCCAGAATGAAAAAAGGACAGGTAAAATAAGCATACCAAAAGTAGCGCTTATCAAATGGGGTGATCTGTGCAGAGGTCCCAGTATATACACGGAGGTGTGACTGGGGGCTGTGATGAAAGCAAACCTCTTACCCCCATGATGTTGATGGAGAGGACATTGGCGTGCCAAAAAGTATCTCACACAGAGCCTCTAACTTTTCTGAGCTCTCTTCTGCATTTGAGCACAAAGATAACTTATGATCACTGCCTAGACAATTTAGGCACAATGTCCAAATGAACTAACTGCAATGCTACAGAGTTGCTTAAAGTCATCTGTTTTTTTTACATTGCAGTTAGTTCATTTGGACATTGTGGCCACTAGTTTTGAATTTTAGGCAGGCCTGCTGTTTTTCTGATTATTATAAGAACTTTTTGTATTGATTTTTTTGTATAATTAAAGTGCATTTACTTTCAATTCCTTGATTGTGGGTAATTTGTGGGGGATTTTTTGGAACCAATTGTTTTTCTCCGGTGTGGAGTTTCTTTTCCATTGGATCTTCTTTTCCTCCATTATGGAAACCGATAACTGGATTCCTGTTTTAGTAGTGGATAAAATATTCTCATATCACCCCTCTCCTCAAGTCACTTCACTGGCTTCCGATCAGCTACCACATACAGTTCAAGCTTCTCCTACTAACCTACAAATGCACTCAATCTGCAGCCCCTCATTACCTCTCTACCCTTATCTCCCCTTACGCTCCTACCCGAAACCTCCGCTCACAGGACAAATCCCTCTTCTCTGTACCCTTCACCACCACCACCACCGCCAACTCCAGGCTCTGCCCTTTCTGCCTCGCCTCTCCATATGCTTGGAATAAACTTCCTGAGTCCATACGTCAAGTCCCCTCCCTGCCCATCTTCAAATCCTTGCTCAAAGCCCACCTCTTCAATGTCGCCTTCTGCACTTAACCATTATACCTCTATTCAGGAAATCTAGACTGCCCCAACTGGATTGTCTGCACATTTTGTCCATTAGATTGTAAGCTCCTTTGAGCAGGGACTGTCCTTTTTTTGTTAAACTGTACAGCGCTGCGTAACCCTAGTAGCGCTTTAGAAGTGTTAAGTAGTAGTAGTAGTAAGTAGTACTAGGAGGTATGAGGTTTAATTTGTTTAAAGAGTTTTTAGTAACATTGGGAAATGGAGATGGATGTTGTCTTTATAAAACTTTTTGATATTAAAGCATTGTCTGAGATATAAGTTTGTTATTCCAATTTTGTATTGTATAAACATAGTATATACTTACAATGTCAACACAACATGAGATGTCCGTTATCCTTAATGAGCAATATTGTAATTCAGCAGAAAATACAGAACATTTAATGTCAGCTCAATAATCATATGAGCTATGTATGATAACTTAATGAGCAGATGCTAAGATCAGTCCCAATAGTTAATGCAGGCTTTGTAATTACTATTTGGTAATTCTGGCAATTACAGTATGTGAACCGCTTTGATTGTAACCACAGAAAGGTGATAGATCAAATCCCATTCCCTTACTGCTTCAAAATGATCTTCTGAACACTGACTTAGGCAGTTGGGGGTGGCGTGGGGGGGGGGGGGGGGAGGGAGGGGGAAAACTAACAGGGCAGATTTATGCAAAGTTGGATTGTTGAAGCTTTTGAAAGACATCTTGGTAACTAACCTTAAATTCCAGTTCCATTGATGTGACGCTCTCTCCTGGAGGCATCTGTGTTAGCTTCTGTATATGAGCATACAAGTTCCTGGCTGGCACTTCTGTGTTTCCACATGTAGCTGCTTCCAGCAAGGCTTCATGAATAAAGATATACTGGTCTTCTGTCTGTACCATGTAGTTCCTCTGAGCTCTCATGCATGTCACATGACCATAGATGTCAACTGTCTTCTCAGGTTTCATTCTCTCCAGCATGGCATCAATGACTATGAAGCATCCTGTCCTGCCGACACCAGCACTACAAAGGGAAAAATGTGAGAGTGACTAGCCAGATAAAACAATAAAGCTCACCTGTAATGGGTGTTCTTCATAGACAGTAGGACAATTAACCACTCAAGCAGGTGATATCTCCGACAGTGGTGATGTAGTACATGTCTCACAACATTAACAACTAGAAATGGAGCTTCCTTCTATATAAAAGTAATAAAATTAACGATCAGAGGGACAGTGAGGGCATAAAGTTAAATAGATAAGACTGATATTCAAGGGATTTATACGCCTAACTTTGAGAGTTATGCTCATAAATTGACCTCTCTGAAAATTTACTGGAACCCAGTGCCTAATTTTATACTCAAAATTTCACTGAACACCTAAATTGGGAGCAACAGGGACAGATTTGGGGAGGGGAAAAAAGTAGCTTAGCAATCAATTTTCAGTACTAGGCCCATAAATAGGCAAATCTTGACAAGATGTGAAAGAGAAAAATCAAAATAACATTTTTTTGTGTGGTTTTATGATTTTCCTTTTTTTTTTTTTTTTTTTTAAAGATTCAATGGAGGAAGCAGGGAAGAAAATGTTTCCCTCTGAAAATGCCCAGAAGTATAAAGAATTCAAGCTGCTGTTCCTTCTTAACGATATTCCCTCACAATTACAGAACTTAACCCTCAGACTACTGCCCAGGGGGATGGGCAGAATCAGAACGGTGTGGCCAATGAAGTATAAAAGCTCAGGGCACAGCTAAGTCGAGGAGGCACTGAGAGAAGAAACTGAACCCTTTTCACCTATGCCTCCATCAGATTTGTGTCACTCCCAGACACCTATAGATGCCATCTTCAGGTACACCAAGTTCATTTTGGAATCTTGCAGAACTTTGTATGAAAACCTGGCTGGAATTCAGCCAGAGGATGCCATGTTGTATTAGACAACTGTATTTCTAGACTCAGCCCAGAGTCAAGCTGAGCATACTGTTTTTCAAGAATAGTAACGCAAGCTATGGCCCTGCAGAAGTTCATGAGTCTAAGGATCTTCCATACCTGTGAAACTAACGAGATACCACCAGCAGGCACATTAATAAATTATTTTGTGTTCCCCTTTAACCCACTGTGTGGCTCCACCGATCAGGGCTCCAAGTCCACCCTTGCTCACATTCCCACATAACGTGGCAGTGGTGGGATCATACAGTGGTGGAAATAAGTATTTGATCCCTTGCTGATTTTGTAAGTTTGCCCACTGACAAAGACATGAGCAGCCCATAATTGAAGGGTAGGTTATTGGTAACAGTGAGAGATAGCACATCACAAATTAAATCCGGAAAATCACATTGTGGAAAGTATATGAATTTATTTGCATTCTGCAGAGGGAAATAAGTATTTAATCCCTCTGGCAAACAAGACCTAATACTTGGTGGCAAAACCCTTGTTGGCAAGCACAGCGGTCAGACGTCTTCTGTAGTTGATGATGAGGTTTGCACACATGTCAGGAGGAATTTTGGTCCACTCCTCTTTGCAGATCATCTCTAAATCATTAAGAGTTCTGGGCTGTCGCTTGGCAACTCGCAGCTTCAGCTCCCTCCATAAGTTTTCAATGGGATTAAGGTCTGGTGACTGGCTAGGCCACTCCATGACCCTAATGTGCTTCTTCCTGAGCCACTCCTTTGTTGCCTTGGCTGTATGTTTTGGGTCATTGTCATGCTGGAAGACCCAGCCACGACCCATTTTTAAGGCCCTGGCGGAGGGAAGGAGGTTGTCACTCAGAATTGTACGGTACATGGCCCCATCCATTCTCCCATTGATGCGGTGAAGTAGTCCTGTGCCCTTAGCAGAGAAACACCCCCAAAACATAACATTTCCACCTCCATGCTTGACAGTGGGGACGGTGTTCTTTGGGTCATAGGCAGCATTTCTCTTCCTCCAAACACAGCGAGTTGAGTTCATGCCAAAGAGCTCAATTTTTGTCTCATCTGACCACAGCACCTTCTCCCAATCACTCTCGGCATCATCCAGGTGTTCACTGGCAAACTTCAGACGGGCTGTCACATGTGCCTTCCGGAGCAGGGGGACCTTGCGGGCACTGCAGGATTGCAATCCGTTATGTCGTAATGTGTTACCAATGGTTTTCGTGGTGACAGTGGTCCCAGCTGCCTTGAGATCATTGACAAGTTCCCCCCTTGTAGTTGTAGGCTGATTTCTAACCTTCCTCATGATCAAGGATACCCCACGAGGTGAGATTTTGCGTGGAGCCCCAGATCTTTGTCGATTGACAGTCATTTTGTACTTCTTCCATTTTCTTACTATGGCACCAACAGTTGTCTCCTTCTCGCCCAGCGTCTTACTGATGGTTTTGTAGCCCATTCCAGCCTTGTGCAGGTGTATGATCTTGTCCCTGACATCCTTAGACAGCTCCTTGCTCTTGGCCATTTTGTAGAGGTTAGAGTCTGACTGATTCACTGAGTCTGTGGACAGGTGTCTTTCATACAGGTGACCATTGCCGACAGCTGTCTGTCATGCAGGTAACGAGTTGATTTGGAGCATCTACCTGGTCTGTAGGGGCCAGATCTCTTACTGGTTGGTGGGGGATCAAATACTTATTTCCCTCTGCAGAATGCAAATAAATTCATATACTTTCCACAATGTGATTTTCCGGATTTAATTTGTGATGTGCTATCTCTCACTGTTACCAATAACCTACCCTTCAATTATGGGTGCTCATGTCTTTGTCAGTGGGCAAACTTACAAAATCAGCAAGGGATCAAATACTTATTTCCACCACTGTACTTCTCAGCAAAAGAAAACAATCCTTAGCCTCCTGGGCTCTGGGCCTTGAAGGTTTACCACACAAGTTAGAAGGGCAAAAGGAACTAGCTCTGCCCTAGTTAGGGATCAGAAGGAGTGAAACTAGTGCTGGACCAGCAGTATATTTTTTGTTTTTCCCGCTCAGTGTTCACTAAGGTTGCAAGGAAGTATTTTTTCACGGAGAAGGTGGTGGATACGTGGAATGCCCTCCTGCGGGAGGTGATGGAGATGAAAACGGTAATGGAATTCAAACAAGTGTGGGATAAACACAAAGGAATCCGTTTAGAAGGAATAGATCTATGGAATCTTAGCGGACATTGGGTGGCAATGCCGGTATTTGGAGAATAAAACCGGTGCAGGGTGGACTTCCACGGTCTGTGCCCTGAAAAAGGGAGGGACAAATCAAACTTGGATATACATATAAAGTATTACATACCATATAACATGAGTTTATCTTGTTGGGCAGACTGGATGGAGCATTCAGGTCTTTATCTGCCGTCATTTACTATGTTACTATGAAACTCCAGGTTTTAGTTGAAGGGCAGTAACAATTGCAGCAAGTGGTGTGGAAGCAATGGGAACAACAACAGGCTTCCCAGAGTTCTTTGGAGGTGCTACAGGCACCGAGGCTGCAGACTCACCCTCTGGTTCTGGTACTACCAAAGATGACATCAGAAGATGACCCACACTATTTTCCGGTAAACTCTGAACGGACTACTCACCTGGCTGGTGGCCTGGAAGCCATGGACTATATATTTGGTAAACTTGCTGCATTTTAAGACATTAATCCAAACAGAACAGCCACATATGTGAATGTTAAGACAACCATTCTGGAGTGGCATACTGTACCCACAACGATTTAGAAAGGGGTCTCTACAAATGAAGAAAAGTCCCCAGAGTTTCTTTTTATTTATTAGGATTTATTTACCGCCTTATCGAAGGCATTCACTCAAGGCGGTGTACAGTAAGAATAGATCAAACATGAGCAATAGGCAGTTACAACAGTAAAAAATATTCAAATGACAACACAAAGTATAACATAGTATGCTACTTAAAATGTCAGCACAATACGTAGTAGAACACTATAACTGGTAGTAAAGGGTAAAGCAAAGATGTAGCATATGGATATGAAAGAAAAGTAGGAAGAGTTAGAAAGTAAGATGACTGATTTAAAGAAAGTTGCACATGAGGTCAGAGAGATGGTTAAATACTTAACTGGATCAAGGGCTTCCTAATCACAAGAACATATCAAGTAAAATCAAATTCAAACATATCATCACCATGGAAAGCAGACTGTGGAGTACCGCAAGGATCACTGCTATCACCGATCCTATTCAACTTAATGATGACCACACTTCCCAAGTCCTTATCCAACCATGGCCTTAACCCTTTCATATATGCAGACGATGTCACAATATACATTCCTTGCAAAACCAAACTGACAGAAATCACCAAAGAAATCAAGCTTGGCCTGAACATCATGGATTCATGGGCAAATGCATTTCAACTAAAACTCAATAAAAAAAAAAACAACTAATTGTCTCATCCTCTCATCCCAACACAGTGCGGACATCCCCACAAGTATCAACATCACAGATCACACCCTTCCTATCTCAGACAGCTTGAAAATCCTCGGCGTTACAATGGACCGTAACTTAACACTAGAGAGCCAAGTGGCATCCACAACAAAGAAAATGTTCCACTCAATGTGGAAACTCAAACGCGTGAAGCAATTCTTCCTGAGGGAAACATTTCACAACCTGATGCAATCAATGGTAATAAGCCACTTAGACTACTGCAATGGAATTTATGCGGGATGTAAAGAACAAACCTTAAAGAAACTTCAGACCGCTCAAAACACGGCAGCTAGGCTTATTATTTGGTAAAATGCGATTTGAAAGGGCAAAACCCCTCCGCGAATAACTACAATGGCTTCCAATCAAAGAACGCATTGCCTTCAAAAGCTGCACCCTGGTTCACAAAATCATCTACGGAGAAGCTCCGAGTTACATCACAGACTTGATCGACTTACCAATTAGAAATACATCCGAATGAACGCGATCTTATCTAAATCTGCACTACCCAAGCTGAAAAGGACTTAAATGCAAAACAACTTACACATCTAGTTTTTCCCTTCATAAGCACACAACTGTGGAACGCATTACCAAAAGCCTTGAAAACGACGTATGACCACCTAAACTTCTGGAAATCACTAAAAACCAACCTGTTTAAAAAGGCATACCCTACCGATCCAACTTAAATGCCTAATCTGTGCAACACAACCAAACTAAAGCACGTAATGGACATAACACAACTGTTCCGTTCTCCGATTCTCTAATGTGGCTAAGCCACATGAACTTCATCTTACCACATCACCATGTATTTGTTCACACCGGAGCCTGCAAAGGCCCCTCCGGTACTATGTAAGCCACATTGAGCCTATAAATAGGTGGGAAAATGTGGGATACAAATGTAACAAATAAATAAATAAATAAATGATCTCAGCTAGGGTAGCAGTGGATAAACATGTCCTGCTGCAGTATGTGTAGCCCCAGTCACTCCTTGTGTGTGTGTGAGACTAACAAGTTAGTTACTTCTTCCAATAAAGGCCTAGTTGAAGAGCCAAGCTTTCACCTGCTTCCTGAAGTAGAGATAATCTTGTGTTAAGCGGAGCCTTTCAGGCAGTGCATTCCAGAGTGTGGGGGCTACTCTGGAGAAGGCTCGCTTGAGGGTATCACATCGTGTAATGTGTTTTGGAGAGGGTGTGGTTAGTGATAGTCCTTGAGAGTGTCCTTGGAGGTGTGTAGAGGATCATCCTATTCTTCAGCAGGGCCGCCGAGAGACTGGGCCAGGCCCGGGACAAGGCTGCTCCCGGGGCCCCCCACCCGAGTTCGCCGCCCCCCCCCCCCCCGCCACCGGGCTGGGCCCTCTCTCCACCCCCGGGCCCTCTGCACTGACCTTAAGCGCCTCACCTTTGAAAGCACAGCAAGCAGCGGCAGACCACTCTTTCCTTCCATGTCCCGCCCTCGCGGAAGTTATGTCAGGCGAGGGCGGGACACGGAAGGAAGGAGTGGTCTGCCGCTGCTTGCTGCATTTTTGAAGGTGAGGCGCTTAAGTTCAATGCCAGGGAGCGATGGAGGGCAAGCGGGCCGGCCCCCCCCCCCCCCCCCCGGAGGCCCGGGCCATTTTGTCCCCCCCTCTCAGCTGCCCTGTTCTTCAGGTATTTGAGGCCATTTCCTTTAAGGGCCTTGAAGATCCGGGGAATCAGAGTAAGTGTTGAATCTAACTGTATTCCAAGGTTCCTGACTTGTGAATTGAGGGGGGAGTTTAAACTTCCCAAAAGGGATTTTGATGTCAGGTATTGTATCCACTTGTGTTAGGGACCCAGAGAAGCTTAGTCTTACTTGAATTCAGGCAAAGCTGTGTTTAGCCCATTTTTGAAATGATGATAGGCAGGTAATCAATTTACTCAGGACTCTAGGTAAGTCAGATTCGGTGGGTATGAGTAGCTGCACATCATCCGCTTAGATGTAGAACAGAGAATCCGAATTAGCTCAGCTAGTGGTTTGAAACAGATGTTGAACAGAATAGGTGACACTATCGATCCTTGTGGTACCATACAGGTCAGTGCACATGGTGGTGATGAGTTGCTGCCAAACATTATAGGTTGTTGCCTGTCAGACAGGATCTGAACCAAGCAAGTACTGTTCCAATGATACCTGTTTCTGTCAGTCGTGCTAGCATGATATCATGATCAACAGTGTCAAATAGATTGAAAATTCTGCAGGAAACAAAACACATCTTGGAATCCATATGGATTGAAATTCCATGTGTTAAGGGGAAAAGGATAGTGATAGGAGTGTACTACCGTCCGCCTGCCCAGGATGAACAGACCGATGTAGAAATGTTATCAGAAATCAGGGAGGCAAACAAATTGGGCAACATGATAATAATGGGTGATTTCAATTATCCCGATTTTGACTGGGTAAATTTAACATCAGGGCATATTAGGGCTTGACGACATCAAGGACTGCTGGTACAGGAGTCGACAAGAGAAGAAAAAAATTCTAGACCTAGTCCTTAGTGGAGCGCATGATCTGGTGCAGGAGGTAATGGTGATGGGGCCGACTGATAATAGTGATCATACTATGATCAGATTTGACATTGGCTTTGGAGTAAGTACACACAGGAAATTCAATACATTAACATTTAACTTTCAAAAAGGAGACTATTATAAAATGAGAAGAACAGTGAAAAAAAAACTTAGAGGAGTTGTTGTGAAGGTCAAACATTTACATCAGGCGTGGATGCTATTCAAAAATACCATCCTGGAATCCCAGGCCAAATATATTCCGTGTATTGAAAAAGGAGGAAGGAAAACCAAATGACAGCCGACATGGTTAAAAAGTAAGGTGAAGGAAACTATTTGAGAAAAAAAAAATCCTTCAGAAAATGGAAGAAGGAACCGACTGAAAATAATAAGAAACAATATAAGGAATGTCAAGTCAAATGCAAAGTGCTGATAAGGAAGGCAAAGAGGGACATTGAAAAAAAGATTGCGTTGGAGCAAAAACACATAGCAAAACATTTTTTTTAGGTGTATTAAAAGCAAGAAGCCAGCGAAAGAATCGGTTGGACCGCTAGATGACCGAGGAGTAAAAGGGGCAATCAGGAACGACAAAAGCCATAGCGGAGAGATTAAATGAATTCTTTGCTTCAGTCTTCACCGAGGAAGATTTGGGAGAGATATGGTGCCAGAAATGGTATTCAAAGCTGACGAGTCAGAAAAACTGAATGAATTCTCTGTAAACCTGGAGGATGTAATGGCACAATATGACAAATTGAAGTGTAGCAAATCTTCTGGACCAGACAGAATTCATCCCAGAGTACTGATAGAATTTAAAAATGAACTTGCGGAACTATTGTTAGTAATATGTAATTTATCTTTAAAATCGAGCATGGTACCGGAAGATTGGAGGGTGGTCAACGTAACGCTGTTTTTGTAAAAAAAAGGCTCCAGAGAAGATCCAGGAAATAATAGACCGGTGAGCCTGACATCGGTGGCAGCCAAAATGGTAGGGACTATTATAAAGAACAAAAATTACAAAGCATATTCAAAAGCATGGGCTAATGAGACATAAGTACATAAGTATTGCCATACTGGGACAGACCAAAGGTCCATCGAGCCCAGCATCCTGTTTCCAACAGTGGCCAATCCAGGTCACAAAAACCTGGCAAGATCCCCAAAAAGTACAAAACATTTTATACTGCTTATCCCAGAAATATTTTCCCCAAGTCCAATTTAATTATTTGTAACATTTGTATCCCACATTTTCCCACCCATTAGCAGGCTCCATGTGGCTTACATAATACCATAAAGGCGATCGACAGGCCCGGTAGATGTTAAACAAACACAGTATATGGACTTTTCCTTTAGGAAGCAGTCCAAATCTTTTTTAAACTCTGCTAAACTAACCACCTTTACCACATTCTCTGGCAACAAATTCCAGAGTTTAATTACACGTTGAGTTCTTTTCCTAATAATACCTAAAATTCTATTTGCTTTCTTATCCGCAGCAGCACACTGAGCAGAGGGTTTCAACATAACATCTATGATGACACCTAGATCCCTTTCTTGGTCCACTGAACCTTGTATGACGTAGCTATAATTCGGTTTCCTCTTTCCCACATGCACCGCTTTGCACTTGCTCACATTAAACATCATCTACCATTTAGACACTCGGTCTTCCAGTCTCGTAAGGTCCTCTTGTAATTTTTCACAATCCTCCCGCGACTTAACGACTTTGAATAACTTTGTGTCGTCAGCAAATTTAATGACCTCACTAGTTACTCCCATCTCTAGGTCATTTATAAATATGTTAAAAAGCAGCGGTCCCAGCATAGACCCCTGGGGAACCCCACTAACTACCCTTCTCCATTGAGAATAATGACCTTTTAACCCTACTCTATGTTTTCTATCTTTTAACTAGTTTTTAATCCACAATAAGACAGTACCTCCTATCCCACGACTCTCCTATTTCCTCTGGAGTCTTTCATGGGGTACTTTCTCAAACGCCTTCTGAAAATCCAGCTACACAATATGAACCGGCTCACCTTTATCCACATGTTTGTTCACCCCTTCAAAGAAATGTAATAGATTGGTGAGGCAGGATTTCCTTTCTACCCATCTTCAAATCTCTGCTTAAAACTCACCTCTTCAATGCTGCCTTCGGCACCCAACCTTTCAAGAAATATAGTATTCCTTATCAGATTGTCTCTACACTTGTCTTTTAGATTGTACACTTGTCTCTAGATTGTACACCTGTCTTTTAGGTTGTAAGCTCCTTGAGCAGGGACTGTCCTTCCATGTTAAATTGTACAGCGCTGCGTAACCCTAGTAGCGCTTTAGAAATGTAAAGTAGTAGTAGTAAATCCATGTTGGCTTTGTCTCATTAATCCATGCCTTTGAATACGCTCAGTAATTTTGTTCTTTATAATAGTCTCTGCCATTTTGCCCGGCACCGACGTCAGACTCACCGGTCTATAATTTCACGGATCTCCTCTGGAACCTTTTTAAAAAATCGACGTTACATTGGCCACCCTCCAATCTTCTGGTACCATGATCGATTTTAAGGATAAATGACATATTACTAACAATAGCTCCGCAAGTTCATTTTTCAGTTCTATAGTACTCTGGGATGAATACCATCCAGTCCAGGAGATTTGCTAGTCTTCAGTTTGTAGAACTGCCCCATTACATCCTCCAGGTTTACAGAGAATTCACTCAGTTTCTCTCTCTCGTCAGCTTCGAATACCATTTCTGGTACCGGTATCTCTCCCAAATCTTCCTCGGTGAAGACCAAAGCAAAGAAATCATTTAATCTCTCCGTTATGGCTTTGTCTTCCCTGATCGCCCCTTTTACCCCTCAGTCATCTAGCGGTCCAACATGGATTTAATGAAGGGAAAACTTGACTCATCAATCTTTTACATTTCTTAGAAGGGGTGAACAAACAAGTGGATAAAGGTGAGCCAGTCAATACTGTGTATCTGGATTTTCAAAGTACCTCATGAAAGATTCTAGAGGAAACTGGAAAGTCATGGGATAGGAGGTAGTGTCCTATTGTGGATTAAAAACTGGTAAAAAGATAGCAAACAGAGAGTAGGGTTAAGTGGTCAGTATTCCCAATGGAGAAGGGTAGTTAGTGGGGTTCCCCAGGGGTCTGTGCTGGGGCCGCTGCTTTTTAACTTATTTATAAATGACCTAGAGATGAGCCAAAAAAGCAAACGGGGGAGGAAGTGACGTCAGCGGCATGAAAAGCTGCCTGAAACGAGAGCTCCTCAGCAACAACGTGTAGCAATAGGAAAAATAAGCGTGATTAACGACTCACACAGTAACGAATACCTGGAATAAGAGGTGCGAAAGTGAGGGGCAGGTGAGGATGGCGTCCGGGAACACCAAAACAGCTGATCTGCAGGCATTCGGGTTCAAGCGCATGGAGGGGAAGTTGGCCCAGCTGTCGGAGAAACAGGGCGCGCGCCCGAGCGTAACGCAGCACACGACCTCCGAAGAAGCAGAAATATTGGGGGGAGACCAGGAGAACCTACCCCAACAGGAAATGTGGGCAAAACTCTGCAACTGGATTCAGGAGATCCGTACAGATTTGAAAGACTTGAAAGAGGTGCGTCAAGGTATCGCCGCCCTGGGCGCGGAGCTTAGAGGGGAGATGTCGGAGTTGGGCTCCCGCGTAGCAGAGGTGGAGTCAGGCCTGGAGGAAAATGCGGAGGCAGTGCAGGCGTTGGAACAGCGCATGCAGGAGCACAGAACTGGCACCTAATTCTTGCTGGACAAAGTAGAGGATCTTGAAATTCACAGCAGACGCTCTAATGTCCGGATAAGAGGCGTACCCGAGCTCCCAGACTACGTGAGTTGTGAACTAGTTGTACAACGTATAGCGGCCCAGCTCCTGTCGGAATCGGAGAAACCCCGAGAACCTAGTACTATACTGATTGAGCGAGCCCATAGAGCCCTCGGAGGTCGGAATAAGAATGCTCCTAAGGACATAGTGGCGTGATTCATGGACTATAAAACAAAAGAAACAGTCATGAGGAGAGCGAGAGAAATGGAGCCCATAGAGTGGGACAGTTACCCTATAGAGCTGTACCACGACCTGTCCTCCACCACGCTCAAAAGGCGCAGTGAACTTAAACCGTTAACTACACAGCTCAGAGAAGAAGGGATTCAATATAAATGGCAACACCCATTTGCCTTGGTGTTTTATAAAGAGATCAAGCAATGTAGAGTGGTGTCCCTAGAAGAGGCCCAAGAATACCTGGTGCGGGGGGGGGGGGGGGGGGGCCGCAGAGGAGTCGGGGCGGGCCCTGACGGTAGACCGCATGAGGAAGGACAGACCAAAATGGCAGCGGGTCTCCCAGGGCAAGGGAAGATTGCGGAGACAAATCTCAGATAAGAAGCTGGCGCAATCAGCAGACAAGGGCTGAGAGTGGACAGAGTCTTTGCGGAGAAGCAGTACCATATTCAAGCTGAGAACGATAAGCAAGGTTGCTAAGAAGATGTGTGTTGTTATGAAAAGACTAATAATTTGTTGCTGTTGGACAGACGTGACTTCCCTCATATGGACATGTCATTTGTGGGTAAAAGGGCATGTCATGTTTGGAGGTGGGGGGAGGTAGGGAAGGGGTAGGGAAGGGGGAGGGAAGGGGTCAGGAGGGGAGGAATAGCACATGGTGGGGGTATAGTAACGGGGGCAGTAATAAGTTGTTATGGTTGTATGTACGTGTGTGACATTTAATGTGCGAGGCCTCAATACGCCCGAAAAACGTAGGCAGGTATTTAGAGAAGTAATATGCCTAAAAGCGGACGTGGTGTTTCTTCAAGAAACTCACTTACGGCAAAACCATGAATACCTGATGCGCCATAGACGTTTTCCCATAGTACATGGTGCCTCAAGCTTAGATAACAAAAAAACAAGAGGGGTACTTATAGCGCTATCTAGCTCCCTCCCTAGCTCACTCCCCTGGGATATACATAAAACAATTAAAGACAAAGCAGGTAGATATGTGATAGTGATCGCATCACTGTATAACATATATTATACTATGGTGTGTGTGTATGCCCCCAATGAGGGGCAGGGAGTATTCCTGGAGGAGCTGGAGGGGGTATTACAAAAAATAGCGCGGGGCCAACTACTGGTGGGAGGAGACTTAAATCTTATGATGGCCCCCCTAGTTGACAATTCGGGGGGAAAGGTGGCCTATGCGAAAAGAGACAGGGTGGCGTTGCAAGCATGGATGGCACGGTGGGGACTAGTGGACTTGTGGAGAGAGTTCCATGGATCAGACAGAGACTACTCATATTTTTCTCCCAAATACAACACATACTCTAGGATAGACTATTGGCTGGGAGATGTCATGATAAGGGAAAGAACGAATGCGGTGAATATTGAGCCAAGAATCTGGTCTGACCAGTCCCCTGTGGTGGTGTCCATGAGGATGGGCAATGAGAGCAAACAGCGGAGACAATGGCGTTTGAATGAGGCGATCTTGCTTGACCCACAGAATATCAGTGAAATCGAAAAATACATTGTAGACTATCTTCAATTTAATGATACGGGGGAAGTTCAACCAGCTAGTCTCTGGGAAGGATTCAAAGCAGTGCTGAGGGGACAACTGATAGCACTACAGGCACACCTCAATAAGAAGAGGGGGGAGCAGGAAACTTCCCTTAGGAGAGAGGTGGCAGATATGGAGAGATCGCACAAAGCAGACCCGAATGACAGCAAAAAGGCAGGAGAGTTGTATAACCTTAAGGCCCAGCTTAACGATATACAGATGGCAGAAATTGAAGAGGCAACTTCAACAAACCCAGCAAGAACACTTTGAGTTTGGGAACAGGGCCAGTAGGATGCTCGCTCTTAAGCTCAAAAAGCGAGCCCAAAGCAATGCCATCTCAAGTATAAAGAGCGATTCAGGAGACCAATGTAATCAAACAGAGAAAATACAAGAGGTGTTCTGGGAATTTTATAACCGACTATATCAGTCAGAGCAGGTGGCGACTCCAGAAGAGATAGCTCAATATTTGCAGAGGATGGACTTCCCGAGGGTGTCGAGGGGAGAGTTGGAGGCATTGTCGGACCCCGTGACCTTGGAGGATATAGAAAGGGCAATAGCAGACCTTCCTAATAATAAGGCTCCTGGTCCAGATGGATTCCAAGTCCGGTTTTATAAATTGTTTACCAAATGGATAGCGCCCTTGCTGCTGAGAGTGGTTGCCTCCTTTGATGAAGCCTCAGAGCTCCCATACTCCTGGAGACTGGCAGAGATAGTCTTAATATTGAAGCCGGGAAAGGACTCCCTCCAATGTGGATCCTATAGACTGATTTCGCTGTTAAATACAGATTATAAGATCTTCACCAAAATCCTGGCTAAAAGATTACAGGGGGTAATGCCGCGTTTAGCTCATGAGGATCAAGCGGGTTTCATTGCGGGGAGGCAAACCTTTGATAATATCAGATGCCTCATACATATTATACAGCAAGTCAGAGATGAGAAAACCCCCGTGATACTGTTTTTGGTTGACGCAGAGAAAGCATTTGATCGCGTAGAATGGCCATTCTTGTTTGCAGTACTAAAACAGATAGGAATAGGGGGTAGATTCCTGGCCTGGCTCCAGCTGTTGTATACTAAACCAATGGCAGCGCTTAAGATTAATGGCTCACTCTCTAAACCTTTGGCTCTAGGTAGTGGCACAAGGCAGGGATGTGCGATCTCTCCATTACTGTTTGCACTTTCGATCGAACCACTGGCCAAGATGATTAGGGAACATGTGGAGGTACGGGGGGTGATAAGAGGCAAGCGGAAGCATAAGATCATGCTCTTTGCGGACGATATTCTAATGACCTTAGCATACCCCCAACACTCTCTGCCTCGGGTGACGGAGGCCATGTCCCTGTATGGGCAAATGTCAGGCTTTAAAATCAATGCAAGTACATCAGAGATACTTAACCTTACGACACCATTACAGGAGGTCAGGGAGATACAAGAGACTTATCCCTTTGTTTGGGCCGAGAAATCTATCCAATATCTGGGCACACAGATTACTGATAGGTTAGAGACTATGTTCCAGGCGAATTACCCTGGACAGCTAAAGAAGCTGTTTGAGGAATTGGACAGGTGGGAGGGCTTGACTCTGTCGTGGCTGGGGAGAATCCAAGCTATAAAAATGATGCTGCTGCCTAAACTACTGTATTTATTTATGGCCCTGCCGATACCGATCCCACACACCTTTTTTCAGCAGCTGAATAGGAAAATGTTTGCGTACATATGGCGGAAGAGGCTGCCGAGAGTGCGTAGAGCAATGATGTATCAAACACCACCCAGGGGAGGCATGGGAGTCCCAAATTTCTATCTCTATTAACAAGCAGCACAACTGAAGATATTAGCCGAATGGTACCCGGAGAATACCAAGAAGTGGTTACACTGGGAGAGAGCATGCATGGGTACCCGATATTTGGGAGATATCCTTTGGTCCCAGGGGAGAGACATCTCGGCCACAGTTCGGGTCCCAGTGGGGTTAAGTCATCTGCTCTTCACCTAGATACAGCTGCGAAGGCGGGTGTTCCCAGATAGAAATGGCTATCTGCGGAGCACTTGGGTTCCCGCTGGCTAAGTCAGAGAAAGTGTATCAGATCTGGGCATCCAAGGGGCTGTATAGGCTGGGACAGCTATGGGAAAAGGGGGAGGTGAAGGACTTTGCAGCGCTACAAGAAGAATATAGTTTGGAGGAAAGAGATCTGGTATATTATCATTGTTTAAGGAATTACCTACGCAGGCGGGCGGGAGATGAATTGGACTTAGAGGAAACTGTCTTGGAGAGAGCAATTAGAGGGAGAGGTGGAAAAGGAAGTGTAACGAGATTATACAGAGCGCTCCTCCTGCTTACATCCCCGCAGGATTTCTATGTGAATAGACGGGAACAGGCGTTGAATAAAACGTACCCTCCGGACTGTTGGCAGACCGTATACAGATATCTGTTAAAACCCTCAATTACACAGCCATTAATTGAAAATGGATATAAGATCCTCTATTGGTGGTCCTATACGCCGGATAGGCTTAAAAGGATATACCCACAGACTTCAGCAGACTGCTGGCGAGAGTGTGGGGCTCAAGGGATATTTATGCATATCTGGTGGGATTGTCCAAAGGTCCAAATATATTGGGCCCAGGTGTTATTGATGGTTCATACGATAATTAAGGTGGAATACCCCTGCCGAGCTGAGTACTGCCTGCTCCATCTCAGACCCCCGAAAATGCAGGTATAATGGCACAAATTGGCTATTCAATGCTTTGTAGCAGCCAAAATCACATTAGCTCGGGCATGGAAGCAGAGAGAAACGCCAACTGTGCAGATGGTGGCACACAAAGTGGATTATATTTATCAGATGTCAAAATTAACGGCTATGAGGAAAGGACAGGTCACGAATTTCCAGAAAGTGTGGCAACCATATGAAAGTGTGAGGGAAGGATTAATATCAACACCATAGTGCTAGAGGGAGGGGTGGAGGGTGTGTGTGGGGGGGTTATGGGTAGGCCTTTTAAGCGGTATTAAGATGTGCTAATTGGAAAATGTATGAAGCGTTATAGAAATGTTATGTTTGGAATTATAAAATGCTAATAAAACGTTAAAAAAAAAAATGACCTAGAGATGGGAGTAACTAGTGAGGTAATTAAATTTGCTGATGATACAAAGTTATTCAAAGTAGTTAAATTGCGGGAGGATTTAGTGGATATGGTAAAATTATGTATCATACCTGATAATTTTCTTTCCATTAATCATAGCTAATCAATCCATAGACTGGTGGGTTGTGTCCATCTACCAGCAGGTGGAGATAGAGAGCAATCCTTTTGCCTCCCTATATGTGGTCATGTGCTGCCGGAAACTCCTCAGTATGTCGATATCCAAGCTCCATCCGCAGGACTCAGCACTTAGAGAATTACACCCACAAAGGGACACTCTGCCCAGCTCACCACCGCCGAAACGGGGGAGGGGAATTAACCCAGCTCATCCCCACACAAGTGGGGGAGGGGAATCCGTCCAGCTCATCCCCGCGGAGCGGGAGAGGGACACCATCCCGCCGATGCGGGGGGATCTGGCTTATCCTGCAACCGCAACCGCGGGAGGAGCTGACTGACCCTAACACCGCCGAAGCGGGAGGGGTACAAAGCTGCCCTACAGCCGCACGAAGCGGGAGGGAGCGCCGACAGAATTTATGTCTCAATCCAGCCCGTAAAACGGAGGGGAGAGGAATGCAGCAGCTCACTGTAACACAAATTCGTCTCAACTCTTGAAGAATCCATTGAAAAACTTGAACACGAAGTCCTCATGAACAGGAACTGAAGACTACACTTGAACCTGAAATGCAACCAGAATATAAACAATACAGATATCTGGGAGGGACTATGGATTGATCAGCTATGATTAATGGAAAGAAAATTATCAGGTATGATACATAATTTTACCTTCCATATCATCATGCTGATCAATCCATAGACTGGTGGGATGTACCGAAGCAGTACTCACCCAGGGCGGGACATTGAAATCCCTGACCGCAACACTGAAGCTCCAAACCGGGCCTCCGCCCGAGCAGCCACAGCCAAGCGGTAATGCCTGGAGAAGGTATGGGCCGATGCCCAAGTTGCCGCCTTGCAAATCTCTTCCAAGGAGACGGACCCGGCCTCTGCCATCGAGGCCGCCTGAGCTCTAGTGGAGTGAGCCTTCAGCTGGATAGGCGGCACCTTCCCCGCGGCCACATAAGCCGCTGCAATGGCTTCCTTGACCCATCTTGCCACTGTAGGCTTAGAAGCCTGCAGACCCTTACGAGGACCTGCAAACAGGACAAACAGATGATCCGATTTCCGGAAATCATTGGTCACTTCCAAGTATCTGATGATGACTCATCTCACATCCAGATATTTGAGAGCAGAGTATTCCTCTGGGTAGTCCTCCCTAAGAAAGGAAGGGAGACAGAGCTGCTGATTCACATGGAAGCGAGAAACAATCTTGGGCAGGAAGGAAGGCACTGTGCGAATAGTCACTCCTGCCTCAGTGAACTGCAGAAAAGGCTCTCGACATGAGAGTGCCTGGAGCTCGGAAACTCTTCTGGCTGAAGTGATAGCCACCAAAAAGACTGCTTTCAACGTCAGGTCTTTCAGAGATGCCCTCGACAAGGGTTCAAAAGGCGGCTTCTGCAAGGCTCTTAGCACCAGGTTGAGATTCCACGCAGGCACCACTGAGTGCAGAGGAGGGCGCAGGTGATTAACTCCCTTGAGAAAGCGCACCACATCTGGCTGCGAAGCCAGGGAAGCACCCTTCAGGCGGCCCCTGAAGCAAGCCAGAGCCGCTACCTGGACTTTAAGGGAACTGAGCGACAGGCCTTTCTCCAGACCTTCTTGCAGGAACGCCAACACTGAAGAAATTGGAGCAGTGAAGGGAGAAAGTGAGCCTGCTTCACACCACGCTGCAAAGGTACGCCAAACCCTGGCGTAAGCAGTAGAAGTAGAGCGCTTCCTCGCTCTCAGCATAGTGGCGATGACCTTGTCTGAGAAGCCCTTCTTTCCCAGACGCTGCCGCTCAATAGCCAGGCCGTAAGACCAAAGGGGGAGGGATCCTCCATCACCACGGGACCCTGATGTAACAGGCCCTGCTCCACTGGCAGCCGCAGAGGATCGTCGACTGAGAGCCTGATCAAGTCCGCATACCAGGGACGTCTGGGCCAGTCCGGACCCACCAGGATTATCCGGCCCGGATGCTTTGCCACATGGTCTAGCACCCTGCCCAACATGGGCCAGGGCGGGAACACATAGAGAAGCTCCTGTGTCGGCCACTGTTGGAGAAGAGCATCTACTCCCAGGGATCGAGGGTCCCGTCCTCTGCTGAAAAAGCGCGGCACTTGGCAATTGGCCGATGACGCCATCAGATCTAGGCTCGGCTGGCCCCAGCGCTTCGTGATGTCCAAGAACGCCTGAGCAGATAGCTGCCACTCTCCGGGCTCCAAGGTATGGCGACTGAGAAAGTCCGCCTTGACATTCATGACTCCGGCAATGTGGGCCGCTGACAGCTGTTCCAGGTTCGCTTCCGCCCACTGGCATAGATTCATGGCCTCCTTGGCTAGAGGGGCGCTCTTGGTACCTCCCTGGCGGTTGACATAGGCCACAGCCGTGGCATTGTCCGACAGGACCCGTACTGGCTTCAACGCCAGTACCGGGATGAACTCCAAAAGCGCCAACCGAATGGCTCTGAGTTCCAGGAGGTTGATAGACCACTTTGTCTCTGCAGGAGACCACAGCCCCTGTGCTGTCCTTCCCAAGCAGTGGGCTCCCCAGCCCGACAAAGAGGCGTCCGTCGTGACGACAATCCACTCCGGGGTCACCAGAGGCATTCCTGCAGACAACTTGTCTTTCTGCATCCACCAGCTCAGCGCCTTGCGCACTGCTGGGTCCAAGGGAAGGCGCACAGCATAATCCTCCGACATCGGAGTCCAGCGCTGCAGCAGAGAGAGTTGTAGTGGTCTCATATGAGCCCTGGCCCAGGGCACTACTTCCATCGTGGCCGTCATAGAGCCCAACAGCTGCACATAGTCCCAAGCCCGAAGAGGAGAGGCTACTAGGAACTGGTCCACCTGAGCCTGAAGTTTGACAATCCGATTGTCTGGCAGGAACACTCTGCCCACTTGGGTGTCGAATCGAACTCCCAGATACTCCAGGGACTGAGTCGGGCGCAGCTGGCTCTTCTCCCAGTTGATGATCCACCCCAGGGAGCTCAAAAGAGCAACCACCCAGTCCACAGCTTTGCCACACTCTGCATAAGAGGGGGCACGGATCAACCAGTCGTCCAGATAAGGATGGACTTGTACTCCTTCCTTTCGCAGGAAGGCCGCGATGACCACCATTACTTTGGAGAAGGTCCGCGGAGCAGTAGCCAACCCGAAAGGGAGGGCTCTGAACTGGAAGTGTCGGCCCAGGACTGCAAAACGCAGAAAGCGTTGATGAGGAGGCCAGATGGGAATATGCAGGTACGCTTCCTTAATGTCCAAGGAAGCCAACAACTCTCCTGCCTTCACTGCCGCTATAACAGAGCGGAGAGTCTCCATGCGAAAGTGCCGCACTTTCAAGGCCCGATTGACCCCTTTGAGGTCGAGGATAGGCCGGACAGAACCTCCTTTCTTTGGTACCACAAAGTAAATGGAGTAACGTCCCTTGCCAATCTGATTTTCTGGCACCGGAACGACCGCACCCAGGCGTATCAGGTTGTCCAAGGTCTGCTGCACTGCCACAGCTTTGACCGGAGGACTTGCAGGGAGAGAGTACAAACCCGTCTCTTAAGGGTCGGCAGAACTCTAACTTGTAGCCGTCTCTGATGACTTCCAGCACCCAAGCGTCTGAAGTTACTCTGGTCCACTCGCCCAGAAACAAGGACAGGCGTCCTCCAATCTGCACTGGGCCATGGACCAGGACCCCGTCATTGGGTACGAGACCCTGGGGGAGGACCGGAGTGCGTACCTCCGGGACGGCGGTCTCTGCGAAAGGAATGCTGCTTGGGGGAGAAGTTCCTTTTGAAGGAAGAGGGGGGCAGAGGAGCCCGACTTGCCCGGGCGGTACCGACGGGCTTCCTGAAACCGTCCTCTGGAGATATCGGGGCGAGCACTGGCCCGAGCCCTGACCTCTGGTAACCTCTTGCCCTTAAGACGTGCCGAGATCGGTCACGATTTTGTCCAGCTCGACCCCAAAGAGCAGCTTGCCTTTAAAAGGCAACTTAGCCAGGCGGGACTTAGAGGCGTGGTCCGCAGACCAATGTTTCAGCCAAAGCCACCGCCGCGCAGAGACTGTCTGAGCCATGCCTTTAGCCGAGGCTCTCAAGACATCATACAGCAAGTCTGCCAAATAAGCCAAGCCCGATTCCAGGGCCGGCCAGTCAGCCCTCAAGGAAGGATCCGAGGGGGAAGCCCGCTGCACCATCGTCAGGCACGCCCTGGCCACATAGGAGCCGCAAACTGAGGCCTACAAACTTAAGGCAGCCGCCTCGAAGGACGACCTTAAAGCCGCTTCCAATCTTCTGTCTTGGGCGTCCTTTAGTGCCGTGCCACCTTCCACCGGCAACGCCGTTTTCTTAGTCACTGCAGTGATTAAAGAATCCACGGTAGGCCAAATAAAGGCCTCACGTTCACTTTCAGGCAAAGGATAGAGGCGGGACATAGCCCTAGCCACTTTGAGGCTCGCTTCCGGGACATCCCATTGAGCCGAAATTAAGGTGTGCATGGCATCATGCACGTGGAAGGTTCTAGGCGGGCGCTTCGTCCCCAGCATAATGGCAGAGCCAACAGGGGCTGAGGGAGAGACGTCCTCTGGCGAGGAAATCTTCAAAATGCTCATGGCCTGCAGTAACAGGTTGGGCAAATCCTCTGAGCGAAAGATCCGCGCTGCAGAGGGGTCATCCGCTCCATCCGAGCGGGAATCCGTCTCCTCCAAGGAATCCCCAAAGGACCGTTGGGAGAACTCAGATACGCTGCCCTCATCTACATCAGAGGAAACAGCGTCCTCTAAGGCCTGGGAATCCTCCCGAGGGCGTTTACTTCCGGGGGCCTCAACCCCGTTATCGGACAAGGGAGAAGGGGCAGCGTTTTGCATAAGGAAGGCCTGATGCAGCAGCAAAATAAACTTGGGGGAGAAACCCCCCAGACTGTGAATTTCAGCAGCCTGGGCCACAGCACTAGACGCACCCTCAACCGGCGCTCGCAAGAGCGGGGGAGCAACATGCTGCGAATCCAAGATGGCGTCCGGCGCGACACTCCGCGAAGGAGCCGCGCGGGAAAACGGCGCTTAACTTTAGCCGCTTTTTTGCCGTCGCCCAAATCAAGGGCGGCCATGGCATGAACGTCTCCCAGCTCAAGGGCGGCCCAAGAAGAAGCCGTCCGAGCAGAGTGGCCGGCCAAGATGGCGGAGGCGAGCAGCGGGGGATGGGCGTTTATGGCGGGAAAAACCGCCGCGCCGGAGGAAGACCCGGGACACTGACCGGCCTCCAAACTGACACCCAACAAGGGCGAATCAGACTTTAAAACCCCCGCATCCCCTCTAGAAGCACACACGCGGTCCGGGGAGCGATTCTTCGCGCCCTCGCCCTCAGACGCCATAGGCCACGTGGAGATCAATCGGGGAACCCCCTGCCCACTATAAAAAGGTAAAAATTACCTGCTTCTCGCTCCGAGCTGTAACGACCTGGTGTCCCAGTGAGTAGCTGCAATAAACGTTTAAATAAACGTCGAAATAAACGCCCTTAAGGACGTCCAAAATTTTTTTTTTTTTTAACGGAGCCAGCGGGAGGGGGAGAAAAGGAGGGACCTGGCGCCACCAGGTTTGCACTTGCTCAAGAAGAGCCCTCAACCCCAGGCACTCAACAAAACCTAAAAATTAGGCTTGGAGGCCTAGCCAGAGCTGCTGCTGTGTGTGACCACCACCTGCTGAGATAGAGAACATACTGAGGAGTTTCCGGCAGCACATGACCACATACAGGGAGGCAAAAGGATTGCTCTCTATCTCCACCTGCTGGTAGATAGACACAACCCACCAGTCTATGGATTGATCAGCATGATGATATGGAAAGTGGAATTAGAAAAGGTGCAGAGAAGGGCGATGAAAATGATAAAGGGGACAGGACAACTTCTCTATGAGGAAAGGCTAAAGCGGCTACGGCTCTTACTACTACTACTATTACTACTATTTAGCATTTCTATAGCGCTACAAGGCGTACGCAGCGCTGCACAAACATAGAAGACAGTCCCTGCTCAGGGAGCTTACAATCAGACAAAAATTAAAGTAAGCAAATCAAATCAATTAATGTGTACAGGAAGGAGGAGAGGAGGGTAGGTGGAGGCGAGTGGTTACAAGTGGTTACGAGTCAAAAGCAATGTTAAAGAGGTGGGCTTTCAGTCTAGATTTAAAGGTGGCCAAGGATGGGGCAAGATGTAGGGGCTCAGGAAGTTTATTCCAGGCGAAGTGCAGCGAGACAGAAGGCGCAAAGTCTGGAGTTGGCAGTAGTGGAGAAGGGAACAGATAAGAAGGATTTATCCATGGAGCGGAGTGCACGGGAAGGGGTGTAGGGAAGGACGAGTGTGGAGAGATACTGGGGAGCAGCAGAATGAATACATTTATAGGTTAGTAGAAGAAGTTTGAACAGGATGCAAAAACGGATAGGGAGTCAGTGAAGCGACTTGAGGAGAGGGGTAGTATGAGTAAAGCGACCCTGGCGGAAGACGAGATGGGCAGCAGAGTTTTGAACCGATTGGAGACGGGACTAAGTGGGAGGCCAGCAAGAAGGAGATTGCAGTAGTCTAAACGAGAGGTGACAAGGGTGTGGATGAGGGTTTTGGTAGAGTGCTCGGAAAGAAAGGGGCGGATTTTACGGATGTTGTAAAGAAAGAAACGGCAGGTCTTGGCGATCTGCTGGATATGAGCAGAGAAGGAGAGAGAAAGAGTCAAAGATGACCCCAAGGTTTCGAGCTGAGGAGACAGGGAGAATGAGAGAGCCATCAACAGAAATAGAAAACGGGGGGGAGTGGGGAGGTGGGTTTGGGAGGAAAAATGAGAAGCTCGGTTTTGGTCATGTTTAATTTCAGGTGGCGTTGAGACATCCAGACAGCAATATCAGACAAGCACGCTGAAACTTTGGTTTGGATGCAAGGTGAGATATCAGGGGTAGAAAGGTAGATTTGGGAGTCATCAGCATAGAGATGGTAGGAAAAGCCATGGGATGAGATTAATGAACCAAGGGAAGAAGTGTAGATAGAAAAGAGGAGGGGACCAAGAACAGAACCCTGAGGTATGCCGACAGGCAGAGAGATAGAAGTAGAAGAGGATCCACCAGAGTGAACACTAAAGGTGCGGAGGGAGAGGTAGGAAGAGAACCAGGAAAGGACAGAGCCCTGGAATCCAAAGTGAGGACAGGGTATCGAGGAGTATGCTGTGATCGACAGTGTCAAAAGCAGCGGAAAGATCAAGAAGAATGAGGATGGAATAGAGACCTCTGGATTTAGCCAGTAATAGGTCATTGGAGACTTTAGTCTTGGAGAAAAGGCGGCTGAGGGGAGATATGATAGAGGTCTATAAAAATAATGAGTGGAGTTGAACGGGTAGATGTGAAGCGTCTGTTCACGCTTTCCAAAAATACTAGGACTAGGGGGCATGCGATGAAGCTACAATGTAGTAAATTTAAAATGAATTGGAGAAAATTTTTCTTCACTCAATGTGTAATTAAACTCTGGAATTCGTTGCCAGAGAATATGGTAAAGGCGGTTAGCTTCGCGGAGATTAAAAAAGGTTTGGACGGCTTCCTAAAGGAAAAGTCCATAGACCATTATTAAATGGACTTGGGGAAAATCCACTATTTCTGGGATAAGCAGTATAAAATGTTTTGTACATTTTTGGGATCTTGCCAGGTGTTTGTGACCTGGATTGGCCACTGTTGGAAACAGGATGCTGGGCTCGATGGACCTTTGGTCTTTCCCAGTATGGCAATACTTATGTACTTATGTAGGATTGTGAAAAATTACAAAAGGACCTTACGAGACTGGGCGTCTAAACGGCAGACGTTTAATGTGAGCAAGTGCAAAGGGATGCATGTGGGAAAGAGGGACCCGATTTATAGCTAAATTTATTTATTTATTTAATTGTAGCATTTATACCCCGCTCTTTCCCGCTCGATAGCAGGTTCAGTGCGGCTTACAAAGTGTGGGTTACAAAGTATCACAGAGATAACATAGTTAGGATAGTAGATCTAAGGAATGGTTGTGTTAAGTAGGACAAGAGGGAGAGATGTGGGGGGAAGGTAAAGGTATGGGTCAAGTTAGTGGCGTGGATTGGGCTCATAAGTTAAGTCGAGTCATTTGGATAGGCTTGTATGAAGAGGTGAGTTTTGAGCAGCTTTCGGAAGGGTAGGTGTTCGTTGGTTGTTCGGATGGATCTAGGTATGGCGTTCCAGAGTTGGCTATAATGTGTAAAAAGTGGGAGTACGACCAAGGATACCAGAAACTGGAAGATGTTCTTAAATAAAAACTTTATTGAAGGTTTGAAGACTCGACACAACGTCGTGTTTCGGCCGTCAGGCCTGCATCAGGAGTCTGCTGTGCAGAGTGCTGCAAAGCAATGTTGATGGAAATCCTCTGAAGATTTTACAGCAGTCTCTTACGCGGAGAATTGCTAGATAATAATAAGGTTGATTCTTCAAAAATAACGTGGTAGTCTTTAAAAAGACTGTTTAAAAAAGTCCATCAGAAGCGCTGCACGCACTATTGATAATGCAGATATCAATAGTGCGTGCAGCGCTTCTGATGGACTTTTTTAAACAGTCTTTTTAAAGACTACCACGTTATTTTTGAAGAATCAACCTTATTATTATCTAGCAATTATCTAGCAGACTCCTGATGCAGGCCTGATGGCCGAAACACGACGTTGTGTCGAGTCTTCAAACCTTCAATAAAGTTTTTATTTAAGAACATCTTCCAGTTTCTGGTATCCTTGGTCGTACTCCCACTTTTTACACATTACTGTTTCTACCGTGGGGTGCTTGAGTTTTCTGCTCACTGGCGGATCTTCTCTCACATTTGTTCCAGAGTTGGCTGCCTATAACGGAGAAGTTGGATGCGTAGAAGGTTTTGTATTTGAGGCCTTTGCAATTGGGAAGGTGAAGATTGAGATATGTTCGAGAAGATTTGGCCCCATTCCTGGCTGGAAGGTCGATCAGATTGGTCATGTAGCTTGGAGATTCACCGTGACGGATCTTGTGGATTAGAGTGTGGACTTTGAAGTGTATTTGTTCTTTGATAGGAAGCCAGTGGAGTTTTTCATGGAGTGGTGTAGCGCTTTCGAATCGTGGTTTACCAAGAATGAGTCTGGCAGCTGTGTTCTGGGTGGTTTGTAGTTTTTTCAGGATTTGGGTTTTGCAACCAATGAAGATGCTGTTGCTGTAGTCAGCGTGGGTGAGTATTGTGGATTGTACTAGTTTGCGAAAAGTTTTTAGGGGGAAGAATGGTTTCACTCTTTTCAGTACCATCATATTGAACATCTTCTTCGTTACAGTTTTTGCATGAGTTTCTAGAGTGAGGTGGTTGTCTAACGTTACTCCTAGGATTTTTAGATTGTTGGATATTGTGATTGTAACGTCGGGGGTGATCAGGGTAGTCGGGAGTAGAGTGGAGTGTTGTGATGAGAGGATTAGGCATTGAGGTTTTTCTTTATTCATTTTCATTTTGAAAGCGTTGGCCCAGGATGCTAAGATGTTCATGTCAGTGATTATTTTATCAGAGATTTCTGCTAGGTTGGATTGGAAAGGGATGAATATGGTGACGTTATCTGCGTAGATGAAGGGGTTCAGACCAGATCTGGATAGGGATTTGGCCAGAGGAATCATCATAAGATTGAAGAGGATCGGCGATAGAGGCGATCCTTGGGGAACTCCGCATTTTGATGACCATGCAGACGAGACTGATGTGGTTGATTTGACTTGATAGGATCTGGTGGTGATGAAACTTTTTATCCGTTTGATGATGTTTCCGCAGATACCTAGTTTGTCCAGTAGTTTTGTAAGAATATCGTGGTTTACCATGTCAAAGGCGCTGGATAGGTCGAACTGTAGAAGAAGTATATTGTTGCCGATTGAAATTTCTTGTTTGAACTTGGATATTAGGGTAAGTAATACTGTTTCTGTGCTGTGTGCAGGTCGAAAACCCGATTGTGACTCATGTAGTAAGGAGAATTTTTGTATGAATTCATTGAGTTGGAAGGTCACTCTATTTTCAATTAGTTTAGTCAGGAGAGGGATGGAGGCCACAGGTCGGTAGTTAGTGATGTCTTTTTCTGGTTTCTTGGGGTTTTTTGGAATAGGTGCAAGTAGTATATTGCCATGCTCGGAGGGGAAGGAGTCTTGTTGAAGTAGGAAATTAAGGTGGGCGGTGAGGTCCGTAATGAATCGTGCTGGGGTATTTTTCATTAGATAGTTGGGGCATGGGTCCAGGTGGCAGTGAGACTTGGAGAGTTTGGATAGCGCTGTAGAAATTTCTGCAGTGTTGAGGAGGGTGAAGTTTGTCCAGGAGCAGTCTGCCGGGATCTCTTCAGAGTCGGGGTCCAGTTCGTCGAGGAAAATATCAATGCTGGTGTCGTCTTGCGGAATTGTGTTGCATAGATTAACGATTTTGTCGTTAAAATATTTGGCTAGCTAGTTGGCAGATGGACAGTTTGAGGGTGAAGTTGTTACTGGATTCATGTTAAGAAGATTTTTTATAATTTGGTATTGTTTTTTTATGTCTGTTCCGGTGGATGTGATTTGTTTTGTATAGTATGTTCTTTTGGCTCGTTTAATCTCATTCTTGTGTTTCTTTTGTGTTTGTTTCCATGCATTCAAGGTGAGATTGTCTTTAGATTTGCTCCAAGTTTTTTCTAGTTTCCTGGTTTGTTTGTTTAGGTTTTTTAATTCGTCATTGAACCATGGTGAAGGTTTTTTCTTTGTGTGTAGAGTTTTGGAGTGTAGTGGGGTGATTTCATCCAGGATAAATTTACATCTATGGTCCCATTCTGTGAGGAAATGGTTTGAGTTTGGATCTATTGACCAGTTGTTGTCATAGATTTGTGGCCAGCAGGTTTCCTTATCAATTCGTCCTCTGGTGTTGATTGTTATGGGGTCAGGTGGTTTGGGTTGTTCTTTTTTTCCGCCACGTTAGGAGTCACCGACCAAGAAAGGGATCTAGGTGTCGTCGTCGATATGTTGAAACCCTCTGCTCAGTGTGCTGTTGCGGCTAAGAAAGCAAATAGAATGTTAGGTATCATTAGGAAAGGAATGGAAAGCAAAAATGAGGACGCTATAATGCCTTTGTATTGCTCCATGGTGCGACCACACCTCAAATATTGAGTTCAATTCTAGTCGCCGCATATCAAAGAAAGATACAATGGAATTAGAAAAGGTACAGAGAAGGAGAACGAAAATGATAAATGGGATGGGAAGACTTCCCTATGAGAAAAGGCTGAAGCGGAAGGGCTCTTCAGCTTGGAGAAAAGTACATAAGTAATGCCATACTGGGAAAAGACCAAGGGTCCATCGAGCCCAGCATCCTGTCCACGACAACGGCCAATCCAGGCCAAGGGCACCTGGCAAGCTTCCCAAACGTACAAACATTCTATACATGTTATTCCTGGAATTTTGGAGTTTTCCAAGTCCGTTTAGTAGCGGTTTATGGACTTGTCCTTTAGGAAACCGTCCAACCCCTTTTTAAACTCTGCTAAGCTAACCGCCTTCACCACTTTCTCCGGCAACGAATTCCAGAGTTTAATTACACGTTGGGTGAAGAAAAAGTTTCTCCGATTTGTTTTAAATTTACTACACTGTAGTTTCATCGCATGCCCCCTAGTCCTAGTATTTTTGGAAAGCGTGAACAGACGCTTCACATCCACCTGTTCCACTCCACTCATTATTTTATATACCTCTATCATGTCTCCCCTCAGCCGTCTCTTCTCCAAGCTGTATAGCCCTAGCCTCCTTAGTCTTTCTTCATAGGGAAGTCGTCCCATCCCCGCTATCATTTTAGTCGCCCTTCGCTGCACCTTTTCCAATTCTACTATATCTTTCTTGAGATGCGGCGACCAGAATTGAACACAATACTCAAGGTGCGGTCGCACCATGGAGCGATACAACGGCATTATAACATCCTCACACCTGTTTTCCATACCTTTCCTGATAATACCCAACATTCTATTCGCTTTCTTAGCCGCAGCAGCACACTGAGCAGAAGGTTTCAGTGTGTTATCGACGATGACACCCAGATCCCTTTCTTGGTCCGTAACTCCTAACGTGGAACCTTGCATGACGTAGCTATAATTCGGGTTCTTTTTTCCCATATGCATCACCTTGCACTTGCTCACATTAAACATCATCTGCCATTTAGCCGCCCAGTCTCCCAGTCTCGTAAGGTCCTCTTGTAATTTTTCACAATCCTGTCGCGATTTAACGACTTTGAATAACTTTGTGTCATCAGCAAATTTAATTACCTCGCTAGTTACTCCCATCTCTAAATCATTTATAAATATATTAAAAAGCAGCGGTCCTAGCACGGACCCCTGAGGAACCCCACTAACTACCCTTCTCCATTGTGAATACTGCCCATTTAACCCCACTCTCTGTTTCCTATCCTTCAACCAGTTTTTAATCCAAAATAGGACATTTCCTCCTATCCCATGACCCTCCAATTTCCTCTGTAGCCTTTCATGAGGAACATTGTCAAACGCCTTTTGAAAATCCAGATACACAATATCAACCGACTCCCCTTTGTCCACATGTTTGTTCACTCCTTCAAAGAATTGAAGTAAATTGGTCAGGCAAGATTTCCCCACACAAAAGCCATGCTGACTTGGTCTCAATAATCCATGTCCTCGGATGTGCTCTGTAATTTTGTTTTCGATAATAGCCTCTACCATTTTCCCCGGCACCGACGTCAGACTGACCGGTCTATAATTTCCCGGATCTCCCCTGGAGCCTTTTTTAAAAAATGGGCGTTACATTGGCCACCCTCCAATCTTCCGGTACCACGCTCGATTTTAGGATAAATTGCATATCACTAGCAGTAGCTCCGCAAGCTCGTTTTTCAGTTCTATCAGTACTCTAGGATGAATAGCATCCGGTCCAGGAGATTTGCTACTCTTCAGTTTGCCGAACTGCCCCATTACGTCCTCCAGGTTTACCGTGAAGTAAGTAAGTTTCTCCGACTCATCTGCTTGAAATACCATTTCCGACACCTGTATCCCACCCAAATCTTCCTCGGTGAAGACCGAAGCAAAGAATTCATTCAGTCTCTCTGCTACGTCTTTGTCTTCCTTGATCGCCCCTTTTACCCCTCGGCCATCCAGCGGCCCAACCGATTCTTTTGCCGGCTTCCTGCTTTTAATATACCGAAAAAAATTTTTTACTATGTTTTTTTGCCTCTAATGCTATCTTTTTTTCATACTCCCTCTTGGCAGCTGAAGGGAGATATGATAAGGGTCTATAAAATAATGAGTGGAGTACAACGGGTAGACGTGTGTCGCTTGTTCACTCTTTCCAAAAATATTAGGACTAAGGGGCATGGGATGAATCTAGAAAGTAGTAAATTTAAAACGAACTGGAGAAAGGTTTTCTTCACTCAATGACTACAAATCATCAACACCCCTCCCTCACTTATACCGTCTTCTCTCTGTAACTGTTTGAGTAGATTGAATGCTAGCCTTGTTATTACTATATCTTTGTACCACCAAATGTATTTCTGTTCCCTGAAATGGTGATGCCATTACAGGATTTTGTAAGCCACATTAAGCCTGCAAATAGGTGGGAAAATGTGGGATACAAGTGCAATAAATAAATAAATAAACTCTGAAATTCATTGCCAGAGAATGTTGTAGAAGCAGTTAGCTTAGCGGGGTTTTAAAAAGTTTTGGATGGCTTCCTAAAGGAAAAGTCCATAATCCTTTATTAAAGTAGACTTGGGAAAAATCCACTGCTTATTTCTATGATAAGCAGCATAAAATATATTGTACTTTTTTTGGATCTTGCCAGGTGCTTGTGACCTGGATTGGCCACTGTTGGAAACAGGATGCTGAGCTTGATGGACCTTTGGTCTGTCCCAATATGGCAATACTTATGTACCTATGAAGTCTAACATATGGCCTTTTTCATGAGATGTATCCTCAGAGAATGTAGTTAGTTCACAGTCCTTCAGGATTGATTTGAAATTGTGGACATTGGTGTCTGCATCATTTTCTAGGTGTAGGTTTAAGTCTCCCAGGAAGATAATCCTAGAAAACTGGGACATGGCGGAGGAAGTAATCTCTATAAGCTGAGGTACTGCCTTGGACCAAGCTCCCGGAGGACGGTAAATGAGAAGTAGGGCGATTTGTCTTTTTTGAATCACTGCAGAATTTGTACAACATATATTCCAGTTCAGGGAAAACTCCAGAACTACTTAAACATGTGGAAAAAAACTCTTGACTATAAGAGGAAGCTGGCGGGGCTTGTGGATCCATGCCAACCTCATCACTGCCATGCCATTGGTGGGTGGGTCTGTGCCTGTGCCTCTTCCTCTGACGCAGAGAACCTCATACACAAATAGGTTCCTTTTTAAAACAAAACTACTGTGTAAGTAAGATAACGGGATTTTACCTGGTTGTCTTTAACTGAATTCTAATCTGTTTGCTAGCTAGATTTTTGGCTGAAAAGTTTCCTAAATCTAATTGGACAACATTTGCACAGTTAGATTTAGGCCTGCTGTTTTTTCAATCAAATTTAATTGGTAACTTAACTGAAACTCTGCACTAATTCCACCCTCAGTTTAGCTATGCCTCTGACCCTATTCTTCTTTTAACTGAGTACATTTATGCACCTTGCACATTCATCCAGTTATGTTTAGCTAATCAGGGGAGTGGCAGAATTTTTCACAAGTTGGGTTTAACACTTCAGGCTAGCTGGCTAAACCTTTTGAAAACCAAACCCTAAGTAATTAACTCAGGATATGCTGATTAAGAATATATCGTTTGTTGATTCATGGGCCCATGATATTTTTTTTTAAACTTAGAAAATCAACATTGTGTGGCTTGGGGATTTTGATTCTTTACTACAGAAATCTTTGCAGCTTACCACTGGTGAGACTTTAAAAACTTGGAATAAATCTTAGGTTATGGGCATAATACTAGATTTGAAAATCACCTTCGAGTACCAAATGAATGCTCTTGTTAAGAAGTTTAATTAAGAGCTATTCGATAAGTTTTAGATGCATTTCGCAGGTGGTTCTTTTACCTTATTTGGGCTACTGCAACACTTTATATGGAAGAGACACTGTGAAGCTATTGAATAGATGGTAGAACATCTCGATTAGTTCATTAGTATGTAACCTAGTACATAAAATCATCCATGGCGAGGCCCCAGCCTATATGTCCGACCTGATAGACCTGCCACCCAGAAATGCCAAAAACTCATCGCGTACATTCCTTAAATCTTCATTTCCCCAACTGTAAAGGTCTGAAATGCAAATTAATGCATGCGTCAACCTTTCCTGTATGAGCACGCAATTCTGGAATGCATTGCCACGTAATCTAAAAGCGACCTATAAACTGACCAACTTCCGCAAACTACTAAAGACCCATCTCTTCGACAAGACATACCACAAAGATCAAAACATGTGAAACATATATCCAGAAATGTTAATAATGCCTTCTGTTATATTACTATTATGTATTCCATTACCCTGCAACCTCAAATCCTTCTGTAATACCAAATGTTTACTCCCCTCTCATTTCCACTATCCATGATGTATTGTAAGCCACTTTGAGCCTGCAAAAAGGTGGGAAAATGTGGGATACAAATACAATAAATAAAATAAAAATAAATTCTTATACGGGAAAATTAGGTTCTTACCTTGGTAATTTTCTTTCCTTTAGTCATAGCAGATGAATCCATTACGAGTGGGTTGTGTCCATCAACCAGCAGGGGAAGATAGAGAGCACTGAAAAACAAAAGTGCCTCATGGCCTGCTAGCTCCATCTGCTTCTTCAGTATTTGAAGCTTCCAAAGCAGTGTGACACCGCCACATATAACAACATGAACTTTCCTCACAGCGGATGAACGCCCCAGAACAGGAGCAACAATTCAAAGGAGGGACAAACTCAACCTCCTGTAACAGAACAGAAATCCTGAAGACTTTTTTCCAACTTCTCCCAATGAGGGAACATATCTACAGGAAAAACTGAACATAAAACCAAGATCAATCACATAATGAACCACTGAGGGAGGGCTCATGGATTCATCTGCTATGACTAAAGGAAAGAAAATTACCAAGGTAAGAACCTAATTTTCCCTTCCTTGTCATCAAGCAGATTAATCCATTACAAGTCGGATGTAACAAAGCAATCCCTAGATAGGGTGGGAACAAGCCACACCATGCGCCAGCACTTGTGCTCCAAAATGCGCGTCTCTCCTGGCAGCCACATCCAGCCTGTAATGTCGGGCAAAAAAGAGTTTAGAAGCCCAAGTAGCTGCACTACATATCTCTTGAAGAGAGAGTGCTCTAGTTTCAGCCCAAGAAGAGGAAATCGCTCTTGTAGAATGTGCCTTAAAGGCTTCAGGCGGAGGCCAGCCAGACAACAGGATATGCTGAAAAAATTGCTTCCTTGAGCCAACGGGCTATAGTGGTTTTAGATGCTGGATACCCCCTGCGCGGACCTGATAACAGAACAAAAAGATGTATTTTCCTTTATTTCATTTATTCTAGGGGTACAGCTCTGGACTACACATGTTACAATGCCTTTCTTGCCTTTTGTTGAAATCGGTGTTTCAGTAACATATATGGGTATTATTTATGTCTTGGATATGCTTTGGGCTCTCACTTTGGCGTCACTTTGACGCCCCATACTTGGGATACACCTCACGGCCCTCCTCTCTGATGCTCTACCGACTCTTGCACCTTTTTATTTTCTTCCCTGCCCTCCTCTCTGATGCTTTCCTCTTACATAATTTTATTTATTTCCCACCCTCTCCCTAAACAATAGACCGTCTGATACTTTAAGGCTTTCTCACTCTGTTTCTGAGGCTAGATTTAAACCTCGAGACAGGTTTTTCTTTCTTTTTACGCTGCAAGTGACAGCTTGATAGACCTGCATGGGGTCTGCAACGTGTTTACAAAGTTTTAAAAATGTTTTTTCCTTCAAATAGAAATTTGTGTACTTTCCCTTCAAAACCGGCTTTCTCCTTCTTTCCTCCACCCCCCATGTCTCATTATGGTAATATTTTGATTTAATACTTCGTGATTCCACTTTTGAACTGTTATGGTGTGGGTTAAAATTTGGATGTGTAACATTTAGAAATACATGTTTTACTAATCCGCAATATTGTCACATATTTCCTTGTTATGATTGAAACGCATTTATTTCCCTTTGTTGGAGTACATTGACAGATGCGTGAGTATGATTGTGTTATGTCTCTGCATGTTCTACTATCAGGATAATCATTGCATGTTTTTGTAAACTGTTAGCACATTATCATTTCTAGGTCTCCCTGCAATCTGTGAAGCGGCCTTTTCAACCACTGACCTTGGACTGGTCAATATATATTATTATTAATCTAGTTCATTTTTCTATAGCTAATTACAGGTCTGAAGCTTATTTGTAGACCACTTGCTCACTAGGTCCCGTTATTATACATATTGGGTGATGTTGTTCACTACCCATTATATCATATCTTCCTTTCCGCACCCAACACCACATACTGGTGGTCTGACATCTATTCAGATCTCTGGTAAGGACTTTCCGTCCGAAACAAATCCTTTCTATTTTGCGGTTGATCTCCCTATGCCACCGAGAGTTCGGAAGGGCGTAGTGACCCCGCCAACTGTCCTCTTTCTCAATTGATTTTCTGCGCTGGAGATTACATTGCACGAATCGTGAGTATATTTCCATTTATTGTATGTGTTACTATTAAGCTTGCCGTTGTATATTTTTATGACCTATTGGGTTAGCTCTAATTTAAATGTTTTATTTTACCAAATTTAGGATTAAGATTTTGTCCTCAATACACAGGGACACCTCTGTATGTGGGACAATAACTATGTCTGTGTCTGAGTGTGGTTTTCCTTTTCTATTCTGTTTGTGTGCTGTGACTTGTGATTGGCTACTGGAATATTTATTTTCATATTTTTTGTTTTGATACCCTAAACAATTCCTTAACCGTGCACAATTCCAATGATTGGTTTTGAACTACATTTAGAAATATCTTGCTTCCTCTTCTGAGCTTTGAGTTTTCTACGTATCAGTATTAGGTTACTGTTTTAATTTTATGTCTACATGTTCCTGTGTGTCCTGTGGTGAATAGCATTAATTAAACCAGTTAGTTATTAGGGAATCATTTCTTTAGCTTTAAATTAGTGCTTTACAGTTACTCCGTGAGATTGCCTATCAACTGCAGTGGTAGTAAATCTCAAAGGAGTGTTTTTGTTTTTTTTCCTTCCAGGATTGTATAATATTTCATTTAAGCAATGTTTGTTTGATTTGTGACGTGATGTTAAATGCCTGATTGTTTTTGACTTCTGGTAAATTGCTTTCACTAGAAATGCAAGCACTTTTTAGTTCTGGTAGCTATAAATAGTTTAAGAGTTTACGATAATTTATCTTTGTTGGCTCCGGTACTCACATCTGGATTCTAAATCTGGATAAGACAGATATACCGGACATGATACTTATTCAGGTATCATATGACAGACTTTTTTTTTTTTTTAGTAAAAGAGATCCACTTAACGTTTTAATTTTATAGGTGTACGTCCGTGTATGTGTTCTTTGAAAATTGCATAATTATTCCAGATATTTACTATGAAAGATTCTATATTATATGCCATCTAAAACACTGTTTATTTGTGACGTTGTTTAAAATAACTAGTGCTGATGTTCACTTCCTGGCTTTTTATTGGGGATGTATTCCGTAATAATGAAGTAACTGTTTTAATTTTCCCTTTCACGTCTTATCTACAACTTTCAAACTTCCTTCCCTGCTTCTTAAAGATTTATAGTTTTAAGATATATTATTGTATAGAGTTCCAGCATTTATGGTTCTCAAACCCCAAATGGCTCAGTTAAAATTCATTTCCGGATTCCATAATACTACAGTGCTTACCTTATTATCTATGCAATAGGGTTTAGAGATTAACCCTTGCATAACATAACTGACTGGTAAATCAGAACTAAAGAAATTCAGGTTGCTATTATTTTAGAGCTCTGTTCAGATAAGACTAGCTACAATTGCCGATTTCCTTTTTATTGAGAACCGTACCTCTGGTAGCAGATAAAGTAATAACCTTCTTTTCCTCTCCTGAAGTATTAATTCTATGAAGACTAATTACACCAGCATAAAGTTTTAATACGAAAACTTAAACTTACAGTTTTTGTCTGATGTATAGACCTATTTTCAGTCACCATAATATCCAACGCTTGCAGTGAGCAGTAAACTCAGGAAGCACCGTTATTTCGTGATTTCCTTAGGACCGAATGACAGAGATTAACCCTTGTAGTTCTTATTTTCTCTAAAGTTCATCTTTACAAATGCTTTGGACTCAGTATATGATAAAGGAATTCATTACGTGTTTCAGATTTTTAATAGCTGGATGGGTTTTTCTGTGATTCTGTGTTATCCTACAATGTAGGTTTACAAGCTGTTCCATTTATCATACTGGTCTATATGAACATATTCTATTGGTTAATTGTAGGCATTTATTGCATTAATAAAAAATTGTTACTATATCTTTGATTTTTTTGAATTTTACTAAAATGTTTTAAGAAATGCTACTACTTGTCTCCTGCTGATAAAGTGGCTCCTCCTCTGTATTTTAAATATACTTTAAACTGTAAATTGATTCCTGGGAATATATAAGCTTATTTTTAGCTATCCCTCTGAATGTGAATCTTGATATGCTGTCATAATTTAGGGCCCAAATTGTGAAAGCATAGAAATGATCAAATTACAATTAAATATAATTTTTATTTTCCAAATTGGCTGTGAACTATTACAGAGGACTATAGGTTATTGTCCTTCTCATTTGACCTATTTGAACCTTGTAAGGGTCACATGAGGAGGCCTCATAGAAATATATAGTTTTTACATCTTTCTTTTCTGATATTGCCTTTTCTCTATCTTTTAAAATATCATGTTAAAGGCTGTATTTTCCTAGAGCAGACTCTGACCACAATGTTTCCTCAAACTCTGCTGACTTCCTGTGCCAGCAACATCTCATCTACAGAGAAAAATTGTTTTCTACTTGTAACTTGTGATTTTATGTATTGAGACTATGCTCCACCTATTGGTGCCCCAAGGAACTAACAATGCATTCTTTGATTTTTTCTTTCTAATGGTCCTGTGCTGAGATTTGACCACTTGATATTACTTCTTATATCAGCTCTATTTATTAAGTTCTGTAGGTTGTGTGAAGACTGCAAATCCAATTCCTGATCTACCGCCTCTATTCCAGTTTAGTACTTCCGGCAAGAAAAAGAAGCGCTAACTCCTCCAATGAGATTTTTCTTTTGTCCAAATGATGTCATTAATTTTGACTTTCGTGGTTAGGCTCTTAAATATTCTGCTGTATTAAATATTTTGCAGGCTCCTCATCTTTTCCAGAACATACATGTCACTTTACGTATGAGCTCTCTGTTACAACAGACAGCGACCGTGATTCCAGAAGATACTTCCATCACCTGGACTAGTTATGAGTTTTAAATTCCTGCACATTAGACTTCTGCTCTGATTATGACTATTTCCTAAGCTACCCTTCTTTCTGAATCATCTAGCTCGTAAGTCCTGCTGGCCTCCTGCAGCTGAGGGCTCAACCCTTGGTGAATGTTAGTCATCGCAGGTGAAGATTTCATACCTACTGGCGATAGATTGCAACGCATTGCCCGTGCCTGTTGACTATTTTGGTGCACCATATTCCTGACCCTCCATACCTCAATAACTTGAACAATCAACATCGTCTCTAAATTTTAATTTTTATTGTTTTTTTTTGGTACCCTTTTCTTTTGTTCCATATACTTAACCATTGTTATTTGATCATGTCTTCGTAATGATTACCAATCTGTCTTGCACATTATGCAAGCCAGAAGTGGGGATATATTATGCAAATCCCAATTCCTAGTATTAAGAGGGTTGAAGTTGAAGCTCTGACCCCTACCAATCAGGAGATATAATTTCATATATACTATTGCTATTTATGTAAATTGGCTTTTCATTATTGAACCCTTATGGTTTCGCTTTTGCTTTTGCACTTAATTAGCACTGTTTTCTCCATGTTTACATTGTCTTTCATGTCTCTTGACATCTATATATTATTTTTGCTTATTCAGTTTACGCTGAGTATGCCCACCAAGATATAGCAATGTATCATTCAGGCATACAGTTATTTTGCTTATTCCTTTGCCAGCCTCTGACTCTTGATGGACTGAGTATGATGGGGCATGCCTAGAATAAAGACATGGAAAGATCCAAGTTTGTACACCACAAGTACGTCTTCAATGATGTTAGATCCCCCAAGGTTGTGGCAATAATCTTTACACCTTGCAAACTACTGGATCACATGTTTTGGGTCCAGGTGAAAGATATACGGGTTTACTCAGCCACAGGACCTGAGGTTACCAGCCTAACCATCTCAAGACCAGCCACTTCCTTCAGCAGGCCAGCCTGAAAACCCAGATCTCCGTCCAGATTCTTCAACGCTTCCACCGCCTCAACCATGATCAATGAAAGAGAATTCAGAACTGATACTTAATTTGAGATTTACTGTTGCTGTTTATGGACATTATAGATTCATATTTTGTTTTATTTTTAGTTTAGCAGTAATCCTGTCTATATATTGAAAAGGTTTTATTTTTATTTTCCTATTATTTCCTTTATTGTTCTAATTGCTTTTCTAACAGTTTTCCCGTTATTTCTGTTTATGTAATTGAAATTGAAGTTGATATTGCTCAGATGCAAGGGTAACATCAAACCCTAATACTGGCTAAGATATCATAATGTAGGTGTAAACTCTGTTAGTATCAACCAGTTATGCAATTGTTTAACTTTGGTGTAGGCTTACTTAAGCTGCATGTATTTCTGTAGGTTTGACTAAGCTCCAAGTGGGGTAACGGATATATAAAATGCTTCCCATACTTCCAGGTCATTATGCATATGTCAAGATCCATGCATGACCTTTGTTAATATAAAATTTCCTAGGATTGACCCTTTTTGCTGTATAAGACAACCTCATACTTATTTAAGGATTCTGAATACCTACAACCTAAAACAGCCTGCAATCAGAGTACTAACCATACATTTGTTGAGCCACCATAACAATGCTTAATCAAAACCACTATTCCTTCCCAAGACCACTGAGATAGATACATTAGATTATCTCCCCTGAAAGTGTTTATTAGTACGATCCACCTTAAATTGCTATTACCCACATACCTATACTTCATGAGATTTTGTAGATGAACTCATGGATTTGTCCCATTCATAAAACCTCTCTCACTACAGGTTTGAGTAAGCCTCAAGAGGGGTAACATCAAGATTAAGGCCCAAGGGGTTGGGTAATATAAAGGGAATTCCATATGCCCAAATAATATATCATCTGAGGATGAAGTTTCCTATCTTGCACCATACCTTCTAACAATTTGTAAGACCAAAACTCCCCCTCTAGTTTGATAGCTTGCCACCTTCTGGAATGGATGATGACAAGCTTGACGAGCTTTGTGTCACCCCTCCTCAGAGGGGGTGACAAGTGGGGAATGTATAATTATAGTACAGCAAGAGGCCCTCACTGGATGCCCACCGGAAGGGTGGAAGGCCAGATTTTAGGACTCAGGCTGTAAAAATACCAGCTAGGTTTAAAAATCTATGACTGGCTGAGCAAGGACTTGCTTTTCCTGCAAGTTAATATGTGTTCTAGCTTGAGACCTATCCACTGGAATAGTGGTGGGCCAAGCTACATAGCTTTAAACAGCTGAAGAGCACTGACTAGGCCTGAAACCAGCTGATGGCCTTATAGCAGAGAGCCTGCAAGAGTCTTAATGAAATCTGGTACAACTTTCAAATTGAATGTAACACATACGATGTAGAAATTATGGACGAAAATGGAAAGTTTGGTTTGTAAGATGGAGAATGTTTTTAATAAGTTGGCACCCAGATCACAAGATGATATAAGACAGAGATGTCCATGTTTTGATGTTTGGATGTCCGTATCTAGGGAGATGTCCATGTTTGGATGTTTGGATGTCCGTATCTAGGGAGATGTTGACAAAAAGGGAAATTGCGCAATAACTTGCAATAGCTAAAACGGAACTTCATAAGAACAAATTGTTGACAAAAAAAGGAAATTGCGCAATTCCCATAGACTTGTATTAGGACCAGATACTATATAAGGAAGGGCATCAGATAGATCGTTGGAGGTTCTCCCCAACGCATCTAGGACGCAGAGCTCCGGTCAGCTGAATCCAGAATTTGTCTGATGAATGTATCTGATTAAAGTCTGATTTGCAAATAAACTCTTCATTCCAAATGATGATTTGTGGGCTTCACTTAATGATGAAAGGCTGTAAGTATAAATGCTTTTGCTACATCAGGCTATCATTCGCTGCATTATATAACCTGTAGCCTAAATCCAGTTTGTCATAAGGCTGGTATCTATTCCTTGCCAGTGCTGAGAGGCGGACTAATGCGGGTATTTGAGACCTAACGTCTCTCTCAGTGGCAATTCCTTTTAAAACCTCATAACTCCTGGATTACCCCAGTACTAGTGTTATTTAGAGATGGAGTCAGATTGAGGTCACTCTAGCCTTCTTGGGGGGCTCGGGACCCCCCAATTCTCAACAAAGATGATCAGAGGTCCGAAAGGCATTTGACATGTGAAGATATTGCAACAGAGCCCTTCGCACATCTAGGAGGTGCAATTGCCCAAAGAATTCTGGAAACTCCTCTTTAGAAAAGGAGGGCAGGAAAATAGGCTGGTTTAGGTGAAAAGCTGAAACCACCTTAGGCATGAAGGACAGCACAGTACGTACCATAACTCCTGACTCTGAGAATTGCAAAAATGGGTCTCGACAGGACAGTGCCTGGAGCTCAGACACCCATCTTGCCGATGCAATGGCCACCAAAAAGACCGTCTTTAGGGTCACATCCTTCTCCGAAGCTCGCCTAAGTGGCTTGAAAGGCCTTTAAAACTAACCCTATGTTCCAGGCCGGCCACGGAGTTCGCATGGGAGGACGGAGCCGAATCACCCCTCTGAGAAACTGTGCCACATCCGGACAAGCAGCCAGAGGCCAGCGACCTTCCCTCGAAAATATGTAAACCATCCTGCAAAAAGTCAAGTATCGGCGAGACAGAAGCCCGCATGGGTGTGATCGCTTTAGAAGCACACCAAGCCTCAAATTGGCACCAAATCTTTGTGGGCTTGTAGGAGAGTGGAAATGACTTTACTGTCTCTCAATTGCGCCCTCTCAATAGCCATGCCGTAAGACCAAAGCGGCAGGCGTCCTCCATGGTTACCGGTCCCTGTGACAACAGATTCGGTACCAGAGGTAATGGCAGGGGAGCCTCCACCAGCATCTGCATACCACGGCCTCCTGGGCCAATCCGGGGCGATGAGAACCACCTCTCCTTGGTGTAGCCGAATCCGCAGGATTACTCGCCCTATCAAGGGCCACGGAGGGAACACATACAGAAGGCCCTGAGGCCAGGGTTGAGCCAAGGCATCCAACCCCGCCGAGCGAGGATCTCTCCGTCTGCTGTAAAACCACGGGACTTTGGCATTTGCGCTTGAGGCCATAAGATCCGCTATGGGCGTCCCCCATTTGGCACAAATCTGCAGGAATACTTAATCTGCAAGTTCCCACTCTGCTGGGTCGATTTGATTCCTGCTCAGATAATCAGCTTGCACGTTGCTCTGACCTGCAATGTGAGCTGCTGACAGAAACTGCAGTTGTAGCTCGGCCCAGTGGCATATCTGAGCGGCCTCTGCAGCCAGCCTTGTCGATTTATGTAGACCACTGCTGTTGTGTTGTCCGACAGAACTCTGACAGCCAATCCTTCCAGGGTCAATTGAAAGGCCAGAAGCGCCTGGAATATCGCTTTCAACTCCAAGCGATTGATGGACCACTCCGACTCCTCGGGTGTCCAGAGACCCTGGGCATGCCTTCCCCGGCAATGTGCACCCCAGTCCTTCAGGCTGGCATCTGTTACTACCAGGCACCAATCGGGGAGCGCTAGCGGCATTCCTCGCCGCAGCATGCTGTTTGAGAGCCACCACTCCATACTGAGCCAGGCCGCAGGGAGCCACGTGAGTCTGCATTGATAATCCTGAGATATGGGAGACCATCGTTGAAGCAGGGAACACTGCAGAGGTCTCAGGTGCGCTCTCGCCCATGGCTCCACTTCCAAAGTGGCCTTCATCGACCCCAACAGCTGGACTATGTCCCAAGCTCGCGGGCAAGGCATCCTCAGGAGCAGACGGACCTGGTTCTGAAGCTTGCACCGCCTTTGCTGGGGTAGGAACACATACCCCGTGGCTGTGTCGAACCGGACCCCCAAATATTCTAGAGATTGAGAGGGGGTCAGGTGACTTGGCCAAATTGACGACCCAGCTCAGAGACTGAAGTACTGAGACCACTCTGGCTGTTATCTGATGACTCTCCACTGCCGAGTCCGCTCTGATGAGCCAGTCGTCAAGGTACGGGTGAACCCAGATACCCTCTTGCCTGAGAAAAGCAGCTACTACCACCATTACCTTGAAAAGGTTCGGGGAGCTGTGGCGAGGCCAAAAGGCAAGGCCCGAAACTGGAAATGTTTTCCCATCACCGCAAACCGCAGAAACCTCTGGTGCGGGGGCCAAATAGGAATGTGCAAGTAAGCTTCTTTCAGGTCCAGAGACGTGAGAAACTCTCCTGGCTGTACCGCCGCAATGACGGAGCGCAGGGTTTCCATGTGTAAATGTCGCACTCTCAGGGACTTGTTGACTTCTTTTAAGTCTAGGATGGGCCGAAAAGACCCTCCTTTTCGTAGCACCACAAAGTAAATGGAGTAACGGCCAGAGCCATGTTCGGCGGGAGGCACCAGGAACACTGCCCCTATGTGAATCAATCCTTGCAAGGACTCCTCTACCGCCGTCCTTTTGGCGGCCGAACCGCATTGGGACTCCACAAACACGTCTTTCACCGGGGCATTGAATTCTATTCTGTAACCAGGTCCAAAACCCATTGATCTGAGGAAATCTTGGCCCACTCTTCGTGAAAAGGGAAAGTCGTCCTCCAATAACAGGGAGCGAGGAGAGGGTCGGCACACCATCATTGAAAGGGTTGCCCTTGAACTCCAGGCCTTGAGCTAGCTGCTGCGGAACGTTTGTCCGAGTGAAAGGAGTTCCTCTGCTGAAAACGGGCACGTGAAGTAAACCCAGCAGAACCCCCTGGGCGGTACCTTCGAGCTTCACGGAAGCGAGGTCTGGAAGAGGAGGGAACCGCCTGACCCTTGGAGGAAGGCCGCAGCCTATCCTCGGGTAAGCGCTGGGGTTTAGCATCCCCCAGGCCTTTAACAATGTTCTCCAACTCCTCACCAAATAGGAGAAGGCCTTGAAAGGGCAACTTCACCAACCTTTTCTTAGAGGCCATGTCAGCCGCCCAATGCCGTAGCCACAACAGGGCAGCGAGCCACCACCGCCACAGCCATCTGCTTAGCAGAAGCTCTGACCAGATCATAAAGGGCGTCAGCCAAAAAGACAAGGCCAACTCCATCCGCGGTGCCACTTCCGCAAGGGGCTCCCGCTCCATCTCCAGGCTGTTCCACTGCCTGTTGTAACCAAGCTAGGCAGGCTCGGGCAGCGTAACAGCTGCATGCAGGCGCCCGTAAGGATAGGCCTGAAATCTCAAAGGACCGCTTTATAGCTGATTCAAGGCGTCGGTCCTGCATGTCCTTCAGGGCAACTCCACCTTCAACTGGGAGGGTAGTTCTCTTTGTCACAGCCGTGACTAGGGCATCCACTTTAGGCACAGCTGGGCGTGCCAAATGCTCCTCACTTAGAGAGTATAATTGCCCCATAGCCCTGGCAACTTTCAAAGGCCCCTCGGGGTCAGCCCATTGAGCCGAAATAAGCTCTTGGATGGAGTCATGCAAAGGAAAGGCTCAAGCAGGCTTCTTAGTACTTGTCATCCTCGGATTAGCAGAGGAGACTTCAGCACTCGCAGGATCTGCAATAGAGAGGGCCTGCAATGCATTAGAAATAAGCGCTGGCAGCTCATCGCGGTGGAAAATCCTCACCGCGGAAGGATCATCCGGATCCAGTGGCAATCCTGCACTTTCCTCTGGCTCTCCAGACCACGAGGGCCTGCCAGACCCCTCAGACTCCTCACATCCTGACTACGGGAGGGGGGGGGGGTTCGCCACTCTCTGAAGCTGAATCCACCCTTCTGCGCTTGTCCTGCGGCCATCTGTCAGGGGAAAACACACCTGACATCAATTCAAGGCCGGGCTCCAATGGAGGGGGCACAAGCAGCAGGGCCGATTGAGACCACTGCGGGAGAGCTCTTTTTAACATAAATGCTTTATGCAGCAGCAAAATAAACTCAGGGGAGAATGGCTCACTCTGGTCTCCCGGTTCCAGTCCAGGGGTAACAGCTCTCATATTAGCCTCCATATGAGGCTCCCCTCCAGGCTCAAACCCCTCCGCCTCAGCGGGGGTCGCACTATGCTGTACCAAAATGGCGCCCGCTGCCAGCTCCACGGAGCGGGAAGAAACCTCGCTCGTCATGCTCGGGCTGGCTCTGACGTCAGAAAAACACAATTTACAGAGCCCTGCTGCTGATCTGCGCTTGCCACAACGGGAACAGCGCTTAACAACCTCCGCAGCCATCGCTGAAAACGGCGTGAAATTCAAAATGGCGGATTCGTGCCAAAATCGTCCCGAACGTGGACCCTCCCCGGAGGACCTACAAAATGCTCTTACCTCCCCGGACCGAGTCCACAGAGCTCCGATCCGCTGCACAATCAGAAGAAAACCTCTTTTCTCGGATCGCAGCGCTACAGCGCAACGTGACTTTTTTTTTTTTAGCGCTGTGAGGAAAGTTAGAGGCAACAGCGCAAGAGGTACATTTTTCCACTCCGGAGGATCAGTACCGTGGGAAAGGCAGTGGAAGGCGAACCTATGTGCCTGCATCCACAGCGTGGGCAAAGACAGGGACAGGGCTAGCCTATGTGTCTACATCCACAACGGGGGCGGGTAAGGCAGGGAAAGGGCATACCTATGTGCCTTCAAAGTGGGCACCACCAGCCACAGTACCCCTGCTACAACTGGCAACAGCACAGGAGCCACCCCTGGCAGATTTTCTGAAGGAGCTGAACAAGCTGCGACCACCCTGCTGGGGAGATAGAGAATACTGAAGAGGCAGATGGAGCTAGCTGGCCATGAGGCACTATGGTTTTTCAGTGCTCTCTATCTCCCCCTGCTGGTTGATGGACACAACCCACTCATAATGGATTCATCTGCTTGATGACAAGGAATCTGGTATTTACGTGTTGTAAAGAAGTGAAATTAAAGATATTTTTAGACGCCTCTTTTAAATATTTAGCTGCAAAGGTTTGGAACAGGATACCAAGTTGCATAAAATCTGATGACTTATTTTTGGTTTAGAAAAAATGTGAAGACTTATTTGTTCTCAGATATGGATACTGATTGATCTATCATGTATTTTACAGTTTATGATGTGTTTTAGCTGCAATGTTCTTGATTTAACCTATACTATGCAATCCATCTAGCTGCGATGTTCCTCTTTTTGTAAACTGCACTGAATATATATGGAGATACTGCGGTATATAAGCTGTGTATAGTACAGTATAATAAAAACATAATAGAAAGAAAGCAATACATCAAAACATAAAAAATCTTAAAAGGGTGAAAGAAGTGCCTTCTCGGGTGAATGGCAGCCAAACTGAGATAGCTCCTATAGGTATGGCCTAGATGTACCAAGAACTTATTTATTAATATCTTAAGTTTTATACCACACCATCTGTGAAGGTACAAGTTGTGCACAACGTATTAATAAAATTAAACAAATACAATAACAAGAAAAAATTAATTTAATGACTTTATATTCTGGCTTTTTGATTATAGGATGTACAAAGCATCATAAGAAAATAAACCAAACACTAAAACAGAAGTATCGCCGGCCCAACACGGCCACAGGCGGTAGTTCCGGCTGCAGCGAGTGCACCATTTCCAGCACTCTGTGAAACTGGGCATCGCTGTGTGCTGCCCGGTTACCACGGTAGTCCTTAATGCCACCTCAATGAGTGGCGATAAGTGGTCGGCTGTGGTAAAAAGGATCCTGGTACGTGGGAAAAACGGACCCTACCGCTACTGCAGGGTCCTTTTTCCCACAGCTTAGTAAAGGAACCCCTAAAGTTCTAAAGTTTGGAAGCAGTTCTTCTGGTTGAACTGTACTAGATAACAAAATCCAACCATATGAATCTGTGGAGATATTTATTTACAGGTCCAATATAAAATAATATAAAAAAAGTTTTATTAGTGTTACTGCAATATAAGGTAGCTCATGATTTTGCTGTTCAAGAGAGACTGGAAGTCCTTACCTACAGTGTACCACCATAGGGCCTGCATCAGGTGGGTTACAAGCTTTAACTCTTCTTAAAAAGGCCAGGATGGGGGTTGGATACTCTGGGACACCATGATCTGGCCATGCCATGAACTGGAATTGTCGGACCTCTCTTTTCTCACTAGAGCCATTCTGCAGACAAAAAACAGAGGCTTTACACGATGGTTCCCAGGGGTGCAATTCCCACCCCAACTGCAGACCTCCAACCAGCCTCACAACCAACCAATCATAATATGTCTGCCAATGACATAGCCATCTAACAACACACTATTTATCAACACTGGTCACAACTAAATCCTTTGCTCCACAAACAAGGTGTACACAAATTCTTAGTAGCTCACCCACAAAACTTTCATTCAGAAACTCTAAATATTCCTGTGGGTAGCCGGCAGCCTATTCTACAGCATCTATCACCTTCCACCATGACACAATACATATTATTTAATACTGTGTACCTGGCAGCATATTGTAAAACCTTTTAACAAAAAAAAAAAAAAAAAAGAGAGTGACGGACATATTTATCAAGGAAAATGACTGCTAAAAAGCCCAATTTATTTATGACATTTATACCCCACATTTCCCTGTACAATTTTGAGTTCAATGTGGCTAACAAGCTAAAAATAAGTCATTACAAAATATGAAACAAAATACATAAACCCACACATCAGTAAGGAAAGAATCATAAATATATATTCAATAATAAAGCATAATGGGGAGAATGGGAGATTATATACACAAAATATTTACTACTACCCAACAAATTAAAAAAAAAAACCCAAATAAGAGAAACAAAACCTAGGAATACATAAACCTTCCAAATTCCAGCATGCCACTTAATTGGTCACATACAAAATGATATTCCCATAATCAACATCAGTTTTTTCTTTTGCTAAGTTAAAAGTCTGACAATATAACATAGTAACATAGAAGATGACGGCAGAAAAAGACCTGCACGGTCCATCCAGTCTGCCCAACAAGATAAACTCATATGTGCTACTTTTTGTGTATACCCTACCTTGATTTGTACCTGTCCTCTTCAGGGCACAGACCGTACAAAGTCTGCCCAGCACAGACTGTACAAGTCTGACAATATGAAGTCAGGTTCACACTGTTAAGAGAAACATCTGGAAATGCTTTTCATGGAAAGGGTGGTGATCTCCGGAATGACTTTCCAGTGAAGAAGTTCCTGAGTGGAGGCCCAAGCAGTGTCTCTTGGATTTTGGCAGGACCATCATTCGTAGGGGCCTTGTCTTCCCCCACCCAGTAATTCTGCTTTGGTACATCCCATCAGTGCAGAACAGTGGAGGTGACGCGAAGGAAGGAGAAACTATGTCTTACCTGATAATTTCCTCCTTCCCTTCTCTTTGCTTCCTTTCCCCTAACTGCAGTCTAGCTGCTTAAGTATTTATTTTTTATTTATTTTTGTTACATTTGTACCCCGCGCTTTCCCACTCATGGCAGGCTCAATGCGGCGTGTAATAGAGGGTTAAGTGACTTGCCCAGCGTCACAAGGAGCTGCCTGTGCCGGGAATCAAACTCAGTTCCTCAGTTCCCCAGGACCAAAGTCCACCACCCTAACCACTAGGCCACTCCAGTATTGTTTTTCTCTTCCCTTCCCTTATGCCCTTTTCTGTCATTGTAATTGTTTTTCTTTAGTTCATTGTAAGCTGCTTTGGAGCTGCTTTACGTGGCAAAAGGCGGGGTATAAATGTTCTAAAATAAATAAATAAATAACCTGCATCGAGGGGCAGGTACAGCTCTAGCGATCTTACTGCAAAGATTAGATGGACCATACTGGCCTTTATTTGCCATCATTTGTTATGTTATTTTGTTATTATATAATATAATTGCTTCCTGTAGAAATTTTTAAAGATATCACAAAAGCATCTTTGTTATAAATGAAAATCCATTAAAATATCCCCTTATTCACAATTAATCTTAGTTATAAATATAATTCAATTAACTGCAGCATATCAATATCATATCACATTTTGTCTGTTTAACAAAATCAATTCCAATATCCTAAACAAGAACTAAAAAAACATAACGAGTCAACAGTCACAATCTCTGGACCATCAAAGCAAGATCTAACACAAAGGAACTGACACTGTCCTTCCACTGAGCAGCTGAGAAAATACTGTAGTCCATATTCCTCCAAAAATGTCTCTTTAGGAAAAATTCTAAAGAAAATTTACAAAGGAGCAGCCATTACTCTAGGTGTAGATTTACGGTGTCTAAGTAACGGACAAACATTCAGGTATTTGTGAAAATTTTAATAATTTGAAAGACACAATCACAATATAGACAACATAATAAATCTAAAAAAAAAATGAAATAGTTGGACAAAGATTCTGCAGAGAACAGATATCAATATGACTAAATGCTGAAGGTTTTATTTGTAGTTTTTCAGTGAAGAATATGTTGATATACAAGTCAAAGATGGCAAACTTGTTCTGAACTCCACGTTTTGTTGTTTGTGTTGTCTTTCCTCCTCTTACTTTGTTATGTTGAAGAGAAAAGGGGTGAGGTTCAGAAAGCTGGGGGTGGTGTCTCAGGCTTTGGCTGCAGGTCCAAGGAGAAATTGTGTCTTACCTGATAATTTTCTTTCCTTTAGTCAGCTACACTGTCCTGTACTGATGGATGTTATCCTTCCTACCAGCAGATGGAGGTAGAGAAAACGGAATCCTACCAGTGACATCACTGGTATAAGCTGGGGTGCTCCCTGTAGAAATCCAGTATGTATATGCCCAAGCAGCAGAAGGTCCCTTTGCAATGCACCCATGCCCCATCAACCACTGCAGCTCCAAATGCAAACAAGAAAGGAAAACACCACAGAGTGACACTCGCTACCCTGCATATACCAGGATATAGCAATATCAAGGGAACCCAGTACTGCTGCCCATTACAATAATAAATGATTGTCTTTTTCATCTTTAAATTCTTTTTGGTTTGAAACACTGAAAAGAAATCACAGTGCATATCCAGAACCCTGGGCCAAGGTCAGAACAACGTAGTTAACTAAAGCAGCAGTTCCTAAACCTAGTCCTGGGTGCACTCCAGTCAGTCAGGTTTTTGGGATATCCACAAGAAATATTCATGAGAGATATCTGCATGCACTGCCTTCACTGCATGCAAATCTCTCTCATAAATATTCATTGCGGGGTGCCTGGCTGGACCGGCTGGGGTGCTTCCAGGTTTGGGAACAACTGGACTAAAGGAAAGAAAATGATCAGGTAAGACATAGTTTCTCCTTCCTTCCTTCCTTCACGTCACCTCCATTGTTCTGCACTGTTGGGATGTACCAAAGCAGAATTACTGGGTGGGGGAAGACAAGGCCCCTACGAATGATGGTCCTGCCAAAATCCAAGAGACACTGCTTGGGCCTCCACTCAGGAAGTGGCCTGAACGCTAGTAAAGTGGGTCTTCAGCCCCGGAGGAGCCAAATGATTTTTGCAGATGTAGGCGGACTCAATAGCTGCCTTAATCCACCTCGGAATGGAAGCCTTAAAGGCCACCTGCCCTTTCAAGAGCCATGGAAGAGCACAAAATGGTGGTCAGAAAAATGAAACACATTAGTCTCCTTCAGATAAGGATCACTGAGCACCCTTTTGCCTCAGCTCAAGAAGAGAGAGAGAGGCCTTGCCTCTCCAATGTCCATCACCAACTTCTCCAAGTCCTTACTGAAGAGCAAGTGCCTCCTATAGGGCAGCTATCTCGACAGCTTTTTAGAACCTGTATTGGTGACCCAGTGAGGGAGCCACAACCAATGGCACCCCACAACTGAAGCAGTCACTGAGCAGGAAGCCAAACTGCCCAGATCATATAGAATGACAGCCAAAAAGGCTCTTCCCAATTCCAGGCGGGCAACCTCGTGGGACTCTGGCAACTGGTGCAACCAACGTAGCAAGACCCTAACCATACAGCCGCCACAAATAGAAGCCTGAATGTTGGAAGCTCTCACTGAAAAGGCCAAGTGCAGCTGCTGATCAATCTTTTCCTCATGGAGTCCTTTAAGGGCCAAACCCTCCATCAACCAGCACCGCTGTCGCCTTCGTGACCGCCCTAACCAGAGCATCCACCTTGGGAAAGACACAAAAGGTCTCCAGCTCCTCAGGAGTGAACGTGTAGAGGCAATCCAGAAACCTGGCACCCTGAAGAGGCCGATCTGGACTACTACTACTACTACTATTTAGCATTTCTATAGCGCTACAAGGCGTACGCAGCGCTGCACAAACATAGAAGAAAGACAGTCCCTGCTCAAAGAGCTTACAATCTAATAGACAAAAAAATAAATAAAGTAAGCAAATCAAATCAATTAATGTGAACAGGAAGGAAGAGAGGAGGGTAGGTGGAGGCGAGTGGTTACAAGTGGTTACGAGTCAAAAGCAATGATAAAGAGGTGGGCTTTCAGTCTAGATTTAAAGGTGGCCAAGGATGGGGCAAGACGCAGGGGCTCAGGAAGTTTATTCCAGACATAGGGTGCAGCGAGACAGAAGGCGCGAAGTCTGGAGTTGGCAGTAGTGGAGAAGGGAACAGATAAGAAGGATTTATCCATGGAGCGGAGTGTACGGGAAGGGGTGTAGGGAAGGACGAGTGTGGAGAGATACTGGGGAGCAGCAGAGTGAGTACATTTATAGGTTAGTAGAAGAAGTTTGAACAGGATGCGAAAACGGATAGGGAGCCAGTGAAGGGTCTTGAGGAGAGGGGTAGTATGAGTAAAGCGACCCTGGCGGAAGACGAGACGGGCAGCAGAGTTTTGAACCGACTGGAGAGGGGAGAGGTGACTAAGTGGGAGGCCAGCAAGAAGCAGATTGCAGTAGTCTAAACGAGAGGTGACAAGGGTGTGGATGAGGGTTTTGGTAGAGTGCTTGGAAAGAAAGGGGCGGATTTTACGGATGTTGTAAAGAAAGAAAGGACAGGTCTTGGCAATCTGCTGGATATGAGCAGAGAAGGAGAGAGAAGAGTCAAAGATGACCCCAAGGTATTGAGCTGAGGAGACAGGGAGAATGAGAGAGCCATCAACAGAAATAGAAAACGGGGGGAGCGGGGAGGTGGGTTTGGGGGGGGAAAATGAGAAGCTCGGTTTTGGTCATATTTAATTTCAGGTGGCGTTGAGACATCCAGACAGCAATGTCACACAAGCACACTGAAACTTTGGTTTGGATGCAAGGTGAGATATCAGGGGTAGAAAGGTAGATTTGGGAGTCATCAGCATAGAGATGGTAGGAAAAGCCATGGGATGAGATTAATGAACCAAGGGAAGAAGTGTAGATAGAAAAGAGGAGGGGACCAAGAACAGAACCCTGAGGTACGCCGACAGGCAGAGGGATAGAAGTAGAAGAGGATCCTAGAAGTAGAAGAGGATCCAACAGAGTGAACACTAAAGGTGCGGAGGGAGAGGTAGGAAGAGAACCAGGAAAGGACAGAGCCCTGGAATCCAAGTGAGGACAGGGTATCGAGAAGTATGCTGTGATTGACAGTGTCAAAAGCAGCAGAAAGATCAAGAAGAATGAGGATGGAATATTGACCTCTGGATTTAGCCAGTAATAGGTCATTGGAGACTTTAGTAAGCGCAGTTTCGGTTGAGTGGAGAGGGCGAAAACCAGATTGTAGTGGGTCAAGAATAGCATGTGAGGAGAGAAAATCAAGGCAGCGGCGGTGAACAGCTCGCTCAAGTAATTTGGAGAGAAAAGGAAGGAGGGAGATGGGTCGGTAATTAGAGGGACAAGTAGGGTCGAGTGAAGGCTTCTTAAGGAGAGGTGTGACCACAGCATGTTTAAAGGCAGCAGGGACAGTCGCAGTGGAAAGTGAGAGGTTGAGAATGTGACAGATAAAAGGAATAAGAGCAGGAGAGATGGCATTAAGAAGGTGAGTGGGAATGGGATCAGAGGAATAGGTGGTACATTTTGAGGAAGAAAGGAGAAGTGTAGTTTCCTCAATAGTAACTTCAGGAAAGGAGGAAAGGGAATGAGGGGAAGGAGAGAGAGGGGAACGGACTAGTGGAGGGAGAGGTGGTGAGGTAGAGAAAGCAAGGTTTATCTTTTGAACCTTGTTGTGAAAGAATTCAGCAAGGGTCTGAGGAGATAATGAAGGGGGAGTTGGGGGAGGGGGCACCTTGAGGAGAGAGTTCAATGTGGTGAAGAGAAGTCGAGGATTAGAGCCAAGAGAGTTGGTCAGTTGGATATAATAATCCTGTTTGGCACCTAAAAGAGCAGATTGGAAGGAGGTCAGCATGAACTTAAAGTGTAAGAAATCAGAAACATCACGCAGATGAGGGCCTTGTGGAGAAAAATTTTTTTTCAGGGGCCCTGTCACAGGATGTTTGAGTATGGCCAGGGCCCCTATAACCTCAGCAATAAGAGGAGGCAGCTTCTCTCTCTGAAAAAGATGGATCACACGAGAGCACTCCTCTTCTGGTTTCCGAGGCAGGGGATCCTCCGAATTGGAATCTGCAGGGGACAAGGAGCCTGAGTCCTCCAAGAATCTAACGTTCGCAAAGAACCGAGCCTAGCAGACGCTCGGCGGGATCGGCGGACAAAGTGATTGCCTCGTGGGTAACTGATTCCAGGTCAGTGACTAGCTGAACTGCAGTGGAGGCCCGCTGCATAGAAGATCACAGGAGCACCCAGCTCCGCTGACCCGTGGCGGTCCAACCCACTTGCTGATCAGCCCGACCCCGTGGGAAATCGTAGCGCGTGTAACTGTGGAGCCGAACCGGATCGAACCGAGCCGCGAGGGAGAACTTGACAAAACAGCAACGAGACCACACCGCATCTCGGCCTCACCTACCTTCAATCCCGCCGGCCGCCTGTCGGAGACAGGAATCCTCTGGTACCACGCACCTTCAGCCCTCCTCCCGTCTAGCTGCTTGCCCGTTGTCCCATCTCTAGGGCCGATGACCTGACCAGCTATAGCGACCACGGAGGTGGAACTCAGCTGGTACTACTACTACTACTACTTAACATTTCTAGAGCGCTACTAGGGTTACGCAGCGCTGTACAATTTAACAAAGAGAGACAGTCCCTGCTCAAAGAGCTTACAATCTAATAGACAAGTGAACGGTCGGTCCGATCGGGGCAGTCAAATTGGGGCAGTCTGGATTCACTGAACGGTAAGGGTTAGGTGCCGAACGCAGCATTGAAGAGGTGGGCTTTAAGCAAAGACTTGAAGATGGGCAGGGAGGGGGCTTGGCGTAAGGGTTCAGGAAGGTTGTTCCAAGCATAGGGTGAGGCGAGGCAGAATGAGCGGAGCCTGGAGTTGGCGGTGGTGGAGAAGGGTACTGAGAGGAGGGATTTAGCCTGTGAACGGAGGTTACGGGCGGGAACGTAAGGGGAGATGAGGGTAGAGAGGTAGTGAGGGGCAGCAGACTGAGTGCATTTGTAGGTAAGAAGGAGAAGCTTGAATTGAATGCGGTATCTGATCGGAAGCCAGTGAAGTGACCTGAGGAGAGGGGTGATATGAGTATATCGGTTCTGGCGGAATATGAGACGTGCAGCAGAGTTCTGAACAGACCGAAGGGGGGATAGATGGCTAAGTGGGAGGCCGGTGAGGAGTAAGTTGCAGTAGTCCAGGCGAGAGGTAATGAGAGCGTGGACGAGAGTTCGGGTGGTGTGTTCAGAGAGGAAAGGGCGAATTTTGCTGATGTTAAAGAGGAAGAAGCGACAGGTCTTGGCTATCTGCTGGATATGCGCAGAGAAGGAAAGAGAGGAGTCAAAGATGACTCCGAGGTTGCGGGCAGATGAGCTGGTACAGAGAGAAGAGTGAGGCGTGAATGAAAAGGGAGAGAGGACGGGGAAACGGGCCAGAGGACGACTGCAGCAGACGGCCAATGAACCAGTGAGCCGTAGCACGCCGCTTGACGAGACCCGAGACACCTCCGGCAATTGGGCGCCACGTGGACACATCCTGACCGCATGGAGCTGATCGAGTCGCCTGAAGCGGACCTGCGCCGGCAGAGCAAGAAACCTGCTCATGCCCACCTGAACCTGTAGGGGTAATTTTTACACTAGCTAGCCCCAACCCATTGCCCTCGGACTTAGAGAAAACCCTGTCGTCTGCTCCGGTTCTGCTGCTCCACTGTCTTCTGCTCCAGCTCGTCCCAGTCCATCTGTCCCTGCTTGTTCCAACCTGTCTGCTCCAGCTTGCTCCAGTCCGTCTGTCCCAGCTTGTCTACTCCAGCTTGTTCCAGTCCGTCCGTTCCAGCTTATTTCAGTCCGTCTGCTCCAGCTTGTTCCAATCCTGCTACTCCGCTTCCTTCTGCTCCAACTTGTTCCAGTCCGTCCGTTCCAGCTTGCGCCAGTCCATCTGCATTGCTTGTTCCAGTGTGTTCCAGTCCGCCTGTTCCAGTCCATCTGCTCCACCTTGTTCCAGTCCGTCCGTTCCAGCTTGCTCCAGCTTGTTCCAGTCCATCTGCATGGCTTGTTCCAGCTTGTTCCAGCCCGCCTGTTCCAGCTTGTTCCCATCAATCCGTTCCTGCTTGCTCTAGTCCGCCCGTACCAGCCGCTCCAGTCCATCTGTTCCAACTTTTTCCAGTCATATCGCATCAGCCCTGCCTGCCTACTAGCCCATCAACCAACCTGCCTGCCTGCTTGTCAGCCCACTGACTTACCTGCTCGCCAGCCCATCAACTTGCCTGCTTCTCAGCCCATCGTCTTGCCTGCTTCTCAGTCCATCAACCAACCTACCTGCTTATCAGCCCATTGACTTACCTGCTCGCCAGCCCATCAACTTGCCTGCACCTCAGCCCATCGTCGTGCCTGCTTACCTGCCCATCAACTACCTGCCTGTCTTCAAGCAGCACATCTACCTACCTTCCTCCCCAGCCTGCCTGCCTGCCTACCGTTCCAGTTTAAGCCTCCAGTCCAGCTTTCCCGCTCTATCTATTTGCTTAACACCTCAGTCACCACATATACACCATAACACCTCAGTCACTACTTATGGCCGCTTTACACATTCTCTTTCTTGCCCTGTACCTTCATAATCTTTTTCCCCTCCCCTTACCGCTGTCTACCGCTGGAACTCAATGCCCATCCATGCCCTCTCCCGTCCTGCTCACTACTGCAATACCCTACTCACCGCCGTCCCTCACCACCTCTCCTGTCCCCCTCCTCCTTCCTAGCTCTCAACCTTCAACACTTCCTTCCTGTTATTAACCCATCCCCATTCCTCCTAAGTGCATCCCGTCTTCGTCGCCCTACCTCCCCCACCCTCCTCCGCACTCTCTTGCTCCTACTCCTGCTATCCGCAGGAGACATCAATCCCAATCCAGGTCCCCCACACCTGTCCTTGTCCTATCCATGCAAACGATTCCGGGATGTCTCCAATCTCATCTCTAGTCCCCTCCTCCCCCCCTCTTCCCTCCCCTTCTCATGTGCCCTGTGGAATGCCCGCTCGGTCTGCAACAAACTTCCCTTCACCCACGATCTCTTCATCTCTCATTCCCTTCATCTGCTCGCCCTAACTGAAACCTGGCTCTCCCCTGATGACTCTGCCTCAATTGCGGCCCTATGCCATGGAGGTTATCTCTTCTCCCACACTTCCCGCCCAGTTGGCCGCGGTGGAGGCGTCGGGTTACTACTCTCGCCCTCCTGTAGTTTCCAACCCCTCCTCCTACCACAGTCTCACTGCTTCTCATCCTTTGAAGTCCACTCCATCCGTCTATTCTACCCGTTGCCACTCAGAGTGGCAGTCATTTACCGCCCCCCTGATAAATCCCTCTCTTCCTTCCTCACCGACTTCGATGCCTAGCTTTCTGTTTTTCTTGAACCCTCATCTCCTTCCCTCATTCTCGGAGACTTTAACATACACGTTGATGACCCATCCAACTCTCACGCTTCTCAGTTCCTCACTCTAACTTCCTCCTTCAACTTCCAGCTGTGTTCCACCACCTCTACTCATCAAAATGGCCATTGTCTTGACCTCGTCCTCTCCTCTTCCTGCTCACCCTCCAATTTCTACGCCTCAGCTCTTCCTCTCTCTGATCATCACCTGATCACCTTCACACTTCATCACCCCCGCCCAACATTAACCACTACTTCCAGGAATCTCCAGTCTATTGACTCTCCCACCTTATCCTCTAGTATTTCTAAACTCTTCCCCTCCATCATGTCCTCCGACTCTGTCGACAAGGCTGTCTCCACTTACAATGCCACTCTCTCCTCTGCTCTGGACACCCTCAAACCATCCATCTCCCGTCCCACAACGCGTACTAATCCCCAGCCCTGGTTGACCCCTTGCATCCGTTACCTTCGCTCGATCTGCTGAACGCCTCTGGAGGAAATCTCGCACCTATTCAGATTTCTTTCATTTCAAATTCATGCTATCCTCCTTCCAGTCCTCCCTATTTTTTGCCAAACAGGACTATTACACCCAATTGACTAATTCTCTTAGCACCAACCCTCGTCATCTCTTCGCCACCCTTAACTCCCTCCTCAAAGTGCCCTCCGTTCCCACCCCCCTCACTCTCTCCTCAAACACTGGCTGACTACTTCCGTGACAAGGTGCAAAAGATCAACCTTGAGTTCACTACCAAGCCACCTCCTCCTCTTCACCCTTCAACCCTCTCCCTCAACCAACCAACCCAGGCCTCCTTCTCCTCTTTTCCTGATATCACAGAGGAGGAAACTGCCCACCTTCTTTCCTCCTCGAAATGCACCACCTGTTCCTCTGATCCCATCCCCACCAACTTACTTAACACCATCTCTCCTACTGTCACCCCTCCCATCTGTCATATCTTCAACTGCTCTCTCTCCACTGCAACTGTCCCTGACACCTTCAAGCAAGCTGTAGTCACACCACTCCTCAAAAACCAATCACTAGACCCTACCTGTCCCTCCAGCTACCACCCCATCTCCCTCCTACCCTTCCTCTCCAAGATACTTGAGCGCGCCGTTCACAGCCACTGCCTTGATTTTCTCTCCTCTCATGCCATCCTCGATCCGCTTCAATCCGGTTTTCGCCCTCTTCACTCGACAGAAACAGCACTCTCTAAAGTCTGTAATGACCTCTTTCTTGCCAAATCCAGAGGTCACTACTCCATCCTCATCCTCCTCGATCTATCCGCCGCTTTTGACACTGTCAATCATGATTTGCTTCTTGCCACACTGTCCTCATTTGGGTTCCAGGGCTCTGTCCTCTCCTGGTTCTCCTCCTATCTCTCCCACCGCATCTTCAGAATACATTCTCATGGATCTTCCTCCACCCCTATCCCGCTCTCTGTTGGAGTTCCCCAAGGATCTGTCCTTGGACCCCTTCTTTTTTCAATCTACACCTCTTCCCTGGGCTCATTGATCTCATCTCATGGTTTCCAGTATCATCTTTATGCTGATGACACCCAGCTATATCTCTCCACACCAGACATTACTGCGGAGACCCACAGGCCAAAGTATCGGCCTGCTTATCCGACATTGCTGCCTGGATGTCCAACCCCTGGATGTCCAATCGCTACCTGAAACTAAACATGGCCGAGACCGAGCTTATCGTCTTTCCACCAAAATTCACTTCTCCTCTTCCTCCACTCTCTATCTCAGTCGATAACACCCTCATCCTCCCTGTTTCATCTGCCCGCAACCTCTGAGTTATCTTCGACTCCTCCCTCTCCTTCTCCGCGCATATCCAGCAGATAGCCAAGACCTGTCGCTTCTTTCTCTTTAACATCAGCAAAATTCGCCCTTTCCTCTCTGAGCACACCACCCGAACTCTCATCCACTCTCTCATTACCTCTCGCCTTGACTACTGCAACCTACTCCTCGCTGGCCTCTCACTTAACCATCTATCCCCCCTTCAATCCGTTTAGAACTCTGCTGCACGTCTTATATTCCGCCTAGACCGATATGCTCCTCGGAGTGGAGTAGCAGCTTAGTGGTTAGTGCAGCGGACTTTGATCCTGGGGAACTGGGTTCGATTCCCATTGCAGCTCCTTGTGACTCTGGGCAAGTCACTTAACCCTCCACTGCCTCAGGTACCAAAACTTAGATTGTGAGCCCTCTAGGGTCAGAGAAAGGACCTGCATATAATGTACACAGCGCTGCGTATGTCTAGTAGCGCTATAGAAATGATTAGTAGTAGAAGTAATATCACCCCTCTCCTCAGGTCACTTCACTGGCTCCCGATCTGATACTGCATACAGTTCAAGCTTCTCCTTCTTACCTACAAATACACTCAGTCTGCAGCCCCTCATTACCTCTCTACCCTCATCTCCCCTTACGCTCCCACCCGAAACCTCCGCTCACAGGACAAATCCCTCTTCTCAGTACCCTTCTCCACCACCGCCAACTCCAGGCTCCGCCCTTTCTGCCTCGCCTCACCCTATGCTTGGAATAAACTTCCTGAGCCCTTACGCCAAGCCCCCTCCCTACCCATCTTCAAATCCTTGCTCAAAACCCACCTCTTCAATGTTGCTTTCGGCACCTAACCTTTATACCTATTCAGGTAATCTAGACTGCCCCAATTTGACTGCCCCTATTTGACTGACTGTACATTTGTCCTTTAGATTGTAAGCTCCTTGAGCAGGGACTGTCCTTCTATGTTAAACTGTACAGCGCTGCGTAACCCTATTAGCGCTTTAGAAATGTTAAGTAGTAGTAGTAGTAGACCAGAAGCTCCAAAACCTTCAAATCTGCTCTATGCTGCTTAGAGCCCGGAATGGGGCCCCCAGGATAAGGGGATCCACCGTTGACTGCATAGCCTATTTAACCAGCTGGGCCAAGCCCTTAAGTCAAACAACCCCAGGGGACCCCTCCCTGCAGCCGGACCAAAGGGGAGTAGGATTGAGAGACATCTCACCCACAAAGTCCTGAAGGGGACTGAGAAACCTCCTGCTGTTGAAAGAAGCAGCAGCAGGAGAAAAAGGTGCCTGAGGCAAAATGGCTGCCATGTCCGCCAAAGTCATCAGGATTGCAAGTCTCAATGCTTCAGAAGAGACAGAAGACCCACCGACTCTGGTGGCATCCCTGCCTCTCTCCAGGCCACTTCCGAAGTCAGAAATGGCCCATCGCACTGGGGAAAGACAGAGCCGGCAGCTGTATTTAGCTGCTGGCTCTTGAAAACACCTCAGCACCTGCCAGACAGCATACCTGACCACATGGCAAGCGCGCAGGGGTTTGCCTGTCTCTTTGGGGCTACCTAGGTCCAGGACTCCAGCAACTCCGCTATTCCCTATCATTCAGAGGGTATTTCAAACATGTAAAGGTTTGCCTGTCCCTTTGGGGGCTACCTAGGCCTAGGACTCCAGCAACTCCGCTGTTCCCTATCATTCAGAGGGTATTTCAAACAGGTAAATCCCATTTGCTAAGTATAAGGAATTTCCCTGTGCTCTGCTTTTTTTTTTTCCTTAAAAGCTTTAACTCAGAATAGCTTTGTTCCATTTAACAGGGGATAAAATTAAACCGTCATTTTTTTTTTAAATGAAGCTTGGGGCAGCAGAGGTTTTCACTTACCAATAAGGATTACTATACATATAGACAATTACATCATTATTGGTTTAGTTTGGACCAAGCAGCTCTGGACACAAAGTTAAGCCAAAGGTTGCGCGACTTCATGAGGGGGGATGCACACGGACAGGTGTCAATATCGAGCTTACACAGAGTTTTAATGACGCTCAGTCACCTTGAGCTTATGAGAAGCTTAAAGACACATGGAGTAAAGATTTGGGATATGAGCTGAAGGGAATAAATTTTGCTAAATTGATCAAAGATATACCCAAACAAGTAGGTGGGGCGGAGCTGCAGGAGAGTCAATATAGGATCATACATCGGGGATACATAACACAATCACAGGCAGCAAGGGGGTTGGATATCTGATGCCCAATGCCTTAAGTGTGGCAGAGAGAGGAATACTTTTATGCATGCATTCTGGAGATGTGACAAAATAAAATTATATTAGAAAGCAATACAGAACTACCTTGAAAAATTATCGGGGCAAAGGATGTTCCCCTCCTGGAGAGGAGTACTTCTGAATAACAATAATGCATATGGAATTTCAAATAAAAATTTGGAGTTACTTTTCTGTAAGGCATACGCAGTGGGGAAGAAATGTATACTTAGGCACTGGATACAGGCGGAACCACTGTCAGTGTGGTTCTGGAGGAATAGACTCCATGAACTAATGCTCTGGGAGGCCAGATCGGCCTTTAGCAGCCCAAAGAGAAGAAAGCATTTTATTACTATATGGAATCCATATTTGCAAAATATCTCTCATAAAGCAAGAAGTGCGGTACTTAATAATTTGGGTAAACCCTAACTTGAGGAGAACTCAGTCGACATATGCTCCTCGTGTTAATTAGGTAAAGTCTGGAGTTAGATTTTGAAGGATGATACCATGAAGTAAGAAGTTCAGAGTAGAGGCTATGGGGGGGGGGGGGGGGGGGGGGGGGGGTGTTGAGGGGGAGTTAATGGAATAAAATTGATGAAACAGTTAAGATGTATATAAATGCATAAGCTGTATTATTATGATTCTAGAATGTTTGTCTTCTATAACTCTGTTTCAAATGTTTGATCATCAATAAAAATTGTTTAAACATAAAATGAAGCTTGGGAGCGGCAGGGGAGCCCAAGGGGATTATACCCACACAGGATGTACGGGCAAGAAGGGTAGAGGGAATGGGGACTTGCACCCTTCAGGCAAAACTCCATGGGACAGAGTGGAAGCCTGAAACAATGTCACTAAGAAATGCGACTGGGGGCTGCAGAGCCAAGCTCTGCATTCAATCAAGTACAAATGAATACCATGAACCTGGGGTGGCCATTAGGCTCGATCATGCTGTGCAACCATGGCCAGCAGAGCATGGAGCTAGGCCAGGGACCAACAACACAACCTACCACCTACTGAAGGTAGGGAAAAATATTAGATTGTTCCAGGTAGCATCCCAGCTTATACAGGTGATGTCACTGGTAGAATTCATTTTTTTCTACTCCACATGCTGGTAGGAAGGGATAACACACATCAGTGCAGCTGACGCGATGGAATTGACAGTTTAACCGAAGTTCCAGTTGCTGTGTTGCTGGGAGATTCATGAGAGGGGAGCTATGGAGTCTTCTCAGTTGCTGGGCGATTCATAAGAGAGGGGAGCTCTGGAGTCTTCTCAGCTCATGGAAGTCACTTTAAGTCTAGAGTAGTGCAGAAGACAACCCCCAGGCCCTACTGGAGATTGAGTGGGAGCTAAGGAGGATTTACTGAGAATGGTCTTGAGTTTGGAGGGTATCAACTCCTTGATTCGGAGAGGAAAGGACCTGAGTGTATAGTAGGGGGAGCTGAATAAGTTCTGCAAGTGGTGAGCTGGCTTTGGATCCTGTGAAGAAACAATTACCATCACTGGAAATGTTATTTGCAATCCCCAACTACAAGTGTCCTTTTACAAAGCTGTGGCCATGCGCTAACGTTTATTTTTTTATTGGGATTTATTAACCGCCTCAAGGTCGTGTACAGCAGGTACAGTTTAACAAAAAATGTACAATTTTGTTAACGGCATAACAATAGTAAAATAACCAAGAATAAACTAAATACAATAAATGAGGTAAATTTGAAAACAGTAAATTGAAACCTAATAATAGAACTACCAAGAAACAGTATAAAAAATATACACACTTAACAGCACTGGAATTCAAAAACCAGAGACATAATACAATGTTAGCATAATACTAATGATACACTTAATAAGCATGCACTGGAACATTCAACTAACATAGATATGATGCTAAAGATTTTCTACAATAGGGCTTATCATATAGCTGAGGGACCAATATGTTGGGAACAAGATGTGTGGTGCAGTCTCAGTTGGGATAATTTGATGGTTGGTTAAACTCAACGCAAGTTCTTTGTATAGTTAAGCAAGAGATAAGGAACTGATCTAAGATACAGTATGTATAGCAAGCTAGTCCAGGTGCAGAATGAGTGCATAGTCAGTCACCCTATGTATTAAGGCTTGGAAGAAGAACCAGGCTTTCACCTGCATTCTGAAGTAGAGGTAGTCTCGAGTTAAATTAAATTCCAGAAAACAGGGGCTACTCCTGAGAAGGCTCACTGGCGGGTATTATGTCGTACAATTTCTTTTAATGAGGGTACAGATAGTGATCCTTGAGAGGACCTTACAGGTCTCAAAAGTGTGCAAAGGGCTAGCTTATTCTTTAAGTACTCTGGCCCATTTTGTCTTAGGACCTTGAAAATCAAACACAGAGATTTAAACTTAGCCCTGTAAAATACTGGTAGCCATTATAGCTTTCGAAGGAAGGGTGTGATGTGGTCACACCACTTGCTGCCTTCTATCAGTCGTGCTGCAGCATTCTGAATTAGTTGGAACTCATACAAACTCTTTTTGGTTTGGCCAGTGTATAGGGCATTACACTAGTCATGATGTTATCATGGCATGGACCACTGTGGTCAGCCTCATCTTTTGAATATATGGAGTGAGGTTTCGTAGCTGCCATAGGAGATAGAGACAATTTTTGAACATTGTTTGAATTTGCGGGATCAGAGCAAATGATGAGTCTAGCAGTATCCCAAGATTCCTGACCTGTGATTTTAGGGGAGGGTTCATTATTCCCAAAGGGTATTTTGAAGTTGGGTATTTCTCCACTTGTGTTGTGTATCCAAAAAATCAACAAAAATTAGTGCGTGAACCCTTACTGCCATCTATTTTGTATTTTCAATTTTAATGTATTATACAACAGTAATATAGTAGATGACGGCAGAAAAAGACCTGCATGGTCCATCCAGTCTGCCCAACAAGATAAACTCATATGTGCTACTTTTTGTGTATATCTGACCTTGATTTGTATCTGCCTACTACTACTACTACTACTATTTAGCATTTCTATAGCGCTACAAGGCATACGCAGCGCTGCACAAACATAGAAGAAAGACAGTCCCTGCTCAAAGAGCTTACAATCTAATAGACAAAAAATAAATAAAGTAAGCAAATCAAATCAATTAATGTGAACGGGAAGGAAGAGAGGAGGGTAGATGGAGGCGAGTGGTTACAAGTGGTTACGAGTCAAAAGCAATGTTAAAGAGGTGGGCTTTCAGTCTAGATTTAAAGGTGGCCAAGGATGGGGCAAGACGTAGGGGCTCAGGAAGTTTATTCCAGGCGTAGGGTGCAGCGAGACAGAAGGCGCGAAGTCTGGAGTTGGCAGTAGTGGAGAAGGGAACAGATAAGAAGGATTTATCCATGGAGCGGAGTGCACGGGAAGGGGTGTAGGGAAGGACGAGTGTGGAGAGATACTGGGGAGCAGCAGAGTGAATACATTTATAGGTTAGTAGAAGAAGTTTGAACAGGATGCGAAAACGGATAGGGAGCCAGTGAAGGGTCTTGAGGAGAGGGGTAGTATGAGTAAAGCGACCCTGGCGGAAGATGAGACGGGCAGCAGAGTTTTGAACCGACTGGAGAGGGGAGAGGTGACTAAGTGGGAGGCCAGCAAGAAGCAGATTGCAGTAGTCTAAACGAGAGGTGACAAGGGTGTGGATGAGGGTTTTGGTAGAGTGCTCGGAAAGAAAGGGGCGGATTTTACGGATGTTGTAAAGAAAGAAACGACAGGTCTTGGCAGTCTGCTGGATATGAGCAGAGAAGGAGAGAGAAGAGTCAAAGATGACCCCAAGGTTTCGAGCTGAGGAGACAGGGAGAATGAGGGAGCCATCAACAGAAATAGAAAACGGGGGGGAGCGGGGAGGTGGGTTTGGGGGGGAAAATGAGAAGCTCGGTTTTGGTCATATTTAATTTCAGGTGGCGTTGAGACATCCAGGCAGCAATGTCAGACAAGCACGCTGAAACTTTGGTTTGGATGCAAGGTGAGATATCAGGGGTAGAAAGGTAGATTTGGGAGTCATCAGCATAGACCGTAGAGGTCTGCCCAGCACTAGCCCTGCCTCCCACCACCGGCTCTGCCACCCAATCTCCGCTAAGCTTCTGAGGATCCATTCCTTCTGAACAGGATTCCTTTATGTTTATCCCACGCGTGTTTGAATTCCGTTACCGTTTTCATCTCCACCACCTCCCACGGAAGGGCATTCCAAGTATCCAACACTCTCTCTGTGAAAAAATATTTCCTGACATTTTTCTTGAGTCTGTCCCCCTTCAATCTCATTTCATGTCCTCTAGTTCTACTGCCTTTCCATCTACAGAAAAGGTTAGTTTGCGGATTTATACCTTTCAAATATTTGAACGTCTGTATCATATCACCCTTGCTTCTCCTTTCCTCCAGAGTATACATGTTCAGGTCCGCAAGTCTCTCCTCATACGTCTTGTAACGTAAATCCCATACCATTCTCGTAGCTTTTCTTTGCACCGCTTCAATTCTTTTTACATCCTTAGCAAGATACCGCCTCCAAAACTGAACACAATACTCCAGGTGGGGCCTCACCAATGACTTATGCAGGGGCATCAACACCTCTTTTCTTCTGCTGGTCACACCTCTCTCTATACAGCCTAGCAACCTTCTAGCTACGGCCATCGCCTTGTCACACTGTTTCGTCGCCTTCAGATCCTCAGATACTATCACCCCAAGATCCCTCTCCCCTTCTGTACATATCAGACTCTCACCGCCTAACACATACGTCTCCCGTGGATTTCTACTCCCTAATTGCATCACTTTGCATTTCTTTGCATTGAATTTAATTGCCAAACCTTAGACCATTCTTCTAGTTTCCGCAGATCTTTTTTCATGTTTTCCACTCCCTCCCGGGTGTCCACTGTGTTACAAATCTTAGTATCATCCGTAAAAAGGCAAAGTTTACCTTCTAACCCTTCGGCAATGTCACTCACAAATATATTGAACAGAATTGGCCCCAGTACTGATCCCTGAGGAACTCCACTACTCACCTTTCCCTCATCCGAGTGAATTCCATTAACCACCACCCTCTGGCGTCTGTCCGTCAACCAGTTCCTAATCCAGTTCACCACGTCGGGTCCTATTTTCAGTCTGTCAAGTTTATTCAAGAGCCTCCTGTGGGGAACCGTGTCAAAAGCTTTGCTGAAATCTAAGTAGATTACGTCTATAGCACGTCCACGATTCAATTCTCTGGACACCCAGTCAAAGAATTCAATGAGATTTGTTTGGCACGATTTACCTTTGGTAAAACCATGTTGTCTCGGATCTTGCAACTTATTGGCTTCCAGGAAATTCACTATCCTTTCCTTCAGCATCGCTTCCATTACTTTTCCAATAACCGAAGTGAGGCTTACCGGCCTGTAGTTTCCAGCTTCCTCCCTATCACCACTTTTCTGAAGAGGGACCACATTCGCCGTTCTCCAATCCCACGGAACCTTTCCCATCTCCAAGAATTTATTAAACAAATCATTAAGAGGACACCCGCCAGAACCTCTCTGAGCTCCCTCAATATCCTGGGGTGGATCCCGTCCAGTCCCATAGCTTTGTCCACTTTTAGATTTTCAAGTTGTTCATACACACTCTCTTCTATGAACGGCGCTCTATCCACTCCATTCTCATTAGTGCTTTTGACAGTCAATCACAGTCCTTCTCCAGGATTTTCTTCTGTGAAAACAGAACAAAAGTATCTATTTAGCAAATTTGCTTTTTCTTCATCATTAACTACATAGTGGTTCGCAGCATCTTTCAGTCTCACAATTCCCTTTTTAGTCATTCTCCTTTCACTAATATACCTGAAGAAATTTTTGTCACCCCTCCTTACAATGCTAGCCATTTGTTCTTCCGCTTGTGCTTTCGCCAGACGTATCTCTCTCTTGGCTTCTTTCAGTTTCATCCGGTATTCCTCTCCGTGTTCCTCTTCTTGAGCTTTTCTGTATTTCAGGAACGCCATCTCTTTAGCCTTTATTTTCTCGGACACTTGCTTGGAGAACCATCTCGGTTTCCTTTCTCTCTTGCTTTTATTTACTCTCCTTACATAAAGGTTTACATAAAGGTTTACAATAATACATCAAGAAATCAGATAGTCCACATCATTGGGGTACAAGAGAGATTCATACAAGAACACATAATAGAAATCATGATAATTTATCCACTTATAAATCTATCATGCATAAGAAAAAAAGTAAAAGTGGAGTTTAAGGCCTTATCTACAAGAAAAGCTTCAAACTGTGAAGGATCAAAGAAAACAAACCTTTTCTCTTTATAGGTAATTAGACATCTACATGGAACGCTAAGGAAGAAAAATGCCCCTAGGGCTAATCCATGTGATTTAGATTCAAGAAATAGTTTTCCAGTGACATCTGCAAAAATATGAATGTGTCACAAAAATCATCATTCTTTTTGGAAAAGGAAAAATTATGTTCTTACCTAATAATTTTCTTTCCTTTAATCATACCAGTCCAGTCCAGACTAATGGATTGTGTCCATCTACCAGCGGAAGGAGACAGAGAAAATAGATCCAAGTAAACCACCCCTTAAGGGTATCATGCAGCCTGGAATGTTCAGTATTTCGAATAGCCAAGCAATGGTACTCTGAAGTCTAGAAGAAAACACAGTTAATACCAAACAGGCAAACTCTTGGAGCCAATATGCAGAACCTCACTGTTCCTGCTTGGCCAAAGGCAACTGCAACTTCCCCTCGCAGTAAAGTAAGCGGGAGGGAATGGTCCATACTGAGCTTGCCCAAGCACATAGAGATCTACCCCTGAAACTGTGGCAAGAACTTTGTGATCCCAAATAACAGGAGTCATACAGAGCTGGCACAACAAGTGGCAGGAGATTGAATAGAGAAGATGAAGTAGGCAGTGCTGTAGGACATCCCATCGTATTGAAGTGTCGTGGAACAGCCAGAGATACCTAAAGGAAACAACACTCTGACAGACATTAGCCAGGGAGGGCATCTGGACTGGTCTGGTATAATTATAGGAAAGGAAATTATCAGGTAAGAACACAATTTTTCCTTCCTTGTCATCTATACCAGACCAGTCCAGACTAATGGGATGCAGCAAGGGGGGGGGGGGGGGGGGGGGAGAGAGAAAAGAAGAATGCAGAAGGTTGAAAAATCAACAAAGCTATACACACAGCAAGCAACTGATCAGCAGAAAATGATTCAAATATCTGAACCACCAGGCTATCAAAACGGAACAGAGTTAGACACTAGAAAAGGAACTGAAGCAGTAGGATGTAAAACAAATGTCCTGAGCAAAAGAAAAATTAAGTACCCCTGTTCCAAGAGTAGCAAAAGAAGCAGCAAAAGATACTCATGCCAAAGGACCCCCCTTGGAAGGAAGGCAACAGTCGTATCCGAGCAACAAGGAAAAAAAACTGTCTCTCCTAGACCCGGATTTACTTCTCTGAACCCTGGCAGGACTAACTCCTAAACCTGCTGGTCTACCTAGAGTCCAAGATGGTCGGATGAAGCGACCCTAACAAGTACTAGGAGTACGCAACCCTAAACAGTGCACCACACTTCATAGAAGAAAGGAAGAAAGGCACAGGAACCACCCAGACCCGCGCCTAGTGAGAGAATCAAACTCCACAGAACAAGAAGAGACTCCAGAGTCGAGAGAACCAACTAACTGGAGCGCAAGTCTCTTCAGGAGAACCATGAAGAAAAGGGCAGCAGCATACTAGGGTACAACCATAGAAAGAGAGTACTCCTCAATCAGCTCGCTCTGGACTTAGGGATGAAAGAACAGAGACAAGAGAACAAAACCAGACAAAAAGAAAGAGTCGAGAACCACACTGTGGAGAAAAGACCCCCAAGGTGCCAAGTAGCCACAAAAGGAGCAGAGACTAATTCAAACTCCAGCAATGGAGAAGCTTCTCACCAGCCACCAAGAGGCTACGGCATGAAAAGGTGTCACAGGAATGGTAGCTAACAGGAGACAAGACAGCCTTGTCCAGCAATCTAAACTGCAGTATGCCACAGCTGCCGAGAAGTTACTGTATCCAACCTGCAGAAAAGAGCTGGGGTTGACCGACAAGGTGAAATATGCTCCACAGTCAGAGACTGAACTGTGCTCAAGGGACAGAAACGAAGCTGCACTCATCAGGCAGAGTAGGATCCATGCTCAACAAGAACAAACGGATTTGCACTCAAAGCACACAAACTGAGCCACGCACCACGGGCACAGAAAGAGTTGCACACCTCTGGCAAAGATAGAAATGGGCTGAACAAGCAGAGAAAAAGCTGAGAGTAACAGACAGAGGATGAGCAGTGCCCTGAAAGAGTTGGATGTTAGAGGTACCTGCAGAACTGAAGCTGTGGTAGCGATGAAACTGTGTATAAAATGCAGACACGGAGCTTCTTGCCACACACAAACAAGGAGCTGCGCTCCGGATGCCAGCAAGGAGCTGCGCTCCAGACACCGGCAAGGAGCAGCACTCCACATGCCAATAAGGAGCTATGCTTCCTACGCAGACACGAAGCTGTGCAACACCTGCAACCACAGAGCTGTGCTCCACATACCACCCTGGAACTTTGCCCAATTTGCAGAGAAGAATTGTGCTAAACACACAGAGATTAAGCTACACTCAACAGGCGGTGGAGCTGCGCTCTGCATTCAGACAGGGAGCTGCGTTCCATACGCAAAGAGAGAGCTGCATACTACACACAGACAAGGAGCTACGTTCCACAGGCAGACACAGAGCCATGTTCTACATGCAGACACAGGACTGTGCCCCACACTGAAACCTAGACACAGGACTGTGCCCCACACTGAAACCTAGACACAGGACTGTGCCCCACACTGAGACCTGCAGAGAAAGAACTACACTCAACATGTGACAATGGAGCTGGGTTTAACATGCAGAGATGAAAGGTTGCAGAATAAGCAGCAAAGGAACTTCACTCAACATGCCATGATAGAGCTGTCCTCAACATATAGCAATGGAGCTAAAGCCAGCCTGGAACTGTGGAACCGTGCCCAACATGCAGCGATGGAGCCATGACGAACATGGAACGGTGGAACTGCATGGAATAATGAAGCTGCGCTGAACATGAAGCGATAGAGCCATGCTCATCATGCAGCAATGGAGCCGCGTTCAACTGCAGCGATGGAGCCGTGCTCAACATGCAGCGATGGAGCTGTGTTCAACAAGCAAAATGCATAAATGGAGCCCTGGGGAACAGCCAGAGAAGAAGGTGCTGCCAGGAGGCCAACAGGAAAGGAGCACAACTTGTGGAAATGCAGACCTGGTGCTGCACTCCCCTGGCCCAGAGGGACTAAAACTACAAGAAGAGAAATCCCTATGCCCCAAGAAACACTCTCGGCCCACAAGTGGTCTCTGAGCCACAATGACCGCCCTCCTAGGCAACCGATATGGAGCAACAGTCAACGCACAGAAAGAACTCCTACAAAGAATGAGGAAGAAACAACTCTTGCCAGGTCAGGAAAAAAGAGGAAGCTGGCCACTAACACCAAGCTGAAGAAAAACCAGCTAAGGGAGAGTCAAACTCCAGACCTAGAACAGAACCAGTTCCCTGCAGAAAAGTAGAGAAAAGCGCAGAGCTAAGGAGGTGATAATCCAGATGCACAGCAATAGATCTGCTCAGCAGGAAAGAACTGCGCCCCTTACAGAAAAAGGAAGGCGTGCCAAATGTGCCAGGAGAAAGGCATCTGAAATAGGTGGGAAAATGTGGGATAAAAATGTAACAAATAAATAAATAAAAGGCAAAATCCGCCTGTGCCAGGCTAAAACTCCCACCCGAAAGCAAGGAAGAGCTATGGCAAACTAGTCCTAAAATGGCACATTCCCATAAAGAGACACTGAACTGAGTCCAAGCAAAAGATTGGCAAGAATGGCGCTCCCGAGGGTACTCAGAAGAGGGATTTGAGCTAGCAGTTGCACACCAAGGGCAACTCGGACCCCCACCAGAAGGAAAGTACCCTGCAGACAAACCAGAGCAGACAGGAGAGATCCATGGGATGAGAGAACCAGAACCTCTCTAAGGAAGGGAGGAAAACTGCTGCCAAAACAAGAATCAAATAGCAGGGGCGTCTCAAGCAAGATGCCTGAAGCAGCAGAGACCGGACGGTCTGAAAAAGAACTGACCAACAGCCGCATAAGGCTGACAGGAATAAAAAAAATAGCTCTGGACTAAAAAGACCGAGCCTGCAGCCGAACTGAGCCAGCGAGAGACTTCCCCCACTTTGGAAATGGCAGACTAAGACCTCTGAAGAACCTCAAAGGTACAAGTTCCAGCAACGGGGCTGCCCTCTGAACCAGCCGCTGTCTAGGACTGTGAAGAGGAGAAAAACTACTCAGTTTCGTGATCCAGACACGAGATGTGCCCCACAAAAAAAAAAAAAAAAAATCAAAGCAACTGGTACTAGCTCGGAAGGGCCCAAGATCAGAATCAGACGCCGGCCAGTGAAATTCAAAGAAACTTCGCAAGCGGCCCCCTAGAAAGGCAGGAAAATAAATCACGTAACAGGCAAGAGAAAGAAGGATAAACAAAGTTTCTTCTTCTTCTTTTTTTTTTAAACAACCTTCTTCACTAGTGACAGGAATAAATAAAGGCTTACCTCAGAGGCAGAAAAGGAGGGAAAAAGGTTTCCTTTCTTTTTTATAAACAACCTTCTTCACTAGTGACAGGAATAAATAAAGGCTTACCTCAGAGGCAGAAATTCAGATATACCTACCACCACAGAAGAGAAGAACCCCACGTTACTCCATGCCACAATCAACCATCACCCTGCCTGGCAGATGAGGAACTCAGGACCACTGAGTATCATCTAAAACTAGCCCCAACACAGCTACCAGCACACCCCTGGCTCCACTGTCACCAGAAGAATCTGGGACAGGAGCTACCAGCCAGCAATCCAGAGCAGCTGCACAATCCGTCCACCATCCGCTAGGAGACAGAGAAAATACTGAACATTCCAGGCTGCACGATACCCTTAAGGAGAGGTTTACTTTGAACTATTTTCTCTGTTTCCTTCTGCTAGTAAATGGACACAACCCATTAGTCTGGACTGGTCTGGTATAGATGACAAGGAAACAAGATTTAAATATCCGGATTTTATCTTGTCCGGAATTCAGTCACAAGGAGAGCTCTTGTAGAAATATTGTCTCAAGTTGTCTCCAGAAATTCTGTCAAATGTAAAGAGACAGGCTCTCCCTATGTTCCTTCCCATGTTCTTTGGAAATAAACTTAACAATTCAGAATAACTATATAATCAGCCTCCACAATCTGTAAAACTTCCTTTGAGTATTTCCTCACAAGTATCATTGCAGACAGTCTACAGTATGAAAAATTAAACAAACTGAAGGTTCTTGGCTTTCAGCAAGTTTTCAGAACTGTCTAGACATCTATGCAGTAAAAAAACTATCTTTAACAGCTGATGATCTAGAACCTTGTAGAATTTTAGTATGAGTTATAGCTTGGGACCAACTCTAATAGATTGAACTCTTATTTCTAGCTCAGACAGTTTATCTACTCTCTGTCGCGAGAATTCGCATAATTGTGGAACTGAAGATTGTAGCCAGTTTTCAGTCTGAGTCACTACTTTCCATATATCAACTAAGGATATATCCTTAAGAGGTTCAGAGTCACATACTGGTGGCCATAGCCAGAAAGATGGTAGGTTATATAGAGGTGTAACCAGCAGATGCCTTTGTACAAGTCATTGGTGCGGCCCCATATGGAGTATTGTGTTCAGTTTTGGAGGCCGAATCTTGCTAAAGATGTAAGAAGACTTGAAGTGGTCTAGAGGAAGGCAACAAGAATGATATGAAGCTTGTACTAAAGGACATATGAGAAGAGATGGAAAACCTGAATATGTATACCCTAGAGGAGAGGAGGGACAGGAGAGATATGATACAAACATTTAAATACTTGAAAGGTATTAATATAGAAATAAATATTTTCTAGAGAAGGGAAAGTGGTAAAACTAGAGGACATGAATTAAGGTTGCGGGGTGGTAGACTTAGGAGTAATGTCAGAAAATTCTTTTTCATGGAGAGGGTGGTGAATGCCTACAATGACCTCCTGAGGTTGGTGGTAGAAAAAAAAAGAACTGTGGCGGAATTAAAAAAGATATGGGAGGAACACAGAGGATCTCTAATTAGAAAATGAATGATATAAAAAACAAAACTTAAAGGGCTGCATATGTGTTTGCATATAAAGTGGTGCTTAGATGGCAACTCTTGCTGGGCTTGTACAGTCTGAGTCCTGCATATGGCGGTCCAGTTCAGGATGGGCTACAAAGAGCTTTGATGGAAACTCCAGTGGTTTGTAACGTGAGGACAGTGCCGGGCAGACTTTTATAGTCTTTGACCCGCAAATGACAAGTCAAATTTGGATAGGCTGGAGTGGGCTTTGATGGCAACTCTAGTAGTTGGAACATAAGGACGGAGCCGGGCAGACTTCTATGGTCTATGTCCCAGAAACACCAAACAAAAATCATGATCAAGTATAGTATATCATGTTCATTGCTGACTTAAATCTTGAATTGAAAATGAATGTGACTGTTGGGCAGACTGGATGGACCATTCAGGTCTTTATCTGCTGTCACTTACTATGTTACTATATCAGAAAATCTGAACATTTCACAGATATAGGCAAAGGTACCGTAGACTCTTGAACCCTAGACAAATCTGGAGGAAGTATCTCCATGGGGGACAAACCATCTGGAAAAAGTCCACCATGCAGAAGGATCAAGGAAGTTGTCAGTAGAAAAGAGGAAGGCCTACCCACTGAGCTCAAGGAAGGGCCAGACGCCAATAGATTATAAGAAATATCACTGTAACATATTTATCCATAGGGTCTGAAGTCTGTGTTGTGCTAGCCATATTAGATGAAGATTGGGACTTAAGCTTGCCTCTGCATTTGCCTATAATTAAAAGCTCAAAAGAAAAAAAACACGGTACCTTATTGTTGAGCAAAACAATGCAGATATGCACCTGCGGCTATGTGCTGCAGAGATAGCTACACTTTATACATGGAAGGATGGCACACGCCGTCCTCTGATGTTATCAGGCAGATCAGGGCTCCTCCCAGCAGTGTGGATCTGCTTCTCCTTCACCACACTTAATTCATAGGTAAGGGTTCATGCACTAATCCAGTGCTAATCAGCATGTGATAATGTAGGTGTGTTTATTAGTGCAGACACGCCCACTTTCCACCCCCAACATACCCCTGTGGTAATTTAAGAAAAATTTTTTTTAGTCTGCCGGTAGCACGCACACATCACAAGTGCCCCATGGTATGCAGCAGTACACAAATGTTTGTGCTTACTGCAGCTAGGTAAACAGGCCCCTAATTTTTAAATTCTACCCTCTGGACTTATTTATAATTAGAGCAATTTTCAAACATTTTTCAAGTAATTACTATGGATACTTTGTGGTATGTAATCTATATTTAAAAAGGATGCTTTCTGTTTAATTTCAGGTTTTCCAGGTTTGAAGATTATAAAACAAGGGAGAAAACTACAAGAATTAAATCTTAAGACTGTGAAGTCAGAGATTTTGAAAACAATAAAGGAAAACACAGTTTTAGATTAAAGGTTGAAAACAGAAATGTTTCATGTTCAAATATTTACAATTTGTTAATTTTCCAAAGTGTTCTGGAATATCAGCTGTGGATATATTGGCTAAATATTTAAAGAAGGTTTTGAAATTATCTTCATTGCCAACTATATTACATGCATATTTCGCTTCTCCTTTACCGATGACTACATAAAATGAAACAAATATTCCATTAGATTCATTGGAACTTTAAGATAGCTTAAATTTTCAATTGCCAGTACAACTAAATGAATTCAAATTGCAACTTCACTATTTTTGACAATATGGGGAGTTGTGATTTTGTGTTGCATACGTTTTTTTAGGAATAGACAGGAATTGTTCTATTGTGTTAAGAAACGGGTTTTTCCAGACATTGCAAGAGCCATATAGTCACAGTTATTGCTTTTCAGGACCAATATCATTTAAAGTTTCCTTGTAAATGTGCTATATGGTAAAATCATGTAAAATATGCATTTTATGAGCCACCACAATTAACCTTCTTTTTTAGTTGCTAAAAGACCCTTATCTTTTCTTATAAATATCTATCCATTGACATTGACCAGATGTCTGACATAGTAGTAATGGTTGGGGATGTTCCAATAGATTTCCTTTTATTTAAGAATTACTGTTTTTCCCAATTTCATCCTAGATGATAGTTTCTTTTATACTACTCTCTATTTCCTTAAAAGTTGTGTTCTTGGGTGTAATTTGTTTGATAGTTTCATAAATTATAAAAACAAAAAGAAAGTCAATATATTCTTGAACATTCCAATTGAGACTGAGACTCCTCACTATACCTGGGACATCAAGTGTGCTAATCACTATTTTTGAGCACTTTGGCAGTGGTATCTTTGCTTCATTGAACTTATTATTGTTTTATGATGGCTAATAAATGGAAACTAGTAGATTTACAGGAATTTGCTTACCAGGGCCCTTCGCAGTCATGTGGAGACCAGGACAACATGGCTGTATCCATAGTAACTTCAATTCCTGCCCTAGCTGAGATAATATCACCTCTCTGATCTCATGTCTAACTTTCTTTAAACTAGCCCCCTTATTTTCTAACTCCTTTTACACTCTTACATATCTATGTTCCATCTCTGCATATACCCTACGCGGTCTATAAAAATGTTTTATTATGTATTGTGTTGACATTGTAAGTAGTATACTATGCCATAATTTGTATTGCTATTTGAATATTTTACTGCTGTAATTGTCTAATGCTTATGTTTGATTTATTCTGTTACATTTGTACCCCACGCTTTCCCAGTTATGGCAAACTGTAAACCGCCTTGAGTGAATTCCTTCAAAAAGGCAGTAAATAAATAAATAAACAAACATAAATAAATAAATTCTTGGACTGAGACACAGGTTGACCGAGATGGTAGTGCTGAGCTATCTTGGTCAGCACTGCAAGAAATTAGAGGCTGGTTTAATGAATTTAAAGCAGAGATGTCAGCTGTCAGAGCAGATCTGGCCGCACGGGGCACAGTCTAGAAAAAAAGTTCACAATTAAGGTTGATGTGGTTACAGCTTGATCTTCTCTAGTTATTATCCGAGTAATGTTAAACTCATCAAAGGAAACATCTGTCCTTGGAGCCAAGTCCTGATCTGCTGGCTTCTTTATTTATTTATTGCATTTGTATCCCACATTTTCCCGCCTATTTGCGGGCTTTGAAATTTGAGATATATAATAAGGTTTTACTACGGGAGGGCAATACTGCTCAGGAATTTTAAATATTTAAAAAAAGTATCGCTTGAGAGTTAGCAATGGTGCCACTGACAAAACTTTACGAAATGTCAGAAACCTCTAAGTTTTCCGATGCAAAGAGTTCTCCAAATTTTACTTTGAATTGCCAAGTTATCCTTAACCAAGGTGCTTGACAAACTGAAATCCCATTAACCTCAGCTTTCACTACCTCAAGTTCTTTCTAGTTACTATTAGTCTTCTGCTGAACATCCAATGTCCCTTGATGGGTCTGAAATTATATAGCCAACTTTTCCAAATTTTCAGAGTTAGTTTGGTCTAACTTAGTCAAAGCTTCCATTATAACATCAAAAGTGACCAATGTCGGTGATGCGACACCTGCACCTTGTCTAGGTAGGTCCCAAGCTCTATCCAAAACAGTAGGCCTTCTTGCCTAAATAGCACCTTATAAAATTGTGTGAAGAGCATTGCATATTTTTCTCAGTTCTCACGACATAGAAACATACAAACATGACGACAGATAAGGGCTGTATGGCTCATTCAGTCTGCCCACCCTCAGTAACCCTTAACTCCTCCTTTTCCTAAGAGATCCCACGCCTTCTTGAACTCTGACAGTCTTCATCTTCACGACCCTCCACTGAGAGGCAACTCCACGCATCCACACCCTTTCCGTGAAAGAGTATTTCCTCAGATTCGTCCTAAGCCTATTTCCTCTTAACTTCATCTTATGCCTTCTCATTCTAGAGGCTTCCTTCATTTGAAAAAATGCTCTCCTCCTGTACATTAACGCCACTGAAGTATTTAAACATCTCAATCATATCCTCTCTCTCCCGCCTCTCCTCCAGCGTATACATGTTGAGGTTGATAAGCCTGTTTCCTGTGTCTTATGACCAAGACCGCTGACCCATTTGTAGCCATCCTCTGGACCAACTCCATCCTGTTTATATCTTTCCGTAAGTGCGGGCTCTAGAATTGCACACAGTATTCTAACGGGGATTTGTACAAGGGCACTATCACCTCTTTTTTCTTGCTGGTTATCCCTCTCCTTATGCACCTGAGCATCCTTCTGGCTTCGAGTGTCGCCTTTTCTACCTGTTTGGCCACCTTAACTGTGTATGTTTTGGCTGTAAGACATACAGGTCTGTAGATATAACGCTATAAAAATAGGAAATAATGCAAGGTATTATTACAGACACTCCCTTTGCTATTCATTATTTTATAAATGAATGCAGTTGTTTCCAATCTTTGCCTGACTTGAAATAACTCCACTTTACCAATTTCAACTTGTGGGCTACAACTTTATTCAACACATATGGACTGTGAAAAATTGAAGGAAGACCTTAGGTAAATGGAAGACTAGGCATCCAAATGGCAAATGAAATTTAATATGGACAAATGACATTAGAAAGAATAATCCAAATCATATTCACTTGATGTTAGGGCCCATCTTAGGTTTCAAGACCCAAGAAAAAGATCTAGGTGTCATCGTAGACAATATACTGAAATCTTCTGCCCAGTGTGAGGCGGTGATCCTAAAAGCAAACAGTATTTTGGATTTTTTAGAAGGTGTCTGGCAAATCCCTCATAAGGGACAATTTAGGAAATCAAATCATTATGGGATGGGAGGCCAGGCACTTTTGTGGATTGCAAACTAGCTAAAAGACAGGAAACAGAGATTAGGACAAATGGTCAGTTATCTACATGGAAAACAGTCAGATGTGAAGTACCTAAGGATCATATACTGGGACCTGTGATATTTATAAAAGATTTGGCGATAGGAATGATGAGTGAGGTATCTGAACTTTCTGGATGACATAAAATTATTCAAAATCATTAAAAAGGCAAAGGATTATGAGAATTTGCACAATAATCTTGAGAGACTAGACATTTAAATGGTAGATGAAATTTACTGTGGAGAAGTGCAAAGTGATGCACATAGGGAAAAATAATCCCAACTATAGGTACAAGAAAAAGGTACTGAAGTGTAGCCAGGGTTTGATGTCAGGGGGAGCAGACCTTTTGTAAAATAGGTGCCAGTACAAGGTTCAAAGGCCCAATTTGCAAAGGCACCATTTAATTCAAAATCTGATTGGGGGAGCGGTTACTCTCCTTGCACCCCATCTAACTATGCCTCTGGATGCTTGGAATTATTACGAAAGTAATGGAAAATAAGACTAAGAATATAATATCTCTGTATTGCTCCATGGTGCTTCCTCACCTTAAGTAATGCATGCAATTCTGGTTGCCATACCTAAAAAAAAAAATAGTGGAATCAGAAGAGGTTCAAAGAAGGGAGACCAAAATGATAAAGGTGATGGAACTCCTCTAATATGAGGAAAGGCTAAAGGGATTAGGGCTCTTCAGCTTGGAAAAGAGACAGCTGAAAGGCAGTGCCATAGCGAGGGCTAATGGCACCTGCTGCGCACCCCCCCCCTCCGGACCGCATTCTTACCTGCGGGAGGGCCGATCCGCCCCGAGTGCATGTCACTCGGAGCTGCGTCGGTCCCGCTGGTTCCCTGCTCTCTCTGCCCCGGAACAGGAAGTAACCCCTTCCGGGGTAGAGGGAGCAGGGAACCAGCGGGGCCGGCACCCCCCGAGCGCTTGCACCCAGGGCGGACCGCCCCTCCGCCCCCCCCCCTTCCTACGTCACAGCTGAAAGGAGAGATGATTGATGTCTACAAAATCCTGAGTGGTGTACAGTGCTTTTTTTGTAGGAAAAAATGTGCTGGTACTCATTATGGGCGGGGCCACCACATATAGCTCCACCCCTGTGTTAGCCACATCCCTTATACCAGCCATGGCACATATAAAAAGACATCACTGGAAATATATACTAGTATAGGAGAAAAATAATGTGATTCTTTTTCATTATAAATAATTTGTGTAAGACAGCAGATGTAAATTCTCAAATTGGACATATTTCAAACACTAAAATGAAAATAAAATGAAATTTTCTACCTTTGTTGTTTGGTGACTATTTTTCTATCCACATTCCATAACAGAATTCAAAAACACGTGGGATAAACATAAAGAAATCCTGTTCAGAAGGAATGGATCCTCAGAAGCTTAGCAGAGCTGGTGGTGGGGAGGCGGGTCTAGTGTTTGGAAGGCGGAGCTAGTGCTGGGCAGACTTCTATGGTCTGTGCCCTGAAAATGGCAGATACAAATCAAGGTCAGGTATACACATAAAGTAGCACATATGAGTTTATCTTGTTGGGCAGGCTGGATGGACCGTACAGGTCTTTCTCTGCCGTCATATTTGTCTCAGTCTCCGATTCTGCTGCTCTCTATCTGTTCCCTTAACTCCGTTTCCAGGGCTTCCTTTCCATTTATTCTTTACTTTCCTCCTTTCTTCTTCATTTCTTGCCATACATCCATAAGTAAAGCTGGGTCCTCCTCCGTGGAATTGACTGGAGGAGGTATAACGTGGATCCAGCTTTTGCCTATTTTCTCGATCCATGTGCAGTTTTTCTCCTCTCTTCCCTTTCCCTCATCTCCATCCATGTGCATCTTCTTTTTTCTTTCCCCCCCTCCATTCATGTCCAGCATTTCTCCTCTCTCCTCCCCTCCATGTCCAACATTTCTCCTCTCTTCCCTCCCCTGCATCCATCCATGTCCAGCAATTCTCCTCTCCCCTCTCCTCCATCCAAGTCCAGCATTTCTCCTCTCTCCCTGCCAACCCCTCTGTCCATCCATGTCCAGCAATTCTCCTCTATCTCCTGCTCTCCTCTCCATCCATTTCCAGCATTTATCCTCTCTTCCCTGCCCTCCCATCCATGTGCATCTCCTTCCTCTCTTCCCTCTCCTCCATCCATGTCCAGCATGTCTCCTCTCTCCCCTGCCCTCCCCTCCCATGTCCAGCGAATCTCCTCTGTCCCGTCCTCCCCTGCCATCCATGTCCAGCGATTTTCCTCTCTCCCCTTCCCACCCCACTCATCCATGTCCGATTCTCCTCTCTCCCCTGCCCTCCCCTTCCATCCATGTCCAGCGAGTCTCTCTTCCCTGACCTTCCCTCCCATCCATGTCCAGTATGCCTCCTCCTTCCCCTGCTCTCCCCTCTCATCCATGTCCAATGATTCTTCTCTGCCCCCCTGTCCTCCCCTGCCATCCATGTCCAGCAATTCTCTCTTCCCTGCCCTTCCCTCCCATCCATGTCCAGTGATTCTCCTCTCTCCCCTGCCCCTCCATCGATGTCCAGCAATTCTTTCTTCCCTGTCCTCCCCTCCCATCCATGTCCAGCGATTCTCCTCTCTCCCCTCCATGTCCAGCAATTCTCTCATCCCTGCCCTCCCCTCCCATTGATATCCAGCAATTCTCTCTTCCCTGCCCTCCCTTCCCATGATGTCCAGCGATTCTCCTCTCCCCCTGCCCTTCCCTCCCATCGATGTCCAGCGATTCTCCTCTCTCCCTGCCCAGCAATTCTTCTTCCCCCAGCCCATCCTCCTTCTCCACTGCCTGCCAGCGAAGCGAACGGTGCAGCGATTGAGAGAGGCTGGCAGCATCAGAGCTTACCTCTGTGTGTCCCGCCTATGCGGAAACAGGAAGTTGAAACAACATAGGCGGGACTCGCAGAGGGAAGGTCTGACGCTGCCAGTCTCTCTCAATCGCTGCCTGCACCGTTCGCGCTGCCGAGTTCGACGAAGTAGTAAGTAGGGGAGTGAGAGGAAAGGTGCAGGACTCGCTGGGGGGAAAATGGTGCCAGTATGCCGTACTGTGCATGCCGGTACAAAAAAAAGCCCTGGTGGTGTAGAACAAGCGAATAGATTTTCTACTCTTTCAACAAGTACAAAGACTAGGGGATACTCAATGAAGTTACATAGTAATACTTTTAAAAGGATTAGGAGGAAATATTTTTTCAGTGAACGGATAATTAAGCTCTGGAACTTGTAGCTGGAGGACGTGTTACAACGGTTAGCTTATCTAGGTTTGGACAATTTCCTGGAGGAAAAGTTCACAGTCTGCTACTGAGATATATATGGGGGAAGCCACTGCTTGCCCTGGAGTCAGCAGAATGGAATGTGGCTACTACCTGGGATTCTGCCAGGTACTTGTGATTTGGATTGGCCATTGTTGGAAACAGGATATTGGGCTAGGTGGTCCACTGATCTGACCCAGTATGGCTATTCTTATTTTCACATGTCATATGGCCCCAGGAACTGAAAGAAATTTCAGGGAGCCAAATTAAAGAGTAGCAAATTACCTGGACTGGATGACATACATCCATGGGTACTTAAAGAACACAAAACCCTACGCTATTAAAATGTTCTATTGCGTGTTGTGTTGACATATAAGTAGTATACTATGCCATACTTTGTATTGTTATTTGAATACTTTTACTGCTGTAATTGTTTATTGCTTATGTTTGATTTATTCTTATTGTACACCGCCGAGTGAATTCTTTCAAAAAGGCGGTAAACAAATCCTGATAAATAAATAAAACAAAAACTTGCTGATCTGCTGTTAGTATTCTACATCCTGTCATTAAAGTCATCTGTAGCATCTGAAGATTGGATGGTGGCCAATGTAATGTCAACTTTTAAAAAGGGTTCCAGGAGTGATCCAGAAAATTATAAACAGGTAAGCCTGACGTCAGTGCTGGACAAAATAATGGAAACCATTACAAAAGAATAAAATTACAGGACACATAGATAAATATGATTTAATGGGACAGAGTAAGCACCGATTCAACCAAGGGAAGTCTTGCCTCATCAATTTGCATAATTTCTTTGAAGGTGTGAATAACATGTCAATAAAGGTGAGCTAGTTGATGTAGTGTATCTAGATTTTCAGAAAACTTTTGATAAAATTCCTCATGAGAGACTCCTGAGAAAATTAAAGAGTCATGGGATAGGAGGCAAGGTTCTGGTGTGGAATAGGAATTGGTTATTGGACAAAAAACAGAGGGTAGCGTTAAATGGTCATTTCTCTCAATAGAGGAGGGTAAACAGTGGAGTGCCGCAGAGATCTGTACTGGGACTGTGCTATTTAACATATTTATAAATGATATGGAAATCAGAACGAATGCGGTAATTAAATTTGCAGATGATACAAAACTTTTCAAAGTTTTAAAATACATACCAACTGTGAAATATTGCAGGAAGACCTTAGGAAATTGGAAAATTGGGTATCCAAATGGCAGATGAAATTTAATGTCGACAAATGCAATGTGATGCACATTGGAAAGAATAATCTGAGTCATAGTTATCTGATACTGGGATCCACCTTGGTGGGGTGGGGGGGGCGCACACAAGAAAAAGACCTAGGTGTTGTAGACAATACATTTGAGATTTTTTACCTAGTGTGCAGCAGCAGCCAAAAAAGTAAACAGAATGCTAGGAATTATTAGGAAAGGGATGGTAAATAAGACCAAGAATACTATAATGCCTGCCATGAGTGGGAAAGCGTGGGGTACAAATAAAAAAAAAAACTGCTCCACGGTGTATCCTTACCTTAAGTATTGCATCCAATCCTGGTTGCTTTAACACAAAAAGATATAGCAGAATTAGAAAATGTTCGAAGAAGAGTGACCAAAATGATAAAGGGATGGAACTCCTCTTATATGAGGAAAGCTAAAGAGATTAGGGCTCTTCTGTTTGGAAAAAAGACAGCTGAGGGGAGATATGATTGAGGTCTATAAAATCCTGAGTGGTGTAGAACGAGTAGAAATGAATCGATTTTCTTACTCTTTCAAAAACTTCAAAGACTAGAGGACACTCAATGAAGTTACATGGATATACTTTTAAAACAAATAGGAGGATACATTTTTTCAATCAATGACTAATTAATCTCTGGAAGTCACTGCCAGAGGATGTGGTAAGGGTGGTTGGCATATCTGGATTTAAAAATGTTTTAGACATGTTCCTGGAGGAAAATTCATAGTCTGCTATTGAGACAGACATGGGGAAGCCACTGCTTGCCCTGAGATTTGTAGCATGGAATGTTGCTACTATTTACGTTTCTGCCAGGTACTTGCTACCTGGATAGGCCATTGTTGGAAATAGGAAACTGGGCTAGATGAACCATTGGTCTTAACTAGTATGGCTACTCTTATGTTCACATGTCAAGTGCACCCCAACCAACCTCACTCTCAGTCTTGCTCTTTCCATGGATACATATCCCTACCCCTCCTGCTCCCCCTCCCCCATTTTCCAAATCAAATGTCTAATGACCCAAACTTGACAGACTGCCAGTTCAGGATAGTGGTGACACTAGTTCAAAAGCTCAGCATACAGGTAAATGATAAATAAGAGAAAGATAGAATAACTCCCAGTAGAAACCCAATGTTTACATTTAGCATTAATCTGGCATCAAAATTCAACTAGGCCCTCCTAAGCAGATGCCTGTTCTGCCAAACATCCGACCCAGAAAGTTACTCAATGCAAGCTCATCCTTCTAGCACCAGATCAGTCTTCTGTACCGAGTTTTCTGAGTTGCGTCTAAATCTCATTTCCATTTTTAAGACCCACTGCCTCTGGGTTGCTTTTTCAACTATGTTCGCTTGCCACTGTTGGGAGGGTCTAGAAACCCAGCCACTCGTCTCCTTTAGTGCCCACCACGTGTCCTCCACCCACATCACTTTTCTGGTCAATCAATTCATGGTAAAGGTAATGCTCAAGGGTAATGTTCAGTGGTGTGGGATATTCTCTATTTTTAACTTCCCTGTGAAAGTCCAACTTTCCTTCTTCTGCTTTACGGTAGCCAGCGCCAAATTCATACACGCCTTAGTCTTGTGATCTTCCCGTACAATCAAACCCAGCTTCATGGACAGGGAGACAACGTTTTCTTTCACTATGGAATCATAAAAGCAGGAGACAATGTCCCTAGGTAGGTTTCTCCACGAAGTTCCCAACAAAAGATATGCATGATCCATCTTTATGGCAGGGGCTAGGCCCTGATTGTTCCCCCTTGTCCAAAATAGCTTGAAATGATTTTCTTGACCAACCTCACTCAGTCAATATACTTTGAACGTCTCCAGGATCCCCTTTCATCAAATATTTTTCTGCAGTGTGTTCTCAAAATCCGTTCCCTTAGTCACTATGCTCACTATTTTTGCTTCTCCGCTTGCACTTGCTTCTGGAGGGTCACATCACTTCATGCTGACCATCAAGGTGGAATCTCACTTCCTTCACTCTCCTGCCCGATTTGCATGATGTCACCTTCCGAGTTCAGAAGACCAAACTGTTGAGATGTCCTTTCAGTTCAACAATACCCATTGTGAATCTCTTGCATTCAGCATTCTAATGAAGTGATCATCCCCTCCGAGTACTGACATATTCTGCTATACTGTTTGTGCCCATGACCACCCAATCTGTCTCCAGCACATGCTCTCCTGCACTGTTTTGCCCCTTCTTGCCAGGGCTTATATTGGAGTAGAAGAAACTCTTAGGTCAATCACTTCTTTTTGGATGTTGTTATGGTGTGGAGTATACTATAGAGCAGTGTAGAACCGAAAATCCAGACACCAGGGAGATAAGCTAAGTCAAGTCAGAGTCTCTCATGTTATGCATGCCATCTTGCATGATAACGTGATTGCTTTGCAGCCAGGGATTTTTAAAAAACCTTTATTAATTTAAAATACAATGCTTATAGAAACATACAACAGCGTATATTATTGGAATAGAAGGGAAAAAAATGTGACAGTGGGCCTGGTAAAGTAAAGCAGAACAGTACATGCAACATACATTTAGGGAGTTGAATTCTTTTACAAGGTTATATGATGTCTAGCAGCGACCATTGTTTTAGCGACCATGTTTTATAAAAGACGAAATGTGTACCAAAATCTTATGGCAGCTATTTCCTCATATTCGCTATATGAACACAGCAAGTTCACCATTCATGAAAAGAAACAAACTGATTAATTTTTCCAATGCAATGCCATCAGATGAAGAGCAAGAGAAATCATTAAATTAAAACAATTAACATTTTTGAGTAATTAACAGGCCAGGAGTTGAAGCCTTAAGGATTAGTATTTTAAAGGACAGAGTAATCTTGAATTGTAAATAGTTTCTGAGTGGTGCCCCAAACCGAATGCCCATGTATGACTGGAGGTTACAACAGGAAAAAACGCAAATGATATAGTGAACCCAACTTCAGAATGACATGACCAGCATAGATTTGATGCACTTCGTTTTACTTTAGCAAGCTTTAAGGCGTCCAGTAGGATTTATGAACAATGTAATAGGTAGACTGTAGAAGGGCAGCTGAAAAGGAGGGAACACATCATTTTTGTCCAAAAAAGATCCCACCTCCTCGCTGGAACAGCGAGACATTAACTCATTTTCCCATTCAGAAGTAAGGTCAGAACATATGTTAGGTTTTGACCGATTGCATGAGTTTATACAATTTAGATGCAGATTTTGGATTTATGAGAGATTGACGTAGACTGATGAAACTTGAGACTGTAGACTGACGGGCTGATGATGTAGGATAGAGATGCTCAATGATCTGAGTCAGATTTTCCCAAAAAGTTCTATGTGATTGAGGAATGTTGTGACAAGCACAAAAATCCTGAAAAGGGGTAACATTAACACCTGACAGCAAATGAACTGGTGACCAAATATTGGCAAAATGCCATATTTTGCGAAGATTAAGAGAAGCTTTGAGAGGAAAAGTAGAGTTATACCAAACAGAAATATCAACAGAGTTTGCACCATTTAAACTTTAAGAGAGAACACACAGAATTTATTGAGTGTGCTGAATTTTTTAATCACCAGATGATGTGGAGAATAGCAGAATCTATTCATGGTCGGAAGTAGATTCAGTGGTAGAGGAAATATTTGTTCTCTTTCAAAGATTACCCATCTGGGGGTATCAACTGAAAGAGATGAATACCATTGTTTAGCCTGAGACACCTGAAAGGCCAAATGGTAAAGCTTAATATCTGGTACGCTGAAACCCTCCAAGGATTTTGGGAAGCTGAAGTTTTTTAAGGGAGATCCGAAGCACCTAAGATTTCCATAAAAATTTAGAAATTAACACATTTAGCTTTTTATAAAGTACACTTTTAAATAGGATGAAACCATACTAAAAATATAGTTACGTTTCGGCACTAGAACCATTTTTATAGCTTCAATTTTACCCACCAAGACAAGAACAACTTGGTCCATGAAGTTAGTAAATCATTAGCAATTTGTAGGATTTTAGATTCATTCATTTTTAAAGTATCCTCCAGAGTGGTGCTATACTTTATGCCTAGGTATTTTAAGCTGTTGGGTTCCCAAGTAAATGGGTATTGAGTAACACTGGATCTCAGTATAAACTTAGAAAGTGGCATAACAGCAGACTTTGACCAGTTAACTTTATAACCTGAGATATTGGAAAATGCATTAATGCTGCTAAGTATATGTGGGATAGAATCAGTGGTTACATACACTAATATGTTGTCTGCGTAGATGGATAACCTGAATGATTCATTGCGTAACTTAACACCTGATATATTATGATTGACCCGTATGGAGATTGCAGGGGCTCTAGACCTAAATTAAACAATAATGGAGAGAGGGGGCAACCTTGCTTAGTTCCCCTTTTTAGGGTGAATTTCGATGAAGAAATGCCATTAACAGACAGATGCTTGGGGAGAGGTATAAAGCAAACTATCATGTTTATAAAGGGATCATTAAAGCCGAACAAGGAGAGAGTTTTTAAAGAGATAGGCCCATTCAATGCGATCAAATGCTTTTCAGCATCTAAGGATAATGCAATTAATGGGGAAGCATTGTCAATAGAGTGTGCCAGTATATTCCAAAATAATCTAGAATTATCAGAAGGTATCTCCAGCTACAAATCCATTCTGATCTCAATGTATAAGAGAAGGTAAAAACTTTTGTAAATGGTTCGCTAACACTTGGCATAGATCTTATTATCCACATTTATAAGAGAGATAGGCGATAGTTCAAAACATTGTCATGCTCTCTCCCCCGGCTTAGGAATAACTACAATTTTTGACTCCAAAAAGAACCCATCTCTCCATTATGTTGAATCATGCGCTCATACAACATTAGGAGTATGAGACCTTAAGATCCGAACTATTTTTTGAGCATGGATTTTCAAACAGCTTTTTAGTTATAAAATATAGACATTTTACACAAGAATACTTCTACATGTACTTTTACAAATCAGCAAAACAAAATGCCATAAACAATGTTACCATAGGAAAGGCAAAGTTGTAACCTGCCCCATATAAAGAGGATGAGTGGGTAAAACCCAAGAAGCAGGGATAATAGATACTTGTCCATAAGTTGTTTGATTTATTATGTTATGTATATCATTATTTTATGTATTTCAACTTATTCTAATTTTCATCAACACCTGAATGTTCATCCGTTCCTAGAAAGAGTGAAGCAGCAATGACTGCTGTCTTGAAAGTTTAGTTAGAAGTACTCTTTTTGTGGCACGTAGCCCCCATTGGGTTTGTTCAAATTATCATTCTTCTGTTTTGGGACATGCCTGAAGGTCCAGAGATTGGGAGTGGTGACCTCCTTACACCCAAAATGGTGGTTTAGACTGCTATATTTTTTAGTCCATTGCTGGAGACTGGGACTGATTTGTTCAACTGATACTGATATCCAAGGTGACTGTATTATATTTGGTAAATTTAAGACTAATTGTAATGATGAAATTTGATGAATTGTCATCATTATATTTATACATTTTATATAGCGTCTTATTGCATAAAATTCATTCAAAATGTTTTTAGACAACAGAATAACTAATTGGAAATAGAATTCAAGTATCCGTATATTCCCATATATTCCATATAGCTAGAACATTATATAGTTAAAATGAGGAAAACAGAAAATACAATCTCAAAAATACGAACAATGGAGCTGGCTTATGTTTCTTTCGGTTGTAGCTCAAGATGAGATACACTCATTACCTTTAGAATAAGCTTTATGTTTTCTAGGGAGCATTACCTTATAGTATATCCTCAATGGCAGTATCATTTATACGTGACCATACCGATGTTAAATTCCATAGTACCTAGAATTGGGTCAGTTTTATGGAAATAAGTCAGGCTTTTTTTTTTTTTTTACTTTCTATCCTGAGATCAATGTTGCTAACTTTAGAATAACTAAGAGCACATTTTTACCTTGTAAAGTGCAAATGTTCTCATAGTGTATGTAGCCAACTCCACTGTGTCCAGAAGGGTCACCTGGATCATTCCGTAAGTCTCAGAGCCACGGCATGGCCAATACTGGTCACACTTGACCTTCAAAGCATGGAAAAACAAACTTAACTTTCTGGAAATAATCTGATGAGATACAAAAAGTACATTGTATCTGTCTTACCACTGAACAACATACACACACTATTCTGCTCACTCAGGGGGTCTTTTACTAACCCAAAGCGGGCTTACCGCTCACTAATCAAGAGCTACCACACTCAGCACGCACCACTTCCGGCACTACAAAAATATATTAAATTTTTTTATAACCACCGGTGTTTTACCCAGTGGTAAGCCTGGTTACCGCCGGGTTAGCGTGGAAGCCCTTACCACTGTCTCAATGGGTGGCAGTAAGCGCTCCCCCCCCCCCCCCCTGAAATGGCTGCATAGCAAGTGCTTCACTTACTGCACGGCCGTTTCTTAGAATGAAAATGACAGCCTTTTATATGCTGTGGTAAAAGGGGGCCTCAGTGTGTGTCAAAACCACACGCTGATGTTAGCGAAGGGCCCCTTTTACAGCAGCTTAGTAAAAGAGGCCCCCCAATGACTAACAAATACTGCTCTATTGGTAATGTTGTCTTAACCTTTTTTGCCACCTTTGAAAATCCTGGGAAAAACTATCGACCAGTACTTATCATTTGAACTACAGGTTGCTGTGGCAGTTTCTAGTATCTTAATTCCCTATGGAGATTAAAAAGACTGAGGGCCTTTTTTGTCAAATTCATATTTCGTTCTTTAATATAATCCTTAGTACTGTCCAGACTGATCATTGTAATGCTGTTTACTCAGGTTTGAAATTCTCTCTTATCAATGAACAGACCAGAACACTGTGGCCAGTCCTTGCATGCAAAGTCTGAAATTCTTATTCTTTAATATGATTGCAATGATATGCTTATGCACCTTATCTGTATCTATATTCTGAAATTCTTATTCCATTAATGTGAGTGTTGTTGTAACATATTGTAAGCCACATTGAGCCTGCAAATAGGTGGAAAATGTGGGATACAAATGCAGAAAATAATATAAGTCCCTCGTTTACAAAATCAGCCACTCTTTTAATCAAGGTTGCATTGACTTCCTATAATGCAAGAGATACCTTAAACTGTGCATCCTTGTTTATCAAATTCTGACTGGAAACTGCAGGTAAGTTTGAAGGTTTAGAAGGAGGAACAGGGCACTGGACGAGTGCCCTGATGAGCAAGGCACGGACATCGCCGACGACGACCGTGACAGCGGCTCAAAGTACCATTCTATAAAGGAGGGTCCACTGCCACATTCCCACTTGCTTCCTGACACAAAGGGTAGGAACTCTTATACCCCTGCTTGTTTACACAGAACACTGCAACCTGGTTCTCCATTTGAATGAGAATAATTTGGTTTTGTAGCCAATCTCTGAAATACTTTAGAGCATTTCAAATGCCCCTCATCTTGAAAAGGTTGAGACGAAGATCTGTTTCCAGAGAAGGCCAAATTCCCTGGGTGTGAAATCCATCTAAATGAGTTCCCCATCCTACGTTGGATGCATCCATTGATAGCATCTTTTGTGAAGGGAGAATTTGGAACGATAGTCCCACCGTCAAATTTGATCAGATTGTCCACCAGAGAGGGTATGGCAGAATCTGGATTTCATCTGCTAGATTTCTAGCCCTTAAGACCACTGGGAAACTAGGGCCCACTGGGCTCAGGGCCAGCTTAACCTATGGACCAGGTGAGGCTCTGGTCCAAGGCACTGACACTAAAAAGCACCTAACACCTGAGTCTGTATCTTCACTGGTACATAGCTACTTATGGCTGTCCCTGTCCCTGACTCTCAGCACTGAAACTGGCAGCGCTGGCAACAGCTTCACTGCTTTCCCCTTCCCTTCTCCATCTTCTAACGTACTCAATGCCCTTTTCTCAGGCTCTCTGGCCTCTGATAGGTGCACAGAGCATCATGGGATCGCCCCTGTCACCCCCAGAAGACATGCTGATACAAGGCACCCTGGGATTAGACGCCCAACATCCAATCCCAGCATGCCTTGTAGAGAGGAGTGGGATGCTGAAGCAGTTATACGCTTCAGCATCTACCATGCTCTTTATTTTTGGCCTTCTCTGTTACGTCTCTATTACTACCAGTTGCCTACTGCCACTGCTCTACTGCTGCTGCCACAACCAAGGAGGTTAGATTGCAACAGGAGAAAGCATGATGAAACCAGGGGCGTATCTGGACTTCAGTGGTAGGGGGGGGCCAGAGCTGAGGTGAGGGGGCACATTTTAGCCCATCCCCCCCACCATTGCCGACACCCCCTGCCGCTGCCAGCACCACCTCCACACAAGTTTGAACCCCCCCCCCCCTCAACCCACCCAACTGCCATCCGTCGCCGTCTGTACCTTTGCTGGTGGGACCCAACCCCCCCCCCCCAGCCGAAGTCTTCTTCCTGCATTTGGTTTCTTCTGAGTCTGACATCCTACTGCACATACAATGTGCAGGACGTCAGACTCACAGAAACAGAACGAAGCCTTGCGATCTGCGTTGTACGTGCAGCAGGACGTCAGACTCAGAAGAAACTAAAACGCAGGAAGAAGACTCCAGCTGGCGGGGGTTGGGGTACCCCGCCAGCAAAGGTACAGACGGCGACGGCGGGGGGGGGGGGGGGGGTGGGGGTTGAGAGGGGTGCGGTAGGTGGGTCCAGGGCCAATTTATGGGGCCCAGGCCCCCGTGGCACCATAGCAGCTACACTCCTGATGAAACTGAAGCCAATTAGGTTTGTCTCCCTTTCCTCCACCAGCCATCATCCCTGTTCACCCCAAATAAAGCAAGCAACCTATGAGCTGCTCTATCAATGTGGTTGTTCTTTATTATTGGTAGCATTTTATTTGATCTCACTATATTTCAAACATGCCCGGCTTGTGAGCATACGGATGTACACAGAGGAAGTATTGGTTTCATCAGTTAGAGTAGGTACTAGTTCTAAATTGTAAATCATTGTGTCATTTGAAGAGGCTTGTTATAGGGACTCCTTGTATTTGTGGCAGAGATGTTTTCACCAAAACAGACATCATGTTATGAGAATCAGTTGCTTAGCAATCTGACTTAATCTTTATAGCACAATTAAAAAAACCCAAAACATTAGGAGTATTTAACATCTTTATTTTTCTGTGCCTACATCAAAACAAAAAGGCACGTGGGAACTTGCTCCTTTTGTTTTGTGGAATGCAGTGCTACATAGTAAAAATGCACTTGCCTTTTTTGATTACTACTATTTCACAGAGAGTTATTGAATAATGAGGGAAGGGCTTCCTTCATGCAGAAGTTCTGCACAGAGTCTGTCCTAAACATGCCAGCAATTGTCCAGTTCAGTACACTATTAGCCGCCAAGTTCATACACAGTTAATTATGTCAGTGGAAAATAAATCTGTTGGCTAGGCTGCTTGCTATGTGAATATTCTATCACTCTTTCATTATTGCTACCAAGTATTTTGTGAAAATTGCTGTGGAGAGGGTGAGGAAATAAGGAAAGTATTTGTACAGCTCATATTCCCACATTGGCGCCAAGGTTGAGGGAAGGGAGTGTGACTGGTGGGAGGAAGGGGAGGGGGTATGGTGGGGAGGAGGGGCGCAAAAAGAAATGTTGGTCCAGGAGCCACAACCTCTTGAGCCGGCCCTGACTGGGCTACTCTCAAAAGGAGCCATGCCATGGGAGTGACACGCACTGTTCAGGCCATGTTGTCCATCAATCTCAGCATTTGTCAACCTATGACCAGCTTGCTGCTGCAGACCTTCCAGGTTAGTGCTATCAAGGTGTCTGCTTTTTGGGAGAAAAGCCCGAGCCTGAAATGCACTGAGTAGGGTTCTTAAGTACGCCAACTACTGGAACGGAAGAAGGTGGGACTTGGGGTAATTTATGACAAACCCTAGGAGCTCCAACACATGAATAGTTAGGTGCATTACTGAGGAGAAATGCAGGATTAAAGGAGGGAGAGAAAGAGGAAAAATGACAAAAGGAGGGAGGAGAAAGAGAGAAGATGCTGGATAGAAGAGGGGTACAGAGAGAGATATGAGTGGAAAGATGGGGAGAGAAAGAGAGGGACATGGAAAAGGGCAGTAGAGAGAGAAGCTGCTGGGGAGAAACTGGGGGAGACCCTAGCTGGTCAGATGGAGAAATGCTGGATGAAAGGAGGGAGAGAGAGGGAAGACGCTGGATATAAGGGTAGAGAGAGAAAAAGGAAAGACACTGGAAGGATAGGGAGAGAGAGGGGACATACTGAATGGAAAAGGGTAAAGAGAAAACTGTCTAGAAGGAAGGGGGAGATAGAGGGAGACAATGGATGGAAGGATGGGAGAGGGTAATGGATGGAAGGATGGGGAGAGAACGAGGGATGACACTGGATGGAAGGGTAGGAAAGAAAGAGGGAAGCTGCTGGAAGGAAGGATAGGGAGAGAAAGAGGGGAGATGCTGGGTGGAAAAAGGGAGAGGATAGAGTTAGTGAAAGACTGGAGAATAAGAGGAAGGGGCATGGGGATAACAAAAGTGAGGAAAAGAGGAAAATTAAAGAATGGATAATGAGAATGAACTAAATCTAGAGATAGATAGAGAGAGAGAGAGAGAGAGAGAAATAAATGGAAGAAAAAAAGAAAAAGGAGGAGAAAATGACAAATGACAGGAATTAAGAGAAGACAAAGGAAAGCAGAATCAAGAGACTGGACCAATACAATTAGAAAAAGTAAACGGACAACAAAGGTACAGATAATAATTGTATTTTTAATTTAGAATAAAGTAATGTGATAGCTGTATTAATGAAGGTTAATACATGCAAATAAAACACAAAATAGAAAAGGTTAATACATGCAAATAAAACACAAAATAGAAAATAAAGTGATACCTTCACTGATTTTTAAAACATTTTTGATTAGCCTTCAGAGACCAGCACTTCCTTCCTCGTGTTAGGAGAGGATACCACAGTGCTTTTTTTGTAGAAAAAAAGGTGCTGGTACTCATTATGGGCGGGGCCACCACATATGGCTCCACCCCTATGATAGCCACACCCCTTATACCAGCCATGGCGCGTATAAACAGACATAATTGAAAATATTGTACTAATATAGGAGAAAAAATAACGTGATTTTTTTCATTATAAATAATTTCTGTAAGCTGTTACAGCTCCAGTATACCCAGTGCAAAATAAGACAGCAGATGTAAATTCTCCAAGTGGACATATTCCAAACACTAAAATGAAAATAAAATGATTTTTTCTACCTTTGTTGTCTGGTGACTTTGTTTTTCTATCCATATTGGTCCCAGTCTCTGATTCTGCTGCTCTCTATCTGTTCTCTTAACTCCGTTTCCAGGGCTTCCTTTCCATTTATTTCTTTACTTTCCTCCTTCTTCTTCATTTCTTGCCCTGCATCCATAAGTAAAAGATGGGTCCTCCTCCGTGGAATTGACTGGAGGAGGTATAACGTGGATCCAGTTTTTGCCTATTTCTCGATCCATGTACAGTTTTTCTCCTCTCTTCCCTTTCCCTCATCTCCATCCATGTGCATTTTCTTCTTTTTCTTTCCTACCCTCCATCCATGTCCAGCACTTCTCCTCCCCTCCTGCCCTCCATCCATGTCCAGCACTTCTTCTCCCCTCTATCCATGTCCAGCACTTCTCCTCTCTCTTCCCTCCCCTGTATCCATATAAAGCAATAATTCTCTCTCCCCTCTCCTCCAAGTCCAGCATTTCTCCTCTCTCCCCACCAACCCCTCCATCTATCCATGTCCAGCAATTCTCCTCTATCTCCTGCTCTCCTCTCCATCCACTTCCAGCATTTCTCCTCTTTCCCTGCCCCCTATCCATGTGCATCTCCTTCCTCTCTTCCCTCCCCTCCATGTCTAGCATGTCTCCTCTCTCCCCTGCCCTCCCATGTCCAGCGATTCTCCTCTGTCCCGCCCCCCGCCATCCATGTCCAGCGATTCTCTCTGCCCCCTGCCATCCAAGTCCAGCGATTCTCTCTTCCCTGCCCTCCCTCCCATCCATGTCCAGCAATTCTCTCCTCATCCCTGCCCTCCCTTCCCATCGATGTCCAGCAGTTCTCTATTGTCTTCCCTGCCCTCCCCTCCCATGTCCAGCAATTCTCTCTTCCCTTCCCTCCCATGTCAAGCAATTCTCTGTTCCCTTCCCTCCCCTTCCATGTCCAGCAATTCTGTTCCCTGCCCTGCCCTCCCATGCCCAGCAATTCTCTGTTCCCTGCTCTCCCCTCCCAGCAATGTCCAGCAATTCTCTGTTCCCTTCCCTGCCCTCCCCTCCCATGTCCAGCAATTCTGTTCCTTTCCCCGCCCTCCCATGCTTAGCAACTCTCTGTTCCCTGCTCTCCCCTCCCAGCAATGTCCAGCAATTCTCTGTTCCCTCCCCTCCTAGTGATGTCCAGCAATTCTCCGTTCCCTGTCCTCCCAGCGGTCCAGCAATTCTCCATTCCCTGCCCTCCCAGCAATGTCCAGCAATTTTCTGTTCCCTCCCCTCCCAGTGATGTCCAGCAAATTCTCCGGTCCCTGCCCTCCCCTCCCAGCAATGTCCAGTACTTCTCTGTTCCCTCCCCTCCCAGCGATATCCAGCAATTCTGCGTTCCCTGCCCTCCCCTCCCAGCCATGCCCAGCAATTCTCCATTCCCTGCCCTCCCAGCAATGTCCAGCAATTCTCCATTCCCTGCCCTCCCCTCCAGCAATTCTCCATTCCCTGCCCCTCCCAGCAATGTCCAGCAATTCTCCATTCCCTGCCCTCCCCTCCCAGCAATGTCCAGCACTTCTCTGTTCCCTCTCCTCCCTGCCTTCCCAGCAATTCTGTTCCCTCCCCTCCCAGCGATGTCCAGCAATTCTCCGTTCCCTGCCCTCCCCTCCCAGCAATGTCCGGCACTTCTCTGTTCACTCCCCTCCCTGCGATGTCCAGCAATTCTCCGTTCTCTGCCCTCCCCTCCCAGCAATGTCCAGCAATTCTCTGTTCCCTCCCCTCCCAGCCATGTCCAGCAATTCTCCGTTCCCTGCCCTCCCCTCCCAGCCATGTCCAGCAATTCTCTGTTCCCTGTCCTCCCCTCTCCCATGTCCAGCAATTCTCGGACTCAGCAGCATGAATGATGCAGGCAGCGACTGAAAGAGGCTGTCTACGTCGGAGCTTCCCTCTGTGAGTCCCGCCTATGTTGTTACAACTTCCTGTTTCCGCATAGGCGGGACTCGCAGAGGGAAGCTCCGACGCAGACAGCTTCTTTCAATCGCTGCCTGCACCATTCGCACCTCTAAGTCTTTAAAAAAAAAGTAAGTGCAGGACTCGCCGGTAGGGACGCCGGGGGGGGGGGGGGGCAAAAAAAAGGTGCCGGTACGTCGTACCGTTGCGTACCGGCACAAAAAAAAAGCACTTGGATACCATAACAGCATTATACTGTCCTGAGGCAGAAGTTTTGGCCTCTGAAAGCTAATTGAAAAGGGTATTAGGCTATTAAATAAAATATTTTCTGAAATGGCCGTGGGATTGAGGTGTGCCAGGGGCCCAGCCATGTAGAATGGGTGGAGCCAAGGCAGAGTGGGGCGGGGCTGGGGCGCGTGTACTAAATCTCCCTTTCAAAAATTGGGACCCCTTGGCAGCTCTGCCCACCCAAAATGGCAGGTATGGGCTATACTCCTGTTCCCCTCCCCACGCACATCCACTGCCTTATTTTTGCTCCCCATTAACAATTATAGGAGTGGAGGAGCAGCCTAATGGTTAGTGCATTGAGCTGAGAACCTGGAAACTGGTTTCAATCCCCAATGTGGTTCCTTATGATCCTGGGCAAGCCACTTAACCCTCCAATGCCCCCTTAGGGACAGAGAAAGAATCTGTATAAATAAACGTAAATGGCTTTGGTTGTATTACAGAAAGACGGTATATCAAATCGAAGAACTGTTATCCTACTTTATCAACGCTATTAAGTTTTCTCACTCTAAACACCACAAAGCACTCATCCAACTCTATCCCTTTCTTCCAGATCTTATATTTTTTTCTCTCTTACCCCTGAACTCAAAATGTCACCCTTCCTAGCTCAGGTTTCTCTATTCGTTTGGCATGTTCGCTCATGTACTTAGTCAACCACCTTCATTTCTATGATACCTGAATTATCTGGGAACCTCTGCCCAGATCATTAGACACCTTCTGCTTATTCGTTGCACTTAGGACTTCACCACCAGCATGTTTCTTCAAGCACCCCTCCCTCACATGTGTTTCACAGACCCAGGGACCTTAATCTCTTCTCCCCATATCATCTGATATACCGCCCCCCCCCCCTCTTTTTCAAATGCCAGGGACTCCTTGTCAAGTCAAGAACCTCTGTCCATGTCCTCACATAGCAACCTTTCCTTTCGCCATACCCGAGACTTCTCCTCCAGCCTGGTCATCATGACAACAGTGGCTGTTCTCTGTTCCCACACCATTCTCCAGAAGTCACTCAATGTTTCTGGCAGTGGTCCTTGAGTGGCAATGTATGCATTCTGCTTCCTGTATCCATCAATGTAGTTGGCATTGATGTAATCGCTGCCAGGTACACCTGAAAAGACACAGCAGAGGAGAGATGTGCAGTGACTGCTGAACTCAAGTGATTTACAGTTTACTCCTTCTGATAGCTTCTTATGGAAAGATAGGAATTCTTGAGGAGGAATACTGTTCTATGTGTAATATACAAAAACACACAAGCTCACTTTCAGCCCAACTTTAAGCTCACATGCAAGTGAAATAGGTCACCTACCATGTAAGTGCTCTTCTTCCTGTGCAAAAATAATTTCCCTCAATGAGTGGGATGTCACAGGGAGCTCTGGGATTAATTTTTAACTTTAAAGAGGCAAAAATTCCTTTACAAAACATCATGACTCAACTGTAACTTTATAATAATCAGCAAGATTTTGTACTGATACAAGAGACTTGGGACATGTATATTGGTGACATTATTAAAGAATATTGTCACATTTACAATCAAAGGTCCTGTATAAGCCAATCATTTGTATAACAATTTTGTTTGCAAATTAAAACAATCTACATTCACTTGGTTTTTTTTCTTTTGTTTTATTACTTACACTAGTAAAAAAGGCCCGTTTCTGACACAAATGAAACGGGTGCTAGCAAGGTTTTCCTCGGAGTGTGTATGTTTGAGAGAGTGTATGTGAGAGTGACTGTGTGTGAGAGAGAGAGAGAGTGAATATGCGAGTGTGTGTGTGAGAGAGAGAGTGAGTCTGTGTGCGCGTGTGTCTGTGAGAGAGTGTGTGTGAGAAAGAGAGTGCATGCAAGTGCGTATGTGAGAGACAGTGAGAGAGACAGTGTGTTTCACACAGATACAGTGTGTGCGAGAGAGAGTGTATGTGAGACACAGACTCTGTGAGTCTGAGTGTATGAGACCAAGAGAGTATGTGAGTGACTGTGTGACACATAGAGAGTGAATGTGATACAGTGTGGGACATAGAGTGTGTGAGAGACAGTGTGTGAGAGAGAGAAAGACATTGACTGTGAGAGAGAGAGTGTGTGTGTGACAGAGATACCCCCCTCTCTGGTGTCAGGCCCCCCTCCCTCTCTCTGGTGTCAGCCCCCCCCCCCCCCCCTGGTGTCTGAGCGTTACTGTGCAGGACACTGAGCTGTGGCTGTGTTTCAAGGAACTGACCAATCCTATTTAATAGAATGCACCTCCAACATTCTGAAGCCGAGAAACCTCGTGTGGTTGGTCACTTCTGCTTGTGACGAACCCGGAAGTATGTGATGTCAATTCAAGAGATGGATACAGAGAGCAGGAATGCCTCAGCCAGTCAGCTTCAGAATGTTGGAGGTGCGTTTTATTATATAGGATTAGTCCCAGATGATAGCACATATTGAAATTTTCAGGCAGCAGTAAGAACAAGTTCCAGCTGCCCCTTCAGCAGCTCTTCTTCCATCTGGCACTTTGCATATTCGCTCCTGCCCATGCTGGATCTAATTTCAAAATGGCTATGATGACCTCCAGCGGCAGACTTATGAGACATCCACTGGAGTTTCTGACAGCCATTGTGATGAAGAAGAAATTGGCGAGAGCGACTGGGAATCGATTCTGCCCTAACTAGCCATTAGGGCCTACGAGTGGGTGTAGAGTCGAGCCCACTAATATTTAGGGGGAGTGGGGGGGGGGGGGAGGTGGGGAGAGGTGAGGTAATATGGAGATATTTAGTGGATATTAAAGTTTTGCCATGATGGTCAGAATTGGATGTTTGCATAAGAATTTTTGTTGTCGCAGAAGGGGGTTCAGTAGACCCAGTGTAAGGAACCACACTAGGTCCAAGAGTAGATTCTAGTACTATAAGTATAGGTGGGGATGAGGGTGGAAGAAGAAAGATGACAATTGGTGGGAGGGATAGGGGTATGTTTTAAAAATAAAATAAATTCTTATTAACTTGTATTGGTCTCTTTCTCCCCCTCCCTTTCTGTTTCAATCAATCACTATTCATGGCTTTGCTCGGGTGGAGATTCTAAAACTAACAACATAAGGACAGCAATACTGGGTCAGACCAATGGTCCATCTAACCCAGTATTCAGCATTCAACAGTGACCAATCCGGTTCACAAGTACCTGACAGAAACCCAATTAGCAACAACATTCCATGCCACCAATCCCAGGGCAATCAGCGGCTTCCACCATGTCCATCTCAATAGCACACTAAAGACTTTTTCCCCAGGAACTTCTACAAACCTTTTTTAAATCCAGATATGCTAACTGCTATTACTACATCCTTTGGCAAAGAGTTCCAGAGCTTAACTATTTGTTGAGTGAAAATATTTCTCTCATTTGCTTAAAAGTATTTCCATATAACTTCCCAGAGTGTCCCTAGTCTTTGTACTTTTGAAGAGTAAAAAATCAATTCACTTCTACTTGTTCTACACCAGTCAGGATTTTGTAGACCATAATCATATCTCTCCGCATTCATCTCTTTCCAAGCAGAAGACTACTACTACTACTTATCATTTCTATAGCGCTACTAGATGTACGCAGCGCTGTACACTTGAACATGAAGAGACAGTCCCTACTCAACAGAGCTTACAATCTAATTAGGACAAACAGGACAAATAAGAGATAAGGGAATTACTAAGGTGGGAATGATAAAATAAGGGTACTGAACAAGTGAGTAAGGGTTAGGAGTTAAAAGCAGCATAAAAAAGGTGAGTTTTTAGCCTAGATTTGAAGATGGCCAGAGATGGAGCTTGACGTACCAGCTCAGGAAGTCTATTCCAGGCATATGGAGCAGCAAGATAAAAGGAACGGAGTCAGGAGCTAGCGGTGGAGGAGAAGGGTGCCGATAAGAGAGATTTACCCAGTGAACGGAGATCCCGGGGAGCAGTGTAGGGAGAGATGAGAGTGGAGAGGTACTGAGGAGCTGCAGAGTGAATACACTTGTAAGTCAATAAGAGGAGTTTGAACTGTTTCGGAAATGGATAGGGAGCCAGTGAAGTGACTTGAGGAGAGGGCTAATATGAGCATAGCGACACTGGAGGAATATAAGTCGTGTGGCAGAATTCTGCACAGATTGAAGTGGAGAGAGAAGGCTAAGTGGGAGACTGTGAGAAGCAAGTTGCAATAGTCTAAGCAAGAGGTGATAAGGTTCTGATAGTGTGCTCAGAAAGGAAAGGGCAAATTTTGCTGATGTTGTAGAGAAAGAAACGACAGGTTTTTAGCAGTCTGCTGAATATGTTCAAAGGAGAGAGAGGAGTTGAAGATGACCCCAAGGTTATGAGCAGATGGGAGTATTATCCACAGAAATAGAGAATGGGGGAAGAGGAGAGGTTGGTTTAGGGGAAAAGATAAGAAGCTCAGTCTTGGTCAAGTTTAGTTTCAGATGGCAGTGAGGCATCCAGACGGCAATGTCAGACAGGCAGGCTGATACTTTGGCCTGAACTTCTGCTGAGATTTCTGGTGTGGAGAGGTAGATCTGGGAGTCATCAGCATAAAGGTGGTACTGAAAACCATGGGATGAGATCAGAGTACCAAGGGAAAAAGTATAGATGGAGAAAAGAGGAGGTCCCAGGACAGATCCCCGAGGTACACCAACTGACAGTGGGACAGAAGTCCCTAACCTCTTTAGACTTTCCTGAGATGGGAGGAGTTCCATCCCCTTTATCATTTGGATCGCTCTTCTTTGAACCTTTTCTAATTCCGCTATATCTTTTTTGAGATATGGTGACCAGAACTGAACACAATACTCAAGGTGAGGTTGCACCATGGAGTGATACAGATGCATCACAGTGTTCTCCGTCTTATTTATGATCTCTTGCAAGTCACTTAACCCTCCATTGCCCCATGTAAGCCGCATTGAGCCTGCCATGAGTGGGAAAGCGCGGGGTACAAATGTAACAACAAAATTTTTTTTTCTAGCATCCTATATGCTTTTTTGACTGCTGCTGCAGTCTGGGCTGAAGATTTCAGCTTATTATCTGCAAAGACACCTAAATCTTTTCTTGGGTGCTGAACCCCAAGGTGATCCCCTAGTATCAGGTAACTATAATTCGGATTATTCTTCCAATGTGCATCACTTTGCATTTGTTCACACATTTACTTTTTTCTCCTGGTTATACCCCTCTCCATGTAACTGCTACCGACGTCGACTGGTAGGTGAACCCTTAGTCACTGGAGAGGGTGTCCTGAGCCGAAGACACGCAGACCCCAAACAGCAGTAGACAGGTCACCTGTACGGACAGAGAACAGGAGCACCCGAGACAGCCTACCCTGTGACGGGCTACAGCTGAGTTAAGGCAGAAACAACTGAAGCATTGGAGCAGCCTTATCCCAAGACAGGCATAGGCTGAGCTGAGACAGGAACAAACAGAAGTACTGGAGCAGCCTTATCCCAAGATGGGCTTCGGCTGAGCTGAGACTGGGACAAGCGGAAGCACTGGAGCAACTGCAGCAGCTTTTATCCCAAGACTGGCGTAGGCTGAGCTGACACAGGGGCAAACAGAGGCACTGGAGCAATAAGGCAGGAACCAGATAAAGTCCAGGCACTGCAGGAGCCAGCAACATACCAGGAGGAGAGGAAGTTGCGAAGGCAGAGAAACGCTAACCAAAAGTTTAAAATCTCTCTCTCCTGCCTGACATCATCTGGTAGCACTCTACCTGGCACACAGAGGGAACTGCCCGAGATACGCATGCACCTGCCTAAACTCCCTGCTGCTGAGCGGGCATGGGAATGCACAGCCCCTGCCACCGTGAGGACTGCTACTGACGGCATCCAGTTCCGGGAAGCTGTGTAGCTGTACTGCGGATCCCCATGGTGAGGTAAATGTGGCAGCGACTGACTTCAGCCTAGCTTCCTTCTGGCCGTGGCCACAGTCTTATCTCATTGTGTTCTCTCCATGAGATACTCACACCATTATCTCAAGGTCCCTCTCCTGATCTGCGGTTATCAATCTCTATCCTTCTAACTCGTACATCTCCTTTGGATTTCTGCACCCCCAAGTGAATCACACTTCTTGGCATTAAATTTTAATTAAATAAACAATAATTGGGAATGATAAAACTAATCACTGTACCCACCAACTATCTACAGCTACAATCCATGGTACTAAATACTAAACTAAATTTTGTTATGTGTAAATGTACTCAGTTCATGTAAGTACAATCACCATAATTAAGGATTGAACTGAAGGAACCATTACGGCACATTTGGAGTTTCAATATAACAGTTTTTACTTTATGAAGTCTGGTGGACTATCAGAGCTGGACTGGAGCTTTGGAAGAAATCTCGTTAGTTATGTTCCATTAGCTGTGCAAGATGGGTTGCCATTTAGACTAATCAGATAAGTGCTGCATGAAAACTGAAACATCTTTCACTGTATGAGGTGATATCATAGAGCTTTAAGACCTGAAAAGCTCTTATGCACATACTCATTAATTTAAATGTCCATTGTGGCATTACAACATGCTAATTCAGGAATATTAAATGTGTCATGTTGGTTCCTTCAGTTCAGCCCTTAATTATGGTGGTTGTAATTGAACGCACTGAGTACATTTACACATAACAAAAATTATTTTAGTTGGTTATTGGTTAATTGAGTTTTATTTATATATAATTATTAGTACTTAGTACCATGAATTGTGGATTACATTTTAACTGCCAGATCTTTGGCCATTCTTCAAGTTTTTGGAAATCTCTTCTCATGGTTTCTATTCAGGCGACCCTCAGTGGGGTCGCTGGCTTCAGCCTAACCCCTGATAAGCCTTTCCTTGGCTGAGAGGTACCCAGCTCTACCACTGTCTGCCTTTCAGGTGCTGTGGAGGACTTGCAGCTCATCTGCATATCCTTTAGAGCCTTCTCCAGGGTGACTCCCAGGTCCACTCTGATTGACTCAGGGCCTCCACTCTAGGTGCCACGCACCGGGGCATTTTCTCTTTACATTTATTTTTCTCCCAGTTACTACTTATGGCTCCAGTACACTTTTTCTTCTTGGTACTATCCCTTCCTAATCTGTTTCTCCATCTGAAACCATTGTACACTGCAGGAACACATTGTCCACCCTCTGTATTCATCATCTCACCATCTCTTTTTTCCTCTTCCTTTTTCTCAGCTCTCATAAGTACATAAGTACATACCGTATTTTTCGGACTATAAGACGCACCGGACCATAAGACGCACCTAGGTTTTAGAGGAGGGAAATAGGAAAAAAATTTTTTTCCTTTTTCCCTCCTCTAAAACCTAGGTGCTCCGGTGCGTCTTGTCCGAGTTTTGGACCGCCGTCCCGTACTTACACGATGCCATGTTCCCTGGTGGTCTAGTGATGTCGGGGCAGGAAAGAGCCCCCTCTTTCCTGCCCATCGCGCTGCTCTCCGTGCTCCTCACTGCTTTCTGACGGTCTCGGCAATATTCAAAATGGCCGAGATTCTCGGCGGCCATTTTGAATATTGCCGAGACCGTCAGAAAGCAGTGAGGAGCACGGAGAGCAGCGCGATGGGCAGGAAAGAGGGGGCTCTTTCCTGCCCCGACATCACTAGACCACCAGGGAACATGGCATCGTGTAAGTACGGGACGGCGGTCCAAAACGCTACCTTCGGACTATAAGACGCACCCCCCATTTCCCTCCCAATTTTGGGGGAAAAAAGTGCGTCTTATAGTCCGAAAAATACGGTAAGTAATGCCATACTGGGAAAAGACCAAGGGTCCATCGAGCCAGCATCCTGTCCACGACAGCGGCCAATCCAGGCCAAGGGCACCTGGCAAGCTTCCCAAACGTACAAACATTCTATACATGTTATTCCTGGAATTTTGGAGTTTTCCAAGTCCGTTTAGTAGCGGTTTATGGACTTGTCCTTTAGGAAACCGTCCACACCTTTTTAAACTCTGCTAAGCTAACCGCCTTCACCACTTTCTCCGGCAACGAATTCCAGAGTTTAATTACACGTTGGGTGAAGAAAAATTTTCTCCGATTTGTTTTAAATTTACTACACTGTAGTTTCATCGCATGCCCCCTAGTCCTAGTATTTTTGGAAAGCGTGAACAGACGCTTCACATCCACCTGTTCCACTCCACTCATTATTTTATATACCTCTATCATGTCTCCCCTCAGCCGTCTCTTCTCCAAGCTGTATAGCCCTAGCCTCCTTAGTCTTTCTTCATAGGGAAGTCGTCCCATCCCCGCTATCATTTTAGTCGCCCTTCGCTGCACCTTTTCCAATTCTACTATATCTTTCTTGAGATGCGGCGACCAGAATTGAACACAATACTCAAGGTGCGGTTGCACCATGGAGCGATACAACGGCATTATAACATCCTCACACCTGTTTTCCATACCTTTCCTGATAATACCCAACATTCTATTCGCTTTCTTAGCCGCAGCAGCACACTGAGCAGAAGGTTTCAGTGTGTTATCGACGACGACACCCAGATCCCTTTCTTGGTCCGTAACTCCTAACGTGGAACCTTGCATGACGTAGCTATAATTCGGGTTCTTTTTTTCTCACATGCATCACCTTGCACTTGCTCACATTAAACATCATCTGCCATTTAGCTGCCCAGTCTCCCAGTCTCGTAAGGTCCTCTTGTAATTTTTCACAATCCTGTCGCGATTTAACGACTTTGAATAACTTTGTGTCATCAGCAAATTTAATTACCTCGCTAGTTACTCCCATCTCTAAATCATTTATAAATATATTAAAAAGCAGCGGACCTAGCACGGACCCCTGAGGAACCCCACTAACTACCCTTCTCCATTGTGAATACTGCCCATTTAACCCCACTCTCTGTTTCCTATCCTTCAACCAGTTTTTAATCCACAATAGGACATTTCCTCCTATCCTATGACCCTCCAATTTCCTCTGTAGCCTTTCATGAGGTACCTTGTCAAACGCCTTTTGAAAATCCAGCTACACAATATCAACCGACTCCCCTTTGTCCACATGTTTGTTCACTCCTTCAAAGAATTGAAGTAAATTGGTCAGGCAAGATTTCCCCACACAAAAGCCATGCTGACTTGGTCTCAGTAATCCATGTCCTCGGATGTGCTCTGTAATTTAGTTTTTGATAATAGCCTCTACCATTTTCCCCGGCACCGACGTCAGACTCACCGGTCTATAATTTCCCGGATCTCCCCTGGAGCCTTTTTTAAAAATGGGCGTTACATTGGCCACCGTCCAATCTTCCGGTACCACGCTCGATTTTAAGGATAAGTTGCATATCACTAGCAGTAGCTCCGCAAGCTCGTTTTTCAGTTCTATCAGTACTCTAGGATGAATACCATCCGGTCCAGGAGATTTGGTACTCTTCAGTTTGCCGAACTGCCCCATTACGTCCTCCAGGTTTACCGTGAAGTCAGTAAGTTTCTCCGACTCGTCCGCTTGAAATACCATTTCCGACACCGGTATCCCACCCAAATCTTCCTCGGTGAAGACCGAAGCAAAGAATTCATTCAGTCTCTCCGCTACGTCTTTGTCTTCCTTGATCGCCCCTTTTACCTCTCGGTCATCCAGCGGCCCAACCGATTCTTTTGCCAGCTTCCTATCTGAGTACATCTCGCCTTCGTCGCTGTCATCATACCTCTCCTACTCTTCTCCATACACTCTTGCTCCTTCTCCTGCTCTCCGTTGGGGACATTAATCCCAATCCTGGTCCTTCACATCAGCTCTCATCCTATTTGTGCAGGTCACACCGTGAGATCTCCAATCTAATTTCTGTTCCTCTCCTCCCCCCTTCTTCCATGCCTTTCTCTTGCGTTCTGTGGAATGCCCGCTCTGTCTGTAACAAACTTTCCTACATCCATGAACTCTTTATCTCTCGTACTCTCCATCTGCTTGCCCTAACTGAAACTTGGCTTTACCCTGAAGTCGCGGCCCTATGCCATGGAGGTTATCTTTTCTCCCATACTCCTCGCCCGGTTGGCCGCGGAGGTGGTGTTGGGCTACTACTCTCACCCTCTTGTAGATTTCAACCTCTTCTTCCACCTCAGTCTCACTGATTTTCTTCCTTCAAAGTCCACTCCATCCGTCTATCTGCTCCTCTGCCTCTCCGAGTAGCAGTCATTTAATCGATTCCCTGATAAGTCCATTTCTTCCTTTCTCACTGACTTTGATGCCTGGCTTTACTTCTTTCTTGAACCTTCATCTCCTTCCCTCATTCTTGGGGATTTTTAACATTCATGCTAATCATCCCTCTGACTCTTATGCTTCGCAGTTTCTTGCTTTAACATCCTCTTTCAATCTTCAACTGTGCTCCACTGCACACTCACCAGAATGGCCACTGTCTTGATCTTATCCTCTTCTCAAACTGTTCAGTTTCTGTGCCTCAACTCTTCCCCTCTCTGACCATCATCTGATAACTTTCACACTTAAACACCCTCCTATCCAGTCCCGTCCAATCTTAACCAATACATTTAGGAATCTTCAGGGTATTGACCCTTCTACTCTGTCCTCCAGTGTTTCAAATCTCTTCTCTACCACTATGTTATCCAAGTCTATCGATGAAACTGTCTCTTCCTATAATACTGTTCTTTCCTCTGCTCTGGATACTCTCACTCCTCCCATTCCCCGTTCTGTAAAACGTACCAAACCCCAGCCTTGGCTGACCTTTAGAATCTGCTACCAACATTCCTTTGCCCGCTCTGCCGAACGCCTTAGGCTGAAATCTTCACCCTATAACCCACTCCCTCAACCAACCAACCCAGGCATCCTTCTCCACTTTTCCTGATATTACCAAAGAGGAAACCGCCCATCTCCTTTCCTCCTCGAAATGTACTACCTATTCCTCAGACCCCATCCCCACCAACTTACTTAACACCATCTCTCCTACAGTCACCCCCCCATCTGTCATATCCTCAACCTCTCTCTCTCTCCACTGTAGTCACACCACTCCTCAAAAAACCATCACTTGACCCTACCTGTCCCTCCAACTACCGCCCAATCTCCCTCATACCCTTCCTCTCCAAGATACTTGAACGTGCCGTTTACAGCCGTTGCGCCTTGATTTTCTCTCCTCTCATGCCATCCTCGATCCGCTTCAATCCGGCTTTCGCCCCCTACACTTGAAAGAAACAGCACTATCTAATGTCTGCAATGACCTGTTCCTTGCCAAATCCAAAGGTCACTACTCCATCCTCATCCTCCTCGACCTATCCACCGCTTTTGACACTGTCAATCACAATTTACTTCTTGCCACACTGTCCCCATTTAGGTTCCAGGGCTCTGTCCTCTCCTGGTTCTCCTCTTATCTCTCCCACCGTACCTCCCACCGTACCTTCAGAGTATATTCTCATGGCTCTTCCTCCACCCCCATCCCGCTCTCTGTTGGAGTTCCTCAAGGAACTGTCCTTGGACCCCTTCTTTTTTTTCAATCTACATCTCTTTCCTAGGCTCACTGATCTCATCTCATGGTTTCCAATATCATCTTTATGCCGATGACACCCAGCTTTATCTCTACACACCAGACATTACTGCCGAAACCCAGGCCAAAGTACCAGCCTGCTTATCCGACATTGCTGCCTGGATGTCCAACCGTCACCTGAAACTGGCCAAGACCGAGCTTATTGTCTTCCCACCCAAACCCACTTCTCTCCCTCCACTCTCTATCTCAGTTGATAACACCCTAATCCTCCCGGTCTCATCTGCCCGCAACCTCGGAGTCATCTTTGACTCCTCCCTCTCCTTCTCTGCGCATATCCAGCAGATAGCCAAGACTTGTCGCTTCTTCCTCTACAACATTAGCAAAATTCGCCCTTTCCTCTCTGAGCACACCACCCGAAATCTCATCCACTCTCTCATTACCTCTCGCCTTGACTACTGCAACCTACTCCTCAATGGCCTCCCACTTTGCCATCTATCCCCCCTTCAGTCTGATCGCTGATATTCAAAAGTTCGGGAAGAAAAGAGAGGTGCTGTTGTTGGGAGATTTCAATCTGCCGGATGTAGATTGGAAGGTTCCGTCCGCGGAATCGGAAAGAAGTAGAGAGATCGTGGATGCTTTTCAAAGTGCTTTGCTCAGACAAATGGTGACGGAACCCACGAGGGAGGGAGCGACGCTAGATCTGGTACTCACAAATGGGGATAATGTGTCAAATGTCCGAGTGGGTGCCCACCTGGGCAGCAGTGACCATCAAACGGTTTGGTTTGATATGACGGCTGAAGAGGAGGGTGGCCACTCAAAACTCAAAGTCCTGGATTTCAAGCATGCTGACTTTAGTAAAATGGGAGAATACCTGAGGAAGGATCTGATGGGATGGGAGGAAATACAAGAAGTGGAAGGACAGTGGTCCAGGCTGAAAGAAGCTATAAATAGGGCCACAAACCTTTATGTAAGAAAAGTAAATAAAAGCAAGAGAAAAAGGAAACCAAGATGGTTCTCCAAGCAAGTGGCGGAGAAAATAAAGGCTAAAGAGTTGGCGTTCCAGAAATACAAAAAAACTCAAGAAAAGGAACATGAGGAGGAATACCGGATGAAACTGAAAGAAGCCAAGAGAGAGATACGTCTGGTGAAAGCACAAACGGAAGAACAAATGGCTAGAAATGTAAGGAGGGGTGGCAAAATTTTAGTGAAAGGAAAATGACTAAAAAGGGAATTGTGAGACTAAAAGATACTGCGAACTGCTATGTGGATAATGATGAAGAAAAAGCAAATTTGCTAAATACATACTTCTGTTCTTTTTTTACAGAAGAAAATCCTGGAGAAGGACTGCGATGGACTGAAAAAAGTACAAATGAGATTGATGTGGATAGAGCACCATTCACGGAAGAGAGTGTGTATGAACAACTTGAAAAGCTAAAGGTGGACAACGCCATGGGACCGGATGAGATCCACCCTAAGATATTGAGGGAGCTCAGAGAGGTTCTGGCGGGTCCTCTTAAAGATTTGTTTAATATATCCTTGCAGTCGGGAGAGGTTCCGAGGGATTGGAGAACGGCGGAGGTGGTCCCTCTTCACAAAAGTGGTGATAGGGAAGAAGCTGGAAACTGCAGGCCGGTAAGCCTCACTCCGGTTATTGGAAAAGTAATGGAAGCGATGCTGAAGGAAAAGATAGTGAATTTCCTGGAAGCCAATAAGTTGCAAGATCCCAGACAACATGGTTTTACCAAAGGGAAATCGTGCCAAAAGAATCTCATTGAGTTCTTTGATTGGGTGACAGGACAATTGAATAAGGGACGAACTATGGACGTAATCTACTTAGATTTCAGCAAAGCTTTTGACACGGTTCCTCACAGGAGACTCTTAAATAAACTGGATGGGCTGAAGACAGGACCTGAAGTGGTGAACTGGATTAGGAACTGGTTGACGGACAGACGCCAGAGGGTGATGGTGAATGGAATTCACTCGGAGGGAAAGGTGAGTAGTGGAGTGCCTCAAGGATCGGTGCTGGGGCCGATTCTGTTCAATATATTTATGAGTGACATTGCCGAAGGGTTACAAGGTAAAGTTTGCCTATTTGCGGATGATACTAAGATCTGTAACAGAGTGGACACCCTGGAGGGAGTGGAAAACATGAAAAAGGACCTACGGAAGCTAGAAGAATGGTCTAAGGTTTGGCAATTAAAATTCAATGCGAAGAAATGCAAAGTGATGCACTTAGGGAGCAGAAATCCATGGGAGACGTATGTATTAGGCGGGGAGTGTCTGATAGGTACGGATGGGGAGAGGGATCTTGGGGTGATAGTATCTGAGGATTTGAAGGCGACGAAACAGTGTGACAAGGCGGTGGCCATAGCTAGAAGGTTGTTAGGCTGTATAGAGAGAGGTGTGATCAGCAGAAGAAAGGGGGTGTTGATGCCCCTGTATAAGTCGTTGGTGAGGCCCCACCTGGAGTATTGTGTTCAGTTTTGGAGGCCGTATCTTGTTAAGGATGTAAAAAGAATTGAAGCTACGAGACTGGTATGGGATTTGCGTTACAAGACGTATGAGGAGAGACTTGCGGACCTGAACATGTATACTCTGGAGGAAAGGAGAAACAGGGGTGGTATGATACAGACGTTCAAATATTTGAAAGGTATTAATCTGCAAACGAACCTTTTCCGGAGATGGGAAGGCGGTAGAACGAGAGGACATGAAATGAGATTGAAGGGGGGCAGACTCAAGAAAAATGTCAGGAAGTATTTTTTCACGGAGAGAGTAATGGATGCTTGGAATGCCCTCCCGCAGGAGGTGGTGGAAACGAAAACAGTAACGGAATTCAAACATGCGTGGGATAAACATAAAGGAATCCTGTTCAGAAGGAATGGATCCTAAGGAGCTTAGCCGAGATTGGCGGCAGAGCCGGTGGCAGAAGGCGGGGATGGTGCTGGGCAGACTTATATGGTCTGTGTCAGAGCCGGTGGTGGGAGGCGGGGCTGGTGGTTGGGAGGCGGGGATAGTGCTGGGCAGACTTATACGGTCTGTGCCCTGAAAAGGACAGGTACAAATCAAGGTAAGGTATACACAAAAAGTAGCACATGTGAGTTTATCTTGTTGGGCAGACTGGATGGACCGTGCACAGTGGTGTGCTGGAGCCGGCTTGCACCGGCTCGCAAGAGCCACTTGTTAAATTTTGACAGCTGTTGCGAGCCGGTTGTTGTATGGGGCGAGCCGGCTCCATTGCACGAGGTAAGCATTGCAGGAGGGCGCCATGCTTACCTCCCCTTCTGCTCCAATCCATGTCTAGTGATGTCCTTCGCCCCCCCCCATCCTCCCCTTCCGCTCCCATCCGTCAATTTCAATTACCTGCCTCGAAGCGCCGCATTATCTAAGGCCTGCCTGCTGCTCGTCTCCAGCTGCCTTCCCTGCTTGCTTCTCAGGAGTTCGGTTCGCACCCCTAGTCCCGCCTTCTGACGTCATTCTGACGTCATTTCCTTTTCCTGCGGCGGGACTAAGGGCGCGAACCGAACTCCTGAGACGCAAGCAGGGAAGGCAGCTGGAGACAGGCAGCAGGCAGGCCTTAGATAATGTGGTGCTTCGAGGCAGGTAATTGAAACTGACGATGGGAGCGGCAGGGGAGGATGGGGGGGCGAAGGACATCGCTAGACATGGATGGGAGCGGGAGGGCAGGGGAGGGAGGAGAATTGCTGGGGAGGGTGGGGGGCTACGAATATCACTAGACCTGGATGGGAACGGGAGGGCAGGGGAGGGAGGAGAACTGCTGGGCATGGATGGGCAGAGGGAGGCAGGGGAGAGAATTGCTGGACATGGATGGGCAGAGGGGGGCAGGGGAGAGAATTGCTGGACATGGATGGGCAGAGGGGGCGGGGATAGGGCTGGCCAGACTTATACGGTCTGTGCACTGAAGAGGAAAGTACAAATAAAAAAAGTAGCACATATGAATTTATCTTCTTGGGCAGACTGGATGGACCGTGCAGGTCTTTTTCTGCCCCCAGTTGGATTACAATATCAGTATTAGAATCCATACTCTCTTCTCGGATCATATTCAGTATTTAGTTGGTGCTTCAGGCAGCAGAGGATCTTGGAAGGCATTTCAATAGGTTTGGTCCCTTGAACTTCCTAGTTAATTAAGAGGCATTAACTAGGAAGTCTACTAGCAGTAAGAATTTTCTGCTTTGAGGTGATCTGTCATTGTTTTGTGTATGTCTTTTGGACTGCATTACTTTTCTTGCCTCTGGCTCCACCTCAGTACTATTTTTCTAGCATCATGATGCTGCAAAGGAATTATATAGGGGCAAAGGTTGGAAGAGTGAATGTCTATTGTCACTGGTCGTAATCTACCTGAGCATCAACATACCGTGACCCTGTGGCAGTGCTGGACGCAAATTGGTGGAAACTGAGTAATCCTGGATGATTATATAAGCACATAAGCACCGCCATACTGGGAAAAGATCAATGGTCCATCAAGCACAGCATCCTGTCTCTGACAGCAGCCAATCCAGGCTTCAAGAACCCGGCAAACCCCCCCCCCCCCCCCCCCCAAAAAGAAACAAAATTTTTAAATAATGTTCAATGGACTTTTCCCTCAGGAATCTGTCCAAACCCCCTTTAAACGCCGTAAGGCCAGCTGCTGTCACTACAATTTCCGGCAACGTGTTCCAGAGTCCAACTACACGCTGAGTAAAGAAAAACTTTCTCCTGTTTGATTTAAATCTACCATATTCTAGCTTCATCTTGTGTCCCATGGATCTATTGTTGTTTGAAAGTATAAACAAACGCTTCACATCTGTCCGCTCTACTCCGCTCATTATCTTCTAGACTTCTAGAGGTGCCTCAGCCGCCTTTTCTCCAAGCTGAAGAGCCCTAACCTTCTCAGCCTTTCCTCATGGGAAAGTCGTTCCATCCCTTTTATCATTTTCGCCGCCCTTCTCTGCACCTTCTCCAATTCCTTTATATATTTTTTGAGATGTGGCGACCAGAATTGAACACAATACTCAAGGTGCGGTCGCACCATGGAGCGATACAACGGCATTATAACATCCTCGTGTTTGTTTTCCATCCCTTTCCTAATAATACCCAACATTCTGTACGCTTTCTTAGCTGCTGCAGCACACTGAGCAGAAGTTACATATAAGTAATGCCATACTGGGAAAAGACCAAGGGTCCATCGAGCCCAGCATCCTGTCCACGACAGCGGCCAATCCAGGCCAAGGGCACCTGGCAAGCTTCCCAAACGTACAAACATTCTATACATGTTATTCCTGGAATTGTGGATTTTTCCCAAGTCCATTTAGTAGCGGTTTATGGACTTGCCCTTTAGGAAACCGTCCAACCCCTTTTTAAACTCTGCTAAGCTAACCGCCTTCACCACTTTCTCCGGCAACGAATTCCAGAGTTTAATTATACGTTGGGTGAAGAAAAGTTTTCTATGATTTGTTTTAAATTTACTACACTGTAGTTTCATCGCATGCCCCCTAGTCCTAGTATTTTTGGAAACCGTGAACAGATGCTTCACATTCACCTGTTCCACTCCACTCATTATTTTATATACCTCTATCATGTCTCCCCTCAGCCGTCTCTTCTCCAAGCTGAATAGCCCTAGCCTCCTTAATCTTTCTTCATAGGGAAGTCGTCCTATCCCCGCTATCATTTTAGTCGCCCTTCGCTGCACCTTTTCCAATTCTACTATATCTTTCTTGAGATGCGGCGACCAGAATTGTACACAATACTGAAGGTGCGGTTGCACCATGGAGTGATACAACGGCATTATAACATCCTCACACCTGTTTTCCATACCTTTCCTAATAATACCCAACATTCTATTCGCTTTCCTAGTTGCAGCAGCACACTGAGCAGAAGGTTTCAGTGTATTATCGACGACGACACCCAGATCCCTTTCTTGGTCCGTAACTCCTAACGTGGAACCTTGCATGACGTAGCTATAATTCGGGTTCTTTTTCCCCACATGCATCACCTTGCACTTGCTTACATTAACCGTAATCTGCCATTTAGCCGCCAGTCTCCCAGTCTCGTAAGGTCCTCTTGTAATTTTTCACAATCCTGTCGCGATTTAACAACTTTGAATAACTTTGTGTCATCAGCAAATTTAATTACCTCGCTAGTTACTCCCATCTCTAAATCATTTATAAATATATTAAAAAGCAGCGGTCCTAGCACTGACACCTGAGGAACCCCACTAACTACCCTTCTCCATTGTGAATACTGCCCATTTAACCCCACTCTCTGTTTCCTATCCTTCAACCAGTTTTTAATCCACAATAGGACATTTCCTCCTATCCCATGACCCTCCAATTTCCTCTGTAGCCTTTCATGAGGTACCTTGTCAAACGCCTTTTGAAAATCCAGATACACAATATCAACCGGTTCCCCTTTGTCCACATGTTTGTTTAATCCTTCAAAGAATTGAAGTAAATTGGTCAGGCAAGTTTTTAATGTCTTATCCACGATGACTCCCAGATCCCTTTCTAGGTCTGTGACTCCTAACACGGAACCTTGCATAACATAGCTGTAATTCGGGTTCCTCTTACCCACATGCATCACTGTGCACTTGTCAACACTGAACTTCATCTGCCACTTGGACGCCCAATCCCCCAGTCTCGCGAGGTCCTCCTGTAATCTTTCACACTCCTCCTGCGACTTGACGACCCTGAATAATTTTGTGTCATCTGCGAATTTAATTACCTCACTAGTTACTTCCATCTCTAGGTCATTTATAAATATGTTAAAAAGCAGCGGTCCCAGCACAGACCCCTGCGGGACCCCACTAACTACCCTTCTCCATTGAGAATACTGACCATTCAATCCTACTCTCTGCTTCCTATTTTTCAACCAGTTCTTAATCCAAAGTAATACGATCCCATGACTCTCCAGTTTCCTCTGGAGTCTTTCAGGAGGCACTTTGTCAAACGCCTTTTGAAAATCCAGATAGACAATATCCACCAGTTCCCCACTGTCCACGTTTGTTCACCCCCTCAAAAAAATGCAGTAGATTGGTGAGGTAAGACTTCCCTTCACTAAAATCCGTTTTGACTTGGTCTCATCAGCCTATGTCTTTGTATGTGCTCTGTAATTTTAATCTTAATAATAGCCTCTACCATTTTGCCCGGTACCGACGTCAGACTCCCAGATTTCCTCTGGAACCTTTTTTAAAAATTGGAGTAATATTGGCTACCCTCCAGTCTTCCGGTACTGCACCTGATTTTAGGGATAGATTGCATATTACTAACAGTAACTCTACAAGTTCATTTTTCAGTTCTATTAATACTCTGGGATGAATACCATCCGGTCCAGGTGATTTACTGCTCTTCAAGTTTGTAGAACTGACCCATTACTTCCTCCAAGTTTACAGAGAATTCATTTAGTTTCTCTGACTGTAGTAATATTTGGAGTAATATTGGCAACTCTCCAGTCTTCCGGTACTGCACCTGATTTTAGGGATAGATTGCATATTACTAACAGTAGCTCTACAAGTTCATTTTTCAGTTCTATTAATACTCTGGGATGAATACCATCCGGTCCAGGTGATTTACTGCTCTTCAGTTTGTAGAACTGACCCATTACTTCCTCCAAGTTTACAGAGAATTCATTTAGTTTCTCTGACTCACCTGCTTTAAATACCCTTTCCAGCACCGGTGTGCCACCCAAATCCTCCTCGGTGAAGACCGAAGCAAAGAATTCATTTTATTTCTCCGCTACGGCTTTGTCTTCCCTGATCGCTCCTTTAACACCATTTTCGGCCAACGGCCCAACCGATTCTTTAGCCGGCTTCCTGCTTTTAATGTATCTAAAAATTTTTTTACTATGTATTTTCTCTTCTAACGCTAACTTTTTTCAAAGGACTTTTTTGCCCTCTTTATCTCCGCTTTACATTTGGCTTGGCAAATTCCTTAATTGCAGCCAAGTCTTTCTTGTTGATTTCATGTTTCATAGCTGATACCTGGAGACATAATAGGCAAGATCTAAGGTTCCAAATGGTTTTCCTTAGGACTAAGGAACAACATATAACCAGAAAAGCTGCAAAGAAATCCTTGGCAATCCATGATGTCATACATGAACAGCATCTTGACATCCTAGGAATAACTGAAACCTGTCTAGATGAAAGTGGGGGTTTACCACTGGCTGAACTATGCCCAACAGGTTTCAACATCCAACATCAACCAAGACTAGGAAGACAGGGTGGAGGGGTAGTAGTCTTGATTTGGGATAAAATCAAATTGCGCAGAATCTCCATTCCCAAGCTACATGAATCAGAATCTATTTTAATCCAGCCTGAAGAGGAGAAACCAATCTGGCTGCTTATGGTATACCGAGCTCCTCGTAACAACGCATTATTTCTGCAAGAACTCCTAGACCTGATTACTCAAGTGACCCTGAATTGCACTAGGCTGGTGATCATAGGAGATTTCAATCTACACATGGAAACCCCAGATTTATTTATTGCATTTGTATCCCACATTTTCCCACCTATTTGCAGGCTCAATGTGGCTTACAATGTATCGTTATTGGTAGATAAAGACTGGAAGATAACAATTGGTATTACATAAAGAGCGTGACTAACATAATAAAGAATTTAAACAAGTATTTATAATAAGGAAGACAGTTCTGATATAGGTAAGGTGGAGAGTATCACATTTACAGCTACTGATTTTTGTGGTGTGCCTTGTTGAAGAGGTGGGTCTTCAAGGATTTACGAAAGTTAGTTAGTTCCAAATAGTTTTTTAATTTGCATGGCAATTCGTTCCATAGTTGTGTGCTCAGGTAAGAAAAGTTTGACGCATGCGTTAGTTTGTATTTGAGACCTTTACAACTGGGGAAATGAAGATTAAGGAATGTGCGGGATGATCTTTTAGCGTTTCTGGGTGGCAAATTTACCAGGTCTGACATGTAGGCTGGGGCATCTCCGTGAATGATTTTATGAGTTAGGATGCCACCACAGCTGCCTTTCTGGACATGATGACAGCAATAGGATTTACATAGGTGATCAATTCTCCAAACCCAGGAAAAGGGTCACATACTAGACCTGGTATTCTACAAAGGGGTTGACATCCCAGAATTGTGGGATAACAGTATTGAAATAACACCCCTACCATGGTCAGACCATTTCTAATTCAATTTTCCCTATGTGACCACCTGAAACAAATGGCACCTCCCAGAGTTTGGAAGGAGATCAAAGACAAAAAAAAAAGTTGACCACTGAGGCCTTAGACTATCCAGATGTGGATGAAAAGACAACTACAGTGTCAGAATAGGTTGACAATTGGAATACACACTTAACCAAGACCTTAGAGAAAATGGCAACACTAAAAACAGTCTTATGCCCCATTCACAAATGCTCACCTTGGTTTTCACCAGAACTTCGGATACTTAAAACATGAAGGACGGAAACTGGAAAGGAGATGGCGTAAATCTCGCATGGATGAAGACAGGCTAAACTGCAGGAAGCACACAACAAAGTACCGCCCAGCCTTAACAGCAACCAAAAAACTATATCTCTCTCAATGCATTGCACAGGCTGCCAATTCAACCAAGAAATTGTTCAGTATAGTAAATAGCCTACTGCAACCCCCACAACAGAACCAGCCTGCCCAGTCTAAACTGAGTTGCAATGATTTTGCTGTATATTTTGCCAACAAAATTAAAAGTCTCTGCAAGGATCTACAGGCAATCCCAATCAGTTAACCAGGAGTGTACAAACTCACCCCCTCCTGACAGAGACAGATGGGACAATTTTAACCCAATGACAGAGGACAGCCTTGACAAAATCCTAAGAGACCTTTGACCAACTACCTGCTCCCTTGATCCCTGCCCATCAAAGACAGTACAACAGGAAATTATGGGCCTCATAGAAGGCAATACAAAAATTGTGAATGCCTCTCTTTCTAATGGGCAACTACCAACAGCATTAAAAAGGGAGGTTCACCCATTGCTTAAGAAAAACAACCTTGAAAGTTACTGCCAGTATCCAACATCCCATTTCTAGGGAAACTTATAGAACAAACAGTATGTTCAACTTAATGATTGGCTAGAAGAGAGAAAGTAGCTAGATCCATGTCAATCTGGATTCAGACCTGGTTATGAACAGAAACAGTCTTCGTATCCCTACTAGATGATCTTCACAGAAACCAAGACAGGGGATTCGCTTCAGTGTTAGTACTGCTAGATTTCTAAGCAGCTTTTGTCACTCTGGATCATGAAATCATGCTAGCACGACTGACAGAAACAGGTATCAATGGAACAGTAATTGCCTGGTTCAGATCCTATCACACAGGCAACAATCCATAATGTTTGCAGCAACTCATCACCACCATGGGTACTGACCTGTGGGGTACCACAAGGATTGATACTGTCACCTATTTTGTTCAATATCTACCTCAAGCCATTAGCTGAGCTGATACGGTCAATGGACACTCAGTTCTGCATCTACGCGGATGATGTGCAGCTACTCATACCCACTGAACCTGACTTACCTGCACAGCCTTGAATAAACTGATTACCTGTCTAACATCAATTTAAGAATGGGTTAAACACAACAAACTTTGCCTGAACCCAAGTAAAACCGAGCTTCTCTGGGTCCCTAACACAAGTGGATACATACCAGATATCAAAATCTCTTTTTGGAAGTACGAACGCCCCCTCAAATCCCAAGTCAGGATCCTTGGAATACAATTAAACAATTATCCCATTCAAACATGATCTAACAGAAATCACAAATATCATCAAACACAGCCTCCAAATCATGAATTCATGGGCGGATGTATTTCAACTAAAACTCAACACAGAAAAAACACAATGTCTCATCCTCTCATCACAATACAACACGAACAAACCCAACACCATAAACACCCCAGAGTACACTCTTCCTGTCTCAGACAGCCTGAAAATTCTCGATGTTACAATTGACCGAAATCTCACACTAGAAAACCAAGCAAAAAATACAACAAAGAAAATGTTCCATTCAATGTGGAAACTCAAAAGAGTAAAACCTTTCTTCCCAAGAGAAATATTCCGCAACATGGTACAATCAATGGTACTAAGCCACCTAGATTACTGCAATGCAATCTACACCGGATGCAAAGAACAAATCATTAAGAAACTCCAAACTGCTCAAAACACAGCAGCCAGACTCATATTTGGAAAAACGAAATACAAAAGCACCAAACCCCTAAGAGAAAAACTACACTGGCTCCCACTTAAAGAACGTATTGCTTTCAAAGTCTGCACCCTGGTTCATAAAATTATCCACAGTGAAGCCCCGATCTACATGACAGACCTCATAGACTTACCAACCAGGAACACAAAAAGGTCAGCACGAACATTCCTGAACCTCCACTACCCTAGCTGCAAAGGAGTAAAATATAAATCAACTTATGCATCCAGCTTCTCTTACATAAGCACTCAATTATGGAATGCACTACCAAACGTCATAAAAACAATGCACGGCCTAACAAACTTCCGAAAATCACTAAAAACCAACCTGTTCAAAAAGGCATACCACAAGGATCCATCCCAAATACCAGACAACGAAACCTACACCAGAAATAGACAAAACTGAACTCTCAATACTTGACTGCTTCACCTACTCTGTCAATAATTGAACTTTAACGTAATACCACTTGATTTCTCATTCTGGAAATGAACCTTTGATTTCTCATTCCGGAAATGAACCTTTAATACCTGACTACTCAATTTAATCTGTCACGTACGAACTTTAATGCAATACCTCTCTGTATTTCTTAATCCGGAAATGGCGATCGCCATTACGGAATAATGTAAGCAACATTGAGCCTGCAAATAGGTGGGAAATGTGGGATACAAATGCAAGAAGATTGACATTTGGTATTGCAAAGGATCTTGGGTAACATGATAATGATAAAACATGATAGTAGTGTAACAAGCAAATATTGTAAGCCAATTCTGGATATGTGTGTAGGAGTTCACATTTGTTGATCTTCGTGGTATGCCTTGTTAAAGAGATGGGTCTTCAGTAGTTTGCGGAAGTTGGTTAGTTCGTAGATCGTTCTTAGGTTGCGCGGCAGTGTGTTCCAGAATTGTGTACTCAAATAGGAAAAGGTTGACGCATGCATTAACTTGTATTTTAGCCCTTTGCAGTTGGGGAAGTGAAGATCAAGGAATGTGCAGGATGATTTTTTAGCATTCCTAGGTGGTAGGTCTATCAGGTCTGACAAGTAGGCTGAATCTTCCAATTTCGGACACCCTAAAAATTCTTGGAGTTACCATCGATCGACACTTAACACTTGAGAGTCACGCGAAAAACACAACTGAGAAAATGTTCCACTCAAGTTTGAAATTAAAAAGAGTAAGACCGTTCTTCCCAAGGACCATCTTCCGCAACCTGGTACAATCAATGGTACTCAGCCATCTAGATTACTGTGCCGGCTGCAAAGAACAAATAATCAAAAAACTTCAGACAGCTCAGAACACTGCAGCTAGACTCATATTCGGTAAAACAAAATATGAAAGTGCTAAACCCCTACGAGAAAAGCTACACTGGCTTCCACTTAAAGAGCGCATAATGTTCAAAATATGTACCCTAGTTCATGAAATTAGATTACTCTGATTTCCCAAATCCAAGCAACCTTCAAGAGCTGCTTCTAACTATTTGCGACAGCTATGCTGCTTCTCTCCTTACATCGAGAACGTAAATCTTATCCCAGTTGTGCATGCCATGATAACATCAAGACTGGATTACTGCAATGCACTACATAACGGTCTGACTACAAAGGGCCTTCACCAACTTCAATGGATTCAGAATGCTGTAGCAAGACTTGTAGAAGGTTGCAAGTGGTGTGACCACAACACACCATTTTTATAAAAACTTCATTGGCTACCAGTACAATACAGGGCTAAATTTAAAACTCTATGTCTGATCTTCAAGGCCCTTAAAAGAAATGGGCCCAAGTACTTGAAAAACAGGATGACACTCTATACACCACCAAGGACACTAAGGTCCTCTGAAGGACTATCACTAACCACACCCTCTCCAAGAGACATTACACGATGTGATACCTGCAAGCAAATCTTCTCCAGAGTAGCCCCCACATTTTGGAATGAACTGCCTGAAAGGCTCCGCTTAACACAAAACTATTTCTACTTCAGGAAGCAAGTGAAAGCTTGGCTCTTTAACTAGGCCTTTAATGGAAGAAGCAACTAACTTGATGTATTGATGCTCTTTGCTATTATTTAGATACCTGTTTTTGATTCTGCTTTTTGCATTACAATGTCTATAATGGTTTTCTATAATCCTTTTAGATAATGTTTTGTTCTCTGATTTTACCTTTCTTGAGGATAAAGTGGGTAACAAATATTCTAAATAACTTTATGAAAAAGTAGTATTTCAGAATCTACATAACAATGAGTAATACTTTACTTTTAAGGAAATAAAATGGTGCTGCTAAGGGAAAGAGAATGGACTAGATATACTACCTTTCTGTGGCTATAATCAAAGCGGTTTCTATAGTCTATACTAGCGACTTTGTCCAGAGTCACTCTTTCTTGTCTTGGTCACAAGCAAAATGTAGCCTGAAGAAAAGAAACTTGAAGATTTTGTATGTGCTTATTCTTTGGGGTTTTTTAAAAGACTGGGTACAGCAAATGACTTCTGCCTCGGGGTGTCGGGGGGTGACTGATGGTCATTACTTTTGCAAGAAGCACTCTAGGACATTCCTCTAAGTAAATAATATCAAAGAGCCCAAAGAACCAGATAGGGAACCTCCCTCACAACTCTCAATCTTCTGTAAATAACCACTCTAGAAGCCATAAACTCTGTCACACTGGATCTGATCAGTTTATTTTATTTATTTTCAGTACATTTATACCCCGCCTTTTGCCATAGTGTTACAGCCCCAAAGCGGCTTACAATGAACTTCTCAAGTTTCACTTTCATTTCTCAAAGAAACCTGATAATTACAAGGGAACTGCTGAATAAACAAACTTAAGAACACTAACTTTTATTTCAAATTAAGGTCGTAAGAATAGCCATACTGGGGCAGACTGATGCTCAATTTAGCCCAATATCCTGCTTCCAACAACAGCCAATCCAGGTCTCAAGTACCCGGCAGAATCCCAAATAGTAGCAACATTTCATTCTACTGATCCCAGGGACAGCAGTGGCTTTCCCTGTTTCTATTTCAATAGCAGACTATGGCTTGTTCCTCCAGGAACTTGTCCAAACCTTTTTTTAAATCCAGATATGCTAACCGCTGTTACCACACCCTCTGGTAAACAGTTCTATAGCTTTACTATTCACTGAGTGACCAAATATTTCCTTCTATTCGTTTTACAGTGCAGCCACTGCAAAGTAACATGAAACATCACAAATGCAGCAACCCTCAGACTGTGGCTCCAGCAAGAAGGCTGCTGTAGCAGGTGGGGGTATGGGCATAAGCAGATTTTTTTTTTAACTACACTATGGTGCTATGATCATGGCATACATACCATCTATGGAGGTCAGGATGACACGAGAGTGGTCATAAGCAATCACATTTGCATATCGATTCTTTGGCTTGTTGACTTCCAGGTTAGAATTTTCCCAGGTGAACTGCTGTCCAGGGTCTATTGACTTAAGAGAAAAGAGAGACAAAAAATAACAGCCAACATAAATATGCATGCCTCCAAGAATAATTTGTCAGACACAGACACCCAAGAGGAACAACTTTTCCCATACAAATACCTATTGCAGAGATAGCCCAATCAAAATGTCCAATACAAAGACTCAAACACATGCACTCAGAAAGGAAGCAAGAGCTCAGTGCAAGCACCCTACATGGAAAGCATCATCAAATACCTAGTACCAATTAGAGAGAGAACAGTACAAGAGTCCTACAGAGAGTCTCCTCAAATGCACACAACCCAATTCAAAGCTAGAGTCCTCCTCCAACATGAGTATAGACATGCAGAGACTTCTCTAATGCAAGCATTCATTACAGACAAACCACAGTACAAGTAGCCATTACAAAGAAAAGATAGCATTCTATACATTAGTGAGAAAATATAACAGAAGCATCCAAGTCAAAAGATTATTAACAAGTCCCTTTGAAAGCACCTGTTATATTTATTTCGAACATCATCATGGTGGTTCACAAAACCAGCAGTGAATAACAGAACAAAACAAAGTCAACCAGATAAAAATATGAATGAGCATATCAAAGTAAGATGGAGGAAGAGCATAGACCACAACAAAAAAATAGCCAAAAAATATTACACTGGGAAAACAAGGAGAAGCAAGAACAAAACAGAACCATAACTGAGTATCAGACTCCTGTAAAAACTCTAGAGAAAAACCAGGCTTATAGCCTAGATTTGAACTTCATACATAAAGACACCAAACGTAGGGACAAAGATGAACAATGGTGCCTGTGTCAAAGAATCACTCTGAATAACATTTCAAATACAGAGATCCTAGATTAAGGATCTAAAAATGCCATTTGCAATAAAATGTTTTTAAAAACTTAAAAAAAAATTAAACATAGCCTTCCTAGACCTTACTTCTAAAGTAAGGATATACCAAAGCTTTAGCCCCGCTACATAAAAAACAATTCCTATACTCATCTAGATAAATCAATTTAAATTGAGTATCCTGTGAAAACTCTAGAGAAAAACCAGGCTTAAAGCCTAGATTTGAACTTCATACATAAAGGCACCAAACGTAGGGACAAAGATGAACAATGGTGCCTGTGTCAAAGAATCACTTCTTCCCCTATACAAAAGCAACTGTAAGAGTTAGTGGAGTCAGTAAAGTGCAAATGCAAGAGCTACAGCTTTCTCTCCAAGTCTGTTGCTTGGCAGTCAGAGACTTCTGGCTTGCCACTGGATCAGCTTGTTCTTCCATTTCCAGTTAGGGCATTGCTACCTTGCTAGCCCTGGTGAGGACCAGCCCGATAAAATTGGCCACAGCAGTTTTACCAGGGCTAACAGCTGCACCAGGCTGCAGGAAGAAGCTCTATCAGATCCGGAATTTGGTTTCTTCTGAGACCTGTTGCTAACCAATAGGTTCTCTTTGACAGATTTGGCATCATATATAATTAGGTAGACTGAACAGAGTGGCATTGTCTCAAAGATGAGCAGAAGTAAGGGGGTCAAAAAAGAGAAGAGGTTCTTGCATTCCTAAATCTACATGTTTATTCCATTAATCCAAAATTTCTCTCTCACAGCAGATAAATGGGACAAAATAGAGCACAACATAAAATTCAGTAGCAAAGCTGGAAAAATGCTGTGTATCTCTGAGGGGAAGGGAATACATATTTATTTATAACATTTCTAGCCCACATCATTTACGATTCTGATTGGGTAACAGAATACAATCATAATTATAAACATAAATAACAACATAACAAATTCATCATCAAAACTATCCAGAAACAATCAAAGATAACATTTCAAATACAGAGATCCTAGATTAAGGATCTAAAAATGCCATTTGGAATAAAATGTTTTTAAAAACTTAAAAACAAATTAAACATTGTCTTCCTAGACCTTACTTGTAAAGTAAGGATATTCCAAAGCTTTAGCCCTGCTACATAAAAAACAATTCCGATACTCATCTAGATAAATCAATTTAAATGAAGGAACATCCAAAATGTTACTAGACGCTGATCTTAAGGCGACTCATAAATAAACTGAGTTCCATAGATATGGGAGCTAGAGCAACTGACTGGGTTAAAAATTGGTTGAACGGAAGGACAGAGAGGGTAGTAGTAATGGAGGTTGCTCGGAAGATAAGGATGTAATCAGTGGGGTACCGCAGGGATCAGTACTAGGGCTGACTCTTTTTAACATCTTTGTGAGTGATATTGCGGAAGGGCTGTCTGGTAAGGTTTGTCTCTTTGCGGATGATATCAAACTCTGCAACAGGGTGGACACCCAGACAGTGTGGATGACATGAGAAAGGACATAGTGAAGCATGAGGAATGGTCCAATATTTGGCAAATAAGATTTAGTGCTAAAAAATGCAGGTCATGCACTTGGGTCACAAGAATCCGAGGGAACGGTATAATATAGAGGGTGAAGTGCTTCTGTGTACAAAGGAAGAAGGGGTTGTGTCTGATGACCTAAAAGTGGCCAAAAAAGGCAGAAAAAGCAATGGTCAAAGCCAGAAGGATGCTTGGGTGCATAAGGAGAGGGATGACCAGCAGGAAGAAAGAGGTGATAGTGCCCTTGTATAAGTCTCTGGTGAGGCCCCATTTAGAGTATGGTGTGCAATTCTGGAGACCGCACCTATGGAAAGATATAAACAGGATGGAGTCAGCCCAAAGGGAGGCTACAAAACTGGTAAGCGGTCTTGGACATAAAACATTTGACAGGCTTATGAACCTCAATATGTATATGATGGAAGAGAGAAGAGGAGACATGATACAAACATTTAAATATCTCAGGGGCATTAATGAACAGGAAGAGAGCCTTTTTCAAATGAAGGAAAACTCTGCAATGAGGGGGCATATGATGAAGTTAAGAGGAAATAGGATTAGTAGAAATCTAAGAAAGCATTCATTTATGGAAAGAGTGGTAGAAGCGTGGAATGGCCTCTACAACTCCTAGCTCTCAGAGAACGGGTCTGTTCTCTTGAGGCTAGAGTAGCAGACTTGGTGGAGCTAAGGGAGACAGAGGTACATACAAGAGTCCTATAGGGATGTTGTAGAGAAGTCCCACCAAAAGTCTGGTAGCCCCTGTGCTGCCTTGGAGGAGGGAGGTCTCCTAGAAAGAGAGCATCACCCTGGTGAAGCAGGAAGTACTCCTGTAGCCAGGACCTGCCAACCAGGGGATGTACTATCCTCTCGCACCAAGGATATGTCTCCAAGAAGTTCTGCCCAGGAGGGAAGGGTTAGGACAACTGATGTAGCTGGTGATTTGATCATTAGGCATATAGATAACTGTGGACGTGAGGATCGCCTGGTGCCTTGCCTGCCTGGTACGAAGGTGGCGGACATCACGCGTCATCTAGATAGGATCTTAGAAAGTGCTGGGGAGGAGCCGGCTGTCTTGGTACATTTGGGTACCAATGAAATAGGAAAATATGGAAGGGAGGTTCTGGAAACCAAAGTTAGGCACTTAGGTAGAAAGCTGAAGCCAAGATCATCCAGGGTCTCATGGAATGTGCTCCCCATTCCACATGCAGGACCCAAAAGGCAGGCAGAGCTCAGAAGTCTCAATGCGTGGTTGAGACGATGATGCAGGGATGAGGGATTTAAATTTGTTAGGAAATGGGCGACATTCTGGGAAAGGGGAAGACTGTTCCGAAAGGACGGGCTCCACCTTAACCGGGATGGAACCAGGCTGCTGGCGCTAACTATTAAAAAGGAGATAGAGCAGCTTTTAAACTAGAATTGGGGGAGGGGTGGAGCAGACAGTCGCCAAGGAGTGCATGGTTCAGCGTGAAGTATCCTTGAAGGATACTATTGAAACAGGACATTTAGGGAATCCCACAATGCTTACTACTACTACTATTTAACATTTCTAAAGCGCTGCAAGGGTTACGCAGCGCTGTACAATTTAACAAAGAAGGACTACCCCTGCTCAAAGGAGCTTACAATCTAAAGGACAAAAAATGCAATCAAATTGGGGCAATCTGGATTTCCTGGATAGAGGTCCAATGGTTAGGTGCCGAAAGCGACATTGAAGAAGTGGGCTTTAAGCAAGGATTTGAAGATGGGCAGGGAGGGGGCTTGGTGTATGGGCTCAGGGAGTTTATTCCAAGCATAGGGTGAGGCGAGACAGAAAGGGCTGAGCCTGGAGTTGGCGGTGGTGGAGAAGGGTACTGAGAGGAGGGATTTGTCCTGTGAGCGGAGGTTGCTTAAAGTAAGCCAGGTGTGGTTAATCAGAGAGCAGGATAAAGGATGCAAATTATCTCCTTCAACTTCTAGCAACTTGTACATCAAAGGAAAAAACACAATTTGAAGTGCCTGTATACAAATGCTAGAAGCCTACAAAATAAGACTGGAGAATTACAATATATAACGCTAAATGATGAGATAGATAAATAGGCATCTCAGAGACTTGGTGGAAAGAGGACAATCAATAGGATACTCTGTTAACAGGGTACAAATTGTATCGCAGTGGTAGAGAGGATCAAATTGGGGGGGGGGAGTTGCACTATCTGTTAAAGAGGGTATAGAGTCAAATAAAATAAACATTTCACAGGACACAAATAGCAGCATGGAATCATTGTGCATAGAAATTCCATGTTTGAAGGGAAGGAGTATTCTTGTAGGGCTGTACTACCGTCCGCCGAGACAGAACGAACAGACGGATGAAGAAATGTTTAAAGAGATTAGGAAAGCTGGCAAATTGGGCAATGCTATAATAATGGGCGATTTCAATTACCCTGATATTGACTGGATACATGTTACATAATATGCTGAAATCTTCTGCTCAGTGTGTGGCGGTGGCCAAAAAAGCAAAAAGGATGATAGGAATTATTAGGAAAGGGATGGTGAATAAGACTAAAAATACTATAATGCCTTTGTATCGCTCCATGATAAAGGGGATGGAACTCCTCTCGTATGAGGAAAGGCTAAAAAGGTTAGGGCTCTTCAGCTTGGAAAAAAGATGGATGAGGGGAGGTATGATTGAGGTCTACAAGATCCTGAGTGGTGTAGAAGAAGAAGAAATAAATTGATTTTTTACTCGTTCCTAAAGTACAAAGACTAGGGAACACTCGAGGAAGTTACATGGAAACACTTTTAAAACAAATAGGAAGAAATATTTTTTCACTTAATTGTTAAGCTCTGGAACTCTTTGCCAGAGGAGATGGTAACAGCAGTTAGCATATTTGGGTTTAAAAAAGGTTTGGGCAAATTCCTGGAGGAAAAGTCTGTCTGTTATGGAGACAGACATGGGAAGCAACTGCTTGCCCTGGGATTTTTAGTATGGATTGTTGCCACAATTTGGGTTTCCGCCACGTACGTGTGCCCTGGCTTGACCACTGTTTGGAAAACAGGATAGTGGGCTAGATAGAACATTGGTCTGACCCAGTATGGCTACTCTTATGTTCTTATGATCAAACTCTAGAACCCCTTAATCTATATTTTACCCCTATCATTTCCCAAACAAGTAACCCTGTCACTTGTTAATGCTTGCTCCCACACAAGCATCAATCCAAACTGTTGAAGCTACCATTTTTAAATCTTTTTTGAAAGACAGGAAGTTCTATGTTCGAAGGAACATAAAAATCGGAGTCTCTGGTCTGTTTGACAGGTGTTCAAAAAGGCTCCTGTCTTTCAGCAGTGTTATTTAATCGTTTTCTTTTACCTTTATGCACATTGTTGAGATGTTTGGGGGTGCAATATAAGTTGTATGCTGAAGACATAGTTTGTACTGCCTGTTGAGAACTCTTTTGAAGATACTTTTGTTAAATTGAGATTTTACCTTTCAAAAATATTGCAGTGGATGGAGGGAATTCATTTGAAACTGAACATTTAAAAAACTCAGATTCTTTTCCTCTCTGGTACAAAAGGGGTAAATTGTCCTAAGATTTTTAACATTGACTCTGTTAATATCCATATTGTCCATCAGATTAGAAATTTGGGGGTGCATCTTGACACTACATTATCTATGAAAAACCAGGTTGGAAACATAATAGCAAAGGTATTTTAAATTAAGAACTGTACAGCATATTAGATCACTGTTTCTGTCAAAACCTTTTGTAAAATTGTTCAATCTGTAATTTGTTCACTGTTAGATTACTGTAATGGTTTGCTAATGGGGATTACTGGTAACATGCTGAAGGCGCTACAAGTAGTTCAGAACACTATAGCCCGAGTGATTAAAGGAGGTTCTCGTTATGATCATATTACTCCAGTTGTAACATCACTGCATTGGCTCCCTGTAAAATTTCGCATTGAATTTAAAATTTTATTGCTAGTTTTCAAAATATCAGATGGTAATATTTCACCAACTCTTAGTGCCAGTCTAAGATGTTATCAACCTACTCTCTCTCTCTCTTGAGATCATCTCAGAAACAGCTACTTGACAAGCCTTCATTTCATCAGGTTTATTTAGAAGAATGCAGATCATCTATTTTCTACATCAAAGGTCCAAAATCATGGAATGGTTTGCCCATTGAATTTCATTCAATACAAAATATGGACCAGTTTAAAACAGCATTGAGAACTCATTTATTTTTTTCAGGCTTTTGGTTCCTCTGATTTATAAATTATTTTTAAACCATGCAAATTTTAATCTGCTGTATTTTTGAAGAGTTTTTTGTCTAGTTTGTTGTGTAAAGAAATATCTTTTATTGTTTTGTTATTTTATATTTTGTATATGATTTGTTCCCCGCTTAGACTTTTAAAGATATAGCAAGTTATAAATAAAGTTTTATTATTATTATCCCATATACCTCCCCCACCTGTCCACTCCAATAATCAGCAATGAGAGAGGAAGAGAAAACAAAAAGAAGAAAAAAAAACTACCCTTGACGTAGCAATTTCTTCCATTAACAAAGTCCAACTGTTATGGTTAGTTCTGGGTCTATAAGCTATAGGGATGTTAGGTTAAATTAGGATTTGCTTCCTAGCTGTCCAGACCAGGCCTGAACTGTGTTTTTAGGCGAATTAAGCTGTCAGCATTATTGATCTAGGCAAGTGTACCAAAGAGCATTGCAACCTTGAGCTGGACTGTTTACTCTAAGATGAGATCATGGGACAGAACCGTGGTGAAAGGCCAGTAGGGTAATGATGAACTCGGACAAATATGCCCACCCATGAAGCTGGTCAGAGGGTAGGTCTGTAAAGACTCCCCTTTGATGGACCTATCAAAGAATGGGTTGTGAATGCTTAAATTGACTACGTTTTTGCATCAAAGGACCAATTCCCGTGACATAATCCTTATTAAACTGGACCAATCATCTAAATGCCCACCTTTATGATGCTGCTTTTAACTCCTAACCCTTAGTCACTTGGTTCAGTACCCATGTTTTATCATTCCCACCTTAGTAATTCCCTTATTTGTCCTGTTTGTCTGTCCTAATTTAGATTGTAAGCTCTGTCGAGCAGGGACTGTCTCTTACATGTTCAGTGTACAGCGCTGCGTATGTCTAGTAGCGCTATAGAAATGATAAGTAGTAGTAATTCCCAAGTTCCATTACTTCCATGTTAGCCTGTCAACAGCCAATGACAGGACATGCTATTAATGGCTATGGGGAGGGAGAGGGAGAGTGTGAGTCAGTTGGAGTATGTGAAAAATGGTGGACTCCAGCCCAGCAGAGGGACTGGAAAGATGTGCCATGGAGAAAGATGCCTCGCTAAGGGGGGGGAGATCAAGGATCTCTCCCTAGAAAAGGTGAGAAATTCCTATTCAGATTAAGCTAAACATCAGAGATGTTGCTACAGTGAAATTCTGGTTTTAAAATCAGACTATGGAACAGTACTGGCCTGACAGCAACTAGCAAAGTCTAAGTCCATTCATCAAACAGGGAGGTAACTAGAGTAAATATGTGGTATTGACTGTGTGGAAACATTAAACATAACATCTTCATGAAACACAGAGATTGTAAGTTTCTACAAATTTCTTTAATTGGACCTTACATAAATTTGTTTACTTATGTACCTATTAATTTGAGCTAAATAAAAGCCATACATTAATTCCCAAGCAAAGTTGTATTCACTGAGCATCTCTCACTTATATAAAGCATAGAACTGGGAGGGTATTCAAGTAATGCCTAATCAAACCTATAAATGGCAAGTGACCGACTCACCTGCAAATGCGCAGTAGAGACTTCCCTCTCTGTCCCGCCCCCGCGTCAAGACGTGATGACGGGGGAAGGGGGGTGGGACAGAGAGGGAAACTGCGCTGAAGGGGAGGGAGGGAACCGCTGACGTCGCTACCGCTCCCCCCCCCCCCAAGGTAGCCGCTACCGCCCCCCCCCGGAGTTGCCAGCACCCCCCCTTCACCCGGCCCGGGCCCTCTCTTCGTTATTGAACTTACAGCAGCGCCGAAACAGCAGCAAGCAGCTCAGCTTCAGCTCCCGTCGGCCTTCCTTCCCTGCCTGTGCCCCGCCCTCGCCGACGTGACGTCACACGAGGGCGAGGCACAGGCAGTGAAGGAAGGCCAACGGGAGCTGCTGCTTGCTGCTGTTTCGGCGCTGCTGTAAGTTGAATAACGAAGAGAGGGCCCGGGCCGGGTGAAGGGGGGGGGGGGTGGTGGCGACTCCGGCGTGGGGGGGGGCGGTAGCGGCTACCTTGGGGGGGGGGGGGGGGAGGGGACATGGGGCGTCTCAGAAGGAGGGGGGCCTTGGAGCTGGGAGGGAGGGAAGGAAGGGGGCCTTGGGAGCTTGGGGGGCCTGGGGCCTTGGAACTGGGAGGGAGGGAGGGAAGGGGGCCTTGGGAGCTGGGGGGGCCTGGGGCCTTGGAACTGGGTGGGAGGGAGGGAGGGCGGGGGGCCTTGCAGCTGGGAAGGGGGGAGGACTGGAGCCTTGGAGCTGGAGGGCAGGGGGGCTGTTACAGTTGTGAGGGAGAGCAGGGGGCCTTGGAACTGGGAGGGCGGGAGGAAAGGGGGCCTTGGGAGCTGGGGGGGAGGGCCTGGGGCCTTGGGAGCTGGGGGGGAGGGCCTGAGGCCTTGGGAGCTGGGGGGAGGGCCTGGGGCCTTGCAGCTGGGAAGGGGGGAGGACTGGAGCCTTGGAGCTGGGAGGGAGGGCAGGGGGGCCCTTACAGTTGTGAGGGAGAGCAGGGGGCCTTGGAACTGGGAGGGAGGGAGCTGGGGGGGCCTTGGGAGCTGGGGGGCCTGGGGCCTTGGAACTGGGAGGGAGGGAGGGCGGGGGGCCTTGCAGCTGGGAAGGGGGGAGGACTGGAGCCTTGGAGCTGGAGGGCAGGGGGGCTGTTACAGTTGTGAGGGAGAGCAGGGGGCCTTGGAACTGGGAGGGCGGGAGGAAAGGGGGCCTTGGGAGCTGGGGGGGAGGGCCTGGGGCCTTGGGAGCTGGGGGGGAGGGCCTGAGGCCTTGGGAGCTGGGGGGAGGGCCTGGGGCCTTGCAGCTGGGAAGGGGGGAGGACTGGAGCCTTGGAGCTGGGAGGGAGGGCAGGGGGGCCCTTACAGTTGTGAGGGAATGGGGCCCCTTACAGTTGTGAGGGAGAGCAGGGGGCCTTGGAACTGGGAGGGAGGGAAGGGGGCCTTGGGAGCTGGGGGGGAGGGCCTTGGAACTGGGAGGGAGGGAGGGCAGGGGGCCTTGCAGCTGGGAAGGGGGGAGGACTGGAGCCTTGGAGCTGGGAGGGAGGGACAGAGGGGGCCTTGGAGCTGGCAGGGAAGGAGGATGGCAGGGCTTTGCAGCTGCAACGGGAGGGGGGCCTTGGGGAAAAAAACATTCCAATACCCGCCCGTTTTTACGGGCTTAACGGCTAGTAAGGTATAAACAGATCTTCTAACATAACTACAGCTGGTAGAGCAGGGAACAAAAAAGTTCTGTCTTGGGAGACTATTCAGGTAAACAAAGCCAGACATGGCGCAGAACCCAGGGTTAACACTTCTCACAGGACGCAATTGTCTATCTGATGGCAACCATTCAGGTGCGCACTTCAGTTTTCCGTGAATCTGCTGTGCCAACGAAGTATTAAAGTGGCAATCGCTACATAGACTAAACTAGTTGCTCATCTGAAGCAGATTAAGGATAGATGTAACAGGCTGCACTAAAACAGTTAAGACAGTAACAACAAAATGCCAAGGACCACTAGGCGGATCTCACTACCAAGATGAACAAGCTGAATAACTTTTCCTTGTTGGAGACTACTGTGGGACCACTATGCTGTGCCTTATGAATAGTGGCATATCAAGTAAAATTAAACCATAAACCATAACTTGTTTAGAGGAATTAGATCTCTTCTCTTTACCCCTAAGTGTTGATAGGAAATTTGCATCTGATACTTTATCAAAACATAATGTCTTGTAATTCAAGTAGAATTTTATAATTCCAATATATATTTTTTGAGGTGTGGTGACCAGAATTGCACAAAATATTTGAGGTGTGGTCAAACCATGGAGCGATACAAAGGCATTAGAACGTCCTCATTTTTGTTTTACATTCCTTTCCTAATAATACCTAACATTCTATTTGCTTTCTTAGCCACCGCCACACACTGAGCAGAGGGTTTCAACGTATCAACGATGACACCTAGATCCCTTTCCTGGTCAGTGACTCCTAATGTAGAACCTTGCATTACGTAGCTATAGTTCGGGTTCCTCTTTCCCACATGCATCACTTTGTGTTTCTTTACATTAAATGTCATCTGCCATTTGGATGCCAGTCTCCCAGTCTCATAAGGTCCTCTTGTAATTTCTCACAATACTCTTGAGATTTAACAACTTTGAATAACTTTGTGTCGTTAGCAAATTTAGTTACCTCACTAGTTAATCCCATTTCTACATCAATTATAAATATGTTAAAAAGCAGCGTTCCCAGCACCAACCCCTGGGAAACCCACTATCTACCCTTCTTCATTGAGAATACTGACCATTTAATCCTACTCTCTGTTTTCTATCTTTTAACCAGTTTTTAGTCCACAATAGAATGTTACCTCCTATCCCATGACTCTCCAATTTCCTCTGGAGTCTTTCATGAGGTACTTTGCCAAATGCCTTTTGAAAATCCAGATACACAGTATATACCAGCTCACCTTTATCCACATGTTCGCTCACCTCTTCAAAAAAATGTAATAGATTGGTGAGGCAAGATTTCCCTTCACTAAATCCATGTTGGCTTTGTCTCATTAATCCATGCTTTTGAATATGCTCTGTAATTTTGCTCTTTATAATAGTCTCTACCATTCTGCTCGGCGCCGACGTCAGGCTCACTGGTCTATAATTTCCTGGATCACCTCTGGAACCTTTTTTAAAAAATCAGCGTTACACTGGCCACCTTCCAATCTTCCGGTACCATGCTTGATTTATTACTAACATTCGTTCTGCAAGTTCATTTTTCAATTCTGTCAGTACTCTGGGATGAATACCATCCGGTCCTGGTGATTTGCTACTCTTCAATTTGTCAAATTGCACCATTACATCTTCCAGGTTTATACAGATTTCATTCAGTTTCTGCGACTCGTCAGTTTTAAATACCATTTCTGGCACCAGTATCTCTCCCAAATCTTCCTCGGTGAAGATCGAAGCAAAGAATTTAATCTCTCCACTATAGCTTTGTCATCCAAGTGCCCCTTTTACCCTTCGGTCATCTAGCTGTCCAACTGATTCTTTTGACGGCTTCTTGCTTTTAATATACCTACTAGTAAATAAGGCACGTTTCTGACACAAATGAAACGGGCGCTAGCAAGGTTTTCCTTGAAGTATGTATGTTTGAGAGAGTGTGTGTGAGAGAGAGAGAGAGAGAGAGTGAAAGTGCGAGTGTGTGTGTGTGACAGAGAGTGATTCTGGGTGCCGAGTGTGTGAAACCGAGAGTGTGAGAGAGTGACTGTGAGAGTGACTGTGTGTGAGAGAGAGAAAGTGAATGTGCAAGCGTGTGTATGTGACAGACAGAGAGTGAGACTGTTGGGTGCGAGTGTGTCTGCTCTGTCCCCGGCCCCCCCTCCAGCCACCCAGTGATTATCCTTTTTCCTTGCCCCCCCGTATGCACCCAGCGATGCTCTTCTCTCCCCTGCCCCCCTCTCACCACCCAGTGAGTCTCCGCTGTCCTCTGCTCCCCCTCCAGCCACCCAGTGATTCCCCTCTCTCCCCTGATTGTGTGTGTGTGTGTGTGTGTGTGAAAGGAGGGGGGAAGTTGAACTGAAAGGGTGTGGCAGGGTGTGTGGATGGGGGTCAGCGTTTGTTGTGGAGTGGGTGGTTCGGCCGTGGGGAGCAGTGGGAGGATGGGGGGGAGTGTCTGAGTTTTTTTGATATTGTGTGTCTTTTAATGTAAGGGGGGAGGGGGTGGGGGCTGGTGAACTGAGAGTGATTTGGTTTTACAGGGGGAGGTGTGTTGGGGGGGGGGGGGGGGTTGTGGGATGTCCCGTGCTGGCAAAGTGGGAGGAAGTGGCGGTTGGCTTTGTAGTTGGTTATTGTTGCAGGGGTGATATATATATAGAGAGAGAGAGTGTACATCTCTGCATGTTCCGCATCAGTGTATGTGTGCATTAGTGTTTTTTGCGGGGTTTTGGGGTGCAGGGGGGCGGTGGTTGTGTGTCTGTGTTTGAGACTGAAAGATCATGTGTGTCACAGAGGTAGTTTGTGTGTGTGAGTATGTCTGTGTATGTGTCACGGAGAGAGTACGTGTGTGTGTAATTGAGAGAGGGTGGGGGGGACTGGTTGTGTGGACGAATGTCTTTGGGTTTGTGACAGGCGGGTGCCAGGGGGGGGGGGGGGGGGGTGAAGTGAAAGGATGTTGCTGGGCGCTTGGAGTGGGGTCAGCATTTGTAGATGTGTGGAGTGGGTTTTGCCCGTGTTGTTATTGGCTCATATTAGTGTGGTTTTTTTTTTGTTTTGGTATTTGAGGGGGTTGGGGGATGTCCGGTTCTGGCAAAGTTTGAGGAAGTGGTGGGTGGCTTTGAGGGTTGTGGACCCAGCACAGGGGGAAGGAGGCTAGTGAGTTCACCCGGACCACAGGGAAAGCCCTTCTGCCATCCTCAGGAGCTACAATCGCTATTGGGAGGGCTGCAATAACTGATAAGCCGTTGGGCACAGGATGGTCCTTGATTTTCTGTCTGCCGAAGTGTCTGTGCCCCGAAGCACCTGCACCTTTAATCACACCGTCTGTCTGAGAGAGCGCGCGAATGCGTCTGGTGGGTGACGTCACGGGCGTCAGGAAGCACGCGCCCCGGCCGGAGCTACAGTACTGCAGAAGAACAAAGGAAAAAAAAGCAGAAACTGCAGCAGCGCCGCCCCGGAGTCTGAATCCCAGTGCAGACATGTGAGTGCTGAGGAAGGGTCCAAAAATCTACTATCAGGAGGGAGTGTGCGGGAGAGGCATAAGGACAGTGTCTGTGAATGCAATATCCGTGCAGGACGGGGGTTACTGCGGTAGGGCCATCCCATGTAAGGGAGAATGGAGGAAACGGGTGGTGCCATCTCGAGTGGACCTGGGGGGAGTGAGGGTGGGTTCCTATTCGTCCAGAGGCGAGTCGTCAGCTCTCTGCCCACCGAAGTTGCTTGTGGGCCTCTGACTGGGCTGTGGCGAAGTCACTTGTGAGATCTGGAAAAGAAGGGCGGAGTGGGGAGGCGGTCGGTGGTGGGCTCTGACTCTGGATCGGCCCTCGGTGGCAAAATCTTGGGGCTCGTTTTTACTGATTCCTGTGGATCTTTGTGCTTGGCGGTGAGGGGCTTGGGTGATGCGCTGAGGGGGCACTGACACTGATTCCTTGGCAGAGGGAGGAGTAGGGAAACACGCTCCCCCTGCTTGGGTTGCGGTTTTGTGTGGTGCGTTCAGGCTGGCGACGTCGAGGCTTCAACCAAGACACAGCAATCTGAAGCACGACACGGTCAGTGAGAGTGTGCTCTGCCCTCGACATCATCACGTTGTGACGTGAGGGCAGGGCATACACTCATGGAGGAAAAGCGATCTCAGCCACTTCACTTTTAGAACGTTGGGAAAGTGAGGCTTCATTAGAACGTTGGAGGTGCATTTTATATAGAGAGATGTGTTTTTGCCTCAACGTAATCTTTTTTTTTAAGTCCCTCTTTGCCTTCTCTATCAGCACTTTGCATTTGAATTGCCATTTCTTATGCTGTTTCTTATTATTGTCAGTCAGATCCTTCTTCCATATTCCTTTATGAATACACTACCAGAACCCTTATCACCTCTCGCTTGGATTATTGCAATTTGCTTTTCACTGGTCTTCCACTCAGCCATCTCTCTCCTCTCCAGTCTGTCCAAAATTCTGCAGCACGACTTATTTTCCGCCAAAATCGTTATACCCACACTAGCCCACTCCTCAAGTCACTTCACTGGCTCCCTGTCCACTTCCGCATACAGTTCAAACTTCTCTTACTGACCTTTAAATGCATCCATTCTGCAGCCCCCCCATTACCTCTCCACTCTCATCTCTCCCTACATTCCTTCCCGTGAACTCCGCTCACTGGACAAATCTCTTTTGTCGTCCCCCTTCTCCTCCACTGCTAACTCTAGACTTCGTTCCTTTTCCCTCGCGGCACCTTATGCCTGGAATAGGTTTCCTGAGCCTGTACGTCTAGCTCCATCTCTACCTGTTTTCAAATCTATGCTGAAAACCCACCTTTTCACCACTGTTTTTGGCTCCTAGCCACTACTCAATTGCCCTCCCCTTGTTCCATCTCACCCAGTACTTCCCTCGCCCTTGTCTGTCTATAGTTTTAGATTGTGAGCTCTATTGAGCATGGCGGTGGCGTACCAAGGGGGTGGGGGCGGTCCGCCCCGGGTGCACGCCGCTGGGGGGTGCTGCGGCGCGCGCCTGTGGGCTCCAAGTTCGCTAGCTAACTTCGCTGGTTTGCTGCACCTCCCTCCCTCTGTCCCGGAACAGGTTACTTCCTGTCCCGGAGCAGAGGGAGCTGCAGCGAACCAGCGAAGTTAGCGTAGTGAACTCAGAGCCCACAGGCGCGCGCCGCGGCACCCCCCCCCCCAGCGGCGTGCATCCGGGGAGGGGGTGTCATTTCACCGGGGAGGGGGGCGCATCCGCGATCCGCCCCTGGTGTCATCAAGACTAGGAACGCCACTGGAGCAGGGACTGTCTCTCTGTGTCAAGTGTTCAGCGCTGGGTGCCTCTGGTAGCGCTATACAAATGCTAATAATAATATTCTGAAGGATTTTCTTTTAGCTCTAATAGCTTCCATCAGCTCACTTTTTAACAATGCCGGCTGTAGTTTGGTCTTCCTTCCTCCTTTTTTAATACATGGAATATATTTGGCCTAGGCTTCCAGGATGGTATTTTTGAACAGCATTTGTTTTATTTATTTTTTGTATGCGTTATTGTATCCCACTATTATCCAAAAACAAGTTTTGATTCAAAATGGCTTACAATTTACATTTGGTGGAGTTACAATAGTGTTGTGCAATGTGGAGACGGCATCTATAGTTCGTGTGGTTATTTACTGAGTTTTTGAAGAGATACATTTGAAGTGGAAAAGGTAGGGGTAGCTTTTGTGTTCAAATGCAGAGTTTTGGTGATATTTATTCCTATAGTTTTTGAAGAGGTAGATTTGAAAAAAAGGTTACAATGTCTTTGTGATTAGCTGTAGAAGTTTTTGAAGAGGTAGGGTTTCATTTCTTTTCTGAATTGGAGGAGATTTGTGATGCTTCTTATGGTTTTTGGTATTGAGTTTCACCATTTGGAACCCAGGTAGCTAAATCTTGCTGTGTAGATAGTTTTGTAGATGGTGTTTTTGCAGTTGGGTAAATGTAGGAGTAGGTAGTTTCTGGGTTGGAATTTCTTGAGGATAGTTCAATCATGTTAAGCATATATTTCGGGTGCCATTCAGAATAGTATCTTGAAGATTAAGGTGCTCGCTTAGAAAAATATTCTTGCCTTGACTGGTAGCCAATGTAGTGTTTCAAGCAGTGGGGTTGCTCTTTCATGTTTTGATTCCTTGAAAATCAGTCTTGCTGCCGTGTTTTGGACTGTTTGCAGAGGTTTTAGTGTGTTTCCCTTGCACCCTACACGTATGCTGCATTGAAGTAGTATAGTTGCGATAGTATCGTTGATTGGACCAGTATCCGGAAAGATTGTCTAGGGAAATAGTCTCTTATTCTTCTCAGTTTCCATAGTGTTCTGAAGCATTTTGATGTTACTGCTGATATTTGATTGTCCAGAATGATTCCCAGTATTTTGTTTCGATGTGGTATGTTTATTGGTTGATGTGAATTTTTGGTAGGATGTGGGGTTGTGTGGGCTGGATAGAACTAGGAATTCAGGTTTGTCTCTGTTCAGTTTGAGTTTGAAAGTTATTGCCCATTCTTCCATGAGGTCCAATCCTTTTTATTTTGTCCTTATGTTTGAAGATGGTGACGTCACCTGCATATATAAATTAGTTGAAACCCATAGAAAGTTGTTTTTTCCCGAGTGGCGCCATCATTACATTGAACAGTATTGGTGATATTTGCGATCCCTGTGGTACCCCGTACTCGGAAATCCATGAGGCAGATGTTTGTTAGTTGGATATCTTTACAATGTAGGATGTGGTCTTCAGGAAGCCAGTGAACCACATTGCCACTGCACCGCTGATTCCTATGTTGTCAAGCAGTGTCATTAGTGTGGTGTGGCCTACTAGGTCGAACACACTTGAAATGTCGAATTGTAATAGTAATACGTTTTGTTCTTGGCATATTATGCTTCTGAATTTTGTTATCAGGGTGATTATGACCATTTCAGTGCTGTTGTAGTCTGAAACATGATTGGGATTTATGAAGAATTGAGAATTTTGTCAAGTATTCCGTTAGTTGCTGTTACTAGACATTCCATCGTTTTGGTCAGTAGTGGTTTTGAGGCTACTGGTCTGTAATTTGCAATATCGCTGATCATGCTGGTAATGTTTATGGGGATAGATGCAAAGTACTATGTCACCTTTGTCTGTTGGAAATTGACCTCTTTCAAACATGTATGTGATGTGTTTGGTGAAGTACTTGATAAACCAGTCTGGTAGGTTTATCATCATGTTGTTGGGGCATTTGTCAAGTAGGTAGTACACATGCGCGCATTTTGTCAATAGTAACTTTACTGTGTCTAGTTGGAGTGGTTTGAACGTGGTCCATATTATGTCTGCTGCGGTGTGGTTCTCATGTGTTTCGTAGTCCTGTAGGTAATCTGTGACATTTATTTGTGCTTTTGCAAGGTTTGATCTTGTGTTTGTTATTTAGTTTTTGAAGTATTTTGCAAGCTCGTCTGCAGTTGGTGGTGTTTCAATTGTTGCCAATATGTTCTGGGTTTTCAGTAGTTTGTTCATGAGTTTGATTTTTTTCTTTTTTATTGGTCTGGTCGAGGTTCTTATATATGTACTGTAATGTTCTGATTTCACTTTCTTTACGCTGTTTGTGTATGTTCTTATGGCTTTTCTCCATATGGTTTTGTTTGCATCTGTTTTTTTTTTTGTTGTTGTTACATTTGTACCCCGCGCTTTCCCACTCATGGCAGGCTCAATGCGGCTTACATGGGGCAATGGAGGGTTAAGTGACTTGCCCAGAGACACAAGGAGCTGCCTGTGCCTGAAGTGGGAATCTAACTCAGTTCCTCAGTTCCCCAGGACTGAAGTGGGAATAGAACTCAGTTCCTCAGGACCAAAGTCCACCACTCTAATCACTAGGCCACTCCTATGCTCTTTCAAGTTTCCTACAGAGTTACTTCATGTGCAGTAGTCTGTCATTAAACCAGGGACGTGGTTGTTTTGTGATTTTTGTTTTGAGTGTTGCTATTTTGTTTAGTGTTTTTACTTGTTTCATTTCTGTTTCTCATGAAGTGTTTATTTTTGGGTGGTATTTCGTTGAGTTCATTTATTGTTGTTGTCCAGAATGTGTGGTTGTCTACTTTTCCTCTGGTTGTGAATGTGTGTTGGGTTCTTGGCTCTCTTTTCTTGCCATTTTCTTTCCATTATAGTGTGAAAGTGAGCTTGCTGTGGTCTGACCATGGTACCTCTTCCCATGTGTGGTTTGTGAATATGTGGTTGTTACTCATTGAGAATCTGTGGGCATGTCTAATTGGTGTCCTTTTGTGTGCAATGAGATTCCTTGTGCTGTTGCGAAGTTCCTTGGTTTATGAAGTTCATTAGTGTTCTGGTGTTTGTGTCATTTTGTTTTTCTAGATGCAGGTTTATGTCACCTATTATTAGGATATTTGGTTGATTGGTGCAGATGTTTGATACGAAATCCGTGAAATCAATTTGGGTGTTTGTCCAGCTTGGGTGTTTGTCCAGCTTCCTGGAGGGCAGTAGAATAATGTGATGCTTAGTTGGTCAGTTAGTGTTTTGCCGGTGATTTTGCATGCCAGGATTTCAAGTGTTGAGGATGTGTGTTTAGCAACAGGTTCTGCTGTGAAGAAGGATTTGTATATTATTGCAATGCCTCTGCCCCTTCTTTTGGTTCTGTTGATATGTATTATTATGTATCCTGGTGGGCATAGGTCTAATAGTGCAGGGTTGTCTTCAAGGCGCTGCCATGTTTCAGTTATGAGCAGCAGTCCGAGTTGTACCATTTCTATCCAATCTCTTAGTAATATTGTCTTATTTACTGCTGATCTTGCATTTATTTAACCTATTTGTATTGAGAAATACATGACGTGTTTAATGTTGATGTTTTTAACAGTTTGTAGTTGTCTGTGTGATCTGCCTATTTTGCTGTTGTGGCTTTGTTGGGTGTTGTTCATGTTTGGTTTCATGATGCTGGTTGTTTGTTTGGCCACTGCGTTGTTGTTTAGGTGGCAATTGGGCTCCTCCAGTTGTTGGAGTGGGCGTTTTCTTCCTGTGATGCGTACTGGTATTTTGTTCCATTCGGTTGGAGTTGTTGCTGGTACCCCATTATCCACATTGTTATTGTACAGTACAAGATCCATGCCCTTAGGTTGGCCATTTTGGGGGGGAGGGGGTTACTTCTGGCTTGGGGGTGTTTGTGGGTGAATATGTGTGTGTTTGGGCTCTGAGGTGCTTGTGTTTGTATGTTGCAGGGGGTTGTTTTTTTTTCTTTTACCTTGGCTGGGGGGTTTGCCTGCATCAGTGAGAATGATCACATAGAAGAGAGGTAGCTAGTACATAAAAACAATACCAACAGCAGCATCCATGCCTGATATAAAATTTTGACCTTTGCAGCTGCTTCTCTTTTTTTTTCACTATTCTTCTCATTTTATCATAGTCTCCTTTTTGAAAGTAAAATGCTAACGTATTGGATTTCCTGTGTGTACTTACTCCAAAGCCGATATCAAATCTGATCATATTATGATCACTGTTATCAAGCGACCTTAGAACCATTACCTCCTGCACCAGATCATGCGCTCCACTAAGGACTAGGTCCAGAATCTTTCCTCCTTTTGTTGGCTCCTATATCAGCTGCTCCAGTATTACTGTATGGAGGATGACTTCCTTCCACTCCCTTTGCCCCCAATCTGTGTGCGAAGGCCTAAACTGCTCCTCAAACTGTAGTGTTTCAGGGATCCAAGTTTCCAAACACCCACAGAGCTTGTCATCTAGTAAGGACTGCAGCAGGCCTACCAGGCACAGACTGTTATGGTGCAACCAGTTATCTACATCATCTACCTTCTGTTAAATGGCAGTCACCTTTTTTAGAGTATTCTCCTGCATTTGTGCCACCAAATGAGCCTGATCTTCCTGCACACTGGTTCGTTGTTGGTAAGCATCAAATTCAAGCCCAAAACTGTCTGGTCTCTCTTGGGCAGCCTCTATCCGACCATGCAGCTTTTGTAGCTTCTCATCTAGGACTGCCTCCACATTTGTGGTCACCTTGGAGGTGATCTCTGCAGTACATGTGGAGCTGATAGATTGAGGGGGCTAGATGAGGCCACCATCTTTGTTTCAGCTGGGCGTTGCTGGTCTTCATCTTTCTTCAGCCCTTTTGAGGCCATTAATGCTGCATATGACCACTGAAATCCAATAGCTCTCCCTATCAGTCTGAGTGAGAGAGCTATGGGATAAGAAAACCCAGTACCCTCAAAATTGTGAGTGGACGGAGTAATTAGGCTATTAGATGACAGGACCAGAGAAGCAGAACAATTCAGCTGCTACCCTTTCCCATGGCATCACATGACCTCCCTTTACCTTGAATTTATCTTTCTTTAATGATATGATTGTAAACTACTTAGCAGCAATATAGTGCGATTAGTGGTATATCAAGCTTTTGTAAGTAAATATAAGCCAATGCAACTAGTTCATTCTTTTCATTACCTTCACTGTACATCCTCTGTACTAGTTCCATGCCCTCAAACTCCACTAGCTTTAAACATTACTATTCTCACCACCAAGAGGATGTTCTATGCCTCCACCACCCTTCCTAAAAATATTCCAATATATTGCTCTTCAGTTTACCCCTTCAGATCCTAATATCATGACCTCTTGGTTACAGAAAAAGCAGATTCAAGATTCAAAGTCTGTGGGTCATTTAACTCATAGGCAACTTTTTTGTTGTTGTTACATTTGTACCCCGCGTTCCCACTCATGGCAGGCTCAATGCGGCTTACATATTGTATACAGGTACTTATTTGTACCTGGGCAATGGAGGGTTAAGTGACTTGCCCAGAGTCACAAGGAGCTGCCTGTGCCTGAAGTGGGAATCGAACTCAGTTCCCCAGGACCAAAGTCCACCACCCTAACCACTAGGCCACTCCTCCACTAAGTGAAACTTTCTAAGTGAAACTGCTAAAAATACTTACTTGCCCTTTGAAAATTAAAACACAAGATCTACAATTTTTCATCGAGGTGGGCTGTTTGAAAATTGACCATAATACCTTGTGCACATCTCATCGCTACCTCACTTGTTCCCTTAAATTTAATCTCTGTAGTACAGTCACCTCATATTCCTGGGAGAACTTCAATCCGTCATTGGCTTTTAACTGATCAATGTTGTCAGCCAGATCAGAGATAGGGATTGGAGGATGATCTCTCATGCCTGTCAGAAGAAAAAGATAGAGATGTTTAGCAACAGATGATATTCATAAGAAGTGAAAATACTCAGATCTGCAGAAGTACATGCAGATCCTAAGCAAGTATGGAAAGTCTGGTGGCAGGATGGGTGGCGATGACAGCATGCTGCAGTTTCACATTATACTCCCAAAGCAATAGTGCAGATATGGTGCAAGCCAGGTGAACATACTTACACATGACAGGAAGTCAACTGAACCCTATTAGGCCCTAACAACACAGAATCAAAACGAGAAAGAAATTGAGTAACTGGAAGGTGACAACTAGAGTTGTGATAGAGAGAGAAAGCAAAGTAAGGAGCTAGGAAGAGAAAGCACTGTGTAGAGGGCTGGAAAGAAACCATTTTAGGGCAGGAAAATAAGAGGGGAACCAGGAAGGACAAGCAAGGGAGGAACTAGAGACAGCGCCAATGTATGGGAATTAGGCACCCAAGGTGAACATTTATGTCTCCCTCCACCAATTAACTTTCAAGTCCCGAGTTCCCCCATTTGAGATTTTGATAAAGTAAACAATCATGAACACCCCAACATATTACCTCCTAGAATAATCCTTTAAAAATGTATAATATGGCATATTTTAAAATCTATTGCAACAAACTTTATAGCGAAAAAGGAAGGAAAAGCCTCAAAGTAGCTCAAAATCAAAATGAAGATTTAAGGAGCTGTATCAATCTGTATAGATCTCTACTTCATCACTGGCAATAACTTTCCCAAAGATTGTATGACTTCATTTGATCATTCAGAAGAAAAAGTCTTTACACTATATCAATGCTCTAGAAAAAGTGAAAACTACTTATCTCATGGCTCAAATGAAGACATCTGGTGGATATTTCGAACTCCAAACATTGCCCCTGGGCCAATGATGGCCAATGTTTCGCTAAGCTGCTTCAGAGTCTCAAGATGGCAAAATGGTTTTCAAAAGTGGCACTCAGCCATGAAAGGTAGATGTGGAGGTTTTCATGGCTCTTGAGTGCCGCTTTTGAATATCATTTTGCCATATGGGACGCTGAAGCAGCTTAGCAAAATGCTGGCCACCGTTGGCCCGGGGGCAATGTTTGAAGTTGGAAATATCCACCAGATGTCTTCATTTGAGCCAGAGATAAGTGGTTTTCACTTTTTCTAGAGCATTGATATAGTGTAAAGACTTTTTCTCCTGAATGATCAAATGAAGTCATACAACTTTTGGGAAGGTTTTTGCCAGTGATAAAGTAGAGATCTATACAGAGCGATATAGCTCTATAAATCTTCTTTTTGTTTTTGAGCTACTTTGAGGTTTTTCCTTCCTTTTTCACTATATGTTTGCTACAATATAGTTTCAACTGCTGATATTGCGTGGATTACTTTGGGTTTGTTGCTTATCACATTTGTAATTCCACACCCAGTTTGTGTTATTATAGTTGATCATATTTTTAAAAATTACATTTTTTCCCATGAGAGAAATTTCCAAAAGCCATCTATCCCAGCAAAAGATTATCTGAAAGCTTTTTGCTGCTCTTCAGAAGCTGATGCCCTAGCACCCTGTTTCCCAGGAGAAAATGTTTCTTCACCCAACGTGTAATTAAACTCTGGAATTCATTGCCGGAAAATGTGGTGAAGGCGGTTAGCTTAGCAGAGTTTAAAAAGGGGTTGGCCGTTTTGCTAAAGGACAAGTCCATAAACCACTACTAAACGGACTTGGAAAAATCCAAAATCCCAGGACTAACATGTATAGAATGTTTGTACGTTTGGGAAGCTTGCCAGGTGCCTTTGGCCTGGATTGGCCGCTGTCGTGGACAAGATGCTGGGCTCGATGAACCCTTGGTCTTTTCCCAGTATGGCATTACTTATGTACTTACTTATTTTGGTTGTGAATCCATGTTTCATTGATAAAGATGAGATTGAGGTTTTCTGAGGTGATCCAATCTGACATTGTTGTTGTTTTGTTGATTACGGATCTAGCATTAATGTCGCCTACCTGGATGTTTTGGTATGGGGCTTCTAGGTTTGCTGTTATGTGGATTTTTGTTAGTTGTCGTTCCTTGGGTAATGTGTGTTTGTTGTGGTCTTTCCTCTCGTTTTGTTGGTGATGCCCATGTTTAGATAGTTTTCCTTTAGTGTGATAAGAGTCAGTTTGGTGGTGTGTGGAATGTTTGATCAGTCTTTGGTGATTTTGTAGGGTGGGTATGAAGTAATGTTCTATGAGTGGGATAGATAGTGCTAGGTGGATCAGTGAAAGGGAGTAGATTACCAGAAGTATTTTGATTGTGTTCATTTTCAGGAGCATCACAGTGCTGTAATGGAGCAAAAGAAATCTTTAGTGGTAACACTTGTGCGGGTGGATGCTTCTGTGTCACCTGACGAAGTCTGCCTGAGCCTACTGTGAACCATCTGTTCTTATGTGGTTTTATTCTTTGAGGCAGTGGTGAGAAGTTATTATTCTGTGCAGTCCTAGAAGCTGCTTTAATTACATCCAATTCTTGCATTACTTTACTGAGCTCTTGTTTTAAGCTGGATAGCTGAGGACAGATAGGACACGCTTTAAGTCTCCAGATGATTGGCCTTGAAACAAAAGCACCACAATTATTGCAGAGAATAAAAGTCATCCTGATTGGTTGAAATGGGTATGAACAGGTGTACTATGTTGGGGTTAACAGTCTGCAAGACTGCCTGTGTATGATTGAGGAGTAAAGTTAATGAGGTTTGGTTTATCTATAAATGATTGGAAAACCCTGGGGTGGGTGGGATTATCAAGCCCAGCATCCTGTTTCCAAAAGAGGTCAATCCAGGTCACACGTACCTGTTAAGAGCCCAAAACAGTACAATACATTTTATACTGATTATTCTAGAAATAAGAAGTGGATTTTCCCCAAGTCCATTTTAATAATGGTCTATGGACTTTTACTTTAGGGAGCCATCCAAACCTTTTTTGAACCTTGCCAAGCTAACCACTTTTACTACATTCTCTAGCAATGAATTCCAGAGCTTAATTACACGTTGAGTGAAGAAATATTTTCTCTGATTCGTTTTAAATGTACTACTTTGTAGCTTAATTGCGTGATCCCTAGTATTTCTGGAAAGAGTAAACAAGCGATTCGCAACTACCCATTCCAATCCACTCACTATTTTATACATTTTTATTTTATTTTTGTTACATTTGTACCCCGCGCTTTCCCACTCATGGCAGGCTCAATGCGGCTTACATATTGTATACAGGTACTTATTTGTACCTGGGGCAATGGAGGGTTAAGTGACTTGCCCAGAGTCACAAGGAGCTGCCTGTGCCTGAAGTGGGAATCGAACTCAGTTCCTCAGGACCAAAGTCCATCACCCTAACCACTAGGCCACTCCTCCACTGCTCTATCATATCTCCTCTTTCATAGCTCCCCTCGGGATCCAAGATGGCCGCACTCTGCTAGGACGCTCTGAACCTCGCTCTTGAAATGCCCAAACGCAGAGGGAGAGTAGCGGGCAGAGCTTCCCCGCTCCCGGTCCCCTTTACCTGGTCCTACTGACCACTTCATGAGGCCAAGGGCAATTGTACAGGAAGGCGGAACACCTCCGGTAGGGAACACCGGCGAACGGGAGATTTTGGCTTCCCCTGGTTTAGAAACCACTTTGAGTCTCGCAGTGCGAACTCCACCCCCTCAATCGCTCAGCGCAAGCTCCTTCCTCTTTGACCCTACAGGGTCCCCCTTGGAAGAAGGTAAGGGCCCAGAAAAACGTTGGGGTGAAGCGTCATTTTCATCTGAGGAAGGAATGCAGGGCAATCTGCCCACAGAACCGGTGCAGATTGAAGGGACAGGAACTGAGAGATGGAGTGAAGATTATCAGCAGTCTTCAGCAAGGTTTGAATTACCTAAAGAGCTAGCGGTCAAACCAAAGGAAGTAACCCTAGATGTATTGTGGGACTTAATGTCTAATAATAAGCAGACTAATGAGGTTTTACCGAAAGTAAAACGTATTGAAATTGACTTACAAAAAAAGGGGGAAGAGGTTAAAGCTTTAAACGAAAAAGTTGAAAAAATTGACCAAAGGATTATGAAAATGGAAATGCTGCAAACCACGATGTTAAAAGATGTGACAAATCTCAGACAAAAAATGGAGGTGTTTGATAACTTTACTAAAAATCATAACCTGAGATGTGTCAACTTTCCAAAGACACAAAATGTTCTTCCTCTGGATATGTTGAAATGTTATTCTTGTGAAGTTTTGAATATTTTGGGAAAGGACTTCCCACCTTTTTCCCAAGTATATTATGTCCCAGAGAAGAACTTAAATCAAGAGATTGAAAAACCGTTGGATGTTTCTCTTTTGCTTGAGACCTCTGACTCTCATTTAGCGACGGCCGCTACATTGGTGGGGACTGTCACATTAATGCCTGATAACAATTGGATTTTCCGTCTTTTTTTCCGGAATAAGGAGAAACCCTTTTTGGGTTTCAAAGTAATGTTATTTCCTGATGTCTCGAAAGAGACACGACGACAGAGAAAACAATTTTTGCTCCTTAAGTCGGAAATTCTGCACCTGGGGGTACCTTTTTTTTAAGATACCCCTGCAAGTGCATAGTAAGGCTGGGGGGTAAGAAGTATGTGTTTACTGAACCTGCTCATGTATCACTTATAACCTCAGTTAAACTGGAGAAGCATTAAAGAAGGTGTATAACTTCTTAGCAGAGGAATAATTACCCTATTTTTTTACTCCTTTGTTATAGTTCTCCCCTAGATTTCCTAAAACCTTGGATCTCAATTTATGGACTTGAGTGTCTTAGAACTTTGAAAGTGTAATGATTTATTTACTCTTTTCTTTATCTTGATTATGTAAAATTTCCTAATTAACTGACACTTTCTTAAGCAAGAAGTTTATTGTAAATATTGATTAAATGAATTAAAAAAAAAATTTTTTTTAATCTTCCCTCAGCCATTACTACTACTACTACTACTATTTAGCATTTCTATAGCGCTACAAGGCATACGCAGCGCTGTACAAACATAGAAGAATCTTTTCTCGAAGCCGAAGAGCGCTAGCCGCTTTAGCCTTTCCTCATCAGGAAGTCCTCCCATCCTCTTTAACATTTTCTTAATTCCAATGTATCATTTTTTGAGATGCGGTGACCAGAACTGCACACAATGTTTGAGGTGTGGACGCACCATGGAGCGGTAAAAAGGTGCACTAACTCGGATTTTAACTGCACCTTAGTAGAAGGGCCCCTCATTTAGGCAGTAGTATTGGTATCTTCATTTGTCATTGTCTTAACAACCCATATTTTTGTGTATTCTATTGCTTTATGTTTTTATTTGTTCCTGAATAAGAAAATGTGATAATATAGACAGTGCAGGACATGTCTATTGTCACCAGGGAGAGCACGCCTGGTACAATCAAGAAACAAATGTCTACCAGCAACTTCAATCTTAAGGCTTTTATTCCATGCAGGTTTCTAGTAGACCTGATACACGGTTCCAACAGCAGCATTCACCTTCAATCTTAAACACATGTAAGCCACCTGAAAGTGTGTGGCAAATAGTCCCCTTTAAGCAGTAGGCTATCAGCACATACCAGGATTCAATACAGGCTCACAGTCAGCTCCAGTCTGGGCTCTTTATCCAGTGCACAATAAACAGTAGTTCAATTCCCAAGACAAACAGTTCAATCAGTTCATCATCCCAGTTAAATCACAAAGCTGCCTTTACCTTCAGGAGGTTTCAATACTTTAGGGACTTCCTCACACCCAATGGATTTCAACCTGCTTCAGTACTTTAGGGACCTCTCTTGCCCAAGGATTTTCAGCCTGCAACTGCTTCTCTCCTCCTGAACTGAACTCCTGAGACTCCTTCCCACTTGCCTAATCAATCCCTGGCTTCTGCTCTCACAACCAATCATTCTCCTTCCATTAGCTTCCCCCACACCCATAGCAGCTGAGTTAAACATTAGACTAATGAGCTCCTGCACACTGGGTTTCCTATCTCACTTTCCCCCTAGTGGCAGCCAATCTACACGTCCTGCCAGTTTACACCCATGTCTTCCCCCATTACAGCTAGGAGTCCCGTCCGGGTTCCTCATCTCACCCCCTGGCTCCTTGCCTGCAATGCCTTCTGGGACTTGTATTTCAAACTGACACTGCCTTAACCCAACCATCCTGGATGTGACTTTATCACACTATTTAAATAAAAAATGTTTAATACCTAAATACTGAGGGAAATTCAGACCATTACAGTGGTCTGATTAGACCATCGTTTGATCTTCTTGAATTGTGTTGAAATATTTAGATAATGGGTAAGTGGTATTTTGATCTTGTTACGACATATCAAGTTAATTTGACTTAGTGCACCCATGGGCTATTACTGGGTTGATGTGAAACAATAGGTATCATAGGAACAGTGCTAGAACGTATTAGGACTTTTTTTTTCTTCTTAACAGTAAGGTATTTTATAATGAAGGTGAAAGGATCATCTTCCCTTTATGTAGCTGAATCTGGAGTAATGCATGGGTCATTTGAACAGTAAATTAGTTAGTACTTTGTGCCAATACTGTGGTTGTTGTGCTCATTCCTGTGCTTTTTTCCTTTGCAGGTCTTGCCCCAACTCCGTTCCGTCTCACCTGCTTGCCTCTGATTCCCTGCCGAGTTACAACGAAGGTGACGTCACTCCCCAGCGCTTATTTCTTCAATCAACCCTATAGGCACTTATTTAGTTTGTGCTCTGTATTGATGCTGTGGTGGTTGTGCTCATCCTTGTGCTTCCTTCCCTTTACAGGTATTGTCACAACTCTGCTCCTTCTCACCTGATTGCCTCTGATTCCCTGCTGATTTCCACTGAAGGTGACGTCATTCCCTGGTGCTTATTTCTTCAATCAAGTCTCTAGGTACTTGTGCTGGGGGCACATGAAGGAGTGTGACCAAGGAGCAGGTCATGCTCCTTGGGCAGCAGTGCTTGCTTTTACTGCTCCACTTTTTTGTCCTCTCGGCTGCCTCGTGTTTCATCCTTCTCCATCCGGCCTCCCCTCCTGGTGTCGTGTGCAATGCAACCATCCCTGTTCTCATCCCCCAGCCTTTCTGTCCTCTGCCGGCCCATAGCTGTCTCGCTTCTCTCCCTCTTTTGTCCAACCCCTTCTCCCCCACCTCAAAGCAGTGTCCCCTCACCCCTTGGCCTTCTTAATGTTTGCTCTCTTCGCCACAAAGGGTCTATTGTACCTGATCTCATTCTGCAACATTCCCTTGATGTGTTTTCATCATAGAGATGTGGCTTCTTCCAGGTGATACCAGGACTCTCCTTGAAACTTGCCCTTCCGGTTTTCTCTCCATTCACATCCCCCATCCCTCTCATCGTGGCAGGAGAGTTGCCTGTATTTTTTCCTCCTCAGTCTCTGTATCTCAATGCTCTGTTAAACCTTTGATTATCTCCATGTCATTCTTCATGTCTCCCTTTTCCCCTCTTTTATCTTGCCCTTCTTTAACGCCCTATCCTCTGACCGCTCCTTCTCTAGAAGAACTCTTGGCACTCATGGATGAATGTTCTGCTTTTTTTTACCCTGTATTTCCTTTTGGAGATTTCAATCTCCCCTATTCTGCAGATTTTCCTTTCTCTTACTATTGGACGATCACAACACGTCACTTTCTTGACACTTTCAGATGGGAATCTTTTTGACCTTGTTTTTACCTCCTCTAAGTGGTCTCTCTTCAATTTTGCCTCTTCCCTCCTTCCATGGACAGATCATTATCTTCTTATATTCTCCCTTCCTGCTCCATCTCCCCACCTCCTTCACCCCCATGCCTCATTTCACGTTCCACTCTCTTACTGATACCTCTATCAATCACATCGCTACCACTCTTTTGTGTTTTTCTTTGACACCCCCTACTTCACCTACTAATGGGTCATGCAATCTGAATTCTGTGCTTCGTCAGCTGATCCAACTCTTACATTCCTGCCCTTGTGCCCCCTTTTCCCATGCCCCTTGGTTTTCTTATCCTCTTCACATGTTGAAATCTCAGTTGCACCATGCGGTGCAAATTTTGCTCTTCAACTTGCCTTTCTCGCTACCGGGCATGACTTCAGGAATACTGGGCTGCCACAAAGCTGGCTAAATGTAAGTACTTTTATCATTGTATTACACTAGCATCTAGCTGCCCCTAAGCCCTTTTTGTATTTTTTTTACCAGCTTTCTACTGCTGACACCCTTCCATCTTCCTATGACCCCCTCCTTGCTCTCGCTTTCTGTTCTTGCTGACACGTGGGCATCCAAGATTTCCCTCTGATGGTCTTCCCTTCCTCTGCCCCCTGGCCCCCCTCCTTCCATACCCTTCCCCCCTCCCAACCACTCCTGCCTACCCCATGTCCCTCTGGTCCTCTTTTAATTCTATCTCTGCTCTCTCAAGGTTTTACAATTACTTAACTCCACTTCTTCCTCCTTTGACCCCTGGCGTGCCTTTCTTATGAAACGTCTCATGCAGTCCCTTCTCCTTCCCCTCCTACAGGTCAGCCTCTCATTTGGGGTCATCCTCTGCCCTTGGAAACATGCCTTGGTTACCCCTCTTCTTTAAAACGTCTCATCTGGACCCCTCTCTTCCTGCCAATTTCTGGCCCATCTCCAATTTCTCCTTCCTTAGTAAGATCCTTGACAAGCTTGTTCTGTCTTGGCTAGAATCTTTTCTTGAGCAGACTAATGCTCTCCACCCACTTCAGGCTGGCTTTCAAGTTGAACACAGTACTGAGACCCTTCACAATACCATCTATGTTGCCTTGAATCAATATCGTTCTGTTGTCTTGTCTCCCTTGATCTATTCTCAGCCTTTGACTTGGTCAATCACTCCTTCAGCATCTTTTGGTATCTCTGGCACTGCTTTCTCATGGCTCTAAAATTCTCTCTCTGATCGATCCTTTCAACCTGCGCATTCTGATTCCCTTTCCCCAGTCTTCTCCTTATAGTTGGGCATTCCTCGGAGTTCCAACCTCGCCCTTGCTCTTTTTAACATTATTCTGGCATGATTCTCGACTGTCATTGAAGAACAAGGCTGCTTGCCCTTCTGCTATGCTGATGGCATTCAGATTCTTTATTCTTTACTGACCCTTCTGTCCCTCTCACTACCTTGAATTCCTGTCTCAGTTCTATCTCTGCATAGCTTAGGAATAACGGGCTCTTCCTTAACTCCTTGAAATACAAGTCCATTGTCTTCTCCAATCCCTCCTCTCCTTTGCCTCCCGCTCCCATTCTTAATAATACACTACTTAGATTTAGTGACTCCATTAAGATCGTAGGCATATACATATACATTTTTTTAATTCTAAACTTTCTTTTAAGATTCTGTGGACCCCTCTTCTCCTTCTTTGCTCTCAATCATATTCAGTCTGTTTGCCTCTCTCTCTTTCCTCACTCTATCTGCGCTCTTATTCTCGCTTTGGTGATCTCCCGTCTCAATTCTCATAATTCTTTTTATGCAAGCATCCCTCTCTCTTCTTTAAAACATCTTCAACTCATTAAATCGATATCAGTCAAACTTATTCACCGTGCATACCATCTTCAGCACTGGCTTCTCGTGTCCTCACGTATTTGCTTCAAGTTACTCATGTTAGTCTTTTAAATGCCGATCCCCCTCTGCAGCAGTCTACTTGAAAAAGCTCTTAACTCCTTATCTCCCTCCACGCTCTCTCTGCTCCCTTTCTGGCAACCTGCTCTGTGTTCCCTCCCCCTCCGTTCTTCATTGCATTTCTTAGTTCTACTTAGAAAAAATATCAGCTAAAGTAACCAAGTATATACATATATTTTCTTGATATGCAAAATGAATATGCAGAGAGATTTGTACACACTATCACCACTGCACGAATGCTCATTGCAGATATCCTGGAAAACCTGACAGGTTTGGAAACCACAGAGCTAAATGGCAGTACATTAATATGGATTTACAGTATGCTTCTGTCTAATTTAGTTTATGCTTTCAACACATTCTCTTCATTTACCTACAGATTTTCTCTTGTTTGTGTAGGTTTTCCAAGTACTATAGAAAGAACATGACTTACTAACATTCTCTCTCATAAGGGCAATGATTTCTACTGCCTCCAAATGGGATGGAGTTGTATTTGTCTACCAGCTGATGAACAGGAATGATTCAATGTTTCTGCTTTATCTGGTGATGTACTGAATCCTTTAACTTCAATTCATTGATTTTTTATATATCAACCCCCCAATATAAATACTGCCTAGTGTGGTTTACAACAAGTTAAAAACAATGTAACATACAGAACAAAATAAATTCTTCCTGCACAGATTATACACTCCCCTATAAAATCAATAAAAATACAAACTTTGCCATCTCTAACCTATCCCACCTCTATTTTTATAAATATAACATCGTTACAGAACACCCCATTATATTGTAGGAGTCCTTTTCTCAACAAATCACTAACTCCTACAGAATTACCATGTCTTCAGCAGTTTATGAATCTTTCATATAATTTTCCTTTAACCTCAACTCCGAAGACATGGAATTCCATAACTCAGGGCTCTTCACCAAAAAATTCCCAGACTAGACTCTTCCTCTTCATATCCCTAACTGTACGTGTAACCTAAAAACACGACAGCACATAAGAGCCAAATGGCTCATCCAGTCTGCCCATCCTCAGTTACCACTATCTCTTTCTTTCCGTAAGAGATCCAACATGCCTGTCCCACACTTTCTTAAATTCAGAAACACAGTCTTTGTCTCCACCATTTCCACTGGGAGGCTTCCACTTGTCCACCACCCGTTCTGTGAAAAAGTATTTCTTTAGATTACTTCTGAGCCTATAACCTCTTAACTTCATCCTATGCCCTCTCACTGCAGAGTTTTCCTTCATTTTAAAAAGGCTCACCTCCAGTACATTAATGCCACAGAGGTATTTAAAGGTCTCTTATCATATCCCCTCTCTCCCGTATTTTTTCCAGAGTATACATACTGAGGTCTATAAGTCTGTCCCTATACAAGGAATTCTGAGATGACCTTAATGTCTCCCCAGCTGGTACCATTTAATTGTTCCAGCCAAATAAATAGCATCATCCTATCTCAAAGTTTGATGAAACAGTATCAGGAACTCAAACTGAATCTGAGCTAATGAAGAGCATGCCACAATGGTTTAAGCGAAATTATTCACTTGTAGCAGATGTTCTCCAAGGGCAGTAACATTAGCAAAATCCGTCCCTTCATCTCTGAGCACTCTGTCAGAACCCTTATCCACACTCTTATCACCTCTCGTCTTGATTATTGTAACCTGCTTCTCACCAGTCTCCCTCTTAGCCATCTCTCTCCTCTTCAATCAGTCCAAAACTCTGCTGCGCGACTCATCTTCCGCCAAAGTCAATATGCTCACATTAGCCCCTCCTTAAGTCACTTCACTGGCTCCCTATCCGTTTCCGTATTCAGTTCAAGTTTCTCTTATTGACCTATAAGTGTATTCACTCTGTCGCTCTCCAGTACCTCTCCACTCTCGTCTCTCCCTACGCCCCCCCTCGGGTACTCCGCTCTGTAGATAAATCTCTCTTATCTGTCCCCTTCTCCTCTACTGCTAATTCTAGACTCCGTTCCTTTTGTCTTGCTGCACCTCACGCCTGGAATAGACTTCCCGAGCCTGTGCATCTAGCCCCGTCCTTGGCCGTTTTCAAGTCCAAACTTAAAGCCCACCTCTTTACCACTGCTTTTGACCCCTAACCACTACTCGCTTGCCCTGTCCTTTATCCTCACCTATTTATTCCCTTACCCTTAATCGTTCTGTTTGCCTGTCTTATCTAGATTGTAAGCTCTTTGAGCAGGGACTTTTTTATGTATGGTGTACAGCGCTGCGTATGCCTTGTAGCGCTATAGAAATGATAAATAGTAGTAGTAGTAGTAGTAGACAGTAGGATGCATATTCATACTGATGGGTGATATCACTAATTGAGACCCAAGCAGAGATGAGCTTTTGGAGGCATGCCACTGCACATGTGTGTGACTTTCCACCAGCCATTACTGCGTGGGACCTAAACCAGTCTAATACTGAAGCTGGATAGAATTCAACTCCAAAGGTCTAGGGAAAAATCTTGGCAGAACAATTTAAGGAACTCTGACACTACTTTAAGATGGAACTTCAGATGTGTATGCAGCACTACTCTGCTGTGATGAAATTTTGCAAAAGATTTATATGCTCAAATGACTGCCGTACTTCAGATGATAGGTGTCAAGTGGCTCAAAGGTAAAACAATGTTCAGATCCCATGACACTGTGGAGGTATTAGTAACATCAAGCCCCTCATGAGGCAAACAACTAAAGGTTGAACAGAGATGGACTTACCCTCTACACAGTGATGATAAACTCCAATTGCACTGAAGTGAATCCTTAAAGAATTGGTGTTTACACCACACTCTGAGAAGTGTAGAAGGTATTCAAGCAGTTTTTATATAGGATATAAAAAAGGATCTATGGCTTTGCCCTCACACTAGATAGAAAATGTCTCCCACTTGAATCTATACGACATTCTAGTAGAATCTCACCTAGAAGTGAGCAAAACTGGAAGACACCCTCTTGAAAACACAAGGAATCAATCTGTAGCCTCTCAACTTCCAAGCCATGAGGGCTAGGGATTGAAGGCTGAGATACAACAGGGACCCCACATTCTGCGTGCTGAGAAGTATGCTAGTTTCCATGGATCCTGGCAAGCTAGTTACAGGAGCAGGAGAAATCATATTTGTCTCAGCCAAAATGGGACGACAAGTATTATGGTTCCTCTGACTTGCTTGAGTTTCAGAAGAGTTATCACTATGAAAAGTACTGGAGAATATTTGTAAAGACCAGCCTTCCTCCAACAGAGGAGGAAGGCACATGAGGCAAATCTGCTGTAATATCCCAGTCTGGAACAGTGCTAGTGGATTTTACCACTCACTTGAAAAAGCAAAGAGGTCTAAATATGTAGAGCGTTGCATATGTCTAGTAGCGCTATAGAAATGATTAGTAGTAGTAGTGAGGGGGTGACCTACGCTTGGAAGATCTTATGGGCTATGCCCATGTTTGTGATGTTGCATGACCTGATTCAGCCTGTCTCCCAGACAATTGTTCTTCCTTGCTAGATAAGTTGCTCCAAGAACCATCCTTTGGGAGGTCACCCACCATCACATTCTGACTACTTCCTGACACAGGAGGTACCAAACGCCTGTGCCTTCCTGCTTGTTGACATAATATACTACAACCTGATTGTCTGTTTGGATCAGGAGGTTGATCTGGTGTTGTCTCTTTTGAGCAGACCATGAACCCTGCATATGTAGACCATCTACATAAACTCCCCAGCCTAGGTTGGACACATCCGCTGTCAATGTCCTATGGGGTGGAGGAATTTGGAACAGTAGTCCCCCGGCCAAATTTCTGCATATGAGCCACCAAGACAGATAGTTGAGGGAAGTGGTGACAGTGATGACATCTGCTATGTTCTTCGTGGCTTGTAACCACTGGGGAAGCAAAAATCCACTGGGTTGTTCTCAACTGAAGGTGTTTCAGAGGTGTGATGTGGACAGCTGAGGCTATGTGGCCTAGCAATCTCAACATCTGCCAAGCTGATACCTGCCGTAGCACCATGGAAATAAGGGCTTCCATGTGCTGGTCTGGGAAAAAGGCTGTGGCCCGAGTCTTCTCTGATAACTCCATTTTGAACAGGTGGGACTTGCGTTAGTTGATGATGAAACCAAATAGCTCCAGTACCCAAATAGTTCTACTCAAGGATTCTTGTGCCCTTTCTTTTGATGAGCTTTTTACCAGCCAATCGTCTAGGTAGGGAAACAGGTGAACTTCTAGTCTGTGTAGAGACACTGCTACTACTTGCTAGGCATTTTGTAAAGACCCTTGGAACTGACATGAGGCCAAATGACAGGATGTAGTAATGGTAGTGGTGTTTCCCTACTCGAAATCTGAGATACTTCCTGGGGCTGGGATATATTTGTATGTGGATATAGGCATCCTTTAAGCCCAGAGAGCAATTTTTATTCTTGAATCATGGTAAATAGTTTGCACAGGGAATTTGTTCAGAGCCTTAACGTCTATAATGGGATGGAATGCCCCTGTTTTCTTTGTGACCAGTAAGTACTTGGAATAAAATCCTTTCCCTTTCTCTCCTTGGTGGAACGGGTTCGATCATTTTGGTCTGCAAAAAGGAAGACAGTTGCTTTGTAAACAACTCCCGGTGTTCACAGTTTAACTTTGATGCTGTCTGTGGGAAACTTGGTAACCTAGTTTCCAATTGCAGAGTGTAGCCTATGCAGACTATTTTGAGTACCAACTGGTTTAAGGTTATAAAGGGGCCACCTTTCTTGGAAAAACTCAGTCTCCCTCCTACCAGTAGGTCATCCAGCATGATTACTTTTATGGTTGCACTGTTCTTCTGTAGCCAGTCAAAAGCTTGTCCCTTGCTTAGACTGGGGAGCTGGCTGCAACTTCTGAGCCCTCTGCTGCCATGGGTAGGAGCAAGAACTCTAGGATTGATGAGAGGGTGGAGGAAGCCTATGCCTTTGAGAATAGAAGGAGGAGGCTGAGCCAGTACTAGGTCGGGACAGTGACTTGATGGTATCAGTATGCATTTTGATAAGGTCAGCAAGACAGCGCAGTGGAGTAGCCTAGTGGTTAGTGCAGCAGACTTTGATCCTGGGGAACTAGGTTTGATTCCCACTGCAGCTCCTTGTGACTCTGGGTAAGTCACTTAACCCTCCATTGCCCCAGGTACAAATAAAGTACCTGAATATACTATGTAAACCACTTTGAATGTAATTGCAAAAAAACACAGAAAGGCGATATATCAAGTTCCATTCTCTTTCCCCTATCCCTCCTCCACCTTGTGACCAAAAAGGTTGTTTCCCCAGCATGGAACATCCACCAGCTTTTCTTCAACTGCTGATTCCAGGTCTGAGGTACATAGCCAGGTAAGTCTGCACATCCCAATGCCCTGGATGACACATGGAAAGCATCATAGTTTGCCCGAGCCATGTGTTTTTTGCACTCCTGCTGCTTTGCTTGGATACTAGCTAGTGAAATTCTGCAGCCTTTTCTTGTGGTATTGTGTCTGTCAACTCTGCTCCATCAGTGACCACCAGTGTGAATATAGCCATCCTGTTTGGCCTCGGAGAAATCCTTTGTCTTTATCAACATCCTAAATTATTCTAGTAGCCATGGAGGCGTATTTTCAAAGCACTTAGAAACCTATGGAACTTTGTAAGTCTAAGTGCTTTGAAAATGAGACCCACAACATGTGTTATGTAGCACAGAAGACACTTGCAACTCACTATGGAAAGACCCAAATCCATTACTTTATTAGCCTCTACCATTTCCTCACCCTTTATTTTCCCATCTCAAAGGAGGCAACAATTTACTCTTTCCAGTGATCTACAAAACATCTGTCTTTACTTTGTTCAAGATGAAACCATTATTTTCTAGCCATTGCACTAAAACCACCAACTTCTGATTAATTTCTACTTGCTTCTTCTAAATATTACCTCACATGGAAAATAAAACTAACATGTCATCTGAAAAAAAGGTAACCCATCGTATCCCCAAGAGGACATAAAAAGGAAGAGCTCACTGGAACACACACCAGACCATGCCCCACCTCACTTCTTCTGTATTGCTCTAGTTATTTGGTGACCATCTTCTAAGAATTATATTAAAGATAAAGACAAGCTCGAGAAACCCTAGCTGCTTCTTCTGCTGCCTATACTCTGTTTCAAATTTTGCCTGTTTGATGGCTCATGACCAAGTTTTATATTCAGATGTGAAAATTCAGCCAAACCAATGTGTGGCAAGTGAGAAATGATAATAACGAAAGACAAAAATGACAGATGGGAAAGAGAGCGTGAGAGAGTTGACTACATAACAGGAGGATTTCAAACTAACTTGAAATATTCGGACAACTGGGGACACTGGAACCTGCAAAGAAAACAAATGAGGCAAGAAGAAGAAAATGTCATTAGCCTTTAACAGTGATCACAGAGGGAGTACAGTAGTGTGCTCTACTGTTATTTAAGACAGTGTAGAAAGCATGGCTCCTATTGATCATTAGCATGGAGAAAGCCTGCATGTTCTGGGCTATGGGAAAGAAAGTGAAGGTTGAGTTATTACTAACACCACACTAATGGTGCTCATTCTAACTGTACATGGGAGCAGGGAGGAAATTAAAACAAATTATCAGTTTCCCTTCAGCAAGGGATTCTTCAGTTCTATACCTTAACATAAGAACATAAGCATTGCCTAATGGGTGCAGAAAGGTCTTGGAAGAATCAGACTATCTAGCTCCAGAAAAGACAAAAGCTGGATTGGATGAGGAACAGGGGTTGAAAAAGCAGGATGAAGGAACCTTTTAAAAATATAATAATAATAACTAGACGACATATGTGGACCAATAGGAAAGGAGCTAATCTGTGTTAACAGGCAGGAATAAGCAAATACTGGAGCCAGCAAAGTTTAGGAGAGGTAGGGGTGCAAGACAGGGGCACCTTTCTCTAGAGCCAGAATTACTGGAGACCAGAGAAAGCACATTTAGGGGTGACTCTCTTCTCTGTACTGTAGGCTCCTGAATCATCTTCATCTGTCCATAGCACTATGCTCTCACCTGGAGTCTGGTAGGTGAGGCGTCTCATTTCCACAGGATCACTGGAATGTGCCAGCAGCGAATCCTTCAGACCTATGGACTGCTCATCTTTGGCAGACGGGGAACTGGTTCTTTTCCTACAAAAATATATAACCAGATGACAGAAAACAAAATGTTGAGAAAATAGACCACATATGTCACAAACACATTCAGAGGAGGACAGAAGACCTAATGAGCCACATTGAGCCTACAAATAGGTGGGAAAATGTGGGATATAAATGTAACAAATAATAAATAATAATAATAATAATGCTCTTAGCAGGACCAGATCCCTCACAGCCATCATGAAAGAAAAAAGCTATGGCACCCTCACAAGGCCCCAGAAAGATCACAGTTAGGACCTTCTCACAGGCACCCATAGAACAGCATAAAGAACACCCTTTAAAAGTCATAGAACTGCTTGCCAGTGCCCAAAGAGAACATGACCACATGGGCTTTATAGGCACCAACAATGGCAGGGTCAGGGGTGCCCCATTTCAGAAATCTATAATTAACTGAATGGAGTGGGTTTTTTATTCATAGGAACTGAACAGCATAATACAGATTCAGGAACAAATGATTTTAGCATGGCTTCTCCACCAAGATACACTACACACATCATTAATGAATCTTTGATTCAAACTTGACCCAGATAGCAGCGTGGAATCCTTATGGATAGAAAATTCATGTGTGAAGGGAAGGGTTGTATTATCATCTGCCAGGACAGAATGAACAGACAAATGAAGAAATGTTCACAGAAATTAGGAAAGTTGGCAAATTGGGCAACAGTATAATAATGGGTGATTTCAATTACCCCAATATTGACTGAATAAAAGTTACATTAAGAAGGAAAAATTCCTAGACGTAATAAATGACTGCAAATGGTCCAGGAACTGACATGAGGGGGAGCTATTTTAGATCTAGTCCTTAGTGGAATACAGGGCATAGTAGCAGAGGTAATGGTGGTGTGTTTCCTGGGAAACAGTGATCATGACATGATCAAATCTGATCTAATATCTGGAGAACCCAGTCCTCGGGACAAACCTAGCCAGTCAAGTTTCCAGGATACCCACAATCAATATATCATGAGATAAATTTGAATGCACTACCTCCATATGCAAATCTATTTATTTATTTTTATTTTTGTTACATTTGTACCCCGCGCTTTCCCACTCATGGCAGGCTGAATGCGGCATACATGGGGCAATGGAGGGTTAAGTGACTTGCCCAGAGTCACAAGGAGCTGCCTGTGCCTGAAGTGGGAATCGAACTCAGTTCCTCAGTTCCCCAGGACCAAAGTCCACCACCCTAACCACTAGGCCACTCCTCCACATATTCATTGTGGGTATTCTGAAAATCTGACTAGCTAGGTGTGTCCCGAGGACTGGGTTGAGAATCCCTGAACTCACAAAGAAAATATACTGGGCAGCCTTTCATTTTTTTAAAGCACGACTATGATAAAATGAGGGAAATGGTTAAAAAGGTTAGGCTTTTAAACTAGGCATGAATGTTGCTTAAAATATCATCTTGGAAGCCCAGACCATGTATTTACAAAGATGGAAAGAAGAGCAAACAACAGTCAGCATGGATAAAAGGTGAAGTGAAAGAGGCTATTAGAGCCAAAAGAACATCATTCTAAGAATAGAAAAAGGACCCGAATGAAGAAAATAAGAAGTAACACTTGATTTAGAGTTTCTTCACCCTTTGAGCTCTACATTAGGGGCTGAAGATCCCTATGAGTGTAATCTTATAAGGACTATAGGCAGCTGCATAGGTGGAGTGTTTCTCCAATTTACATTTTAAAATTCTGAACCCTGAAATAGGCACTATGTTGGGCTCATGGACTAATATAAAAAGTATTTTGGACTTAGTGTTTCCACTCACTATAAGGTTGTTTTGATTCATTAAATGATTTTAAGGCACAGCTACTGGCTCATCACTGCTGCTTTATTTTCGTGACACAATTGGATTGCAACTTCTGGACCTTTTGTTTTTTATGTGTTTTTTAAAAAAAGCCATCTTGGAAGCTCAGTCTATATGCATTCCACATATTTAAAAAGGTGGAGAGAGGAGCAAACAGCAGCCAGTATGGTTAAAAGGTAAATGAAAGAGGCTAATAGAGCCAAAAGAACATCCTTCTAAGAATGGAAAAAGGATCCAAAAGGATCTGAACGAAAATAGGAAGCAACACAACTGCTGGTAAGTTGAACGCAAAGCGGGGGGCGTGTCAAGATGGCGACACGCTGAGAGCTGCAGGTTAAGCGTTTTTGAGTTTGCTGAATAATATTTTCTTCTTTTACAATGCCTCATACAAAACGTAAGGGGACCGTCAAAGCAGTAGCCTCGACTGCTAAGACATCGTCCCCGTTGCAACAGACTCTTGAACACTATACCATAAGGCTGCCTATTCAACTTACCGAGAGGGACCCTGCGGCCGCTACGGGAGACGACACCCCTAGCGACCCAGGGCTTGAAGTATCACTCTCCCCTTCGGAGGTTTATCTGCCGCCGCTCCCTGAGGATCGCTTTCTCAGACAGGAACAGCCTGACCAGGAAGTGGTTGAATGTTCGCTCCCGGATCTAGGAACAGAAGAAGCGAATCCTACAGGAGGCCTGGATTCGGAGAAATCTCGGACTTTGAAATCCAAGTCAGTGCCGGTTACTCTGGAGAGCATATGGGAAGCTCTCCCAGAGAGTGGAAACGACGGTCACCAGGTCATCTAACGAAATAACGACTCTAGTAAGTACTGTTGAAAATCCTAAAGTAGCTTTCAATACTACAAAGCAGGAAACTACAGAACAGTTAATTGCTCTTAAACAAGACGGTTCTAAATTGCAAGAAATTTCTACAACAGTTATAAAAGATAATCTTTCCATTCATCGTAGGTTGGAGCAGATTGAAAATTATAATCGTAGGTTGAACCTACAATTTTTAAATTTTCCTAAAGAAATGGGGGTAACTCCATATGATGCCTTTAAATTGTACCTACAAGAAATTTTGAAATTTACCTCTGAAACTATGCCTCCGTTAAATAAAATATACTATATACAAACAAAAAAAACACCAGAAAATCTCCTCCAAGCTATCCCACAGGAACATCAAGAAGAGGAAGGATTGAATATTTCTGAGATTTTAGAAACGACTCTAAGTGAGGACTCTGAAAGAACAACATTAATAGTTTCATTCATAGCTGGAGCTTCGCAGATTTGTCAGGAAGTACTGTAGGCTGGACGTGTGCCCTAATTATTTACTCCAATGTGCCCCTGCCTGCTTCCTAGATGACTTGACGCTGCATCTCAACTTTATGCTTGATAATGGCAAGTTCCCTGTAAGCTATGGTAACATCTTACTCACCCCAAAGATGCAAAGAAGAAGAGTAGTAATTTGTCTAACTACCGACCAATAGCATCTATTCCCCTTTTCGTCAAACTTATGGAGAGTTTGGTGAATAAACAACTAAATGAGCACTTAGACAAGTTCAATATTCTGCACACCCCACAGTCGGGATTTCGACCGCTCCACAGTACTGAGACTGTGCTTGTCACTCTCTAATCCAACTTTAAGAAGGAACTAGCTGTAGGGAAAAGTATTTTGCTCTTACAGTTCGACATGGTGCACCATGGCATCCTGCTGTGGCTCCTAGATTATTTTGGTGCCTGTGGAAATGTATTAGCCTGGCTGAGAGGCTTTCTTACATCATGAACTTACCAAGTAAACACCAACTCTACCTTATCATCTCATTGGAAAGCAGACTGTGGAGTGCCACAGGGTTCCCCACTATCACCAACTCTCTTCAACATGATGTTGATTCCTTTGGCAACGGCTCTCTCCAAGCTGGGACTTAATCCATTTATCTATGCTGATGATATCACTATCTTCATCCCTTTTGAGAAAGACCTTAATGAAATAACCAGTAAGATTCGACAAGGCTTTAACACCATGCTCGACTTAGCCAACTCATTTCGATTCAAATTCAACACAGAGAAAACACATTGTTTGATCCTCTCCTCTCTCTATAAGAAATTCAGGCCTCCTACATTAATTACTCCTGAATTTGTCCTGTCAATTTCGGAGTCCCTAAAAATCTTGGGTGTCATAGTTGATAGATCATTGACATTGGAGTAGCATGTAAACTCTACAGTCAAGCAAATGTTCTTCTCCCTCTGGAACCTTAAGCATGTCCAGCCTTATTTCCCTAGAGAAGTATTCCACAACCTAGTCCAGTCCCTTGTTATAAGCCATCTTGATTACTGCAACAGCATCTACGAGGGATGCACAATCATACTCCTAAAAAAATTGCAAACTGCTCAGAACACAGCAGCTCGACTCATCTTCGGTAAATCGAGATTTGAATGTTCGAGACCACTGCATGAGAGGCTGCACTGGCTTCCTTAAGGACCGCATCGCTTTCAAGAGCTGCACATTGGTGCACAAAATCATCTATGGAGAAGCCCCTGCTTATATGGACACTCTCATTAAATTCCTGCAAGTCAGCCCGTTCATTCCTCAATCTCCACTACCCAGCTTTTAGTGGCCTGAAATATAAAACCGTCTATGCTTCCTCTTTCGCTTATCTCAGCACTCAATTCTGGAACAGGCTACCTTGAGTGGTTAAATTCACTCCTGATCACCCGACCTTCAAGAAGCGACTTAAGACCTTCTTCTTTGGTAGAGCATACGGCGTGAGCCCGCCTGGCGCCACATCCTTCGGAACCACGGCTAACATAGTAACAAATTGTCCCCTTCTCCTCTTTCCCTTTCCCTCTTCAGCTTTTCCTCTTTCCCTCTTACGACACTGAGGGCTAGATGCATCAACCAAACGTTAAAAAATCTAAATCGTAAACGTGCTTAACGAATTTGAAACAACGAAGAATGCACAAAAAAAACAGCTCAGAAATGTTCGGTGTGGTATTGAAAAATACAATGTATCAAGCGTTCGTTATCCCCGTCGTTAATTTGCTCCTTAAGCATGCGCAGAGCAGCCACAAACGTATTAAACCTACGTAGGTTGCTTACGTCAGACTGCGGCGTGCGAGGGGGGGATCCCGACCTGCAAGCCTTTTAGCTGTCTGATCTAGCAGAAGAGTGCAGTTGAGATAACTCTAAAAAGAACGACCCTCGTAAATCCCCTTTTGTAACAAAAGACCTCTTTGCAGCTTGTTTACAGTACTGGGAAAATTGGCTTTAGGGGATAGCAGAGAGTGTTAATTTTCAAAGCTGTGGGAGAAGGGGAGAGACAGGATTTTTAAGCTGCAGGGAGAAGCAGTACGTTTTGTTTTGTAATGATGCAGGGGAAAGCGGAGAGCCACGTGTTTGTATCTCAATTTTCTTTTTAAACATGCTGGCTTGGATTTTTATGGTGCAGGGGGCAGTGGGGAGATGATAGCTCAGGCCTTGACGAAAGGTCTGAGCACACGTAAAATTTCTGACGGTAAATGATTCGTTGCAATCATCGGTATGGTTAGTGCATTCCGAATTGTCCACATTTCAATGGTAGTTTCTCCTTTGCATTCCGTTTTCGTTAGCTGCTTGCTTCGTAGGAAAAAGGCCATTAATGCATGCAACGGTTAGGAATTTCCTTCGTTAAAGGGTTGTTAGAGGGTCGTTAAGGTTTAGTGCATCTAGCCCTGAATACTGTATTTTGAATTATTATTTGCTTCATGGACTATTGTATGCCACATTGAGCCTGCCCGTGGGTGGGAATATTGTGGGATATAAATGCCATAAATAGATACATTTTTCAACAAGACTTGGAAGCGGTGAAACGTATGTACTTTAAAAAAAATACAATCTCTGTTCCTGGGGAAAAAAGTGTGGATGTATTCTGATATTACTAAACAAACACAGGAGAGAAGGAAATTATTCCTTTCAATGAGATCTGATGTAGTAAAATTAGGGGCCTCCTTCTACTTAAATTACCCATGCAAATGTGTTATCAAATATGCTGGTTTAAAATATGCTTTTTACCAGCCGGAACAATTGAAGGCATTTATTAATTTGAAAACAATCGGTTAACCGTTAATTTCCATTAGAAGATAAACAAAAGTTTGTATTTGAATAGGGAAGCGTGTTAAGCAGATTTCCTCTGAGATATTGTACTTTTATTTGATTTTTTTCCTATCTGTATTGCTTGACAAGTGTAAAAACTTGTTTGATATTAAACAAATTTAATAAAAAAAAAAAAAAGTTGGACGCAAAGCACTGATAAAGAAGACTAAAACAGAATATGAAGAGAAACTTGCCACTGAGGCAAAAACTCATAGTAGCAACTTTTTCAGGTATATCAGAGACAGAAAGCCCGTGAAAGAATCTGTGAGACTGTTAGATCATGAATAAGAAAAAAAGGGGCACTCAGGGAGGACAAAGCCATATTGGAGAGATTGAATGAATTCTTTGCTTCAATCTTTAGAACATAAGAACGTAAGCGTTGCCATACTGGGACAGACCGATGGTCCATCAAGTCCAGTATTCTGTTTCCAACTGTGGTCAATCCAGGTTATAAGTACCTGATAACAACCCAAAACAGTAAAACAGATTTTACATTGCTTATCCTAGAAATAAGCAGCGGATCTTCCCAATTCCATCTTAAAAATGGGTTATGGAATTTTCTTCTAGGAAATTATCCAAACCGTTTTTAAAACCTCGCTAAGCTAAATGCTTTAACCACATTCTCCGGCAATGAATTCCAGAGTTTAATTACAGGTTGAGTGAAGAAATTTTCTCCAGTTCATTTTAAATTTACTACTTACTAGCTTCATTACGTGCTCCTCCTAGTATATTTACAAAGAGTATACAAGTAAAGCGAAGATACTTACCTGTAGCAGGCATTCTCCAAGGACAGCAGGCTAATTGTTCTCACAAGTGGGTCGACATCCGCGGCGGCCCAGAAATAGGGAAAAATAATAAAGTCTTTCCAGAGAGTTCCGTCGCGTGAGCAACGCGAACCGCGCATGCACGAACGACTTCCCGCCACGCGAGCGTGCTTTAGTTTAATCAAAAAGCATAAAAACAAGAACAACAACTCCTCCAAAGGGGAGGAGGGCAGGTTTGTGAGAACAATCAGCCTGCTGTCCTCGGAGAATACCTGCTACAGGTAAGTATCTTCGCTTTCTCCGAGGACAAGCAGGCTGCTTGTTCTCACATGTGGGGCATCCTTCGCAACCAGGCTCACTCAAAACAATGAACAATGGTCAATTGGGCCTCGCAATGGCGAGAACGTAACATAGATTGACCTGAAACAATAAACAACTAACTGAGAGTGCAGCCTGGAACAGAACAAAAATGGATCTAGGGGGGTGGAGTTGGATTCTAAACCCCGAACAGATTCTGCAACACCGCTTGCCCAAACTGACTGTCGCGTCAGGTATCTTGCTGAAGACAGAAGTGAGATGTGAATGTGTGGACTGATGACCACGTTGCAGCCTTGCAAATCTTTTCAATGGAGGCCGACTTTAAGGGGGCCACTGACGCAGCCATGGCTCTAACATTATGAGACCCTGTAGAGCCAGCCCAACTTGGGCATAAGTGAAGGAAATGCAATCCGCTAACCAATTAGAAATTCTGCGTTTTCCAATGGCGACTCCCCTCCTGTTGGGGTCGAAAAAAACAAACTGGGCGGACTGACTGAAGGGCTTTGTCCGCTCCACGTAAAAAGCCAATGCTCTCTTGTAGTCCAAGGTATGTAAACTGCTTTCCCCAGGGTGGGTATGAGGACGGGGAAAAAATGTTGGCAAGACAATTGACTGGTTCAGATGGAACTCTGACACCACCTTTGGAAGGAACTTAGGGTGACTGTGGAGGACTACTCTGTTGTGATGAAACTTGATATAAGGTTCATGCATTACCAAGGCCTGAAGCTCACTGACTCTACGAGCTGAAGTAACAGCCACCAAGAAAATGACCTTCCAGGTCAAATACTTCAGATTGCAGGAATTCAGTGGCTCAAAAGGAACTTTCATCAGCTGGGTGAGAACGACGTTGAGATCCCATGACGCTGGTGGAAGTTTGTCAGGGGGCTTTGACAAAAGCAAACCTCTCATGAAGTGAACAACTAAAGGCTGTCCAGAGATAGGCTTACCCTCTACACGACAATGATAAGCACTAATCGCACTAAGGTGAACTCTTATGGAGTTGGTATAGAAAGAGGATCTACAGCCTTGCTGTCACACTATACGGCAAACCTCCTCATTTGAAAGAGTAACACCTCTTGGTTGAATCTTTCCTGGAAGCAAGCAAGCAAGACACCCTCTGAAAGACCCAAGGAGGCGAATTCTAAGCTCTCAACATCCAGGCTGTGAGAGCTAGGGACTGGAGGCTGGGATGTAGAAGTGACCCCTCATTCTGAGTGATGAGGTTTGGAAAACAGTCCAATCTCCACAGTTTCTGGGAGGACAACTCCAGAAGAAGAGGGAACCAAATCAGACACGGCCAGAAAGGAGCTATCAGAATCATGGTTCTGCAGTCTTGTTTGAGTTTCAGCAAAGTCTTACCTATTAGAGGTATGGGAGAATACGCATACAGAAGGCCTGATCCAGAATGCAGGAGAAAGGCATCCAACGCTAGTCTGTCGTGGGCCTGAAGTCTGGAACAGAACTGCGGGACCTTGTGATTGATCTGAGTGGCAAAAAGATCCACTGAGGGGGTGCCCCACGCTCAGAAGATCTTGCAAACGTCCATGTTCAATGACCACTCATGAAGTTGCATTATCCTGCTCAGTCTGTCGACCAGACTGTTTTTTACGCCTGCCAGAAAAGTGGCTTAGATAAACATGCCGTGACGGCGTGCCCAAAGCCACATCTGGACGGCTTCCTGACACAGAGGGCGAGAACCAGTGCCCCCTGCTTGTGGGTATAATACATAGCAACCTGATTGTCTGTCTGAATCAATATGACTTGGTTGGACAGCCGGTCTCTGAAAGCCTTTAGAGCGTTCCAGATCGCTCGCAATTCCAGGAGATTGATCTGAAGACATTTCTACTGAAAGGACCAAGCTCCTTGAGTGTGAAGTCCATCTACATGAGCTCCCCACCCCAGGAGGGATGGATCAGTCGTCAGCACTTTTTGTAGCTGAGGAATTTGGAATGGACGTCCCAAGGTCAAATTGGGCCGAATCCTCAACCACCGCAAGCAATTACGAAAGTCGGTGGACAGTTGGATCACATCCTCTAGACTTCCCACAGCTTGAAACAAATAGGAGAAAATCTTTCTTTACCCAATGCATAATTAAACTCTGGAATTCGTTGCCGGAGAACGTAGTGAAGGCGGTTAGCTTGGCAGAATTTAAAAAGGGGTTGGATGGTTTCCTAAAGGACAAGTCCATAGACCACTACTAAATGGACTTGGGAAAAATCCACAATTTCGGGAATAACTTGTATAAAATGTTTGTACGTTTGGGTAGCTTGCCAGGTGCTCTTGACCTGGATTGGCCACTGTCGGGGACAGGATGCTGGGCTCGATGGACCTTTGGTCTTTTCCCAGTATGGCATTACTTATGTACTTATGAATACTGTAAAACTGGTAGGATTAAATAAAGAGATTGAATGGTTGACAATTTAAACATCATTAATCAAGTAATCAAGAGAATTATCATCAGCTGAGGTTTTAGCTAGAAAAGAAACCTTCTAGCGCATGCGCCTGGTTTCGGAAAGCAGGGAGGTGCTTGTGACAGTTTTGCTCCCGGTAAGACCGTGAAACATTTTAATGCTTTAGCATTTTAAATCTAAGGCAATTATAGCCACATTATGACTAACATATATTTTCAGTTAAGTTGATTTAATTCAAGTGCTATTGTTGGTATGGTTTAGTTTTACAGATATGTTCCCTTGAGAACGCCGGTATGGTGAAATGTGGCCCCATGTTGGGAATAACAACGGAACGCCAATTTTAAATCACAATACAGCACTATCACTACGGTGTCAACAGCTGCAGTCCGACTAAACCCAGCACTGGATTTCAACACGTCTAAACAGATAAGTGCTGCTTTCCCCTGCCATTATCTAAAAGTACTATATAAGCAAGCTTCATTCTATCAGTTTCAGAGTCAGGCAGGAAGGTAGGCACAGTGCGTTGATGTTCAGGGGTTATTGGGCTGTATGTTGTTACCACATACAATGGTAATTAAGCACCATAACAAACACTGAGCACTGCATATTTAAAAATACAAAAAATATATACAGGTAAAGCCATAAAAGTATTGAGTGAACAATTATATACTGGTGAGAAGATATATAGAATTTATAATTCCCAAAACTAGTCTGATCTAATAGAACCCGAATAGTAGTTGTGATGAAATTTTAACTGCCAGACCCTCGACCTTTCTTCTAACTTTTGGAGATCCCTTCTCATCGTTTTTACTCCCTCCAGGGTATCCACTCTATTGGCTATTTTCGTGTCATCCGCAAAAAGGCAAACCTTTCATTCCAACCCTTCAGCAATATCTCCCACAAATATATTAAACAGAATAGACCCCAGCACCAACCCCTGAGGAACTCCACTGCTCACCTTCCTTTCCTCCGAGCGGATTCCATTTACCACTACCCTCTGCCACCTGTCAGTCAACCAGTTTCTTATCCAGTTCACCACTTTCGGTTCTAAGTTCAACCCTTTCAGCTTATTCACGAGTCTTCTGTGGGGGACCGTATCAAAGGCTTTGCTGAAATCTAAGTAGATTATATCTAGCGCATGTCCTTCATCTAGTTCTTTGATCACCCAGTCAAAAAAGTCAATAAGATTCGTTTGACAGGATTTTCCTTTGGTAAAGCCATGTTGCCTCGGGTCCTGTAACCCGTTGGCTTCTAGAAAGTTAACTATCCTTTCTTAACTGGTGATAACTGGTGAACAGCTATATGCCCTGATCTCCACGGGTATTTCCTAGGAAGTAAACAAATGTTTAGTGAGTGTTATAACTGATCCATATTTCAGTTACCTGCTATTGTTTGCTGATCGCACTATTTTATTCCACTGTTCAATATTTAAAAGACAAGAAACAATATTTCGTTTATTGCCACTTTGTCTAGACTGAAAAAGAAACCTGGTGATTTCTGTGTTGGATTTGTGAGTGCTGTCTGGGAACTGTGGCCCCAGTAACCTAGAAATCACTGGGGATAATTTGAGAGCGGGAGATTCGCACAGAGGCAGTTGTGACCCAGTCGGTGGGAGGAGGGTGCTAGTGTACAGCACAAGCAGCAGGTTGACCTGAGCTGTGCTGGGGATAGACCCTCTAAAGTGGCCGCGGGGTAACCCCAGGTGGATAGCTAGGCGTTTCATGACATGAGCTTTACCCTATGAAATTAAAAATACTTAAAAAATTATATATTAGAAGATGGCTGCCCCCCCCCCCCGGGTGCAGTGTGCCCCCCCCAGCGAAATTACACCCCCCCCCCCCAAGGTGCATTTTTACCTGCTGGGGGGGGGGGGGGGGGTGCCGTGCGCCTGTCGGCTCCGAGTCCGCTCGTTCCCTGCTGCTCCCTCTGCCCCAGAACAGGAAGTAACCTGTTCCGCGCAGAGGGAGCAGCAGGGTGGGAACGAGCGGACTCGGCCAACAGGCGCATGGCACCCCCCCCCCCCCCAGCATTGCACACCCGGGGCGGACTGTCCCCACCTTGGTACGCCACTGTGGCTGCCAGCACTTAGCTAGTAGGAGACGCTCACACTTTGCTCTTTGAAAATGCTGAAAAGACGAGGAAGGATGCCAGCCCGAGCTTCGCAGCTACCTTCCAGGTTACCTCTAGGTCCTATGGACCATTTTGTGGGCGACCCGAGACAGAATCACCAGCTCAGGAGCGGACCCCTAGAAGGCGTTGGCGAAATACAGGAAACTTCAGAGTCTTCGGGGCATAATATCACCCTGAGACCTGACCAATGAACTCCACCCCAGCTCCCCCTTCGAAGGATCGTTGGGACTCCCGCCAAAGTGTGAGAAAGAGAAGCCCACAATAGAGGCTCAATTACAACTCGAGGGAGGATTTGAGGGCCAATTGCGGCCCTCTGAGGTGAGCAGTCCTGCCGAAATGACTACAGGGCAACAAGTTATGGAATTAGAAAAGTGTCCAGAACACGTAGATACTACACCTCTCAAGATACTGGAGAAACCGGCAGAGGTAACACTTGATTCCTTGTGGGATTTAATATCTCAGTTTATGCTATCTTCAACTGAAAAAGCAAACTTTATATCAGAGAAAGCTTCTCAATTTGAACAAAAGTTGTTAAAATCAGAATCAGATATAAAATCTTTAAATGAAAAAAGAGAAACTATGGAGAAAAAAGTTACAGAAATGGATAATTTACAATTAGTAATGTTAAAAGATACTGCCAACTTAAGGAGGAAAACTGAGGTATATGATAACTACCTGAGGAATAATAATGTGAGATTCATAAATTTCCCAAAGAATAAACTGGTGAAACTGATGGATATGTTAAAAAGATATCTCCGTGAAATACTAGAGATTCCTGGAACAAATTTACCACCTTTTAATCAGGTGTACTATATTACACAGAACGATTTGCCTCAAGAGAATAAAGAATCCCTAGATTTGACAGCATTTTTGGAAACTTCTGAAACAGAACAAGTACTACTACTACTATTTAACATTTCTATAGCGCTACAAGGCATAAGCAGCGCTGTACACCATACACAAAAAAGACAGTCCCTGCTCAAAAGCTTACAATCTAGATACAAGCAGCAACTTTGATAGCAACTGTAGCTTTAATTCCTGACAAGTAATGGCTTTTTCATTTATTCTTTAGGAACAGGGACAAATTATTCCTGGGACTAAGAATAAATATGTTTCCTGATATCTCAAAAGAGACTCAGAAAAGGTGTAAACAATTTTTGTTACTAAAACCCACTGTTCTCCAATTGGGAGATGTTTTTTATTTACGGTTTCCTTGTAAGTGTATCATTCGCTTTAATTCATGTAAATATGTCTTCTTGAACCCTTCACATTTATCATCTTTCATATCTAAGAGAACTGAAGGGGTTTAATTAAATTTAATATTTTCTGTCCTACCTAGGTGCTGAATAACCTTTCTAAATTTTCCCTCTTGATTTTCCTGAATTTTGAAATCTTGGATCCATATTATAGCGGACTTGAGTGTTATAAAGTACCTATATTATTTTCCTAGAAAATTCTAAAATGTAATAACACTTTCTGAATCAAGTGTATAACCTTGAAAAAGTTATTAAAAATTTCTCAAAAATAAAAGTTTAATAAAATTACATATTAATAGGTTAATATCTGAATTGAATTCAAAAATATTATAAGTAGACAAACCATTCTTATTTTGAGATTTTAATACACTGTGGATGCTGATTTTTTTTAAATGCCTTTTTTCCATCCTATCTATATGTAGACCATGCAACCTTTTTCTTGATAGACTATTTATGGTTCTTACTGAAAAAGAATGTTAATTAGGCTCCTCTCAGGAAAGAAGTAACTCAAGTGTACAAGAGAATCCAAAAAGAATTTCTGCAAATCAAAAGGTCTAGTACCATTGTGTAGGACACTGGAAGAGAAAGATGTACAAAGATCAGTTTGCTTTTCACTATGAAGATAACCTGGTGTGTACAAAAGAAATGAAAGCTGGAAAGAAAACAGAAAAAAAGAGGCAAATAGGCAAAGGTAAATAGCCACCATCCTACTATAGTAAGGAGAGAAACAGAGGGGGCTGTCTTTCCCCTCTTTTCAGCCAGGAAGGTATCTAAATGTAATTGTCCAAGCTCATTTCTCAGATGGAACTCTTTATTTCAGGGACACTTGCTTTTGTCTATTTTATTCCACTAAATACACTACTTGAAAAATGACCTGGCATCCTTCTGAGACCCCTGATTAATATTTGAGTCTATCAAAGAGTTTTTTGTGCAAAACCACTGAAAGGTAGCAAGAAGTGTAATATAAAAGAAGACATATATAATTATTTAATATGCGAGAGGTGACTCTCAAGTTATCTGAGCCACTAGTGTCCCTGGAAGAAAGTTCTTTGATGGGACAAAACAGAGGCGAGCCGTAACTTCTCACCGAGCACAATAAATATGTCATTGAAGAGAAACTTATCTGGTAATGAAGTCAAGAGTGAACCCAGAGTAACAGTTCTAAAGAGCTCCATTTTGGAAGTGAATCCTTCGTCAGTAACCTCGACATCTAAGTAATATTAGAAGAAAGGTGTCTCAATGGTCTGCTGTTTGTCAAGATGGTGAAGCCGACGGGAACACCACACCTGATTTCCTGTGGAATACCCAACCTGACGTCATCAAAGAAACTACTGACAAAACAGGATACATTGTTCCACTCAATACACCCATTCAAACCACCCGGTTGGACAGCATGAAGTTCAAAGATCCAAAATTGTTCATGCAGCAACAGTTGAAATACTTTCTCCCCAGGGTAAGTTTCAGGTATTGTATTAATAATAAACCGGGGGTCACGTGATGCTCTTTAGCTGAGCGGACGTCTCCTGGCCAAGCTCTGCTCCACCCCAAAATCATTTAATTTGCCTGCGAGATCTTCCCTATGCGGGGCTAGAAGTGTCCGGTCAGCGAGACTAAGTCCCAGTGCACCTTGTAACGGAGCTCAAGCCCATTTTAATGGTAGAGTAAGGGGGTTATGCCTGCGAAGACCCCGCGGACAGGAAGGCACCACGCACAGAACTTTGGCCTCAAGATGGCGGAAACGCAAGCAAGTTCTCCACAGGCCAGTCACTCAGCAGAGACCACTAAAGACAGTGCAACAGATATCGGCAGTGCTTGAGGACAAACTATCTAAACTGCAAACGTCAGTGAATCAAATTCAGGACTCCTTGGAGCGGCAGGGCGTACGTATCCAACAGGCGGAGGACCACATCTCGCGCCAGGAGGATCATGCTGAGACGGAAGACATGAAGATTTTGGCGCTTGAGAAACAATGCACGCTTCTAATACAAGTTGATGACCAAGAGAATAGAGGAAGGCACAACAATCTCCGAATCATAGGGTTACCTGAAACTGTAAAAGAAAAGGATCTATGGAACTTCATTGAGCAGTGGCTACCAGAACAATTGAACGTAAAGTTATCAGACAAGGCGCCGAGAGTTGAGAGGATCCACCGAGTTGGTGCCTTGTGTGAGGGGGAACAGCGCCCGAGATCTGTGATGGCCAGAATACTTAATTATGCGGATAAGGAACGAGTGCTACAGGCATACAAAGGAAGCAAATCGCTTGACTACAACGGACATAAGCTACTACTGTTCCAAGATTACTCGGCACATGTTGCTGATCAGAGGAAGCAGATGGGCCGACATTGTAAGAATCTGTTTGACAAAGGAATAAGATTTGCACCATTGTACTTGGCGAAGGTGCGTGTGGTGCACGATAATAAAACTATCTTTTTCACGGAGCCTGGAGCTTCGGGTACATTTGTGGACAAACTGCAATGACTGGCAGAGATGCACGACTTCTCTCTACAGTACCACACTCATGCTGATCAGAGGTTTGATGTGCTGACGGTGACTAAGAACATGGGCCTTTGCCTAGAGCTCAGATGAGCCTGAAGGCTATACTGGACATCATGCTTCTTTAGCTGGTTGGTTCGAGCGGGGTTTCATTTAAGTCTGTTACTGATTCAAAACTAATATTTTCTGGGAAGATCTTACTTTTACTGCTCATAGAAGGGGGTGGGGGGCATGGGTGGGTTAGTGGTGTGAAGGAAGGAGAATGTTTGTTGTGCTTTTGTATGGGTTATGTGTGCTAGTATTGTTGGTTTCTTTGGTGGGTTGTCAGAGGGGAGGAAGGGAGAGCTTGGTTTAGTTTCTGGAGGGGGAGGAGTAACATGGGGAGTTAGGGGGGACAAATGTAATACATGTTCATTGAAATCTTATAAGCTACGAGGAGGGAGAGTGTTACTGCAGGGTGAATAGAGAGGAAAGTCTCTGCTTCATGTTGTTAGCTTCACATTTGTCTTGGGGGCTCAGCTGGGAGGTCCCCTGGGCATGTTGAGGATAATGGTGTACTCAATTGACCCTCGGTTGCTCTTAAAGTGGTATCACTAAATGTGGATGGTGTCCATTCACCTGTAAAAAGAGCTAGAATCTTACAGGCTCTTAAGAGACTACGTACAGACTGCGTACCCGACACCCAGGACTATAGAGCCTTGCACCTTGGCCATCACCCCTGATCCTCTAACTGTGAGTATTAACCCATCTCCATACCAACACCATAATGCCAATATGAACACCGCCAAACTACTCCTAATAATCTACTCCCTATCCTTAATTCACCACACACTAACCACCCCTCTCACAGATACCAACAATACACCCACAATACACATACCCTGCAGACTACCCAGACATAATACACTTCACCAAAAGAATAACAACCAAAGTAACGGAAGACTTACCACACGTGGACAAAACCAATACAATGGAAAGAAAGGACACAACAAACCCAGACCCCAAGAGAATCTCAACTAATAAAATTAACACAACTTCAAACCTAACTGAACCCTACCAAACAATTCAAGTGGGATACATTAACGCCAGATCAGTAGTCAATACTCTTATTCTGTTAATAGTGATGCCTTTGCAACATAATGTAAGCCACATTGAGCCTGCAAATAGGTGGGAAAATGTGGGGTACAAATGCAGCAAATAAATAAATAAAACAACAGACTGGATTACGACAGACAATCTCGACCTTCATTAGTGAAACCTGGATACACGATCTTAAGGACCCCATCATTTTAAATCTATGCCCCCCAGGATACAAAATCACTCACTGGACAAGAAAAGAAAAGAGGAGGCGGCATAGCTTTAATCCACAGATCCCACTTCACCGTAATAACAACACCCGAATCCATAACACCCCAACTTGAAATTGCGTCAGAATTAACCACACAAACTTACTCGATCACCTAAACGCTGTCTTGTTTTACAGACCACCAGGTAACTGGCATGAATGCCAACTACACTTCATGGATTTCATATCGAGCACGTGTATCTAACTCCAATCTACTAATAATAGGGGACATAAACTTACACCTAGAAGACCTTAACTCAACTAACGCACGTAAATGCAAGGATTTCCTTCAACTATGGGACCTTAATTGGCCAAATATACAAACAATCCATGTCAAAGAACACACTACTACTAAACATTTCTAAAGCGCTACTAGGGTTACGTAGCGCTGTACAGTTTAACATAGAAGGACAGTCCCTGCTCAAGGAGCTTACAATCTCAAGGACAAATGTATAGTCAGTCAAATAGGTATAAAGGTTAGGTGCTGAAGGCAACATTAAAGAGGTGAGCTTTGAGCAAGGATTTGAAGATGGGTAGGGAGGGGGCTTGGCGTAAGGGCTCAGGAAGTTTATTCCAAGCATAGGGTGAGGCGAGGCAGAAAGGGCAGAGCCTGGAGTTGGCAGTGGTGGAGAAGGGTACTGAGAGGAGGGATTTGTCCTGTGAGCGGAGGTTTCGGATGGGAACGTAAGGGGAGATGAGGGTAGAGAGGTAATGAGGGGCTGCAGACTGAGTGAATTTGTAGGTAAGAAGGAGACCTTGAACTGTATGCGGTATCTGATTGGAAGCCAGTGAAGTGACTTGAGGAGAGGGGTGATATGAGCATATCGGTCTAGGCGGATAATAAGACGTGCAGCAGAGTTCTGAACGGATTGAAGGGGGGATAGATGGTTAAGTGGGAGGCCAGTGAGGAGTAGGTTGCAGTAGTCAAGGCGAGAGGTAATGAGAGAGTGGATGAGAGTTCGGGTGGTGTGCTCAGAGAGGAAAGGGCGAATTTTGCTGATGTTAAAAAGAAAGAAGCGACAGGTCTTGGCTATCTGCTGGATATGCGCAGAGAAGGAGAGGGAGGAGTCGAAGATGACACCGAGGTTGCGGGCAGATGAGACAGGGAGGATGAGGATGTTATCGACTGAGAGAGTGGGGGAAGAGGAGAAGTGGGTTTAGGTGGAAAGATGATAAGCTCTGTCTTGGCCACGTTCAGTTTCAGGTGGCGGTTGGACATCCAGGTAGCAATGTCAGATAAGCAGGCCGATACTTTGGCTTCGGTTTCCGCAGTGATGTCTGGTGTGAAGAGATAAAGCTGGGTGTTGTCAGCATAAAGATGATATTGGAAACCATGAGATGAGATCAGCGAGCCCAGGGAAGAGGTGTAGATTGAAAAAAGAAAGGGTCCAAGGACAGATCCCCGGGGAACTCCAACAGAGAGCGGGATGGGGGTGGAGGAAGATCCATGAGAATGAAGGTACGGTGGGAGAGACAAGAGGAGAACCAGGAGAGGGCAGAGCCCTGGAACCCAAAAGAGGACAGTGTGGCAAGAAGTAAATCATGATTAACAGTGTCAAAAGCGGCGGATAGGTCGAGGAGGATGAGGATGGAGTAATGACCTTTGGATTTGGCAACGAACAGGTCATTACAGACTTTAGAGAGTGCCGTTTGTCGAGTGTAGAGGGCGAAAACCGGATTGAAGCAGATTGAGGATGGCATGAGAGGAGAGAAAATCAAGGCAGCGGCTGTGAATGGCGCACTCAAGTATCTTGGAGAGGAAGGGTAGGAGGGAGATGGAGCGGTAGGGACAGGTAGGGTCTAGTGACGGTTTTTTGAGGAGTGATGTGACTACGGCGTGCTTGAAGGGACAGTTGCAGTGGAGAGAGAGAGGATGAGGATATGACAGATGGGGGGGGGGGGGGGGGACAGTAGGAGAGATGGTGTTAAGTAAGTTGGTGGGGATGGGATCAGAGGAACAAGCGGTGTATTTCGAGGAGGAAAGAAGGTGGGTGGTTTCCTCCTCGGTGATACAGTGGTGGAAATAAGTATTTGATCCCTTGCTGATTTTGTAAGTTTGCCCACTGACAAAGACATGAGCAGCCCATAATTGAAGGGTAGGTTATTAGTAACAGTGAGAGATAGGACATCACAAATTAAATCCGGAAAATCACATTGTGGAAAGTATATGAATTTATTTGCATTCTGCAGAGGGAAATAAGTATTTAATCCCTCTGGCAAACAAGACCTAATACTTGGTGGCAAAACCCTTGTTGGCAAGCACAGCGGTCAGACGTCTTCTGTAGTTGATGATGAGGTTTGCACACGTCAGGAGGAATTTTGGTCCACTCCTCTTTGCAGATCATCTCTAAATCATTAAGAGTTCTGGGCTGTCGCTTGGCAACTCGCAGCTTCAGCTCCCTCCATAAGTTTTCAATGGGATTACGGTCTGGTGACTGGCTAGGCCACTCCATGACCCTAATGTGCTTCTTCCTGAGCCACTCCTTTGTTGCCTTGGCTGTATGTTTTGGGTCATTGTCGTGCTGGAAGACCCAGCCACGACCCATTTTTAAGGCCCTGGCGGAGGGAAGGAGGTTGTCACTCAGAATTGTACGGTACATGGCCCCATCCATTCTCCCATTGATGCGGTGAAGTAGTCCTGTGCCCTTAGCAGAGAAACACCCCCAAAACATAACATTTCCACCTCCATGCTTGACAGTGGGGACGGTGTTCTTTGGGTCATAGGCAGCATTTCTCTTCCTCCAAACACGGCGAGTTGAGTTCATGCCAAAGAGCTCAATTTGTGTCTCATCTGACCACAGCACCTTCTCCCAATCACTCTCGGCATCATCCAGGTGTTCACTGGCAAACTTCAGACGGGCCGTCACATGTGCCTTCCGGAGCAGGGGGACCTTGCGGGCACTGCAGGATTGCAATCCGTTATGTCGTAATGTGTTACCAATGGTTTTCGTGGTGACAGTGGTCCCAGCTGCCTTGAGATCATTGACAAGTTCCCCCCTTGTAGTTGTAGGCTGATTTCTAACCTTCCTCATGATCAAGGATACCCCACGAGGTGAGATTTTGCGTGGAGCCCCAGATCTTTGTCGATTGACAGTCATTTTGTACTTCTTCCATTTTCTTACTATGGCACCAACAGTTGTCTCCTTCTCGCCCAGCGTCTTACTGATGGTTTTGTAGCCCATTCCAGCCTTGTGCAGGTGTATGATCTTGTCCCTGACATCCTTAGACAGCTCCTTGCTCTTGGCCATTTTGTAGAGGTTAGAGTCTGACTGATTCACTGAGTCTGTGGACAGGTGTCTTTCATACAGGTGACCATTGCCGACAGCTGTCTGTCATGCAGGTAACGAGTTGATTTGGAGCATCTACCTGGTCTGTAGGGGCCAGATCTCTTACTGGTTGGTGGGGGATCAAATACTTATTTCCCTCTGCAGAATGCAAATAAATTCATATACTTTCCACAATGTGATTTTACGGATTTAATTTGTGATGTGCTATCTCTCACTGTTACCAATAACCTACCCTTCAATTATGGGCTGCTCATGTCTTTGTCAGTGGGCAAACTTACAAAATCAGCAAGGGATCAAATACTTATTTCCACCACTGTATCAGGAAAAGAGGAGGAGGAGGCCTGGGTTGGTTGGTTGAGGGTGTGGGTTGAAGGGTGAAGAGGAGGAGGTGGCTTGGTAGTGAACTCAAGGTTGATGTTTTGCACCTTGTCGCGGAAGTAGTCAGCAAGTGATTGAGGAGAGAGGGGGGGGGGGGGTGGGAGCGGAGGGCACTTTGAGGAGGGAGTTAAGGGTGGCGAAGAGACGATGAGGGTTGGAGCTGAGAGAATTAGTCAATTGGGTGTAATAGTCCTGTTTGGCAAGGAATAGGGAGGACTGGAAGGAGGATAGCATGAATTTGTAATGAAGGAAATCGGTATGGGTGCGAGATTTCCTCCAGAGGCGTTCAGCAGATCGGGCGCAGGAGCGAAGGTATCGGATGCAAGGGGTCAGCCAGGGCTGGGGATTAGTACGCCTTGTGGGACGGGGGATGGATGGTGCGAGGGTGTCCAGAGCAGAGGAGAGAGTGGCATTGTAAGCGGAGACAGCTTTGTCGACAGACTCGGAGGACATGTTGGAGGGGAGGAGATTAGAAATACTGGAGGATAAGGTGGGAGGGTCAATAGCCTGGAGGTTCCTGGAAGTAGTGGTTAATGTCGGGCGGGGCTGAAGGGGGGTGATGAAGTGTGAAGGTGATCAGGTGATGATCAGAGACAGGAAGAGCTGAGGCGTAGAAATTGGAGGGTGAGCAGGTAGAGGAGAGGACGAGGTCAAGACAATGGCCATTTTGGTGAGTAGGGGACACTTGTCCTCATCACATACAAACTGTCCTCTGACTTAAATCTCGTACTAATAGATACAAAATAGACAAACATACCATGGTCAGACCACTACAAATTAAACCTACCCCTACAATGGCAAAAAAAAGCCCCACACCATACTCAAGAACACTCAACCTATAAGAACGAACACTGTCTCCTAGAATGGGACAACAGATGCAGAAGTGTACTAGACAACATAGCACCACTACAAACTAGAACTTCACGAAGACACAACTCAATACCATGGTTCAACGAAGAACTAAAAAAACTAAAAACACAAGTTAGGAATCTTAAACGAGCATGGAATAAAAAGAAAGACGATATTACATTCAACGCATGGAAACTAACACAAAGAAAATATAAATATGCAATTAGACACACCAAAAGATCATAATACAAAACTAAAATAGGGCCAGACTACAAAGACACGCAGTGGTGAACTGGATTAGGAACTGGTTGACAGACAGACGACAGAGGGTGGTGGTAAATGGAGTTCGCTCGGAGGAGGGAAAGGTGAGTAGTGGAGTGCCTCAGGGATCGGTGCTGGGGCCCATTCTGTTCAATATATTTTTGAGTGACATTGCCAAAGGGTTAGAAGGTAAAGTTTGCCTATTTGCGGATGATACTAAGATTTGCAACAGAGTGGACACCCGGGAGGGAGTGGAAAGCATGAAAAGGGATCTGAGGAAGCTAGAAGAATGGTCTAAGGTTTGGCAATTAAAATTCAATGCGAAGAAATGCAAAGTGATGCATTTAGGGAGTAGAAACCCACGAGAGACTTATGTGTTAGGCGGGGAGAGTCTGATAGGTACTGAGGGGGAGAGGGATCTTGGGGTGATAGTATCCGAGGATCTGAAGGCGACGAAACAGTGTGACAAGGCGGTGGCCGTAGCGAGAAGGTGGGTAGGCTGTATAGAGAGAGGTGTGATCAGCAGAAGAAAGGAAGTGTTGATGCCCCTGTATAAGTCGTTGGTGAGGCCCCACCTGGAGTATTGTGTTCAGTTTTGGAGGCCGTACCTTGCAAAGGATGTTAAAAAAATGGAAGCGGTGCAAAGAAAAGCTACGAGAATGGTATGGGATTTGCGTTCCAAGACGTATGAGCAGAGACTTGCTGACCTGAACATGTATACCCTGGAGGAAAGGAGGAACAGGGGTGATATGACACAGACGTTCAAATACTTGAAAGGTATTAATCTGCAAAAAAAATCTTTTCCGGAGATGGGAAGGCGGTAGAACGAGAGGACATGAAATGAGATTGAAGGGGGGCAGACTCAAAAAAGATGTCAGGAAGTATTTTTTCACGGAGAGGGTGGTGGATTCTTGGAATGCCCTCCCGCGGGAGGTGGTGGAGATGAAAACGGTAACGGAATTCAAACATGCGTGGGATGTACATAAAGGAATCCAGTGCAGTAGGAATGGATCCTCAGAAGCTTAGCCAAAATTGGGTTGCGGAGCACGTGGGGGAAAAGAGGTTGGTAGTTGGGAGGCGAGGATAGTGGAGGGCAGACTTATACGGTCTGTGCCAGAGCCGGAGATGGGAGGCGGGACTGGTGGTTGGGAAGCGGGAAATACTGCTGGGCAGACTAGTACGGTCTGTGCCCTGAAAAAGGCAGGTACAAATCAAGGTAAGGTATACACATATGAGTTTATCTTGTTGGGCAGACTGGATGGACCATGCAGGTCTTTTTCTGCCGTCATCTACTATGTTACTATAAACTCTTCCAACTCATGAACAAACTACTAGATACCACACCGGTTACTACAACCAACACAGAAACCCCATCAGTAGATGACCTTGCTAAATACTTCAACGAGAAAATCACAAAGCTACGATTCACGATACCACTCAATACCATCGATTACGAAAAATTCATTGATTGTCTGGACCCATCCCCCGATGAATATCCAGTAGACCGAATGGACAAACTTCGGCATACTTACCGACGATACCATTTCCCAAGTGATCAACAGGTTCGCCAAATCCCATTGCAAACTGGACATATGCCCCAATAACCTAATAAAATCCGCCCCTCAACAATTCATAACAGACCTCACGACGCACCTTAACTATATGTTACAACACAGGGACTCTTCCCAAAGGACAAAGGAAACATTCTACTAACCCCAATTCCTAAGGATTCAAAGAAAAAAACAAGTGACATATTATAAATACTATCTAACCAACTACCGCCTGGTAGCATCTATCCCTCTGGCAACCAAACTAATGGAAAGTATGGTAACTAAACAGCTTACCGACTACTTAACCAAATTCTCAATACTACACGAATCTCAATCAGGATTTCGATCCAACCACAGCACCGAAACAGTACTAATCACTCTTGTAACTAAATTCAAACAAGCTATTGCAACTGGCAACAGCATACTTCTCCTACAATTGGACAGGTCCAGCGCGTTCGACATGGTAAGCCATAAAATATTATTAAACATCCTAGAACACTTTGGGATTGGAGGTAACATTCTCAGCTGGTTCAAAGGCTTCCTAACCGCAAGAACATACCAAGTGATATCTAATTCGAATACATCAGCACCATGGAAACCTGAATGCGGAGTACCCTAAGGATCACCGCTCTCACTGACCCTTTTCAACCTAATAATGATACCTCTGGCAAAATCATTATCTAACCAAGGCCTCAATCCATACATCTACGCAGATGATGTCACGATCTACATCTCGTTCAAAAAAGATCTAAAAGAAATCACTAATGAAATTAATCACAGCCTCCAAATCATGAATTCATGGGCGGATGCATTTCAATTAAAACTTAACGCAGAAAAAACACAATGTCTCATTCTCTCATCACAACACAACACGAGCAAACCCACCACTATAACACCCCAAAACACAAACTTCCTGTTTCAGATAGCCTGAAAATACTCAGAGTTACAATTGACCGAAATCTCACACTAGAAAGCCATGCAAAAAATACAACAAAGAAAATGTTCCAAGCAATGTGGAAACTCAAAAGAGTAAAACCTTAATTCCCAAGAGAAATATTTCGCAAACTGGTATAATCAATGGCGCTAAGTCACCTAGATTACTGCAACTCACTTTATGCCGGATGTAAAGAACAAATCATCAAGAAGCCCACAACACAGCAGACAGACTCATATTTGGAAAAACGAAATACGAAAGTGCCATACCCCTAAGAGAAAAACTACACTGGCTCCCACTAAAAGAACTTATTACGTTCAAAATCTGTACTCTGGTTCACAAAATCATCTATGGAGAGGACCCAGTCTACACATCAGACCTCATCTTTCAATCCAATATGATTTACTTATGCACTCTTATTTGTAATAATTGTAAAATTATTATTCCGTTAATATGATTGCTATGTTCTATGTACCCATCTGTATCTATATTCTGAAATTCTTATCCTATAATGTGTACATGTTGCTATAACATTTTGTAAGCCACATTGAGCCTGCAAATAGGTGGGAAAATGTGAGATACAAGTGCAGCAAATAAATAAATAAATAGACTTACCACCCTGGAACACTAAAAGCTCAGCACGCACATTCTTGAATCTCCACTATCCTAAGCTGCAAAGGTCTAAAATATAAATTAACACATGCATCCAGCTTCCCCTACATCAGCACGTAGCTATGGAATGCATTACCACTTGCCGTGAGAAAAATCCGCGACCTAACTAACTTTCGGAGATCACTGAAGACCAGCCTGTTCAAAAAGGCATACCACAATAATACAAACTAACTACCAGAAATGAAATTCAAGCCGAACTAGATGTAACACCAATTGTATTTCTGTACCCTGAAATGGTGATACCATTACAGGTATTTGTAAGCCACATTGAGTCTGCAAATAGGTGGGAAAATGTGGGGTACAAGTGCAATAAATAATAAAATCCAACTCTCTATACTTGACTACCAAAGTCTACTCTACCACGACTGAACTTTAAAGCAATACCACTCATCTCTAATTCCGAATATGAACTGTTTATACTTGACTGTTTATTCTACTATGCCAATCATGATTTCAATAATGTAATACCACTTGTATCTCTCACTCCGGAAATGGCGATTGCCATTTCTGAACATGTCCAAGACCGAGCTCATCGTCTTTCCACCAAAACCCACTTCTCCTCTTCCTCCACTTTCTTTCTCAGTTGATAACACCCTCATCCTCCCCGTCTCATCTGCCCGCAACCTCGGAGTCATCTTCGACTCCTCCCTCTCCTTCTCTGTGCATATCCAGCAGATTGCCAAGACCTGTCGCTTCTTCCTCTTCAACATCAGCAAAATTCGCCCTTTCCTCTCTGAACACACCACCCGAACTCTCGTCCATGCTCTCATTACCTCTTGCCTTGACTACTGCAACTTACTCCTCACCGGCCTCCCACTTAGCCATCTATCCCCCCTTCAATCTGTTCAGAACTCTGCTGCACGTCTTATATTCCACCAGAACCGATATACTCATATCACCCCTCTCCTCAGGTCACTTCACTGGCTTCCAATCAGATACCGCATTCAGTTCAAACTTCTCCTTCTTACCTACAAATGCACTCAGTCTGCTGCCCCTCACTACCTCTCTACCCTCATCTCCCCTTACGTTCCCATCCGAAACCTCCGTTCACAGGACAAATCCCTCCTCTCTGTACCCCTCTCCACCACCGCCAACTCCAGGCTCCGCTCATTCTGCCTCGCCTCACCCTATGCCTGGAACAACCTTCCTGAGCCCTTACGCCAAGCCCCCTCCCTGCCCATCTTCAAGTCTTTGCTTAAAGCCCACCTCTTCAATGCTGCTTTCGGCACCTAACTCTTACATTTCAGGAAATCCAGACTGCCCCAATTTGACTGCCCCTATCGAACTGACTGTTCATTTGTCCTTTAGATTGTAAGCTCTTTGAGCAGGAACTGTCCTTTTATGTTAAATTGTACAGCGCTGCGTAACCCTAGTAGCGCTTTAGAAATGTTAAGTAGTAGTAGTAGTTGTATCTCTCACTCCAGAAATGGCGATTGCCATGACGGAACAATGTAAGCCACATTGAGCCTGCAAACAGGTGGGAAAATGTGGGATACAAATGCAACAAATAAAGAAATAAGACATAGCATTTCTACAAGAAACTCATTTGGGGAAAGCAGAACACCTTAAACTAAAGAGGGACTGGGTGGGGGATCTCTACTTTGCCGCTTATGATAGCAGGCAGCGGGGAGTGGCTATATTGATCAAGAAAAATGTGGTGTTCACGATGCATAAGCTGTATCAGGACCCAGAAGGTCGTTTTCTCATTGTGGCAGGGTTACTGCAGGGAAAGCGGGTGGCTCTTTGCAACATTTACGCACCTATTTTATTGTAAGCCACACTTAACTCAAACTTGTTTGGGATAATGTGGGATATAAATGTCACAAATAAATAAATAAATAAATAATTTATATTCACACAAATTCTTTACACTTTTGTCAGCGCGTTTGACCGCCTTCGATGAATATCCCTTAATCCTGGGAGGGGATTTTAACATCACTAGTGACCCGCTGATAGACTGCAAGCCACCCAAAAAACCATCCAAAGGCCATGAAGGGAAAGGGGTAAACTTCCTTATTCAAGAGTTGGGGGTGGTGGATTATTGGCGCTTGCATCACATAGATGGGCGTGATTATACGTTCTTTTCCCACCCTCATGGGGTCCGTGCATGCCTGGATTACATCTTGCTTTCGCACTCTTTGGTTCGGGGAGCTGTTCAGGCAGGGATAGGGACGCCTGATGTTTCTGACCATTCCCCTGTGTGGGTTGATTAGAGTGGGGAGATAGGGTGGATACGTTTCGCTAGCGTATAAACCCTGCTCTTTATCAAGACCGGGAGTTTCGTACGTATCTACATCAGGAGTGGTTGGATTATGTTACTGAGAATGATGTTCAGTTTGTGGGGCTTCGCGTTTACTGGGAAGCAGCTAAAGCGGTGCATAGAGGTAAAATCATAGCGTACACTGCATCTTTGAATAGACACAGGGAGCATAAGATTCGTGATCTTACGACGCAACTGGGGGATGCTAGCAGAACTTTTATTCTCAGCCCATCTGATGTATCCCGCAAGGCCTACTTTGATGTTAAGAAACAGCTTCAGGTGGTGCTGGATGCTAGAGCTCTCTACAGTATCAAGCTCTATAAATATCGTCTACACCAATGGGGTAATAAGACTGGTAAATTGCTGGCTTCTTTAGTGAACTAGAGGTCAGCAAAAAGTTACATCGGCTGAATCAAGGATGCCGCAGGAGCCACCCACACACGCAGGGAAGTCATACAGAAGGAGTTTATCCGGTTTTACACCAACCTCTATGGTAAGAGCCCCTTTTCAGTTGAAAGATGTGAGGAATTTTTCACCAAAGTGAATCTACCATCAGTGACGCCAGACCACTTGGCGCTTCTCAAAGCGCCTCTGCGAGAGATAAGTACATAAGTAATGCCACACAGGGAAAAGACCAAGGGTCCATCGAGCCCAGCATTGAGGTGTAGAGAGTCATTAGGCAGTTGAAGTTGGCTAAGCCACCAGGTCCGGATGGCCTTGGTACTGAATTCTACAAAATTTTGCAGGATCTGTTGATTCCTTCTTTCATCCCAATGTGTGAGGATTTGAAAGACTCGCGCACAATGGGCCCCACTTAGAATCATGTTTATATCATGGTGCTCCCCAAGACGGATCTTGTGGGATCTTATAGACATATCTCATTGTTAAATCAGGATGTCAAGATTCTGGCAGCGGCTTTGGCATCTAGGCTTAATTCTTTTCTGCCTCTCCTAGTTCACAAAGATCAGGTGGGTTTTGTCCCAGGAAGGTATGCTTCCGCCAACATACTAAAGGTGAACCATATTTTGCTAGGATGCGGAAAAGGCTTTCGATAAAGTGATTTGGGAGTATCTGTTCTGGGTACTACAGCGATTTGGTATTCGGGGGGGGGGGGGGGGCATTTCTAGACTGGATTCAGGCACTTTATAGTAACCCCTCAGCTCAGATTATTCTCAATGACACTCTGACTGAAAGGTTTTTGCTGCATGGGGGAACCAGGCAGGGATGCCCACTATCCCCACTTTTATTTATACTGACTCTGGAACCTCTTGCGGCACGGATTCATCAGGACCCTGCATTGAAAGGGGTGTCCATGGGGGGTAGGGAGTTATCGGATCAATCTATTTGCGGATGATATGCTCCTAGTGCTACACAACGCATCCTCTGGCTTACCGCAGGTTATGGCCATCATACGGGAGTTCGGTACATTCCCCGGCCTTAGTAGAAATTTTGGGAAATCGGAGGCGTTGCCCATCAGTTGCCCTTGTGTGATGATTTCTTTGCCCAGCTTCCCTCTGTCATGGGCCGGGGTGGGTCTCAAATATCTTGACCTATTCACTCTGCAGCCCCTCACTACCTCTCCACCCTCATTCTCTCTCTACACTCCTTCCCTAGAACTCCGTTCACTAGGCAAATCTCTCCTAGTTGCACCCTTCTCTTCCATCGCTAACTCCAGACTCCGCTCCTTCTATCTCGCCGCACCTTATGCCTGGAATAGGCTTCCTGAGCCATTACGTCTAGTTCCATCCCTGGCTGCCTTCAAATCTGGGCTAAAGGCCTACCTGTTTGATGCTGCTTTCGACTCCTGACTTGTCACTTTTATCTTATCCTTGTGTCCTTCTGTCTGTCCTTCCCTTATCCTTATTGATCCTGTCTGTTTGTCCTGATTTAGATTGTAAGCTCTTTTGAGCAGGGACTGTCTTTCTTCAAGTTCAATTGTAAAGCGCTGCGTACGACTGGTAGCGCTATAGAAGTGATTTATAGTAGTAGTAGTAGTAGGTTGCATTTGAAAGCGTTAGCACAGTAACACCTAATGCGGCATTGCAGGACATCCAGTTTAGGGTCCTACACAGAGTACATATCACCAAGCAAAAAAGGAAGGAGATGGGGCTGTGGGAGAGTGATTTGTGTGTTAAATGCAAGGCGAGTGCTGGCACCTTCTTACATTCCTTTATGGAGTGTCCGGCGCTGTCCTTATTTTGGACCACAGCACTAGGAGTTATTAAAGACACTTTGTGTTGCACATTTGATTGATCTTACTCAGTAGTGTTGATAGGTAGTGCGGCTTAACTATTACAGAACGGTCTTGGAGAGGTGCAGTGCAAATTTGTGTTATTAGCGACCCTCCTTATCAAAAAATGCATCCTACAATCCTGGGTTGATCCGGATCCTTCATCAATCGTTGCCTGGCATGGTTTTATGCGGGAAATGGCAAGCTGGCTGCTTATTTCTCTTAAGTTTTCTGTCTCAATGGGGCACCGTCAGTACCGTGACTTAACCCTCCATTGCCTCAGGTACAAACTTAGATTGTGAGCCCTCCTGGGCCAGAGAAATATCCAGTGTGCCTGAATGTAACTCATCTTGGGCTACTACTGAAAATGTGTGAGCAAATCTAAATAAATAAACAAAATAAAAATATGGAGCAGATATGTTTCTTTAAATGTGTCAGAGACTTCTGTTGCTGATATTAATTTTTGTGTCCCTGCAAGAGGGGGAGGGGAAAGGGAGGTGGAGGGGTTTAAATTAATAAAATATGAATCAGAGGGGGGAGCTGACTCTAATCTTGGCAACTAGGATGACTGGAATGTGATCGAGTTTGAATTTTGCCTATGTATATTCTGCTATGATTTGTAGTGTGTTCTGGTTTAGTGCTCTTGTTGCACTCTGTTAAATGCATTTCTCTGATTCAATAAAGATATTAAAAAAAAAATAAACCATCTTAATTGAGAAAACGGTTATGCATCAAACAATGAGAAATCATGGGAGCCTTAATAGTACTGGTGTTCTAGCCAACTCTGAGTAGTTCTTTCTGCTAAGGAGCCCATTCAGAAACAAATATGTGTTCTGTCATTCTCAGATCGTGCAGACTTAATTGCTAAAAGTAAACACAAATATATATTAGCACATAGTCCTCAAAGTAGGACTGTGTATTGTATTCACCCGCCGATAAACTTATGGGACGCCACTGCTAAAGTCACCTTTCCACCTTATCAAGATATGACTTGTTCTAGTGGCGGACATACTGCATGCGGGAATTGTAGTGTCTGTGATACAGCTCTAACTTGTACAGAATGGACCAATCCTTCTACTGGAAAATTATACAGCTTGCGGACACAGACTATTTATGAATCCACTTTTGTGGTGTATATTATAGTGTGTCCTTGGTGTCACATCATAGCAGATTGAACACCAGTACTGTTAATGTTCCCATGTTTTCTCACTGTTTGATACATAACCATTGTTTTTCACAATTAAGAAGGTTTATTATTGAGAGAATATTTGAAACTTACGTGAACAATTTTGGATCTATGAACTTCATGCCATCCAACCGGAAGAGCTGATTGAGTGTCTTGAGTGGAACAGTGTGTCCTGATTTGTCAATAAAGTTTCTTTGATGACATAATGTTGGGTATTTCTCCTCCGCAGGAAGTCGAATGTGCTGTTCCCCGTCGGCTTCACCATCTTGAGAGAGAGCAGACTATTGAGACACCTTTCTTCTAATGTCACTTAGATATCAAGGTTCCTGACAAGGGATACACTTCTGAAACGGATCTGAAGAACTGTTACTCTGGGTTCACTTTTGACTTCATAACCAGATAAGTTTATTCTCTTCCGTGACATATTTATTGTGCTCAGTGAAGTTATGGTTAGTGCCTGTTTTGTCCAACCAGAGGGCTTTCTTCCAGGGAACCCATTCTGTATATTTAGATAGCAAGGAGAGTATTTTGTGGACTTTGACTGCATGTTTTACTTTTGCACATGTTCACAAGTGATGTACTTAAGGATGTATCTGGGCTTATGAGAAGAGAGCTACATAGGCTCTTGAAAGTTCTTACAGCCCATTGCAGCTATAGGTGTGGTTCACCCCAGCTCAGATATTACCATTCACATACCTTACTTTACACTTCTTGTTTTCAGTGGTTTTCAACGAAACACTCTTTGATAGCGTTGTATTTGTGTGTTCTTTGATAAGTGATTCATTTTTTTTGGTAATATTTGAGCCTGACAGAGAGAAAGGTATAAAGATCTCCAGGGATTCAGGGGAAGGAGGGCATATCCTAACATGGGCAACCATCCAACTCTGTGGAAATCTCCTCATTAAACCAGATTTGAAGAAAATTTGTAGAGCGTAAGCACCAGTGCTGCACCTCCAAACCTGAAAAGTTCAACTAGAGGCAATCTAGTCCTGAAACCTTTTGTTTAACATGTAAGCCTTACTACCCTGATGACAGATATGCCACATACAATCAGATTATATATATATATATATATATATATATATATATATATATAGCGAATGCTACATACCTGTAGAAGGTATTCTCCGAGGACAGCAGGCTGATTGTTCTCACTGATGGGTGACGTCCACGGCAGCCCCTCCAATCGGAACACTTTCTAGCAAAGTCCTTTGCTAGTCCTCGCGCCGATGCGCACCGCGCATGCGCGGCCGTCTTCCCGCCCGAACCGGCTCGTGCCAGCCAGTCTCATATGTAGCAAGACAAAGAGAAGGGAAGTCACAACTCCAAAGGGGAGGCGGGCGGGTTTGTGAGAACAATCAGCCTGCTGTCCTCGGAGAATACCTTCTACAGGTATGTAGCATTCGCTTTCTCCGAGGACAAGCAGGCTGCTTGTTCTCACTGATGGGGTATCCCTAGCCCCCAGGCTCACTCAAAACAACAACCATGGTCAATTGGGTCTCGCAACGGCGAGGACATAACTGAGATTGACCTAAAAAATTTACCAGCTAACTGAGAGTGCAGCCTGGAACAGAACAAACATGGGCCTAGGGGGGTGGAGTTGGATTCTAAACCCCGAACAGATTCTGAAGCACTGACTGCCCGAACCGACTGTCGCGTCGGGTATCCTGCTGCAGGCAGTAATGAGATGTGAATGTGTGGACAGATGACCACGTCGCAGCTTTGCAAATCTCTTCAATAGTGGCTGACTTCAAGTGGGCTACCGACGCTGCCATGGCTCTAACATTATGAGCCGTGACATGACCCTCAAGAGCCAGCCCAGCCTGGGCGTAAGTGAAGGAAATGCAATCTGCTAGCCAATTGGATATGGTGCGTTTTCCCACAGCCACTCCCCTCCTGTTGGGATCAAAAGAAACAAACAATTGGGCGGACTGTCTGTTGGGCTGTGTCCGCTCCAGATAGAAGGCCAATGCTCTCTTGCAGTCCAATGTGTGCAGCTGACGTTCAGCAGGGCAGGAATGAGGACGGGGAAAGAATGTTGGCAAGACAATTGACTGGTTAAGATGGAACTCTGACACAACCTTTGGCAAGAACTTAGGGTGAGTGCGGAGGACTACTCTGTTATGATGAAATTTTGTGTAGGGGGCCTGGGCTACCAGGGCCTGAAGCTCACTGACTCTACGAGCTGAAGTAACTGCCACCAAGAAAATGACCTTCCAGGTCAAGTACTTCAGATGGCAGGAATTCAGTGGCTCAAAAGGAGGTTTCATCAGCTGGGTGAGAACGACATTGAGATCCCATGACACTGTAGGAGGCTTGACAGGGGGCTTTGACAAAAGCAAACCTCTCATGAAGCGAACAACTAAAGGCTGTCCTGAGATCGGCTTACCTTCCACACGGTAATGGTATGCACTGATTGCACTAAGGTGAACCCTTACAGAGTTGGTCTTGAGACCAGACTCAGACAGGTGCAGAAGGTATTCAAGCAGGGTCTGTGTAGGACAAGAGCGAGGATCTAGGGCCTTGCTGTCACACCAGACGGCAAACCTCCTCCACAGAAAGAAGTAACTCCTCTTAGTGGAATCTTTCCTGGAAGCAAGCAAGATGCGGGAGACACCCTCTGACAGACCCAAAGAGGCAAAGTCTACGCTCTCAACATCCAGGCCGTGAGAGCCAGGGACCGGAGGTTGGGATGCAGAAGCGCCCCTTCGTCCTGTGTGATGAGGGTCGGAAAACACTTCAATCTCCACGGTTCTTCGGAGGACAACTCCAGAAGAAGAGGGAACCAGATCTGACGCGGCCAAAAAGGAGCAATCAGAATCATGGTGCCTCGGTCTTGCTTGAGTTTCAACAAAGTCTTCCCCACCAGAGGTATGGGAGGATAAGCATACAGCAGACCCTCCCCCCAGTCCAGGAGGAAGGCATCCGATGCCAGTCTGCCGTGGGCCTGAAGCCTGGAACAGAACTGAGGGACCTTGTGGTTGGCTCGAGATGCGAAGAGATCTACCAAGGGGGTGCCCCACACCTGGAAGATCTGCCGCACTACACGGGAATTGAGCGACCACTCGTGAGGTTGCATAATCCTGCTCAGCCTGTCGGCCAGACTGTTGTTTACGCTTGCCAGATATGTGGCTTGGAGCACCATGCCGTGACGGCGAGCCCAGAGCCACATGCTGACGGCTTCCTGACACAGGGGGCGAGATCCGGTGCCCCCCTGCTTGTTGACGTAATACATGGCAACCTGGTTGTCTGTCTGAATTTGGATAATTTGGTGGGACAGCCGATCTCTGAAAGCCTTCAGAGCGTTCCAGATCGCTCGTAACTCCAGAAGATTGATCTGCAGATCGCGTTCCTGGAGGGACCAGCTTCCTTGGGTGTGAAGCCCATCGACATGAGCTCCCCATCCCAGGAGACACGCATCCGTGGTCAGCACTTTTTGTGGCTGAGGAATTTGGAAAGGACGTCCCAGAGTCAAATTGGACCAAATCGTCCACCAATACAGGGATTTGAGAAAACTCGTGGACAGGTGGATCACGTCTTCTAGATCCCCAGCAGCCTGAAACCACTGGGAAGCTAGGGTCCATTGAGCAGATCTCATGTGAAGGCGGGCCATAGGAGTCACATGAACTGTGGAGGCCATATGGCCCAGCAATCTCAACATCTGCCGAGCTGTGATCTGCTGGGATGCTGGCACCCGCGAGACGAGGGACAACAAGTTGTTGGCTCTCGTCTCTGGGAGATAGGCGCGAGCCGTCCGAGAATCCAGCAGAGCTCCTATGAATTCGAGATTCTGCACTGGGAGAAGATGGGACTTTGGATAATTTATCACAAACCCCAGTAGCTCCAGGAAGCGAATAGTCATCTGCATGGACTGCAGGGCTCCTGCCTCGGATGTGTTCTTCACCAGCCAATCGTCGAGATATGGGAACACGTGTACCCCCAGTCTGCGAAGTGCCGCTGCTAATACAGCCAAGCACTTCGTGAACACTCTGGGCGCAGAGGCGAGCCCAAAGGGTAGCACACAGTACTGGAAGTGACGTGTGCCCAGCTGAAATCGCAGATACTGTCTGTGAGCTGGCAGTATCGGGATGTGCGTGTAGGCGTCCTTCAAGTCCAGAGAGCATAGCCAATCGTTTTGCTGAATCATGGGGAGAAGGGTGCCCAGGGAAAGCATCCTGAACTTTTCTTTGACCAGATATTTGTTCAGGGCCCTTAGGTCTAGGATGGGACGCATCCCCCCTGTTTTCTTTTCCACAAGGAAGTACCTGGAATAGAATCCCAGCCCTTCTTGCCCGGATGGCACAGGCTCGACCGCATTGGCGCTGAGAAGGGCGGAGAGTTCCTCTGCAAGTACCTGCTTGTGTTGGAAGCTGTAAGATTGAGCTCCCGGTGGACAATTTGGAGTTTTTGAGGCCAAATTGAGGGTGTATCCTTGCCGGACTATTTGGAGAACCCACTGATCGGAGGTTATGAGAGGCCACCTTAGGTGAAAAACTTTCAACCTCCCCCCGACTGGTAGGTCGCCCGGCACTGACACTTGGATGTCGGCTATGCTCTGCTGGAGCCAGTCAAAAGCTCGTCCCTTGCTTTTGCTGGGGAGCCGAGGGGCCTTGCTGAGGCGCACGCTGCTGACTAGAGCGAGCGCGCTGGGGCTTAGCCTGGGCCGCAGGCTGTCGAGAAGGATGATTGTACCTACGCTTGCCAGAAGAGTAGGGAACAGTCTTCCCTCCCCCAAAAAATCTTCTACCTGTAGAGGTAGAGGCTGAAGGCTGCCGGCGGGAGAACATGTTGAATGCGGTGTCCCGCTGGTGGAGCTGCTCTACCACCTGTTCGACTTTCTCTCCAAAAATATTATCTGCACGGCAAGGCGAGTCCGCAATCCGCTGCTGGATTCTATTCTCCAGGTCGGAGGCACGCAGCCATGAGAGTCTGCGCATCACCACACCTTGAGCAGCGGCCCTGGACGCAACATCAAAGATGTCATACACCCCTCTGGCCAGGAATTTTCTGCATGCCTTCAGCTGCCTGACCACCTCCTGAAATGGCTTGGCTTGCTCAGGGGGGAGCTTATCCACCAAGCCCGCCAACTGCCGCACATTGTTCCGCATGTGTATGCTCGTGTAGAGCTGGTACGACTGAATTTTGGCCACGAGCATAGAAGAATGGTAGGCCTTCCTCCCAAAGGAGTCCAAGGTTCTAGAGTCCTTGCCCGGGGGCGCCAAAGCATGCTCCCTAGAACTCTTGGCCTTCTTTAGGGCCAAATCCACAACTCCAGGGTCGTGAGGCAACTGAGTGCGCATCAGCTCTGGGTCCCCATGGATTCGGTACTGGGACTCAATCTTCTTGGGGATGTGGGGATTACTTAATGGCTTGGTCCAGTTCGCCAGCAATGTCTTTTTGAGGACATGATGCATGGGTACTGTGGACGCTTCCTTAGGTGGAGAAGGATAGTCCAGGAGCTCAAACATTTCAGCCCTGGGCTCGTCCTCCACAACCACCGGGAAGGGGATGGCCGTAGACATCTCCCGGACAAAGGAAGCGAAAGACAGACTCTCGGGGGGAGAAAGCTGTCTTTCAGGAGAGGGAGTGGGATCAGAAGGGAGACCCTCAGACTCCTCATCAGAGAAATATCTGATGTCTTCTTCTTCTTCCCACGAGGCCTCACCATCGGTGTCAGACACAAGTTCACGGACCTGTGTCTGCAACCGTGCCCAGCTCGACTCCGTGGAACCACGGCCACGGTGGGAGCGTCGAGAGGTAGACTCCCTCGTCCGCACTGGCGAAGCTCCCTCCGCCGACGTAGTCGGGGAGCCTTCCTGGGAGGCTACCGCACTCGGTACCGCACTCGGTACCGCACGCGGCACCGACGCCGGAGACCTCACCCCGGGCAATGGGCCAGCCGGCGCCTCGCTCGACGGTACCGGTGGCGCAAGCACCCCCGGTACCGGAGGGGTAGGGCGCAACAGCTCTCCCAGGATCTCTGGGAGAACGGTCCGGAGACTCTCGTTCAGAGCGGCTGTAGAAAAAGGCATGGAAGCCGATGCAGGCGTCAATGTCAGAGTCTGTTCCGGGTTTGGAGGCTGTTCCGGGCTGTCCAAAGGTGAGCGCATCGACACCTCTTGAACAGAGGGCGAGCGGTCCTCTCGGTGCCGATGCCTACTGGGTGCCGACTCCCTCGGTGACCCAGAGCTCTCGGTGCCGACACGGGAAAGGGACCGGTGACGATGCTTCTTCGACTTCTTGGGACGAAGCATGTCACCGGAGCTTCCCGGCACCGACGAGGAGGACGTAGAATCCAGCCGTCGCTTCCTCGGGGCCGAGACCGAAGGAGGTCGGTCTCGGGGGGGGCTGTACCGCAGGAGCCCTCGGGATGGGGGGAGACTCACCCGAAGGCTCACTGCCACCAGCAGGGGAATGGACAGCCCTCACCTGCACTCCAGATGAAGCACCACCGTCCGACGACATCAGCAGACGAGGAGGTCTCGATACCACCGACGCCGAAGTAGCCTTCCGATGTCGCCCCGATGCAGAGGGCCGATGCCTCGATGCAATCGGGGGCGAAGATGAAGGTCCAGGCGCCGACGACGTCGAAGCAATCGATACTCCCGGTGCCGATGCCGACGAAGAGCCCAAGAACAAATGTTCCACTAGGCTAATCTCGCTACCTGAGTCCGCTTTTGTAAAAGGGAACACAGACTACAGGCCTGAGGGCGGTGCCCAGCCCCCAGACACTGAAGACACGACGCGTGCCTGTCAGTGAGCGAGATTACCCGGGCGCACTGGGTGCACTTCTTGAAGCCGCTGGAAGACTTCGATGTCATGGGCGGAAAAATCGCGCCGGCGAGATCAAAACTCGAAATGGCGAAAATGGCACTGCAAAAATAGAGGGAAGAAAAACTTCGACCGAGGCCTAAATAGGGCCTACCCCGACGACGAAAGAAAACTTACCGGGGCAAAGATTGGAAGTACGGGAAGGGAGAAAACCATAAAGGTCTCCTTCCGACACCTTTTTTTTTTTTTTTTTTTTAGAACGAAGTCGATAAACGACGTGCGAGGTCAACTTTGGGGCGTGAACGGCAAAACACGACCGTACCGAGCGCGGACAAAAGAAGACTGGCCAGCACGAGCCGGTTCGGGCGAGAAGACGGCCGCGCATGCGCGGTGCGCATCGGCGCGCGAGGACTAGCAAAGGACTTTGCTAGAAAGTGTTCCGATTGGAGGGGCTGCCGTGGACGTCACCCATCAGTGAGAACAAGCAGCCTGCTTGTCCTCGGAGAAATATATATATATATATATATATATATATATATATATATATATATATATAAACACAGGTAAAAATTACACAACTGAGTAAACACACACTACATGTTCTCAAAATGTTATATCTATATATATCTATATATACGCACACTAAGGGGCTGAAATGATATTCTTAAACATGTATGTATAATACACACTCATACACTCAACATGCACATAAAACACCAGGACTGAAAACGGACACAATGGAGAAAAAGCATGTACATTATATACAGGCACACAGAAAAAAGTATCTATGTAAATTCAGGTTGAAACCTCACACACAGCAGAAAAAAATATTTCTATGTATAATATATACACAAAGGATAATAGATTCTTTACAAGTAGAGAACAAGACATACCTTTCTTGTTTACTACATCCCAAGAAAAGCAAAAAAACAGAAGGAGTGATTACTGTTAAAGGCAATGAAGTACAACATCCAGTAAAGAAGAGACAGATTGCTGAGCATGAAGGACTACATATGTGATATTATATAAGGCATTGAGTGTAACAGTGACTTAGGAGATACTTAATACAGAAACTAGCACCAAGGGTATGAGAGAGAGGATTTTTACAATCATCAGCACTCAAAGTGGAGTGAAGGAGTGGCCTAAAGGCTAGTGAGGCAGATTCCCACAGCAGCTCTTTGTGAACCTGGCCAAGTCACTTTAGCCTCCACTGCTTCAGGTACAAATACCAAGATTGAGAGCCCTCTAGAGAGAGAGAGTACCTGTTTATAATTGGATTGTAAGCCACATTGGGATTGGGATAATGCGGGATACAAATGTCATTATAAATAAAGTATATTACCACCTTGGGAGAGATTTAGTACAGAAAATGTGTAAATGTGGGACTATGAGAGGTTTAGAAATATATATGTGTGAGACTGTCTCAAAAAGGCTTGGCACAGACATAACACAGACAACCTAACTCCTTGACCAAGCACAGTTACATATATTCTCATGCGCCCCTCCCTGACTGAATTGAATAATTGAATGCAGTGTCTGGCTAAAATCTGGTACAAGTATTTCCATGTAGAGGGAAGCTAATCAATTTGGTAGCAGCCTTCATAAACTCACCTTTTGAAGAGAAGAATGGCAATGACAATGATGATGATTAAAATAACAGCCAGAACAGGGCCCATCACCCACAGCATCTCAGGCTCATCCTGCTGCTTGGCTGCAGAAGACACTTCCACCACAATCTCATCAGAGTAGGGGCTTGCTGCATATTTCTAATAAAGAAAAGTAGTACAGCATTGTGAGGCAAGATAGTCATGTGGGAAAGAATATCTAGTATACAGGCAGTTACAGTAGAGGTTATAGGGAGGGAGAGGGTTTAAAGGGGTGGACGGGTAGGCAGAACATTTAATTAGGATAAGGAGGATAAGGTGTCTGACTGCTCAACTCAATTTTCCTATACTATGGATGTTAACAAGCTTAAAACCTCTCAATTAATGCTAAGGGATTAAATTCCCACCTAAAAATGGCAATTGTTGTTAAAGGAGACCCAGCATATATCTATTTGAAATAGACGTATTTACTTAAGGATGGGCATCTCCTCCATTCCTCTAAATATTCAACTACAGTCTTCATATCAATCCAGCAGGAGAGGAAAACAAGGGGACTGGCAATTCTATTCATGCAGAACCGTCAGCTAAAAATTCTGGAACAGATAAAAAAAACTTTTTGGGGGGGGAGGGTAGATTTGTGCCCGTATCCTGTGAGGGGTACCACCCCCACCATAATATATTCCATATATCACAGACTTACAGCTTGTATCTATCTGCAATACTGATTTCATGTCACCACACTGCACTAAACTCTGTGTTTGAAAGACTTATGCGTACTCTGTATCTCAAAGAAAGACTCGTGGCTGTAACCCTGATACTGTTAACCTACAGAGACATTTGGGCCAAGTCAGAGGCATGCACTAACTGTGGGCAAGAACACTGTGCTGAGTCAGCACCAGACTGCTTAGAAGCAGAGCCTCAGAATTTGGGGGAAAATATCCAAGTGATGCCAAAGACATTCTTATGGTTATCATATCTCTAACAACTGGGCACAGACCAATCACATATCATGATGCTATCATGACTTGAATGACACATCTGATAAGACTGGATAAAAGATGCAGCAGCAGAAGGCTCAGGGGCTCTTATTCTGAACTCCCAAAACACCACCACGTCACAAGGACTAGGATCATCAACAGAGGATCAACCACCTGTCTGTACTGCCAGCTGCCTATAGAGACAACCTGTTATCAGACCAAGGTCGTATGCCTTTGTTTTCTTCTAAAAGTCTGTGATCGCTCTGGGTTTTAGGCAACATATTTGTATTTGGAATTTTTTATTCTAATCTTTTCTTTTGCTTATATTTTGCTTTTGTAAATAAATCCTTTAAAATTAGTTTTGCATGATCGTTGCAGCTTACTGGAGAAGGACCACGATTGACTGGCAAAAGTACATATGAGAATGGATTGGATATAGCATCCTTCACAGAAGCGAGTGTGTCTGAACAACTTGAAAATCTAAAGGTGGACAAAGCTATGCTACTGGACAGGATCCATCCCAGGATACTAAGGGATGCGCAGAGAGGTTCTGGTGGGTCCTCTTAAAGATTTGTTTAATACATCCTTGGAGACGGGAGAGGTTCCGTGTGACTGCAGAACAGCGGATGTGGTCCTTCTTCACAAAAGTGGAGATAGGGAAGAAGCTGGAAACTACAGGCCTCACTTCGGTTATTGGAAAAGTAATGGAAGCGATGCTGAAGGAAAGGATAGTGAATTTCCTGGAAGCCAATAAGTTGCAAGATCCGAGACAACATGGTTTTACCAAAGGGAAATCGTGCCAAACGAATCTCATTGACTGGGTGACCAGAGAATTGAATCTTCAACAAAAGCTTTTGACACGGTTCCCCACAGGAGGCTCTTGAATAAACTTGAAAGGCTGAAGATAGGACCCGACGTGGTGAACTGGATTAGGAACTGGTTGATGAACAGACGCCAGAGGGTGGTGGTTAATGGAATTCGCTCAGATAAGTAGTGCCATACTGGGAAAGACCAAAGGTCCATCTAGCCCAGCATCCTGTCACCGACAGTGGCCAATCCAGGTCAAGGGCACCTGGCACGCTCCCCAAACGTAAAAACATTCCAGACAAGTTATACCTAAAAATGTGGAATTTTTCCAAGTCCATTTAATAGCGGTCTATGGACTTGTCCTTTAGGAATCTATCTAACCCCTTTTTAAACTCCGTCAAGCTAACCGCCCGTACCACGTTCTCCGGCAACGAATTCCAGAGTCTAATTACACGTTGGGTGAAGAAAAATTTTCTCCGATTCGTTTTAAATTTACCACACTGTAGCTTCAACTCATGCCCTCTAGTCCTAGTATTTTTGGATAGCGTGAACAGTCGCTTCACATCCACCCGATCCATTCCACTCATTATTTTATACACTTCTATCATATCTCCCCTCAGCCGTCTCTTCTCCAAGCTGAAAAGCCCTAGCCTTCTCAGCCTCTCTTCATAGGAAAGTCGTCCCATCCCCACTATCATTTTCGTCGCCCTTCGCTGTACCTTTTCCAATTCTACTATATCTTTTTTGAGATACGGAGACCAGTACTGGACACAATACTCCAGGTGCGGTCGCACCATGGAGCGATACAACGGCATTATAACATCCGCACACCTGGACTCCATACCCTTCCTAATAACACCCAACATTCTATTCGCTTTCCTAGCCGCAGCAGCACACTGAGCAGAAGGTTTCAGCGTATCATCGACGACGACACCCAGATCCCTTTCTTGATCCGTAACTCCTAACGCGGAACCTTGCAAGACGTAGCTATAATTCGGGTTCCTCTTACCCACATGCATCACTTTGCACTTGTCAACATTGAACTTCATCTGCCACTTGCACGCCCATTCTCCCAGTCTCGCAAGGTCCTCCTGTAATCATTCACATTCCTCCTGAGGGAAAGGTGAATAGCGGAGTGCCTCAGGGATCGGTGCTGGGGCCGATTGTGTTCAATATATTTGTGAGTGACATTGCTGAAGGGTTAGAAGGTAAAGTTTGCCTTTTTGCGGATGACACCAAGATTTAAAACAGAGTGGACACCCCGGAGGGACTGGAAAACGTGAAAAAAGATCTGCAGAAGCTAGAAGAATGGTCTAAGGTTTGGCAATTAAACTTCAATGCAAAGAAATGCAAAGTGATGCACTTAGGGAGTAGAAATCCACAGGAGACGTATGTGTTAGGCAGTGAGAATCTGATATTTACAGACAGGGAGAGGGATCTTGGAGTGATAGTATCTGAGGATCTGAAGCGACAAAACAGTGTGACAAGATGGTGACCGTAGCTAGAAGTTTGCTAGGTTGTATAGAGAGAGGTGTGACCAGCAGAAGAAAGGAGGTATTGATACCCCTGTACAAGTCGTTGGTGAGGCCCCACCTGGAGTATTGTGTTCAGTTTTGGAGGCCGTATCTTGCTAAGTATGTAAAAAGAATTGAAGCGGTGCAAAGAAAAGCTACAAAAATGGTATGGGATTTGCGTTACAAGACGTATGAGGAGTGACTTGCTGATATGAACATGTATACCCTGGAGGAAAGGAGAAACAGGGGTGATATGATACAGACATTCAAATATTTGAAAGGTATTAATCAGCAAATCAAACTTTTCCAGAGACGGAAAGGCGGTAGAACTAGAGGACATGAAATGAGGTTGAAGGGGGGCAGACTCAAGAAAAATGTGAGGAAGTATTTTTTCACGGAGGAAGTAGTGGATACTTGGAATGCCCTCCTGCAAGAGGTGGTGGAGATGAAAACGGTAACTGAATTAAAAAATGTGTGGGATACACATAAAGGAATCCTGTTCAGAAGGAATGGATCCTCAGAAGCTTAGCGGAGGTTGGGTGGCAGCACCAGTGGTTGGGAGGCGGGGCTAGTGCTGGGTAGACTTCTACTGTCTGTGCCTTGAAAATGACAGATACAAATCAAGGTTAGGTATACATTGTCACGGAAACCGGGATGGTGAGCCCTGGGGCTGCAAGGCCGATCCGGAACCCACTCGTTCAGAGTCCAAGCATACGGGCATCACGGCCGAACTGGAACCAAATCAAACCAGAGGGAAGGGGAAAGAAATAGAACGGAATCTCTTGAGCAAGTACTACTCAAACAGTGCACACACACTGCACTAAACAGAGCCACAAACAAGGGGTCAAAAGACCCTACACATAGGCACAAAGAAACTGAAGGGGAAAAGACAACCCCACTTAGACTCACATAGTAGAAACCACAAGTAAAAGATAAGAAAACCACACAGGAAGGCAGCACAGGACTGGGATTAGAACCCTAGTATAAATGAATAGTCCTAACAAAGATAAGCAGGGGCTCTTTCCTGCCCCGAAGAGGTCACTAGACCCCAGGGCAGTATAGTGAGGCAATATATCCTGACTATTTGGTGATTTCCAAAATTCCCATGAATATACCAATAAGAACTTTCTGACCCCTGAGGCAGACGTTTGTATGCCGAAACACGGCCCGTGTCGGGTCATTTTCAGAATAAAAAGGACATCAATTATCTCCATCCTGAAGGCCCAGTGTTGCTTTTTTTCTGTTTATATTTGTATGCTGTTTTACCCTCTCTTCTGTGACTTCACAATCAGAGTTAGTGACATCACTTATAGTCTACTATAACCAGCAAGAAGTTCATCGTGGGTAATGTAACAAGAAATAACTAGACCAATAGTCTAGGAAATAACAATACAATTGAAAATTTTATCTATCAAGAACACATTTACCAAATAGAATCGTTTGTAAAGCTTTTTTTAAAGCTATCAAAATGTGACAAAGATCATATTTCAATCAGGAGTGAAGGCCAAACACTTGCTGTTTGATAGGCAAATAAAGACCCCACCAGAGGAATGATAAAGACAACAGATTGCAGACATTATAAAATTTGCAGGCAGATGATAGGCAAATAAGACGACTCATGTACTGAGGTATCAAACCATTTAAGATTTTAAAAACTAAGCAGCAAAGTTTGAACTGGGAGCCACTGTAAAATGTTAATGTAAGGTGTTATCCTGTCCTTTTTTTACAATGTAAAAATCAGACATATTGCCACATTTTGAAATGTTTGAATTCTCTTTGTTAAGTTACAATAGATCCCCAAATACATGATGTTACAATAGTGTAACTTACTCAAAATTAGTAATTGGACCAACAGTCTAAACTGATCCTGACAAATGGTTTTTAATAATTCGCAGTCTTCTCAGGATCCAAAATTAGCTTCTTACAGAACAATTAACCTGATCTTCCTTAGTGTGAGAAATGTTTAAATATATTGTTTTTCATTTAACATAATTGCAAAAATAACTTATGCCCCTAGTAGAAAGGAACTCTTTAGAGATGAGAGTATAACTATACTTTTGCAGGCCCTTTCTATCAGAAAACACCATATTATAGCTCTCTAAAATCATTAACAAGAAGAACACTGTTGGTTTAGAGAGGCATGTGCAAATTGATAAAAGTGCTGAGACAGGAAGAGAGAGAAGAAAGGGGGGTAAGAAGCCCGAGCTGCTGAAGACCCAGAGATGCATGAGAGCTTCAACGACAGGCCTGATAGCGGAAATAAAAATGTAACTAGGCATGAGACTATGAAGCTGTAAAACTAAGGACAAATGGAGCAGAAAGAGGGGGGTCAGGGGGAAGGTGGAACATGCCACGGGCTAAACTATGCAAAGCTCTCACATAAAGGTTTGAAGGTAAGAAAATGTAAACCAAGCAGAACTAACAATGGATAGAGGCTCAGCTGCTTGGTAGATGGAAAATTTTCAGAGGACTGTCATATGCTAATTAGCAATGATGTATTGCGGGGTGGTAAATGTGATCAATACCCAATGAGAAACTTAATGTAACCAAAAAGAAAGGGTATATAACCTGTAAACATTAAGGAAGGTTGTGCCTGTCTGCTTCCAGGGGCACCAATTCTTGCAAGCGTGTATTTTGAAATAATAAACTAATTAAGACTTGTTTCACCAAATCTGGTTTCACAAGTTCTTTTTTGTATAAGTTCTCAGGTTATCTGGGGGCTGATTATAACACTTAGTTATAATTCAAAATAATGCCCAGCAACGTCAACGACCATTCTAATTTATAATCCGTCCCATCTATTCTAAGAACCAGATTCTCATTTTGCTCAAGATTAGAAGCTATTAATAGGAATGTAGTTTTATCTTTCGTCTAATTTTAATTTACAATCATCCAATCAACATTCAACAAAAAGCAATGAGAATTTAAGTGTATGTCTTCCAACTTGCAATAAAACTTGAAGCAACGCAGAGATATCATCTGCATAAATGAAAACCTGAAACCTGCCACTTCCAATTTTCTACCTAGACAGGCCAACAATACATTAAAAAATACTGGTGATAATGGAAACCCCTGGGGTACTCCAGACGGTGGAGACCAACTTTGAGAAAGGAGGCTGGGGCGAGTCACTGGACATGGATGATTAGGGGAGGATAGGGGGTAGAGGAGAAAATCGCTGGACATGGATGGTTAGGGGAGGGCAGAGGAGAATCGCTGGACGTGGATGGATAGGGGAGGGCAGAGGAGAATCGCTGGACATGAACAGGAGTGGAGGGAAGGGGAGAGAGGAGAGTTGCTGGACATGGATGGATGGAGGGGAGGGCAGGAGAAATGCTGACATGGATGGAGGAAAGGGAAGACAGGAAGGCGATGCACATGATGGGAAGGGAGAGAGGAGAAATGCTGGACATGGATGGAGTGGAGGTCCGGGAAGAGAAATGTTGGAGGGAAGGAAAGACAGAGGAAGGAGATGCGCACGGATGGAGTGGAAGGGAGAGAGGAGAAATGCTGGACATGGATGGAGGGAAGGGAAGAGAGAGGAGGAGATGCACATGGATTTAGAGGAGAAATTCTGGACACGGATGGAAGGGAGGGAAGACAGAGAAAGGAGATGCACATGGATGGAGAAGGGAGCAAGTTGAAATGCTGGATATGGATAAAGAGAGAGGAAGTGAGATGAACATGGAGGGGAGGTGGAGAGGAGAAATGCTGGACATGGATGGAGGGAGGGGAGGAAAGACAGAGGAGGAGATGCACATGGATTTAGGGGAGAGAATTGAAATGCTGGACATGGATGGAGGGGAGGAGAGAGGAGAAATGATGGACATGAGAAAGAAGAGAGAGGAAAGAGATGCATATGGATGGAGGGGAGGGAAGACAGAGGAAGGAGATGCATACTGACGGAGATTAGGGAAAGAGAAAAGAGGAGAAAAACTGCACATGGATGGAGAAAATAGGCAAAAGTTGGATCCACTCTATACCTCCTCCAGTCAAGTCAGTTGAGAACCCAGCTTTTACCTATGGATGTAGGGCAAGAATTGAAGAATAAAGGAGGAAAGTAAAGAAATAAATGGAAAGGAAGCCCTGGAAACGGCTCTCTATCTGAGAGCACCAGAATCAGAGACTGGGACCAACATGATCAGAAAAACAAAGTCACCTGACAACAAAGGTAGAAAAAGGTAAAATTAGTTCTTACCTGATAATTTTCTTTCCATTAGTCCCAACAGATCAATCCAGAGACTTGTGGGTTATGTCCATCTATCAGCAGGTGGAGATAGAGAGAACTTCAGAGGTTTACTATATGTGGTCATGTGCAGTCACCTTAACTTCAGTACTGTCGATACCAAAGCAGTGGAAGATGAAAGAGGAAGTCCTCTCCTGCCTGCATAAAGCCCAAGTAAGCTCCTCAACCGCTCCTGCGGGAGGGTAACAGAAGGTTTCCTTTATATGTTTTGATTTGTTTTGCCTTTTTTTTTTGTAGCCAAAATTCAAATAAAGAAATCTGACGAAACTGAGGCAAATAGAAAAAAACACTCAACCCAGAACAACAAAGGGTGGGCCTCTGGATTGATCAGTTGGGACTAATGGAAAGAAAATTATCAGGTAAGAACTAATTTTACCTTCCATAGTGTCCCACAGATCAATCCAGAGACTTGTGGGATGTACCAAAGAAACTCAAGTGGGGCGGGGTATTACAACCTCAGCAGACTGGAGCAATGATCCACAGGCCGCGGTTACATGCGCTGCCATGTCCAATCTGGAATGCCTAGCGCTGCCACGCCAAGCCTGCAAAACCTGGCAAGGGAAGGACAGCAAATCAAGTAGGCGATCTGCAAAAGCCATCCACGGAAGGACAGAGGACCAAGTGGCTGAACTGCAAAGGGCAGCCACGAAAGACATACGGGACACGGAAAAGGAAGTCAACTGCGCTCTGGAAGAAAGCGCTGCCACCCGCAACGGGAGAGATGGTCCCATACAGAGGCCAGCTGAAGAAATTGCCTCTCTCAGCCAATGGCCACTGCAGCACTTAAAGCCAGATTCCCTTTCTTGAGACTAGCCAGACGACAACATGAGGGTATGCCGGGAGGCATTTCGGCTCAGCAGGTCAGCCACCTTCAGGGAGACAAAATTGAAATATCTGGTCCGGGAGCCGACAGTGGCTTCCCCCTGTCCACAGGCAGCGGTGCTGCCCTGGTCCGAACCTCGGCACCCGTCCATGCCCTCGGCCTGTCACAAGTGAGGAGAAACACCCACCGCCTCCGGCACTGCCGACCAGCCAGCGACGCCCCCAGCCCCGCTGCATACCGCGAGGAGCGTCAGCCGGCCGACCGCCATCCCAAAGCTACAGGGAAGGAGGAGCGCAACTGCGCCACGCCCGTGCCTCTGGTACTGCCGACCAGCCAGTGACGCCCCCAGCCCCGCTGCATATCGTGAGAAGCGATGGCCGGCCGGCCGCCGGGAAGGAGCGCAGGTGTGTCGTGCATGCGGCCATCGGACTGACAAGGGGCTGACCAGGATGCAGTTTTCAGCGGAGGCATGTGAGATCTGACAAAGGAGATTGGAGAGGTGCGCGGACAGCCAACCATTCTGCACCGCATGCGGCGATGACAGCAGTGAGAGCAGCCCCATCCGCTGGCGGAGAGGTACTTCTGGGTTGCGTGCTGTCTCTCTGCTCAGATTTGCTGCTGGCTCACATACCTCTGCAATGGGATCGGTGATTTGCGCATTTGTTGCACATTTGTAGCGCATTTGCTTGGTGCATTGCTTCCAAGAGTCTCTCCTCCTGGGCCTGCAGAGTGCCACGGTAGGAACTTTGAGGCAGATGGCTTCCACAGAGAGTCTCACAGCTGCTGAGCTGGGACAGAGCACAGCTAACGTTCCCTTCGGGGTGCGTGGCTCCAGCGTTTGTCCACAGGGTCGAATTGAGCCGAGATCTTGGGCAGCTTCTGGTCGAAGGTTTTGAAGCAACTGCTTGCAACTACTAGCATTGAACTAAACAGCCGCTCCCGAGACTGTGACAACGCTTATGTCCTGTTAAAACTAACTTACTGATATTCCAAAGTTGCCTCTCATGACAGAGGAAGGCAGTAGACATCTATCAAAAGGAATGCAGCGGATGGCAGACGAAGGAACCGAGAGAAACTGACAGCTGCCACAGAATCTACAGGGCCCCCTGCGCAAGGCCGTGAAGGCAGGAGCAGCATCCGGAGAGAGTAGGGACGCTGAGCTCATGCCACAAGAGATCGCTTACCAATGAATGAAGTCCTATCACGCACCCTACCATCAGAACATGGCCTATTAGGAACCCACAGTGACCCAAAACAAAAATGAATACCTTCAAACTACTCCTAGCAATTTACTCCCTAACACTGATCCACATAACTCTCACCACCCCACTTGCAGAAAGCAACATCATACCCATATTACAAACTCATCAAAGACTGATCAGATACACCATATCCCATCAAACTGACAACTCAAAGGAAAAACACGAACATGCGGACAGCCACAGCAGAAGGGAAAGAAAGGTCCTACCAAAATCACACCAATAAAGAAACGACAACTAATAAAAATCCACACCACACCAAACACAGAAGACCCATATCAAACAATTCAAGTGGATTATACCAACGCCAGATCCGCTGTAAACAAAACAGAAATAATAACAGACTGGATTATGACAGAAAACATTGATCTACTTTTCATCTCTAAACCTGGATCCATGAGCAAAAGGACTCTATAATCCTAGACGTGTCCCCTAAGGATACAAAATCGCACACTGGACCAGGAAGGACAAGAGAGGCGCAGGCATAGCACTAATCTATCGTTTCCACTTTACCACCGAAACCACTGCCGAGTCCATAACACCTCAACTTGAAATAGCCTCATTCAGAATCCACAACAAATCCCTTCGTGATCAGTTGAACTGTGTCCTGTTTTACAGACCACCAGGTAATTGGAATGAAAGCCAGACTAACTTCATGGACTTCATTTCAAACACATATGTAACTAACCCCAATATACTAGTATTAGGAGACATTAACCTTCACCTAGAAGACCCAAACTCGACCTACGCACGAGAATGTAAGGAATTCCTCCACTTATGGGATCTCAAATGGCTAAATATGTAAGCACCCACGTCCACGGGCACACACTCGACCTCATCTCACCAGAACCTAATAATAACATATCAAATAAACACATCACTACAAACTAAACTTATCCCTAAGCTGGCACAAGAAGGGTTCATACCGTACACAAGAGCACACAACCTACAGCACAAGAAGTCAAATAGACGCGAAAACATTCTGGCAACAGATATACAATAACGATTGGACAACACAAACGAACTCCAAACACTACCTCATAAAATTGGATAAAAGGTGCAAAACATACTAGATGAACTAGCACCCTTACGAACAAGAACCTCACGTAAGCTTAATGCGATACCATGGTTCAACGATGATCTGAAAAAGCTAAAAACGCAAACCAGGAAACTCAAACAAGCATGGAAAAAAACAAAAGATGAACACACACTGAACACATGGAAACAAACCTAAAGGAAATGCAAATATGCAGTAAGACAGACCAAAAGATCATAGTACAAAACTAAAATAGGGACTGATTACAAAGATACAAAGAAATTATACCAATTCATGAACAAACTCCTAGACACCAACTTGGTCACTACAACAAATACAGACATCCGACCCGCAGACAAACTTGCTAAGTACTTCAATGATAAAATTGTAAACCTACACAACACTCTACCTAAGGACAACATCGATATCGAAAACTTCCTTAATGAGTTAGACCCTACCATTGGAGAATACCCAGCTGACCGAACCGGGACAAACTTTGTTCTCCTTACCGTTGAAACAGTTACCCAGTCGATTAATAGGTTCTCCAACACACACTGTCAACTAGATACCTGTCCCAGTTACCTAATAAAATCCGCCCCTGACTGCTTCATTGCAGACCTCACATCCCACCTAAATTACATGCTCCAGCAAGTCCTCTTCCCTAAGAAAAATGGTAATATCCTACTCACCCCAATACCAAAAGATACCAAGAAAAAAAAACAAATGAAATCACTAACTATCGTCCAGTAGCATCTATCCCACTGGTAATAAAACTGATGGAAAGCTTGGTAACCAAACAACTTACCGATTACATAAACAAATTCTCAATACTACATGAATCACAATCAGGATTTCGCCCCCTCCACAGCACTGAAACAGTACTAATCACCCTCCTAGCAAAATTCAAGCAGGAAATAGCAACAGGCAAAAGCATACTTCTTCTCCAATTCGACATGTCTAGTGCATTCGACATGGTAAACCATAATATACTACTAAGACTACTAGACTATTTTGGGATTGGTGGAAATATACTTAACTGCATCAAGAGTTTCCTAACCACGAGAACATATCGTGAAATCAAACTCAAACATATCATCACCGTGGAAAGCAGACTGCGGAGTACCTCAAGGATCACCGTTATCACCGATCCTCTTCAACCTAATGATGACCCCACTAGCTAAGTCCTTATCCAACCAAGGCCTCAACCCTTTCATCTATGCAGACAAAATCACAATAAACATCCCATATAAACACAAACTGACAGAAATCACCAACGAAATCAAGCTCAGTTTGAACATCATGGACTCATGGGCAAATGCATTTGAACTAAAACTCAATAAAGAAAAAACACACTGCCTCATCCTCTCATCCCAATACAGCGCGGACAACTCCACAAATATCAACACCCCAGACTACACCATCCCTAACTTAAGACAACCTGAAAATCCTCGGCGTTACACTAGACCGTAACTTAACACTAGAGAGCCAAGTGAAATCCACAACAAAGAAATGTGGAAACTTAAACGCATGAAACCATTCTTCCTAAGGGAAACATTTTGCAACCTGATACAATGAATGGTACTAAGTCACTTAGACTACTGTAATGGAATTTATGTGGGATGCAAAGAACAAATTTTAAAGAAGCTTTAGACAGCCCAAAACACAGCACCCAGACTTATATTTAGAAAAACGTGATTTGAAAGCGCAAAACCCCTCCAAGAAAAACTACACTGGCTTCCCAATCAAAGAACGTATTGCCTTCAAAATCTGCACTCTGATTCACAAAATTATCTACGATGAAGCCCCGGGATACATGACAGACCGTACTGACCTACCAACCAGGAACACATGTAAAGCAACACGAACATATCTAAACCTGCATTACCCAAGCTGCAAAGGTATTAAATACAAATCTACTTACGCATCCAGCTTTTCCTACATAAGCACACAACTGTGGAATGCACTACCAACAGCTGTGAAAACAACGTACGACCGCCTAAACTTCCGTAAATTACTAAAGACTAACCTGTTTGAGAAGGCATACCCTACTGATCCAACCTAAATGCCTGATCTCGGCAGCACAACAAAAGTAAAGCAAGTAATGGCCATAACACTACTCTTCCGCTGACTGTTCCACATGAACTTCTTATTACCACATCACCACTTTGTATTTGTTCACACCGGAGTCTGCAAACGCCCCTCCAGTATTATGTAAGCCACAATGAGCCAGCAAATAGGTGGGAGAATGAGGGATACAAATGTGACAAATAAATAAATATCAGCAGAACACTGTGTTGAAATCACCCATTGAGACTAAGTTGGCTTGAAGGGAACCATAGAGTTGGGGACCAAAGCAGAGAAGGAACCCCTGAAGTGGTCTGATATGGACTCAGGCCCATGGGGAAATGTCCAAAAAAAAAAAAAAAAAAAAAAGAGAGCCTTGTGCCCATAACTTGAACCTATTCCCATATCCTGGACCTGGTAGAGAAAGTAAAACCTGACTTGGGTTGGCACCTGTTGCTGAGGAGCAAAAGAAAGAAAGGACTTCCCAAGCCTATATGGAACAGCACTCCCCGATAAGCCAAGATTTGTGCGGAAAACAACTGACTCTTGGTGACAACTGATTAACAATCCTAAGGACTGAAGACGAACAGGTATCTTGGATGAAGTTTGCAGAGTCACTTGATAAGTACATAAGTACATAAGTAGTGCCATACTGGGAAAGACCAAAGGTCCATCTAGCCCAGCATCCTGTCACCGACAGTGGCCAATCCAGGTCAAGGGCACCTGGCACGCTCCCCAAACGTAAAAACATTCCAGACAAGTTATACCTAAAAATGCGGAGCCACAAATCAGCCAGTCACGAGGTATGGATGAACCTGCAATCCAATCTCACGAAGGAAAGCTGCCGCCATGACCTTGCAAAAATGTCCTCGGCAACATGGAAAGGCTGAATGACAGGGTCATAAATCGCTAAGATCCCTCTGAGCAAGGAGCACTGGGAATATAATAGTAAGTTTCCTTGAGGTCCAGGGAGGCTAGAAACTCTCCCCACCAGACAGAACTATTACACACTGCAAGGTTCCCATTGTGAAAAGCTGAACCGTAAACACCCTAGACTCTTATGATGTCCAAACTCAGCTGGAAGGAAGCTCCTTGGTTGGAATTACAAAGCAAACGGAACAACTTCCCATTCCCCAATTGCAACTGGGGACAGACTACTCGACTGTGCCTAAAGGAAGAAACGTTAGCAAGGTGGCAAGAACTGCCTGACAGTGTTTGAGCTTGCATGTAGACTCCAAGAAAAATCTGTAGTGAAGTCTAGATTGTAACTGTGCAATAGAAAAACTAAGACACATCTGAGCTGAGGTGATCTTGATCTACTCCTCCCGAAACCAGTACAGGAGCCCTGCCTGAGGAGTGAACTCAGACTCCATCATTGGAAGATGCAGCAGGCATAGGTAGACCTGGAGTTGAAACAGAGCTCATTCTACCAGCAGCCAGGTGGGCTTGTTGAAGTGGAAGTGGAAACCCTGAAAGTGTTTTTCCTGGTCTCACAAAAACTATGACAAAACCAAGCGGATTAAAAATCATCCTTAAGCTCGTCCCCTGGCAATCTCCGAGACTTGGAAGTCTCTCAGGTCTTTACCCAACTGTCCTAGATCTTCTCCAGTCCCAAGATTACTTCCAAAAGGCAGGTTGCCAAATGTGACTTGGAAGCCACATCAGTGGTCTGATGCCTAAGCCAATGCTAACTCCTTGCAGATAGGGACAAGAATTGGCTGGTGTGACTGTGAACTATAACTACTGTGCATTGGAGCTAACAAGTGCGGATGAGAACCAGAGACAGATGGCGTAGCAGAATATGGCTGTTGCACCATTACGCACTACAGATAGAAAGCTGCAGTGGGTCATGAAGCAGCACACCTAGAGCTCTGTGCATTCTCTCAGCTGATTGCAACAACTATTAAGCTAACTCTACACTGACATAGCTCCTGGACCACTCCTCATGAAATGATGCCAAAAATACCATAGAAGCAATTAGAGGTACCGGGTACACTGCAGGTACCGGGGTAGCTAAGGCTAGTATGCAAAGGTGTGGCCAGTATCAGTGTGCAAAGAGAGAGAGAAGGGCAATCTTTAGTACAGTACAGTTCTGATAACTTTTCCAGTCATGCAAGAACTGCTTGGCCAGGCAAGCAGTAAGAGAGAATGAAATAAAATATGCCCAATTGGAAACCTAGCTGAGCCCACAGTTTCTAATAGGATGAATAAAACCAGCCTTGAACCTATAACCTTCAGGCTGAAAGGGCAGCCAACCTAATGAGTAAAACTAGTTTGATGTAAACACTACACACAGAGCAAATGCCACCAGGGCAGCTCAGAGGGTGCAGTACCATGAAAAACAAGAGAAACCTGAGAGACCTGCACTAGCCTCAAAATGTAACATTTCTCACAGAAACATGGAGTCAACAGCCCTAAGCCTGACTAAAGAAACTGTACTGCCATGTTCTAAGAAAGGGTGTCAGGCCTCTCAAGGGGAAACAGGATTTGTGAGCCCTTGGGCCACTGCTGTAGAGCGACAGTGGCAGGCAAACCCCCCCAACCAGTACTGGGCAGATGTAGATAAGCAGGCAGGGATACAGGAGTGGAACAGACTTTACCTACACTTAACCACCATTCCTCAGGGGTTGAGCCCCCAGGTGCAGGTGGCCGGCAGGACTTACAGGATCCAGGAACACACACAGGGGAAAGGACTCAAGAGCAAGCTTGCCCCCCCAACCAGTACTGGGCAGATGTAGATAAGCAGGCAGGGATACAGGAGTGGAACAGACTTTACCTACACTTAACCACCATTCCCCAGGGGTTGAGCCCCCAGGTGCAGGTGGCCGGCAGGACTTACAGGATCCAGGAACACACACAGGGGAAAGGACTCAAGAGCAAGCTTGACTAACAGGGCCAGGAATCAGGACACAGAACTGGGGAACCTCCCCAGATAACAGGACTCAGCAACAAGCTTGCACAAACAAGGACTGGAGGGAAAGGCAGAGGGAAACAAGAACACCAAATAGACAGACAAGGCTAAACCCAAAGCTGGGCTACAATTACCACCTAATACCTGAACACAACAGAAGGCTGAACACCAGGCAGCCACCAACACACAGGGAAATAAGACAGAAAGCCCACAAACAAAACAGAACACTGAGGCAGAGGGCAGAAACCCACAAACCAACACACGAAGTTAGTAGGCAAATGCCCACAAACTGACACACACTAAAGCACAAGGCAAAAGCCCACAGCAGTGGCGTTCCGACCCTAGCTGGGCGGATCGCTGATGTGCCCCCCCCCCCGGCGAAATGTCAGCTCTCCCCCCCCCCCCCCCGGCGAAATGTCACTCCCCCCTTGGGTGCACGCCGCTGGGCGGGGGGGGGGGGGGGTGCCGCGGCGCGCGCCTGTTGCCCTGTTTCAGTCCGATTTCGCATGTGTTCACTGCTCCCTCTGAGTCTGCCCCGGAACAGGAAGTAACCTGTTCTGGGGCAGACTGAGAGGGAGCAGTGAACACATGCGAACTGCGAAATCAGACTGAAACAGGGCAACAGGCGCGCGCCGCGGCACCCCCCCTCAGCGGCATGCACCCGGGGCGGACCGCCCCCACCACCCCCCCCCCCCCTGGTACGCCACTGGCACACAGACAGAACACGGAAGCAGACGGCAAAAGCCCACAGACAGAACACTAAAGCCAAAGGCAAAAGCCCACAAACAGAACACAGAAGCAGAAGCACACCAACTGACCAATAGCGATGCAAAGGCAAAGCCTAAAGTTCCCAGGTGCTTAATAAAGGCACTACAGGTGAGGTCACCAGCAGAGTGGGGCTCAGCAACACAAGAGCAGAGCACAGACTGGCTGGAACAGGATCCCAGAATGGACTAGCCTGGAGTAGAACGGATTTCAGGATTTCCACCCAGGCTTCAGGATTTATACGCCGACTTAACTTGGCTGGAGGAACCCCAAAGCAAGTCCGACAGGAAACTTTGTGAGAAAGGGGAAGAGGGAAAGAGTGAAAAACCAAGAGTAGGATCTCTAATCCTGCTCGCTTTCTCCCTTCCATTAATGATGTACACACACCCTGAACCTTCTCAAGAAGGGTCCAGAAATATTCTTATTGTAAATCACCTAGTGAAGAACAGGCATCTCTACCAGGAGACTTTCCAAGCTGCAGCTTAAGGCTCTCGCTGCCACAGAACAGCTGCAGGGGAATAATGGGTCTCCGACCTCACCCTTGGAAAGCTGTGGGAGACTCAAAGCTGTGGGAGACCCGAGGACTTCCACAGGAGTCTGCAAACCTTCCCAGGCCTCCTTTCTTAGAAGCCCTTAAATAACAAATATGAAGAAACTGGGAGTGATCCACACCAGTTCCCCAGTCACATTTCTTTAAAGCCTACATATAAAACTGCCTGAATCGCAAGCAAATCAGGCTCCAGGGGAGCGCTGGGGCTTCAGCATTGCCATGTGGAGTGGCAAGAAAGATGGCGCCATTGAGCACGTGCGCACACCCAAGAAAACAACTGCCCACCAAAATGAGCTGGGAGGGAAGGAGCACACCACTCCACGGAGTTGGGCTGTACAGTGGATCTCCAGCACGGGAAACTGCAGCAGCCCAGTGACTCCCACACTGGGAGCCGCTTTTGATCTGACCACTGGCGCAGATAGGATAATGACTACTCACCCCTTGGGAATCACTGTTGCATGCCAAGTCGGTCCTCACACCATTCAGCCGGTACTGCAAACCAGCATGAGCTTGCCGTGCTGGACAAATCTCAGACTGAGGAGATTTTTTTTTTTTTTTAAACAGTGCTCAAAAGGCATTTTTTTTTTTAAAGGCAGGAGAGGACACCGGAGCAAAAGAAACATCAGACTCCTTTTAAAGTCAGGAGAATGAGAACCACAAACCCCAGTCAGGCAGAGAGGAGGGGTTGAAGGGGGAGGAAGGGAGGGACCTGGTACCAGCAGGTGTGCACCCAAGTCCCAGTACCAGGACACCTCAGACTCCAGAAGCTCAACTAGACCCAGGGGACCAGGCCAGGAGCCAATCAATTCAGAGCTGCACAGATATGACCATCCACATGCTAGATAGAGAGAATACTGAGGTTAAGATGGCTGCACATGACCATGTATAGTAAACCTCTGATGTTCTCTCTATCTCCACCTGCTGGTAGAGGGACATAACCCACAAGTCTCTGGATTCATCTGTGGGACGCTTTGGAAAGGAGGAAAGTAAAGAAATGGAAAGGAAGCCCTGGAAACGGAGTTAAGGGAACAGATAGAGAGCAGAAGAATCAGAGACTGGGACCAACATGATCAGAAAAACAGTCACCTGACAACAAAGGTAGAAAAAATCATTTTATTTTTATTTTAGTGTTTGGAATATGTCCAATTTGAGAATTTATATCTGCTGTCTTATTTTGCACTGGGTAAACTGGAGCTGTAACATCTTACAGAAATTATTTCACAAGTTTTTTCAACTATACTGGTATAGTATTTTCAATGATACCTGTTTATATGCACCATGGCTGGTATAAGGGGTGTAGCTACTGTGGGTATGGCTACCATTAAGGGTGGAGCCGAGCGAAGAGGGAGTGGCTTGGGCTTGGGAGAAACCCACACCCAGATACCTAGGTGCCCGCGACCAACCCACAACGAACCTTCAATGCTGCAACAGGCACTGCTAATCGAAGAGGAAGCGACCTGAGCTTGGTAGAAACAAACGCCCGTGACCATCCAACAACGACCCCGCTGACTGAATCGATGCCCAGACCAGGGGCCACATCGGAGGAGCTCCATGCTGAAAGCAGGAGGACATCACCATTCCACCCTCATTGTTTTACTACCTGCCTCAGGTTGAAGGACTCTCAGAGGTAACTACTAACTCAGCCGAGGCCATTCAAACTTAAATTAGCAACTCTTTTACCTTACTGCACGCTACGGGACTCCTGAACTAATATACTAGTTGCAACTCATATAGCAATTTATGTACTATTTGCAAATTATGTAGCATTCTATGCAGCAAATTTAGTGTAAACTGACAGAAGCATTGTATCATTGAACTATCTGACGACCCTAAGCATCTCAGAGTATTACACTGAATTTTATGTAGCATTCTATGTAGCAAATTTAGTGTAAACTCACAGAAGCATTGCATCACTGAATTATCTGACCACTCTAAGCCATAACTGTCATAACACCTCAGTGACAACCTATGACCCCTATACACATTCTCTTCCTTGCCCTGTCCCTTCCTAATCTTTTCCCCCTCCCCCTTCCGTTATCTACCACAGGAACTCATTGCCCATCCACGTCCTCTCCCACCCTGCTCACTACTGCCATACCCTACCTACTCCCGTCCCTCACCATCTCTCCTGCCCCCTCCTCCTCCCTAGCTCTCAACCTTCTACACTTCCTCCCTGCCATTAACCCATCCCCATTCCTTCTTAGCGCATCCCGTCTCCGTCACCTTCGTCGACCTACCTCCCCCACCCTCCTCCACATTCTCTTGCTCCTTCTCCTACTATCTGCAGGAGACATCAATCCCAATCCAGGTCCCCCACACCTGTCCTCGTCCTATCCACGCAACCGTTTCCGGAATCCCTCCAATCTCATCTCTATTCCCCTCCTCCCCCCCCCCCCACTTCCCTACCCTTCTCCTGTGCCCTATGGAATGCCCGCTCAGTCTGCAACAAACTCTCCTTCACCCATGATCTCTTCATCTCCCGTTCCCTTCAACTGCTCGCCTTAACTGAAACCTGGCTCACCCCCGACGACTCTGCCTCAATCGCGGCCCTATGCCATGGAGGTTATCTTTTCTCCCAGACTCCCCGCCCAGTTGGACGCGGAGGAGGCGTTGGGTTTCTGCTTTCGCCCTCCTGTAGTTTTCAACCCCTCCTCCTGCCGCAGTCTCACTGCTTCTCATCCTTTGAAGCTCATGCCATCCGGCTATTCTACCCGATGCCACTCAGAGCTGCAGTCATTTACCGCCCCCCTGATAAGTCCCTCTCCTCCTTCCTTACCGACTTCGATGCCTGGCTCTCCGTCTTTCTTGAACCCTCTCCATCCCTCATTCTTGGAGATTTTAACATTCACGCTGACGACCCATCCGACCCTTACACTTCTCAGTTCCTCACTCTGACATCCTCCTTCAATCTCCACCTATGCTCCACCACCCCTACTCACCAAACTGGCCATTGTCTCGACCTCGTCCTCTCCTCTACCTGCTCACCTTCCAATTTCTGCACCTCAGCTCTTCCTCTCTCTGATCATCACCCCCACACTTCATCACCCTCCCCCCTCAGTCTCGCCCAACACTAACCACTACTTTCAGAAATCTCCAGGCTGTTGACCCTCCCACCTTATCCTCTTACATCTCTAACCTCCTCCCTCCCATCATGTCTTCCAAGTCGGTCGACAAAACTGTCTCTGTTTACAATGCCATTCTCTCCTCTGCTCTGGATACCCTGGCACCATCCGTCTCCCGTCCCACAAAGCGTACTAATCCTCAGCCCTGGATGACCCCTTGCATCCGTTACCTTCGCTCCTGCACCCGATCTGCCGAACACCTCTGGAGGAAATCTCGCACCCACACCGACTTCATTCACTACAAATTCATGCTATCCTCCTTCCAGGCCTCCCTATTCCTTGCCAAACAGGACTACTACACCCAATCGACTAATTCTCTCTGCTCTAACCCTCATCGTCTCTTCGCCACCCTTACCTCCCTCCTCAAAGTGCCCTCCGCTCCCACCCCCCCCCCTCACTCTCGCCTCAAACATTGGCTGACTACTTCCGCGACAAGGTGCAGAAGGTCAACCTCGAATTCACTACCAAGCCACCTCCTCCTCTCCAATCTTTAATCCACTCCCTCAACCAACCAACCCAGGCCTCCTCCTCCTCTTTCCCTGATATCACCAAAGAGGAAACTGCCCGCCTTCTTTCCTCCTCGAAAAGCACCTCCTGTTCCTCTGATCCCATCCCCACCAACTTACTTAACACCATCTCTCCTACTGTCACCCCCCCCCCCCATCTGTCATATCCTCAACCTCTCTCTCTCCACTGCAACTGTCCCTGACACCTTCAAGCATGCCGTAGTCACACCACTCCTCAAAAAACCATCACTAGACCCTACCTGTCCCTCCAACTACCGCCCCATCTCCCTCCTACCCTTCCTCTCCAACATACTTGAGCGCGCCATTCACAGCCGCTGCCTTGATTTTCTCTCCTCTCATGCCATCCTCAATCCGCTTCAATCCGGTTTTCGTCCACTTCACTCGACAGAAACGGCACTCTCTAAAGTCTGTAATGACCTGCTCCTCACTAATCCAAAGGTCACTACTCCATCCTCATCCTCCTCGACCTATCTGCTGCTTTTGACACTGTCAATCATAATCTTCTTCTTGCCACACTGTCCTCATTTGGGTTCCAGGGCTCCGTCCTCTCCTGGTTCTCCTCCTATCTCTCCCTCCATACCTTCATATTCTCATAGATCTTCCTCCACTCCCATCCCGCTCTCTGTTGGTGTTCCCCAAAGATCTGTCCTTGGACCCCTTCTTTTTTCAATCTACACCTCTTCCCTGGGCTCGCTGATCTCATCTCATGGTTCCCAATACCATCTTTATGCTGACGATACCCAGCTCTCTCTCTCTCCACACCAGACATCACGGCAGAAACCCAGGCCAAAGTATCGGCCTACCTATCCGACATTGCTACTTGGATGTCCAACCGTCACCTGAAACTGAACATGGCAAAGACTGAACTCATTGTCTTTCCACCCAAACCCTCTTCTCCTCTCCCTCCACTCACTATTTCAGTTGCCAACACCCTAATCCTTCCCGTCTCATCTGCCCGCTACCTCGGAGTCATTTTCGACTCCTCCCTCTCCTTTTCTGCGCACATCCAGCAGACAGCCAAGACCTGTCGCATCTTTCTCTATAACATCAGCAAAATTCGCCCGTTTCTCTCTGAGCACACCACCCGAACTCTCATCCACTCTCTCGTTACCTCTCGCCTTGACTACTGCAACCTTCTACTCACTGGCCTCCCACTTAATCATCTATCCCCCCTCCAATCTGTCCAGAATTCCGCTGGCGCGTCTTATCTTCTGCATGGACAGATATACCCACATCACCCCTCTCCTCAAGTCACTTCACTGCAGATACTGCATACAGTTCAAGCTTCTCCTACTAACTTACTAATGCACTAAATCTGCAGCCCCTCATTACCTCTCTTTCCTCATCTCCCCGTACGTTCCTACCCGTAACCTCCGCTCACAGGACAAATCCCTCCTATCAGTACCTTTCTCCACCTCCGCCAACTCCAGACTCTGCCCTTTCTGCATCGCCTAACCCTATGTTTGGAATAAACTTCCTGAACCCGTACGCCAAGCCCCCTCTCCCTGCCCATCTTCAAATCCTTACTCAAAGCCCACCTCTTCACTGTAGCTTTCGGCACATAACCACTTGCCTCTATTTAGGAACCTGGACTGCCCCACTTGATTGACTGCATACTTGTCCTTTAGATTGTAAGCTCCTTTGAGCAGGGACTGTCCTTCTTTGTTAAAATTGTACAGCGCTGCGTGACTTTGGTAGCGCTTTAGAAATGTTAAGTAGTAGTAGTTGTATATGGTGACCCCACCCATAATGAGTACCGGTACTTTTTTTCCTACAAAAAAAGCACTGATAAGTAGTATATAGTTACTATTGAACTTTGCAAGTGTTAGTGCTTTGAAAATGTTGCCTTTTTTGTAAACTGCCTAGGTTATAGGTGATATATATATTTTTTAAATAAAAGGCCTCTGTCCTTGACTCATAAATTTTCCGATTTGTTCAAGTACAGCGGTTAACAACATGTCTTTACTATAAGGAAAACAAAAGCCTGATGGAGATGTATATAATATGTCAAAGGGTTCCAGATAATCTACCAATTCCATCTCCTGTGTGCGTGTGTGTCTTTTCTCAGCCATGTACCATCTCCTGTGTGTGTGTGTGTGTGTGTGTGTGTCTTTTCTCAGCCATGCACCATCTCCTGTGTGCGTGTGTCTTTTCTCAGCCATGCACCATCTCCTGTGTGCGTGTGTGTCTTTTCTCAGCCATGCACCATCTCCTGTGTGCGTGTGTGTCTTTTCTCAGCCATGCACCATCTCCTGTGTGCGTGTGTGTCTTTTCTCAGCCATGCACCATCTCCTGTGTGCGTGTCTTTTCTCAGCCATGCACCATCTCCTGTGTGCATGTGTGTCTTTTCTCAACCATGCACCATCTCCTGTGTGCATGTGTGTCTTTTCTCAACCATGCACCATCTCCTGTGTGCGTGTGTCTTTTCTCAGCCATGCACCATCTCCTGTGTGCGTGTGTGTCTTTTCTCAGCCATGCACCATCTCCTGTGTGTTTGTGTTTCCTAGCCATCTCTTGCGTGTGTGCATCTTTGCCCACTCATGCACCATTTCCAGTGTGCATAGCTAGGGAAAGACAGCCATGCATCATCTTCCAGCCATGCACCGTGTGAGTGTGAGTGTGTCTCTTTCCCTAGTCATGCACCATTTCCTATGTGTGTTTTTTCCGCAGCCATACACAATCTCCTGCGTGTTTCTCTCTCTCTGTCCTCAGCCATGCAGCATCTCGTGTGTGTGTCTTTCTCCCACCAGTCATCCAGCATCTCCTGTGTGTGTGCGTCTCTCCTCAACCATGCAGTATCTTCTGTGTGTGTTTCTCTCTCTTTCCACAGACATGCAGCAACTCTCCTGTCTCCCTCCCCACCGCCATGCAGCATCTTCTCTTTTTCTCCTCTCCTCCATCCATCAGCCCTCTGTTTCTCTGCCCCTTATGTCCTTGGCATCCAGGATATCAGTTGTCTCTCTCTCTCCCCCTCAACCATAACTTCTATGTTCCTCTTGTCCCCACTATCCAACATTGTCTTTTTCTCTCTCTTCCCCCCCAACATTGCCCCTCTGTTTCTCTACTCCCCCACATCCAACATCACCCCTGTCTCTTTCCCCTCCCACCATTATTCTGTCTCTATTTCTTTCCATCCCCCACTATCCAGCATCACTTCATCTCTTCGCTTCACCCCACTATCCTGCACTGCCTCATCTCTTTTTCCTCTGAATTCAACCCCCATCAACCACCACTATCGCCCATCTTTTTCTCCTTCTCCCTCCACTACCAATCTCTCTTTCATCTCTCTTTCCTATCCCACTTTGGTCATTCACTCCTTCAACCCCTTTGCTGAATCACTTGCCACTGCCTTCCCCTCCCTGTAGACACTTGCTTCCCTGCACAGCCACTGTCTTTCTGTGTCTGCAGTGGCACCTAGAAATAGAAACGGCATCCTTCCCCTCTATGCTGCCTCCCTAACTCCATGGTTGCAAACTACAAGCAAACCGAAAAGCACAAGGCAATAGACTTGTGCACACCTCTGGCATCGCTGGTCGGTCCTGCCCCATATGATGTAATTTGTAGAAATATGCTAGCCCTTGCTCTCAGTGAAATACAGGCCAATGGCTCAGGCTAAGAGCTAGGCCTCTTAAAATCAAAAATCATCTCTGATACAAAATACATTTCACTGCTGCACAAGCTGAAGTGAGTTCCCAGAGAGCTGGCAAGGGAGGGGGCATTTGCTCTTGTCAACAATGCTGGGACTGGCACCTCAGAGAAGTCATGAGCAAGATGTTTTGACTAAAATGAAAGATAGTAGAGGGTCAGATGCAAGTAGATGGGAGGGGGGAGCTGAAGAGAGCAAAATGACCTGTGAAGTCATTTCTTCGCAGGTGTTGTCCTAAACATAATTTGTTTATACTTAGGGCTTGAGAACATGTGAAGTCATTCTTATCAACTGATAAGAGCCAAGAGCTCTGGCGAGAAAGCTAGGGTCCATTGGAATCAATAGGGCCAAAATGGTATACAAAGGGCAGTCTGAGGGGTATTAGATCAGAAGACTTCAGAAGACTCCAGAAGGCTGTAGACGTGTCGTGAAGTGCTGCTCTACCATACGAATATCTGGCTGCCTGTACTGCCTTTGGGTGAGATGCTGATGCTAATAAACTCTCTTACTATATCTATTGAATACTGGGTTTCTTTCTAATTACTGAACTGGCTACTGCCCAGACAGTGTAAAACTGTCATGAGCAGATACAAGGTTGGGGTAATTAAGTATTTGGAGGGAACATGCAATCCTTTTCAGGATAGTAGCAAGCCCATGGCTTCCGCTGCTCAGACCAAGCTGGCAGGACCCATTATATTTGTTATGGTAGCAGAGGAGTCGGTTTGATCCCGCTTCTGCCAGTAACTCAATTAATGGGTCTACTACCTTGTAATCCGTTTCTCTTTTTCCTCTCAATTTGAATAGCATTGGGCACAGAACTGCAATTTACTTTCAAACATTTTCTTACACTTTCACCATTATTTCTAACGAGCACTTTAACTGCAGTCTTCAAGTTCGCCTTCCTAGGAGAAGTGCCAACCTTACATTGTTTATAGATTCAGCCCTGCGTCTTCCCTGCACAGACACTTGCTGAATCCGCTTTCACAGCTTGAACTTTAAAATTCATTTTTCTTTTACTTTTTTACATTATATAGCCCTATGCGGAGTTGGTATAAGTAAAACAGTCATCACCTACCTATTCTTTTAACATATTCTTGTTTGCTGTCTCTTGTCAGCTTTTTTACTCATAAATCTCTCTGTCTAACTCTCTCCCCTATAAATCTCCACCTTTAAACTCCGGCCAATTCTTCTTGGGCTGGTACCACTATATATTTCTGCATGTTCTCACCGGTGCGGTCTGATGCGAGTACCCCTTACTCAACGCCCACGAGATTTATGTTTCTCTGTCTCTAAATTTTCCGCCTGCCTTCTCCATACAGGGCAGCCTTTCTGACACATTCAGCTTCTCCCGGTTGCCTCCTCAAATTACCAACTTCTGCTGGGTTCACTTTTTTGATGCCGGTTTGCTCACTTCCACCTAGCCTTTACTTTCTGCACTTATCAGCACAACTGCCTTTTTTGTCCTTAGATTAAATCTGCATTACTTTTATTTTTTTTTGTTAGATGGTCTCCCATCTATAGAGACTGACCTCACTCTTTGTAGAGGTTCCATACTGCTACTGTCTGTGTTGGCTGCTGTTTCCCCTCACACAGGGCCTGTGAAGCGCATACTACTGCTCCCCCCCCCCAAAAAAAAAATAGAGGGAGTGCAGAGCGCCTTTTAACCTCTACCAAGGTCTTTTTTAGGGTTCTAGCCTTTGTACAGGAATATTTTTGAGACTGGTTCCCACCCTAATAAGTGGTGTGTTGCAGTCTCCTAGTCAGTTCCTGGTGCTATCTGCTGAGGAAAGTTTGGGCTCATCCCAGTTAAATCCGGTTTCCCTCAGAGAAAAAAAACCAAGAAAAAAAAAAAAACAGAGAGGAGTGTGGCGGATTTACGTCCCTTTGCATACCAGTTCGGGGAACTTACTGTCCTTGTACAAAGCTGTGGGTTTCTCTTAGGGTCCAGTTGTCCCTCTTTTTACAGAGGACTCCTATGACCCTACACCCTTTTTTGTGAATGCCAACAAATGGTTTTTGGGATTGCCCTCATTTTAGCTGACAATTACGTTTTTTTTAAAAAAGAGGTTCTGAAGTGATCAAACTGAGTGGGGTTTTTTTCCGGTTGCGGGAAGACCGAGGGTTTTTTCCAGTCTAGAACTGACCGAGCGTTTGTCCGGTCCAGAGGTGACTGAGCGTTTGTCCGGTTCAAGATGGACCGAGGGTTTTTTCGTAAGTGATTAAGGTAATCTTTAAGCGACCGTGTATTAAGTGTCTTGTGATGGATCCTGAGAGTACTCACAATAAGTGGACGCACTAATTAATGGGCCAGGTTTAGACCGCGGGGTTTGCTAAGTACCTTCACCCTTACGTATACGTGTACATATTGAAGTTTTTGGTTCAGTTCAGCTTAAATGGTATTTTTATATATTGAAGTTTTTTGTTTTGTCCGGTTCAGCTATAATAGTACCTTTAAGAATTGCCATAGGCAACCCTTTCTTTTTACTTAGACGTATTCACAGGTTTCCTTCCCTTTTGTGAAGTATCCCTGAACACTGGAAAGTTCTAAAGACAGGTAAGTATAAAATTCACTTCACTTTGGTTTGAATCAATTTCTAATGCAGATTTAGATATAGTGCCAGTCTTGTTGTACTTCTTTTACTCTGTTAAACTCCTTTCACACTACAGTATAGTTCAGCACATAATTACACAACACCATATGTGCCACTCTTTGTGCCATACACTTTTCTGACCATGGCCACGCCCCTAGAGACTTATTTAAAGTTTTTCCCTTTTGATAAACACCTTAGGGTGATGGATAAAATTATTCTTATTGAGGCGCAAGAAAGTAATCCAAACTCTCTGCGCACTTCACAACACCAGGTGCATTCACCTACAGCTCCATCTCCATGTGAAGGGGCTCTGCCTCCATATGAGTCGAGGTTCTCCAACGACCTTTTAACCTGTGCCATTGCTGATGGTTATATACCACCTTCACATCCTATCACTTTTGACACGGCTATCCCTTCCATTCTCGGACCAGAATCCCTGCTCCAGACCCACCCTTCAGTCCCCAAATCAGTAACCCTTAATCAGCCCTCTGAACCAGTGAGCCCTCTGTTATTCCCCAGCCCTTGGGGCTACGCTAATTCAAGTCAGTCACAAATTAACGCTGAGACAACCCTTGACAAAATGGACCAGGCTCCCAATGACTTGCAAAAATCAGAAGTTACCAGCCTAAATTGTTGCACACATATTAAGTGTTGGAGATGTCATACGCTAGGTCATTTTGCTACAGAATGCCGCAGAAATCCACAGACCTTTCGTAGGCATATCTGGCGTAATAATCCCCCTGTCCAGCAATTATTCCCTGACCCACGCCATTCTCTGTAACTAGGCGTGGTCCGTAACAGAGCAGATTATAGGATCCTATAATCACTCTGCTCAACTGTAATGTTGTGGAGAACAATGCTTAAACTATTAGATTGAAGAATACAGGATATCCCAAATACAAATGAATAGTTCATTATATACAGCAGCTGACTCTGTTTCTTTATTTATTGTTTTAACACACACAATCTCTCCACATACTTTAGTGAGTTACTTTCAATGTCAGTATTTGTGTGTGTTGGGTAGATAAAGATTGATCACCTTTACCCACTCTCTTATTTCACAAAGATAGAATTGCAATGTTTATATCTTTGTTTGCTATTTTTCCTTGCTAGAGAAAGTTTTACTAGCATAGGTCTAAATTTTCAAGGAAAAAAAAACCCCACAATGCATTGTGAATCAGTTTTTATGGGAATACTGGTGTATTCCCTTTGACTGAATAATTTTCTGAGCAGAATATGAGCACTCAACTTACAAAAAAAAAACCTGCTCAAAGCTTAAAAAGCTATCCATATGAACTAGTTCTCACTTTTTGTGCTAACATTTTATTTTTACTAGTCCCTCTTGACTTAACTCTAAATAGTGATTACCTGCTGCAATATCTTTGATTAATGTATTATCCATGTCTGGTTTTTTTTTCAAATCTTGCGCTGACATGCCCTTGTCTAATGTCGTTACTTTATATGATATTTAGGTTTGTTTTGGAGGGGCAGGACCGAAAAAAGCCACCAGTGGTGTGCAAAAGACTATGGCCCTGCACCCCATTTCAGTTTCCTTGGAGCGTTTAGCCAGAGGGGGAAGGCAGCAATTGGGCACTGACCAGGTATTAGGTACTGTGCGTTAGGAACCTATGATGTAAACTACCAAAATCGGAGGAGGGCAGATAGCATATTTTGACTGCCTCAGCAGTTATTGTTTGTTCTACCATTTTGTCAATTGTATATGCACTACCACACATAAGGCCAATCCATAGTCCCCATAATAAGGGCACACATGGACTGCCTGCAGAATGAAGGATCAGATCACTCCAAATGAGCACCATAAAGAAATGATGCTAAGTAAAGAGCTCACTGCAAGCAGCTGATGAAATATTAAAACACAGATGTCTGGGGGGAAGTGATGTTGCGGGATTGAATGGCTGCCTAGTCCTTTGGCTCCGCACTTCCCTAAGTAACATTTGCTTAATCCGCTGCCATCAGGGCTTTTTTCGGGCTTGCTTTTCAGCGGTTCCCCTCGGGGTGTAATTGTGGGGCGAAATGAGCAAAACGGCTGCTTCCCAGTGCAAGGAGAGTGCACGATGTTTGGCGCATCAGCAGGCAAAGGGCCATTCGCGCCACGTGTCGCCAGAGGCAGGCGGTTCTTCAGGGTCCGACTCAGCCTCCCCTCATGCAGGCTCTGGTAGGTTGAATACCACGAGGAAATCAGGGGTGTCAAAAGACTTCCGCTTTTGGGGGGTTCCCGAGAACGGAGGATGTTGGTACTATCGTGAGTGTGATTTCTCGGTCCATTCTGGGGTATGAGTCGGAGGCAATGGATATGCAATTGGATCGGGCTCACAAGAGCGCTAGGCAAACCATTGGAGAATAAGCCCAGAGACATCACTGTTTGCTTTACTTCCTATGCAATTAAGGAAAAGATCTGACTGACGGCCCATCAATCACCACCATCAGTCATTTCAATATTTCAAGACGTCTCTGCTTTTACCCTGACTCAGAGACGGGCAATGAAACCGGTTCTGGACATTTTGGTGAAGAACCAAATTGCCTATAGATGGGCCTTTCCATCTGCTTTATGCTTCAATTACAAGGGAAAGCAGATGAGGTTTCGGAAGGTGACAGAGGCATGGAAACTTCTGCATGATGAAGACCTGGTTGATTCTTCTGTTTTACCGTCCGAATTGGCACCCTCAACAAAAGCAAAGCTGCTGAAGTGGAAGAGAGTCACTCACAAGGCTAAGAAATAAGGGGACTAGAGTGGACTTGGTGCTGTAGGGGTGCTTTAACTTAGGGGGAGTTTTCTGTATTGAATGGGGGCAACTTTTGTTGCTAGGTAGCAAGGAGGTTTGCATTTGGGGGGATTTGTGTTAACGTTAGTGCTCCTAATGAATAGGATGCAAACATACCAGGCTATAATCTATTTAGGAAGGATAGAGATGGTCGTAAAGGTTCAGGAGTAGCTCTGTATGTGAGAAATGATATCACAGCAAGTGAAATGAAAGGGACCTGGGGAAAAGAAGAAGCAATATGGATCACCTTAAAAAGAGATGCTAGAACCTCTGTCCACGTGGGTGTTGTCTACAGACCCCTGACACAACTGGAGGGAACTAGAAAAGGATGTGATCAAAAATATTCAAAAGTTAGGAAAGAACTACTACTACTACTGATTTCTGCTCAGTGTGCTGCTACGGCTAAGAAAGCGAATAGAATGTTGGGTATTATCAGGAAAGGTATGGAAAACAGGTGTGAGGATGTTATAATGCCGTTGTATCGCTCCATGGTGCGACCGCACCTTGAGTATTGTGTTCAATTCTGGTCGCCGCATCTCAAGAAAGATATAGTAGAATTGGAAAAGGTGCAGCGAAGGGCAACTAAAATGATAGCGGGGATGGGACGACTTCCCTATGAAGAAAGACTAAGGAGGCTAGGGCTATACAGCTTGGAGAAGAGACGGCTGAGGGGAGACATGATAGAGGTATATAAAATAATGAGTGGAGTGGAACAGGTGGATGTGAAGCGTCTGTTCACGCTTTCCAAAAATACTAGGACTAGGGGGCATGCAATGAAACTACAGTGTAGTAAATTTAAAACAAATCGGAGAAAATTTTTCTTCACCCAACGTGTAATTAGACTCTGGAATTCGTTGCCGGAGAAAGTGGTGAAGGCGGTTAGCTTAGCAGAGTTTAAAAAGGGGTTGGACGGCTTCCTAAAGGACAAGTCCATAAACCACTACTAAACGGACTTGGAAAACTCCAAAATTCCAGGAATAACATGTATAGAATGTTTGTACGTTTGGGAAGCTTGCCAGGTGCCCTTGGCCTGGATTGGCCGCTGTCGTGGACAGGATGCTGGGCTCGATGGACCCTTGGTCTTTTCCCAGTATGGCATTACTTATGTACTTATGTACTTCTACTTGACATTTCTAAAGCGCTACTAGGGTTACGCAGCGCTGTACAATTTAACATAGAAGGACAGTCCCTGCTCAAAGGAGCTTACAATCTAAAGGACAAATGTACAGTCAGTCAAAATAGGGGCAGTCTACATTTCCTGAAAGGTATAAAGGTTAGGTGCCGAAAGAAGAGAGAGGTGCTGTTGCTGGGAGATTTCAATCTGCTGGATGTAGATTGGAAGGTTTAGTCTGCAAAATCGGAAAGAAGTAGAGAGATCGTGGACGCTTTTCAAAGTGCTCTGCTCAGACAAATGGTGATGGAACCCATGAGGGAGGGAGTGATGCTGGATCTGGTGCTCACAAATGGGGATAGTGTATCAAATGTCCAAGTGGGTGCTCACCTGGGCAGCAGTGACCATCAAATGGTTTGGTTTGATATGACGGCTGAAATGGAGGGCGGCCACTCAAAAATCAAAGTCCTGGATTTCAAGCGTGCTGACTTTAGTAAAATGGGGGAATACCTGAGAAAGGAGCTGATGGGATGGGAGGGCGAACGAGAAGTGGAAGGACAGTGGTCCAGGCTGAAAGAAGCTATAAACAGGGCCACAAACTTTTATATAAAGAGAGTAAATAAAAGCAAGATAAAAAGGAAACTGATATAGTTCTCCAAGCAAGTGGCTGAAAAAAATAAAGGCTAAAGAGCTGGCGTTCCTGAAGTACAGAAAAACTCAAGAAGAGGAACACGGAGAGGAATACCGGATGAAACTAAAAGATGCCAACAGAGAGATACGTCTGGCGAACGCGCAAGAACAAATGGCTAGAAAGGTAAGGAGAGGTGACAAAAATTTCTTCAGGTATATTAGTGAAAGGAGGAAGACAAAAAAGGGAATTGTGAGACTGAAAGATGCCGCGAACCGCTATTTAGAAAATGATGAAGAAAAAGCAAATTTGCTAAACAGATACTTTTGCTCTGTTTTCACAGAAGAAAATCCTGGAGAAGGACCACAATTGACTGACAAAAGTACATATGAGAATGCAGTGGATAGAGCACCGTTCACAGAAGAGAGTGTGTATGAACAACAAGCCTCACTTCGGTTATTGGAAAAATAATCTGAAGGAAAAGATAGCAAATTTCCTGGAAGACAATAAGTTGCAAGATCTCAGACAACATGGTTTTACCAAAGGGAAATCGTGCCAAATGAATCTCATTGAATTCTTTGACTGGGTGACCGGAGAATTGAATTGTGAACATGCTACAGACGTAATCTACTTAGATTTCAGCAAAGCTTTTGACACGGTTCCACACAGGAGGCTTTTAAATAAACTTGATGGGCTGAAAATAGGACCCGATGTGGTAAACTGGATTAGGAACTGGTTGACAGACATGCGCCAGAGGGTGGTGGTAAATGGAATTCGCTCAGATGAGGGAAAGGTGAGTAGTGGAGTGCCTCAGGGATCGGTGCTGGGGAGTGGAAAACATGATAAAGGACCTACGGAAGCTAGAATAATGGTCTAAGGTTTGGCGATTAAAATTCAATGCAAAGTGTAGCACTTAGGGTGTAAAAATCCACGGGACACGTATGTGTTAAGCGGGGAGAGTCTGATAGGTATGGATGGAGAGAGGGATCTTGGGGTGATAGTAGCTGACAATCTGAAGGCGACGAAACAGTGTGAAAGGTGGTGGCTGTAGCTAGAAGGTTGCTAGGATGCTAGGATGTATAGAGAGAGGTGTGACCAGCAGAAGATGTGTTGATGTCCCTGTACAAGTCATTGGTTAGGCCACACCTGGAGTATTGTGTTCAGTTTTGGAGGCCGTATATTGCTAAGGATGTAAAAAGAATTGAAGCGGTGCAAAGAAAAGCTACGAGAATGGTATGGGATTTGCGTTACAAGACGTATGAAGAGAGACTTGCGCACCTGAATATGTATACCCTGGAGGAGAGGAGAAACAGGGGTGATATGATACAGACATTCAAATATTTGAAAGGTATAAATCTGCAAACGAACCTTTTCCAGAGAGGGGAAGGCGGTAAAACGAGAGGACATGAAATGAGATTGAAGGGGGGCAGACTCAAGAAAAATGTCAGGAAGTATTTTTTCACGGAGAGAGTGGTGGATGTTTGCAATGCCCTCCCGCGGGAGGTGGTGGAGATGAAAATGGTAACGGAATTCAAAAATGAGTGGGATAAACATAAAGGAATCCTGTTCAGAAGGAATGGATCCTCAGAAGCTTAGCCGAGATTGGGTGACAGAGCCGGTGGGGGGAGGCGGGGCTGGAGGTTGGGAGGTGGGCCTCGTTCTGGGCAGACTTCTATGGTTTGTGCCCTGAAAATGGCAGAAACAAATCAAGGTCAGGTATACTCATAAAGTAGCACAAATGAGTTTAAACTGTTGGGCAGACTAGATGGACCGTGCAGGTCTTTTTCTGCTGTCATCTACTATGTTACTATCAGGCTTATTTTCGAAAGTGATCGCCGGCGATTTTCCGACATAAATAGGGAGATGGCCGGCGATCTCGCAAAAACGGCGAAATCGGTATAATCGAAAGCAGCGTTTTTGACACCATCGCCGCTTTCCCGTCTCCGAGCTGGCAAAAGTTCAAGGGGGCGTGTCGGCGGCGAAGCAAAGGCGGGACATAGGCGGGCATGGGCGTGGCTACCAGATGGCCGGCTTTCGCGGATAATGGAAAAAAAAAGCGGCGTTAAGCAGTATTTCGCCGGGTTTACTTGGTCCTTTTATTTTCACGACCAAGCCTCAAAAAGGTGCCCCAACTGACCAGATGACCACCGGAGGGAATGGGGGATGACCTCCCCGTAGTCCCCCAGTGGTCACCAACCCCCTCCCACACTAAAAAAAAAAAACCAAATAAAAACCTTTTTTGACCAGCCTGTATGCCAGCCTCAAATGTCATACCCAGCTCCCTGACAGCAGTATGCAAGTCCCTGGAGCAGTTTTTAATGGGTGCAGTGCACTTCAGACAGGCAGACCCAGGTCCACCCCCCCCCCCCCCTACCTGTTACACTTGTGGTGCTAAGTGTTGAGCCTTCCAAACCCCCCCAAAACCCACTGTACCTACATGTAGGTGCCCCCCCCTTCACTCATAATGGCTATGGTAATTGTGTAGAGTTGCGGGGAGTGGGTTTGGGGGGTTCAGCACCCGTAAGGGAGCTATGCACCTGTGAGCTATTTGTGTATTTTTAAAAAATTTTTTGAAGTGCCCCCTAGGGTGCCCGGTTGGTGTCCTGGCATGTGAGGGGGACCAGTGCACTACAAATGCTGGCTCTTCCCATGATAAAATGCTTTGGATTTCGCCGGGTTTGAGATGGTCGGCATTTTTTCCCATTATCGCTGAAAAACAAAATCGGCGATCTCAAACCCGGCGAACTCTGACCGGGCTAAACCGTATTATCGAAAAAAAAAGGTGGCCGGCCATCTTTTTTGATAATACGGTTCCGGCCAGCTGTTGTGGCGTCGCCAAAATAGATTGCCGGTGAGCTATTTTGCCGGCGACGTTTGATTATGCCCCTCCACGTTACTCTGTTACTATGTAATGGTAGTTGGATGGAAGTTTATTTGCAGTAAGTTTTTCTAGAGGGGAGTGTGTATGTGGGGGATTGGGGGGTTATCTGATTAAGGGCGTGTTTTCTCTCTGTGTCCCAGACAGGGCCTCTTAGTGCTATCTGGTGGGGGTTTGATGAATGAGAGGGGGGTTTGAGAGGGGAGGGGGGAGCTGGTCTGGGGGAGGGATTGGAGGGGGAGGGGATTGGAGGGGGTGGAAGGGAGAGGGAGTTCAGAGGGGAGGTTCCTGGGGGTCTTGGGGTGGGGAAGTCTTGATTATGTGGGCGGTGCTTCAGTGGGGCTTCTTGGTCCTGAGATGTTTGCTTTGTATAGGCTTGGTAGAGGTTTGTCATGAGTATTAATCTAAAATTTTTATCTTATAACTTGAAAGGCCTGAACTCCCCACAAAAACATCAGAAATTGTTTAAAGAACTAATGCATTTCCATCCACAGGTGGTGCTTCTCCAGGAGACTCATCAAACATATAAATGGCGAGTGACCGTACTCACCCGCAAATGCGCAGTAGAGACTTCTCTCTCTGTCCCGCCCCCGCGTCAATACGTGATGACGGGGGCAGGACAGAGAGGAAAACTGCATGAAGGTGAGGGAGGGAACCGCCGACGTCGCTACCGCTCCCCCACCCAGAGTCGCTGCCGCTGCCCCCCCCCCCACCCGAGCACTCTCTTCGGTATTGATCTTACATCGCCGACACGCAGCAGGCAGATCAGCTGAGCTCCCGTCGGCCTTCCTTCCTTGCCTATGTCTCGCCCTCGCCGACGTTACGTCACACGAGGGCGGGACACAGGCAGAGAAGGAAGGCTGACGGGAGCTCTGATCTGCCTGCTGCGTTTCGGCGACGTAAGTTCAATAGCGAAGAGAGGGCCCGGGCCAGGTGGAGGGGTGGTGGCAGCAGCGAGGGGGCCTTGGAAAAACCCCATACTAGCCTGTTTTAACGGGCTCAACGGCTAGTTTAAGAAGGGACCATGAAAAGTTTTTGAGTCACCCTCAATATCCTCATGTATTCTGTGCATCTGCAATAGATGGGTCCAAGAAAAGGGGTGTGGCCATTATGTTACATTCATGTTTACCACTCTAGGTGGTGCGGGTGAAGAGAGATAGAGAGGGGTGATTTGTACTTTTGAGTGTGTTATTGGGAGAGCAGGCTGTAACATTAGCTTCAGTTTATGCTCCCAATGAAGGGCAGAAAGTGTTTTTGACTAAACTCATGGGCCAGTTTAACTCTTGTTCTCAGGGGAAATTTATAGTGGGGGGATGTTAATGCCACGTATAATCCAGTGCTGGATAGGTCGGGTTTGCCCTCTGGGAGGGATGTTTTACTTTCTCAAGCACTGAGCGGGTTTGTTCGAGATCTTAGGATCTCGGATGTGTGGCGAGTCTCACTCCTGGGGGTAAGGGATTATTCATTTTATTCCCATTCTCATGACACGTATTCCCGTATCGATTATATTTTCGTGGATGTAACACTGAAACACACTGAATGGTCCTCTGACATTGGTACTGCCACCTTGCCGGATCACGCTCTGGTCTGGGTTAGTCTTCCCTCGTTAGGGGGAGAAGAGAGAGAGAGAGAGGAGGTGGTCATTGAACACTACTCTTTTACAGGAGAAGGAAATTTTGACTGGGTATAGAACGCTTCATCAGGAATACTTGAAGATTAATATGGATTCAGGACCTCCACTGGGGGTTGTCTGGGATGCGCTCAATGCGGTTTCCAGGGGATACTTCCTTCAAAAAGCTAGTTGTAGAGCTAGACAGGAAAGGGCGGAGGTTGCTAAATGTTTAAACCAATTAAATTTGTTATCAGATAAGCACAAATCCTCACGCTCGGTGTTAACATTGAGGGAAATACAGGCGTTGCGTTTGAAATTGGATCAGGTATATTCGGATCAGTTAAAGTTCTTTAGTGATCAGCAGCGACATTCTCAATTTGAGTTTAGTAATAAACCTAGTAGGAGTCTGGCTCTTAAACTGAGTTGATAAAACTATTTTCAAAGTGAGGGATAGGGAGGGGGGGGGGGTTGGTGACCAATTCCAGGCAGATATGGGAGAAATTTCAGTCATTTTACCAAAAGCTTTACACTTCAGAAAATGTGTCTAATGAGGCTGGGGTACAAGAATTTCTGTTGACATGCTCTTTCCCTACACTTACATCAGGTCAGAGGGAGGCATTAGATGAAAGGGTTTCTGTGAAAAAGGTTGCTAAGGTGATTAAGGCCCTTCCAAACGGGAAGTCGCCTGGTCTGGATGGGTTACCAAATGAATTTTATAAGGCTTTTAAGGGGGAATTGGCACCCATTTTGACGGAAATCATAAATGAGATTCTAGTGGGAGATGAGTTTCCTTCATCTATGATGGATGCCTGGATAGCGGTTATACCCAAACCTGGTAAAGGTACGACTGAGTGTGCCTCATATTGTCCCATTTCCATATTAAATTCTGACATAAAAATCTTAGCAAAGGTGTTGGCTAATCGTTTGGCAACAGTCATGCCTGATCTAATTCATCCAGACCAGACAGGTTTTATTCCTCGTAGACAGGCAATGGATAATGTTCGTAGAATGATTAATTTGCTTCATATTGCTCAGAAACGTAATCTTCCTGTATGTTTACTGGGGTTAGATGCCGAAAAGGCATTTGACAGACTCCATTGGCCTTTCATGTTCCAAGTGTTGGACAGATTTGGTATTGGTTCAGGATTTATAAGATGGATCCGGGCGCTGTATACGTTGCCTAGGGCCTGTGTTAGGGTTAATGGTGGAAACTCTCCATTGTTCTCTCTGTCCCGTGGGACCAGACAGGGATGCCCTCTTTCACCTTTGCTCTTTGCATTGGTTATGGAGCCTCTGGCCATGTATATTAGGTCAGACCCTAACATATCAGGAATTCAGGTGGGTAATAGAGACTACAAGTTGGCGCTTTTTGCTGATGATGTGCTTCTTTCCTTGACCAAACCTCTCTTATCACTTCCTAATCTGATGAAAGGGTTGTTGTTATACTCCGCGATTTCAGGCTTTAAATTAAATGTGAGCAAATCAGAGAATCTACCAGTTGGAACTTCCCGTCCGGTTTTGGCAGTGCTCCAGCAATCTTTTTCCTTCAAATGGGTAAAGGGAGGAATAACTTACCTAGGGGTTACAATCACTCCTCATTTTTCAGAGTTGTTCTAGGCCAACTATCCTCAACTTTTGAAGGTGGTTTATAGAGATTTAGAGAGGTGGGATATTATGGATTTGTCTTGGCTGGGTAGAATTTCGGTGTTAAAGATGAATGTATTGCCGAGATTGATGTATTTGTTCCAAGTTCTTCCTATTCAGGTTTCCAGGGGCTTTTTGTCAGGGGTGCAAGACAGATTGGTTTGTTTTGTTTGGGCTAATAAGCGCCCTCGTTTGCCTAGGTCTTTATTATATAAGGAGAGGAGGAAGGGGGGTTTGGGAGTACCAAATGTCTTGAGGTATTATAAGGTGGCCCACGCACGAGCGGCTTTTGAGTGGTATCAGGATCTGCCTCATAAATTATGGGTGAAGTTGGAACAGGCTGAGGTTGGCTCATGTCCGTTAAGTGCCTTGATGCGTTAAGTGCCTTAAGTGCCACATAGGTTGCTAAGTGAAGACTTGCGCCCCTCGATTTCTTCCACATTCACTTACTGGGATGGGTTGTTTGATGGCCCTGATGCAGTGTTATCTAAACTTTCGCCGATAGTGTATAACCCTCTCTTTCCTCCGGTGGTTTCTTCAGGGATTTTTCGCAGATGGGGATCCTTAGAGCTGGTATCTTGGGGTCAGTTGTTTGATGAGGGTAATGTGCTTTCTTTTGAATCTTTGAAGGAACAATATTCCCTTTTACCAAATGAGATGTTTGCTTATTGTCAGTTGAGACACTTTCTTACCTCTAGGCGGATCCAGGCCACCATAGTGCGGGGAGATTCATTTCTTGAGGATCTTTGTGAAGATTACAAAACTACCAGGGGTCTTATCACATGTCTGTACTCCTTTTTAAGGGGAGGCTTGGGTTCTCATCATGCCCATTGGGAGAGGTGGCAACAGGAACTGGGGGTGACTACTGATGAGGGTGACTGGTCCTTCTTTGAGAATAATTGGTCCAAGATCTCTATAGCAGTTCCTTTCCAGGAAAATGTAGTTAAGGTGCTTTACCGGTGGTTCTTGACTCCGGTTAGGTTGCACCATATGTTTCCTGGAGTTTCACCACTGTGTTGGCATGGCTGTGGACAGCCGGGGGACGATGGGTCGCATTTGGTGGACTTGTAATAAAATTAGGGCCTATTGGAAAGCAATACAACATAGATTGCAACGGTGGTTCCTAAGGCCGGTCAAGTGGTCCCCTGAGTATTTTCTATTTTCAAAAAACCCGCATTGTTGGCCAGACAGGCAATGGTGGCAGCGAGAGTTGTGGTTGCAGGTTGTTGGAAATCACCTATAGTCCCACCATTGACAAGATGGCTCAACAAATTATGGTATATATATATATGAAATGGAGAGACTTCGGGCAGTACGCGGTCATATTGCTCAGGCGAAGTGGGAAGCAATCTGAGAGCCCTTTCTGAAGCATTGTGAATGTTAAGTGGGGGAGAGGGTGAAGGTTGGTTGGGATGCGGAGGGTTGGGAATCGGTCATAATTTAGGGGGGGGGGGGGGAAGGGGGGGGGGTTAGGTCACCTTATAAAAATTTCATAAACTTGGGAGTCATAGCTTGAACAATTGTTATATTTGGATTACCTGTAGGGATAGCATTATTAATGGCTAGGAATGGCATAAAGGCTATGTTGTAACAATAGGCTGGTTTAATTCTTGCCAAACTGTACTATGCTCTATAGTATGTAGTTTTCACTGTACAGGAATCCTTTAAGTTTCAATGAAGATTCTTTTCAAATTAAAAAAAAAACACAGATGTCTGAGTGTGTCTCTAATCTGCACATATTTATGTACTGACTGCCAAACTGATACCCATGCGTGCAACTGCAGGAACTTTGTTTTCTTCAGTTACAGTTCTTCTCTCTGCTGCTCTAGACTAAACTACAGTTCCATTTCGTTTTCTCATCACCCAGCTATCCAACTCTGGCATGCAGCAGATTGTAGTTACATATCCCTCTCTATTCTATCTAATAGAGGACAAACCTGGGAACAACCATAGTACCCTCTTATTGATAAAATGCTCTTACTGCATCTTCCAGTGATGCTAATATGAAGCACTGGTAGCTGAGATCAGCACTAAGTGGCTTGTTGTGGAATCCATTGTAATCCTTATCATCTCCCAGGGTGAATATCTCTGGTAAAATATCAAGCTGGGCTGCGATATAGGGCTTCATCTTGTCCAGCTGACGGCGCTGGCGTTTGCCTTGCAATCCTTGGTTTATAGCTTCTAGTAACTGAACAGAGAAAAAAATCATTAACAGAGTTACTCAGGAAAATTGAAACTGGACACAAGCAGTTTACAGGTTGATCATTGGTGTCAATCACTTCAATCGTTTGTCTTCCTCAGCTCAGCTACTATACACTCAATCCAATTTCCTCTGCTTCCCTAGAATTCAGATGATTAAATAATGGTTAGGAAGGTGCCATGAAAATAGAGGAAGGATCTACTCTGATTAATCATTCCCTCTGCCTTTCTGGTAGCTCAGCATAGAATATCATAATTAGTAAAAGTAAATTACCCTTTCCTCAATACTGATTACTCTATAGCTCTTTAGCCCTTTTATTACCAAGCAGATTATTATCATAAGTACAGATTCTACAATTTTTCTTCACTTTTGTGGGAAGTTTTTCTTCACTTAATGTGTAATTAAACTCTAGAATTCGTTGCCAAAGAATGTGGTAAAGGCGGTTAGCTTAGTGGGGTTTAAAAAAGGTCTGGACAGCTTCCTAAAGGAAAAGTCCACAGACCATTATTAAACTGACGAGGAAAATCCACTGCTATTTCTGGAGAAAGCAGGTTAAAATGTATTGAACTTTTTCGGGATCCTGCCAGGTATTTGTGACCTGGATTGGTCACTGTTGGAAATAGGATGCTGGGTTTGATAGACCTTTGGTCTGTCCCAGTGTGGCAATAATTATGTACACACCTTTCTCATTCCAAAATATCTTTTTCCTCACCTGTTTAGCTATTCAATACAGAGTTTTGTCATTAGTATACAAATCAAAATTAAGTCTCAGAACTTTCTATAAAGAGGTTTCCAGTCATAGACAGGGTTTTCCATGCTTTTTACTTTCCTATATTGAGCCAAGTGAAAGAGAATCGAGAGGTGAGTGAGTGTATCAACAGTTGATTTGAATATAGCACATTGAGCTAAATCCAAATTAACTTCAAACAAACTGTGTTTTTCCCTGATGTAGACCAACAGCCACACTATGGAACTGCTTAAAAAGGATAGTAGAAAGGCTCAGATCTTTTTCTAAAAGACAGTTTTTTGTCTGTTCTTTGATTGTTGGAAACTTCCACTGCTACTGACCTGAATTAAGTGTTAATTAAGGTGTGAGGAAGCAGAATATTTGCAAAGGTTCTTAAGGGCAATTTGATTACAGAATTAGCTTGAAAGGGTCTGTTTGAAACAGTCCCCATAGATTCAAAACTATATAAAGAGGAAATGTCCCACTTAACTTTCTTTCTGAGAAGTTCTGAGAGAAAAGGACATTTCTCTGCTAGGTGAACATTAGTTTGCTTTGTGCTTTGGGAACTTAACGATTGGGGTTTAAAGGAGGAATTGTGGGTGTTAGGAGGGTAGGAGGGGAGAGGAAGGGGGTTTATCAGATTGTTCTAGAACTGATAACGTTGATGAAGGGTCTTTGTAAGTTGTTTAGAGCTTGAATTTTGTGCTATTATTGTTCTTAAATTTTTAATACACATTTATTGTTAAAAAAATTAAAGGAGGAATTGTAGGTTAGTGATAGGCAGAATTAAGATATGAAAAAGCAAACTCTATCAACTAGTTTCCATACTCTTTTCCCCCTAGTTTAAAAACTTGAACTTTGTATCACAGCATTAACAGCCTCTAGAAGGCATAGCAGGACCTAGTTTAGTCTTCATCCCACCCATCCTCCCCAACACTCACTCACCCACCCCCAGCACAACTCTTCATTTACAGTCAGTTATTGTAAATAGGATAACAAGCAAGAAGTGCTTTTACTGAGTTTTAATTACATTTCATTATTTTCTAAGAAGAAAACACTAAATAAATCATACAATATACCATATAAGCTAAAGACATTTTTATATTAGGTTAATATCCTTACTACCTTAGCAAGTTCTAAATTATTCAAAAACTCAAAAATACTAAGATGGAGACAGCAGTCCAGCAGCGAGAGGGGTGCTATCCAGTCTTTTGCATTGAGTGTCACATGTATGATTATGTCCCATTTGGTGAGCGGTTATATGTGTGTGCCCGATGCAAAGAGCTCCTAGCTCTCAGAGAATGGGTCCATACTCTTGAGGCTAGAGTAGCAGAATTGGTGGAGCTGAGGGAGACAGACAGTTACATAGAGGAGACCTACAGGCATGTTGTGGAGCAGTGCCATCTCCAGTCTGGCAGCCCCTGTGCTGCTTTGGAGGAAGGAGGTCTCCTAGAAGGAGAGCATTACCCCGTGAAGTAGGAAATACTCCTGTAGCCAGGACCTGCCCACCAGGAGATGTACTGTCCTCTCGCATCAAGGATAAGTCTCCAAGAACTTCTGCCTAGGAGGGAAGGGTTAGGACAGCTGTTGTAGTTGGTGATTAAATCATTAGGAATATAGATAGCTGTGTAGCTGGTGGACATGTGGATCGCCTGATGACTTGTCTGCCTGGTACGAAGGTAAAGGACCTCACGCGTCACCTAGACAGGATCTTAGATAGTGCTTGGAAGCAGCCAGCTGTCTTGATACATGTGGGTACCAATGACATTGGAAAAGGAGGGAGGTTCTGGAAGCCAAATTTGGGCTCTTAGGTAGAAAGCTGAAGTCCAGATCCTCCAGGGTAGCATTTTTCAGAGATGCTCCCCATTCCTTGCACAAGACCCAAAAGGCAGGCAGAGCTCCAAAGTCTCAATCTGTGGTTGAGACGATGGTGCAGGGATGAGGGATTCAGACTTATTAGGAAATGGGCGACATTCTGGGAAATAGGGAGATTATTCCGAAAGGATGGGCTCCACTTTAACAGGGATGGAACCAGGCTCCTGGCGCTAACTTTTAAAAAGGAGATAGAACGGCTTTCATACTAGAATGGGGCGAAAAGCTGACAGTCACCCAGGAGCACATGGTTCGGTGTGCAGTATCCTTAAAGGATACAACTGAAACAGGACATTTAGGGAATCCCAGTAGACAGATTTTAACAAATCTGAAAGCCAAGTATGCTTAATGAGAGAGCAGGATAAAGGATGCACATTATCCCCTTCAAATTCTAAGCAGCTTGTAGATCAAAGGAAAAACACAATTTGAAGTGCTTGTATACAAATGCAAGAAGCAATAGGATGGGAGAGTTAGAATATATCGCTCTAAATGATGAGGCAAATATAATAGGCCATCTCAGAGACTTGGTGGAAAGAGGACAATCAATGGGACACTGTATTAACAGGTACAACTTTGCATCGCAATGATAGAGAGGATCAGATTGGAGGGGGAGTTGTGCTATATGTTAAAGAGTGAATTGAGTCAAATAAAATAAACATACCACGTGACACAGATAGCAGCGTGGAATCATTATGGACAGAAATTCCATGTGTGAAGGGAAGGAGTATTCTTATGGGGCTGCACTACCATCCACTGGGACAGAATGAACAGACGGATGAAGAAATGTTTACAGAGATTAGGAAAACTGGAAAATTGGGCAACACTATAATAATGGGTGATATCAATTACCCTATTAATCGTGGAATATGTAAAATATAATATCAAGAACTCTCCAACAATTCTACAATATAATCAAGGTGTTTGTGGGTGAATGTGGCAGGCAGCAATGAAAAAAGTGAAGAAAAAAATACCTCAGAGATATCGGAAACACCTCGTTTTTAAAGGACACGCCTTTTGTATAATGAGGGCACCTCACTAATCATAAGTCTCAAAAAAACCTCCACAGTATTTAATTCATAAATGTCTTTATTCATAAATAATTCTTTAAATGTCTGCCCAGTTCTTCTCTGTCATCATTGATCTCTCTATAACATCAATTTGTTCCTTTCACCCTGTCATGGCGATGCCATAACAGATCTCTGTAAGCCACATTGAGCCTGCAAATAGGTGGGAAAATGTGGGTTACAAGTGCAATAAAATAAATAAATAAAATAAATAAATAAAATAAATAATAACTCTGCCACTATACCCTTATAGACACCTATAGGTTGAGACGCTGTAATCAATTAGAAGTAACCTGAAATTGTTACTTATCTTGGATGATGGTTCTTCCACGGACTCTTGTAGTCTCAAAATCCAGTTATGTAATTCTACAAAGTCCCATAAAGTCCCGACAGGGAAACCCTGTTTTGCCAATACACAGCTGCTTCAGGGGAAATCCTTAATTTAAACACATCCAAGCAACTTAGACACCTTATGGTCTCCGTTTCACACCAGTACAAAAATGGCGGTCTGCTTCTTTTTCAAACGTTCTGCTTATATACTCAGCGTGACGTCAAAGACGCCTCCTCCAATCATTTATGCAATGCAATTAAAGAAATACTTTCCATTCTATGGACACATTTAAACCCTTAGAGATTACAGTTTGCAACAAAAATATCCATCGTTGCTCCTTTTGTCTCAATAATCGTCTGATATCACCCCTCCATTCTGTTACTCTTATCTGCTCCACGATGATGCACTTCAGTTCTGAAAATTGATGATGTTTCATTAAGCAGTGAGACACCATGGGTTCATGTGTTTTTTCAGCCCGTATACAGTGTCTGTGTTCTATCAGTTGTGTCTTCAAAGGACAAGATGTCTGTCCTACATAATATAATTTATACGGACAGCTTATAATGTATATCACATTGTCAGAAGCACAATCAGTTGTAGAGTACAAAGGGTAAACTTTGTCCGTACGTGTATCAATAAACACATTTGACTCAATCATGATGCTACACACAGAGCAATTACCACAGGCTTTATGTGAGCCTTCCTTGGACCTCATAGTGCTTGTACAGTTCCAAGTGTTTGCAGGGCACAGTGCTGGTTTCGATATATAGATGGTATCTTCATGGTATGGAGAGGTACGGTATCACAATTAACCCAATTCAATGAGGAATTGAATGGATGCCATGACATGATTAAGTTCGAAGTGAAACACAGTTCTTCAGGTATTGCTTTTCTAGACGTACGGGTTAATACACACCAAGGACAATTAGAAACTTCTGTATATACAAAACCTACAGATAGAATACTACATTGCAATACAACAGTATGCATCCGAATCATTGTAGAACTAACATTCCGTTTGCACAATTCCTCAGATATAGGAGAATTTGTTCCTCCAAGTCTGGATAACAACAGCATGCTAATCAGTTGGAATTGAAACTGATTGATAGAGGATACCCTAATAGATTAGTATCCACAGCCAAAAAAAGAGCCTTGAATAACCATAGACAGTGGCTGCTACGTCCATGGACTGTCCCTCAAAATAATGATGCTTTAACTTTTGTGACGCGATTTAACATTCATTTGAATACTATGACTATCATTAGAAAACATCTACCATTGTTAAATGTTCACCCTTGTTTTCAAAACCTTAGGATCATTTTTGCTTTTCAGCGTAACAACAACTTACACTATGCACTGTGCCCTGCAGACACTTGGAACCATACAAGCACTATGAGGTCCAAGGAAAGCTCACATAAAGCCTGTGGCAATTGCTCTGTGTGTAGCATCATGATGGAGTCAAATGTGTTTATTGATACACATACGGACAAGGTTTACCCTTTGTACTCTACAACTAATTGTGCTTCTGACAATGTAATATACATTATAAGCTGTCCGTGTAAATTATATTATGTAGGACAGACATCTCGTCCTTTGAAGACACAACTGATAGAACACGTATACAGGCTGAAAAAACACATGAACCCATGGTGTCTCACTGCTTAATGAAACCATCAATTTTCAGAACTGAAGTGCATCATCGTGGAACAGATAAGAGTAACAGAATGGAGGGGTGATATCAGATGATTATTGAGACAAAAGGAGCAACGATGATTATTTTTGTTGCAAACTGTAATCCCTAAGGGTTTAAATGTGTCCATAGAATGGAAAGTATTTCTTTAATTGCATTGCATAAATGATTGGAGGAGGCGTCTTTGACGTCACACTGAGTATATAAGCAGAACGTTTGAAAAAGAAGCAGACCGCCATTTTTGTACTGGTGTGAAACGGAGACCATAAGGTGTCTAAATTGCTTGGATGTGTTTAAATTAAGGATTTCCCCTGAAGCAGCTGTGTATTGGCAAAACAGGGTTTCCCTGTCGGGACTTTATGGGACTTTGTAGAATTATATAACAGGATTTTGAGACTACAAGAGTCCGTGGAAGAACCATCATCCAAGATAAGTAACAATTTCAGGTTACTTCTAATTGAATACAGCGTCTCAACCTATAGGTGTCTGTAAGGGTATAGTGGCAGAGTTATTATGAATTAAATACTGTGGAGTTTTTTTTTTGAGACTTATGATTAATGAGGTGACCTCATTACACAAACGGCGTGTCCCTTAAAAACAAGGTGTTTCTGTTATTACTGAGGTCTTTTTTTCTCCACTTTTTTCATTGTTGCCTGCCACATTCACCCACAAACATCTTGATTATATTGTAGAATTGTTGGAGAGTTTTTGATATAAATTACCCCAATATTGACTGGATAAATGTTACATCAGGGACCTTCTTGGAGCAGAAGGTCCAGGAACAGATAAGAGGGGGAGCCATTTTGGATCTGGTCTTTGGTGGCAAGCAGGGCATAGTGTGAGAAGTGGCAGTGTTAGGTCCCCTGGGAAACAGTGATCATAACATGATCAAGTTTGAGCTACTATCTGGGATGAACTCGCAAATGAAATCTAATGTAGCTGAATTTAATTTTCAAAAGGGCGACTATGATAAAATGAGGAAAATGGTTAAAAAGAAACTAAAAGGATTGGCTGCAAAGGTTAGGATACTAAATCAGGGATGAACGTTATTCAAAAATACCATCTTGGAAGCCCAGTCCAGATGCATTCCAAGTATTTGCGAAGGTGGAAAGAAGAGAAAACGTCAGCCAGAATGGTTAGAAGGTGAAGTAAAATGAGGCCATTACAGCCAAAACATTGCCCTTCAAAGAATGGAAAAAGAACCCAAATGAAGAAAATAAGAAGCAACATAAGAACTGGCAAGCCAGATGCAATGCATTAATAAAGAAGGCTAAAAGAAATATAAGAGAAAATTGCCGTAAAGGCTAAAACTCACAGTAACAATTTCTTCAGGTACATCAGAAGCAGAAAGCCTGCGAGGGAATTCGTGGGAACGTTAGATCACGAAGGAGCAAAAGAGGTGCTCAGGGAGGACAAGGCCATAGTAGAGAAACTGAATGAATTCTTTGCTTCTGTCTTTATGGAAGAAGATGTAAGAGATCTGCCTGACACGGAAATGGTTTTTCAAGGGTGATGATGCAGAGAAACTGAAATAAATCTCGGATAACCAGAGCAGTAAATCACCTAGACCAGATGGCATACATCCAAGGGTACTCAAAGAACTGAAGCATGAAATTACTGATCTGCTATTAGCAATATGTAACCTGTTGATAAAATCGTCCATACCATCTGAAGATTGGAGGGTAGCCAATGTGATGCCGATTTTTAAAAACAGTTCTAGGTGTGATCCGGGAAGTCTGTGCCACGCAAAATAGTGAAAACTATTATAAAGAATAAAATTACAGAACACATAGATAAACATGGTTTAATGGGACAGAGTCAGCATGGGTTCAGCCGAGGGAAGTCTTGCCTTACCAATTTGCTTCATTTCCTTGAAGGCGAGAATAAACATGTCGATAAAGGTGAGACGGTTGATGTAATGCATCTAGATTTTCAGAAAGCTTTTGATAAAGCTCCTCACAAGAGTAACATGGTAACATAGTAGATGAGAGCAGAAAAAGAGCTGCATAGTCCATCCAGTCTGCCCAACAAGATAAACTCATATGTGCTACTTCTTCTGTATACCTTACCTTGATTTGTATCTGCCATTTTCAGGGCACAGACCACAGAAGTCTTGCCCAGCACTAGCCCCGCCTCCCAAACACCAGCCCCGCCTTACAATCTCGGCTAAGCTTCTGAGGATCCACTCCTTTTGAACAGGATTCCTTTATGTTTATCCCACGCATGCTTGAATTCCGCGAACGTTTTCATCTCCACCACCTCCCACAGGAGGGCATTGCAAGCATCCACCACTCTCTCTGTGAAAAAATACTTCCTGACATTTTTCTTGAGTCTGCCTCCATTCAATCTCATATCATGTCCTCTAGTTCTACCGCCTTCCCATCTACGGAAAAGATTCGTTTGCGGATTAATACCTTTCAAATATTTGAACGTCTGTATCATATCACCCCAGTTTCTCCTTTCCTCCAGGATATACATGTTCAGGTCAGCAAGTCTCTCCTCATATGTCTTGTAACGCAAATCCCATACCATTCTCAAAGCTTTTCTTTGCACCACTTCAATTCTTTTTACATCCTTTGTAAGGTACGGCCTCCAAAACTGAACACAATACTCCAGGTGGGGCCTCACTGACGACTTATACAGGGGCATCAACACCTCCTTTCTTCTGCTGGTCACACCTCTCTCTATACAGCCTAGCAACCTTCTCGCTTTAGCCACCGCCTTGTCACACTGTTTCGTCGCCTTCAGATCCTCAGATACTATCACCCCAAGATCCCTCTCCCCATCCGTACCTATCAGACTCTCCCCGCCTAACACATACATCTCCCGTGGATTTCTACTCTCTAAGTGCATCATTTTGCATTTCTTCGCATTGAATTTTAATTGCCAAACCTTTGACCATTCTTCTAGCTTCCGCAGATCCTTTTTCATGTTTTCCACTCCCTCCCTGGTGTCCACTCTGTTGCAAATCTTAGTATCGTCCGCAAAAAGGAAAACTTTACCTTCTAACCCTTCAGCAAAGCGAATGCTACATACCTGTAGAACGTATTCTCCGAGGACAGCAGGCTGATTGTTCTCACTGATGGGTGACATCCACGGCAGCCCATCCAATCGGAAACTTCACTAGCAAAGGCCTTTGATAGTCCTCGCGCGCCCATGCGCACCGCGCATGCGCGGCCGTCTTCCCGCCCGAACCGGCTCATGTTCGTCAGTCCCATATGTAGCAAGACAAAACAAGGGAAGACACAACTCCAAAGGGGAGGCGGGCGGGTTTGTGAGAACAATCAGCCTGCTGTCCTCGGAGAATACCTTCTACAGGTATGTAGCATTCGCTTTCTCCGAGGACAAGCAGGCTGCTTGTTCTCACTGATGGGGTATCCCTAGCCCCCAGGCTCACTCAAAACAACAAACATGGTCAATTGGGCCTTGCAACGGTGAGGACATAACTGAGATTGACCTAACAACTTATCCAACTAACTGAGAGTGCAGGCTGGAACAGAATAAACATGGGCCTAGGGGGGTGGAGTTGGATTCTAAACCCCGAACAGATTCTGAAGCACTGACTGCCCGAACCAACTGTTGCGTCGGGTATCCTGCTGCAGGCAGTAATGAGATGTGAATGTGTGGACAGATGACCGCGTCGCAGCTTTGCAAATCTCTTCAATAGTGGCTGACTTCAAGTGGGCCACCGACGCTGCCATGGCTCTAACATTATGAGCTGTGACATGACCCTCATGAGCAAGCCCAGCCTGGGCGTAAGTGAAGGAAATGCAATCTGCTAGCCAATTGGATATGGTGCGTTTCCCCACAGCCACTCCCCTCCTGTTGGGATCAAAAGAAACAAACAATTGGGCGGATTGTCTGTTGGGCTGTGTCCGCTCCAGATAGAAGGCCAATGCTCTTTTGCAGTCCAATGTGTGCAGCTGACGTTCAGCAGGGCAGGAATGAGGACGGGGAAAGAATGTTGGCAAGACAATTGACTGGTTCAGATGGAACTCTGACACAACCTTTGGCAAGAACTTAGGGTGAGTGCGGAGGACTACTCTGTTATGATGAAATTTGGTGTAAGGGCTACCAGGGCCTGAAGCTCACTGACTCTACGAACTGAAGTAACTGCCACCAGAAAAATGACCTTCCAGGTCAAGTACTACAGATGGCAGGAGTTCAGTGGCTCAAAAGGAGGTTTCATCAGCTGGGTGAGAACGACATTGAGATCCCATGACACTGTAGGAGGTTTGACAGGGGGCTTTGACAAAAGCAAACCTCTCATGAAGCGAACAACTAAAGGCTGTCCTGAGATCGGCTTACCTTCCACATGGTAATGGTATGCACTGATTGCGCTAAGGTGAACCCTTACAGAGTTGGTCTTGAGACCAGACTCAGACAAGTGCAGAAGGTATTCAAGCAGGGTCTGTGTAGGACAAGAGCGAGGATCTAGGGCCTTGCTGTCACACCAGACGGCAAACCTCCTCCATAGAAAGAAGTAACTCCTCTTAGTGGAATCTTTCCTGGAAGCAAGCAAGACACGGGAGACACCCTCCGACAGACCCAAAGAGGCAAAGTCTACACTCTCAACATCCAGGCCGAGAGAGCCAGAGACCGGAGGTTGGGATGCAGAAGCGCCCCTTCGTCCTGTGTGATGAGGGTCGGAAAACACTCCAATCTCTACGGTTCTTCGGAGGACAACTCCAGAAGAAGAGGGAACCAGATCTGACGCGGCCAAAAAGGAGCAATCAGAATCATGGTGCCTCGGTCTTGCTTGAGTTTCAACAAAGTCTTCCCCACCAGAGGTATGGGAGGATAAGCATACAGCAGACCTTCCCCCCAGTCCAGGAGGAAGGCATCCGATGCCAGTCTGCCGTGGGCCTGAAGCCTGGAACAGAACTGAGGGACTTTGTGTTTGGCTCGAGATGCAAAGAGATCTACCAAGGGGGTGCCCCACACCTGGAAGATCTGGCGCACTACTCGGGAATTGAGCGACCACTCGTGAGGTTGCATAATCCTGCTCAACCTGTCGGCCAGATTGTTGTTTATGCCTGCCAGATAAGTGGCTTGGAGCACCATGCCGTGACGGCGAGCCCACAGCCACATGCTGACGGCTTCCTGACACAGGGGGCGAGATCCGGTGCCCCCCTGCTTGTTGATGTAATACATGGCAACCTGGTTGTCTGTCTGAATTTGGATAATTTGGTGGGACAGCCGATCTCTGAAAGCCTGCAGAGCGTTCCAGACCGCTCGTAACTCCAGAAGATTGATCTGCAGATCGCGTTCTTGGAGGGACCAGCTTCCCTGGGTGTGAAGCCCATCGACATGAGCTCCCCACCCCAGGAGAGACGCATCCGTAGTCAGCACTTTTTGTGGCTGAGGAATTTGGAAAGGACGTCCCAGAGTCAAATTGGACCAAATCGTCCACCAATACAGGGATTTGAGAAAACTCGTGGACAGGTGGATCACGTCTTCTAGATCCCCAGCAGCCTGAAACTACTGGGAAGCTAGGGTCCATTGAGCAGATCGCATGTGAAGGTGGGCCATGGGAGTCACATGAACTGTGGAGGCAATGTGGCCCAGAAATCTCAACATCTGCCGAGCTGTGATCTGCTGGGACGCTCGCACCCGTGAGACGAGGGACAACAAGTTGTTGGCCCTCGTCTCCGGAAGATAGGCACGAGCCGTCCGAGAATCCAGCAGAGCTCCTATGAATTCGAGTCTCTGTACTGGGAGAAGATGAGACTTTGGATAATTTATCACAAATCCCAGTAGCTCCAGGAGGCGAATAGTCATCTGCATGGACTGTAGAGCTCCTGCCTCGGAAGTGTTCTTCACCAGCCAATCGTCGAGATAAGGGAACACGTGCACTCCGAGCCTGCGAAGCGCTGCTGCTACCACAGCTAGGCACTTCGTGAACACTCTGGGCGCACAGGCGAGCCCAAAGGGTAGCACACAGTACTGGAATTGACGTGATCCCAGACGAAATCGAAGATACCGTCTGTGAGCTGGCAGTATCGGGATGTGTGTATAAGCATCCTTTAAGTCCAGAGAGCATAGCCAATCGTTTTGCTGAAACATGGGAAGAAGGGTGCCCAGGGAAAGCATCCTGAACTTTTCCTTGACCAGATATTTGTTCAGGGCCCTTAGGTCTAGGATGGGACGCATCCCCCCTGTTTTATCCACCCCTCTCTAGACCTCCGCGGAACCCTTTCCACGGTGAGGTGAAAAGGGGTCCAAAGGAGTGCCTTCGGACACGGAGGTGTAGGGGGGGTGACAGAAGGCGCAGTTCAAATCTAATTCCCATGACCACAACTTTCTGACTTCTAGGATCTAAGTGAATCTTTGGCTATTTATGTTCCCACATAAAGTCTACATGAGTGAAAGATAATTTACTTATGTGTATATTATTTATGTGTAACAGTTTGAAGAGAAGGAACAGATTGAAATTGAGACTAGAGAAGTTTAGAGATAAAGATAGTCTTTTATTCTCACCAAATGAATCTGCCAGCTGTTGCACACATCAGTCAAATTCTGGGTTCGACGGACCGTAGCTTCGCCTCATGAGAGCGTTGGGGAAAGAATCCGATTTTAACTCAGATTCACACCCCTTACATAGTATTTGCAGTCCATACAACTCAATGGAGAGAGACTTTTTTTCATCTATGAATCATACTTAACCGCAGGTCAGGTGCCCACCTGTCCCTCCTTTCTGAGATTACTTAACAACGCCAATTTCCGGACTTGTAAATATCTTTCCTAATATAGAGAGATCAGTTTCTTTGTATCTTGTGACTCTGGGAGCCATCTTATAAGGACAGACTCCATCTTATGAACCAAACTTTTTACCATTTCTGCCATTAATTCCTTCATCTTAACTCTTACACTGAATTTGAAAGTTGTACCAGGTTTCAATAAGACTCACCAAGCAGTCCTGCTCTTGCAGGCTCTCAGCTATAAGGCCATCATCTGATTTTTAGGCCTAGTCAGTGCTTTCAGCAGTTTAAGCTATGTAACTTGGCCCACCACTATTCCAGTGGATGGGTCTCAAGCTGGGACACATATTAACATTTTCCACAAGGAAGTACCTGGAATAGAATCCCAGCCCTTCTTGCCCCGGTGGCACGGGCTCGACCGCATTGGCGCTGAGAAGGGCGGAGAGTTCCTCTGCAAGTACCTGCTTGTGCTGGAAGCTGAAGGACTGAGCTCCCAGTGGACAATTTGGAGGCATGGCGGCCAAATTGAGGGTGTATTCTTGCCGGACTAGTTGGAGAACCCACTGGTCGGAGGTTATGAGAGGCCACCTTTGGTAAAAAACTTTCAACCTCTCCCCGACCGGCAGATCGTCCGGCATGGACACTTTGACATCGGCTATGCTCTGCTGGAGCCAGTCAAAAGCTCGCCCCCTGCTTTTGCTGGGGAGCTGTGGGGCCTTGCTGAGGCGCACACTGCTAACGAGAGCGAGCGCGCTGGGGCTTAGCCTGGGCCGCAGGCTGTCGAGAAGGAGGATTGTACCTACGCTTACCAGAAGAGTAGGGAACAGCCCTCCTTCCCCCATAAAAACGTCTACCTGAGGAGGTAGATGCTGAAGGCTGCCGGCGGGAGAATTTGTCGAAAGCGTTATCCCGCTGGTGGAGCTGTTCTGCCACCTGTTTGACTTTTTCTCCAAAAATGTTGTCCGCTTAGCAAGGGGAGTCCGCAATCCGCTGCTGGATTCTATTCTCCAGGTCGGAGACACACAGCCATGAGAGTCTGCGCATCACCACACCTTGAACAGCGGCCCTGGACGCAACATCAAAGGTATCATATACCCCTCTGGCCAGGAATTTTCTGCACGCCTTCAGCTGCCTGACCACCTCCTGAAACGGCTTGGCTTGCTCAGAAGGGAGCTTGTCCACCAAGCCCGCCAACTGACACACATTGTTCCGCATGTGTATGCTCGTGTAGAGCTGGTAGGACTGAATCTTGGCCACGAGCATAGAAGAATGGTAGGCCTTCCTCTCAAAGGAGTCTAAGGTTCTAGAGTCCTTGCCCGGGGGCGCCGAAGCATGCTCCCTAGAACTCTTAGCCTTCTTTAGGGCCAGATCCACCACACCAGAGTCATGAGGCAACTGAGTGCGCATCAGCTCTGGGTCCCCATGGATCCGGTACTGGGATTCGATCATCTTGGGAATGTGGGGATTAGTTAGAGGCTTGGTCCAGTTCGCCAGCAATGTCTTTTTTAGGACATGATGCATGGGTACTGTGGACGCTTCCTTAGGTAGAGAACGATAGTCCAAGAGCTCAAACATCTCAGCCCTGGGCTCATCCTCCATGACCACCGGGAAGGGGATGGCCGTAGACATCTCCCGGAAAAAGGCCGCGAAAGACAGACTCTCGGGAGGAGAAAGCTGCCTTTCAGGGGAGGGAGTGGGATCAGAAGGAAGGCCATCAGACTCTTCATCAGAGAAATATCTGATGTCATCCTCCTCCTCCCACGAGGCCTCACCATCGGTATCAGACACAAGTTCATGAACCTGTGTCTGAAGCCGTGCCCGACTCGACTCCGTGGAAACACGGCCACGGTGGGAACGCTGAGAGGTAGACTCCCTCGCCAGCACCGGCGAAGCTCCCTCCACCGACGTCATCGGGGAGTGTTCCTGGGAGGCGGCCGCAAGCGGTACCGATGCCGGAGACCTCACCCCGGGCAAAGGGCCAGCCGTCGCCTCGCTCGACGGTACCACCGGAGGAGAAGGGCGCAACAGCTCTCCCAGAATCTCTGGAAGAACGGCCCGTGCAGAGCGGCTGTGGAGAAAGACTGGGAAACCGATGCAGGCGTCGAGGTCTGAGTCTGTTCCGTGCGTGGAGGCGGTTCCGGGCTGTCCAAGGTGGAGCGCATCGACACCTCCTTAACAGAGGGTGAGCGGTCCTCCCGGTGCCGATGCCTACTGGGTGCCGACTCCCTCGGCAACCCAGAGCTCTCGGTACCGAGGCGGGAAGGAGACCGGTGTCGATGCTTCTTTGACTTCTTCAAGCGAAGCATGTCACCGGAGCTTCCTGGTACCGACGAGGAGGACGTAGAATCCAACCGTCTCTTCCTCGGGGCCGAGGCCGAAGAAGGTCGGTCTCGGGGGGGCTGTACCGCAGGAGCCCTCAGGGCAGGAGGAGACCCACCCGAAGGCTCACCGCCACCAGCAGGGGAATGGACAGCCCTCACCTGCACTCCAGTCGAAGCACCACCGTCCGACGACATCAGCAACAGCGGAGGTCCCGGTACCACCGACGTCGACGCAGCCTTTCGATGTCTCGGTACCGACGATGCAGAGGGTCGAAGCCTCGATGCCGAGGTCGAAGACTTCGATGCTGTCGACGTCGATGCACTCGATGCGTCCTGTGCTGTTGTCGTCGAAGAGCCCGAGAACAACACGTTCCACTGGGCCAATCTCGCTACCTGAGTCTTCTTTTGTAAAAGAGCGCAAAGCCCCCAGACACTGAAGACACGAAGCGTGCCTATCATCAGTAAGCGAGATTACCCGGGCGCACCGGGTGCACTTCTTGAAGCCGCTGGGAGACTTCGATGACATGGGCGGAAAAATCACGCCGGCGAAATCAAAATTTGCGATGATGACGAAAGGCACCAAAAATAAGAGAGAGAAAACCTGTACCGAGGCCAAAAAGGCCGATCCCGAAAGCGAAAGGAAAGTTACGCTGGGGGAAAAACTGGATACATGGGAAGGGACAAAGACCGAAAGGTCTTTTTTTTTTTAGCGAAAATCGCAAAGACGCGCGAGGGACAACTTGAGGGGCACGAAACGGCGGCAAAACACGACCGTCCCGAGCGCGGACAAAAGAAGACTGACGAACACGAGCCGGTTCGGGCGGGAAGACGGCCATGCATGCGCGGTGCGCATGGGCGCGCGAGAGCTAGCAAAGGCCTTTGCTAGTGAAGTTTTCCGATTGGAGGGGCTGCCGAGGACGTCACCCATCAGTGAGAACAAGCAGCCTGCTTGTCCTCGGAGAAATATTTTTTCACTCAACGAATAGTTAAGCTCTGGAACTCCTTTGCTGGAGGATGTGGTAAAAGCGGTTAGCGTATCTGGGTTTTAAAAAAAGGTTTAGACAAATTCCTAGAGGAAAAGTCCATAGTCTGCTATTGAGACAGACATGGGAAGCAACTGCTTGCCCTGGGATTTGTAGTATGGAGTGATGTGACGATTTGGGTTCTGCCAGGTACTTGTGACCTGATTTGGTCATTGTTAGGAAAGCAGGATACTGGGCTAAATGAACCATTGATCTGACTCAGTATGGCTACTCTTATGTTGTTATGACAAAATCCTGAGTGGTGTAGAACAAAAGTAGAAGTGAATCGATCTTTTACTTTTTCAGAAAGTACAAAAACTAGGGGGACACTCAATGAAGTTACATAGAAATACTTTTAAAACAAGCAGGAGGAAATATTTTTTCACTCAAAGAACAGTTAAGTTCTGGAGCTCCTTGCCAGAGGATGTGGTAACAGCTGTTAGCGTATCTGGGTTAAAAAAAGGTTTGGATAAGTTCCTGGAGGAAAAGTCTATAGTCTGCAAATGAGATAGACATGGGGAAGTCACTGTTGCCGTGGGATTGGTAGCATGGAATGTTGCTATTTGGGTTTCTGCCAGGTACTTATGACCTGGATTGGCCACTGTTGGAAACAGGATACTGGGCTAGATGGACCACTGGTCTGACCCAATATGGCTTTTCTTATGTTCTTATGCTAGCTAGTGACCCCTTGAGTAGCCCCTCATATGTTTCTTTTCAGTGTTTCTCTAGTCATTATCACCCTCTAATGTTTCTCCTATTTCTTCATATGTTGTGGTACATGTATCGCCTGCCTTATGCATTCTGGATACTCCTCGCTTGCCAGCTGTCTCATCCTGCACTAAGAAGGGTGTAATTTAAGTCATATAGTTTCCCCCTCCTACTCGAAAAATTACTTCCAAGTACTCTATGAAGGATTTAGCCCATTATAGGGGAATATCCTTTTCAATTCAGTAGCTTTCTCTTCTGATATATTCACATTCAACACTGAAGCAGTGATGTGTATATATATGTAGTAGCATTAGAGAAATAAGTAGTGCTAGAGACAATTCCTTGTCTGAAAGGGCAGTAAAATATATCGTCATTGCACACCCCATGCAGGAGTTCTCTGTACAAAGCAACCAATGCTAATCTCTTTAGTCATACCTGATCCAGCTCCATATCTTCTGGACCCTGCCACTTTGTAGTAAGGCCACCATTAACAAGGCCTATTGGCACCACCACAATGTAATACCACCTGTTAAAGAAAGAGAAAACTACAAGAATAACAGACAGTGCACACATACTAATGAGACAATAACAACTGAACTGCTACATGCTACAGAGAAGAGCTATTTATTTGCTGCATTTGTACCCCACATTTTTCCACCTATTTGCAGGCTCAATGTGGCTTACACTATGTTGCAAAAGGTATTATCATAAACAGAGTAAGAGGTATGGTCTATAACTGTCGAACACAGACAGTATTTATTTATTTTATGAAAATGTACACTCCACTAATCCAGGAAACAGATCCTTCTCTTGCTGGATAGAAATGAAAAATAACTAGAGCTTTTACTTTGCTGGTATCCAACAGTACTTAGAACCATTTTTTTTCTTCCTGGAAAATGGCAGGAGGGGTTGAATTGGAGAGCAGAGTAACTCTGTCCAGTCTCACTCATCTTTCCCCCGCCCTAAATCTCTGTAAATTGCCTTCTGGGAGGGCAGCAGCTGGACAATAGAGCTGGGACACAGTCCTGTAAGCTGCAATTAGGGTCAATACAGAAGAGCTCCAGAAAGTGGTGATCATCGATAGTACTAATCATTCTGTATCCTGTAATAATTGCTTTTATTAGTTTTCATATTCTTTTCTTCTCCTATAACCATTATGGGATAATCTTTAAAGACTTTTTCATGTTTTGCATTGCACCAGGTGCTTGTAAAATTGTGTGTTGGTATGCATGCATGCATGCAAAAAAAAAAAGATAGTACCAATTTTCATACCTCTGTATAAATGTGTTCTCAGAGCAAAGCTGCGATGAACATGTCTATTTTATAAAACACTTTATAATAGTCCAAATACAAAGTTTGACACTGGGGATTTATAACAAAGATCTATTATACATATATCCTCAAGTGATTATCATCTTAAATAAACATTCTAATTTATGGACCATCAGAAGGTGAATTTCCCAGTGTGTCTATATTACACCAAAATATATTTGTCACGATTCTTCATTGGTACCAGTTTTATAAATCCATTCAGTCTATACTATCTTCAATTTTTTCAAAATTTTAAAAAGTAATTTAGTGTAGAAAAATCTAGGAGACCAACTGCTGATTCACTGCTGAGATGAATCATGTTTCACCAGTTTTGCATTGAGGAGATGGTCACCTGCAAATGCATCAATTAAAATCTTTTCCATAAAAGGTACTTTAGGTTTACTAAACTTTTGCATGCTGGAAATCGTAGGAGCGCTTTCTTTGCCCTTATGGCCACAAAAATCTTGCTGAAAAGGACAGGACAAGGGCTGACTTTCGGAGAACAAGATGGCATTAAGTTCGGGCCTGCCTAGCACTTCAGTTAGCTCAGTGTGGACCGTGGAAATAATCTCCGAAGTGAAGGCCGCTGCTGAGGCTGCTATTATTAGAATTATTATTATTAGCATTTGTATAGCGCTACCAGACTCGCGCAGCGCTGAACACCTGATAAAACGTTGCAACAGTTCTTTGATAAAACTGATAATGCCCATGAACGTATAGACAGTATGGGCCTGGAAATGGATGAGGTGTAGTGGCAGACTGGAATAAAGGATTCCCTGCAGGATGGTGACCAAGCAAAGTAATTTGGACAAGCAATTGCAGGCTCTCACTGACAAGGTTGAAGGAGAATAGGACCAGGCGCAATAACAGGCACTTGGTGGGCATTCCGGAGCGCGTTCAGGAGGGTGACTTGGATTCCCCAAAGCTTACAACTGAGTACTGGGCATGGCCCGTTCCAGACTGTGCCGGCTCATCACATGGGGGATTGTGGACCCGAGGTCGTGGGTAGTGATCCTGGGGGTGTTAAGTTTTGCCCATAAAATTGAAATTTTCCAAGCCTTGCGAGCTGGAAAGACATTGTAAGTGGACAATCATAAGGTTTTGTGTTTTCAAGACTATTCAGTGGCGGTTGTGTCCCACTGCCGAGATTGGCTACCAATCAAAGAACAAATCACATTCAAAATCTGCATGACTGCTCATAAAATCATTTACGGTGAGGCACCTGGATACATGACAGGCCTCATTGACCTGCCAACCAGAAATACCACTAAATCTACACGATCATACCTAAACCTCCACTACTCAAGCAACAAAGGACTCAAATATGAATCCACCTATGCATCCAGCTTTTCCTACTTAAGTGCACAACTATGGAACGCACTGCCAAAAATAGTAAAAACTATGCCAGACCACCTTAATTTCCAGAAATCACTAAAATGGTCCTGTTCAAAAGAGCATACCCCACCGACCCAACATAAAAATACATCGACACCTGCGACACAATGCAACCAAAGAACGTAAAGGACATTACCTGACTCTTCCTCTACCCCTTTCTAAGTTCCTGCAACTACACCTACCTTACAATGTACTTTATCTATCACAACATCACCTTGTATTCATTCGTACCATGTATTTGTTCAGACTGGAATCGGCTAATGCCGTTAACGACAATATGTAAGCCACATTGAGCCTGCAAAAAGGTGGGAAAATGTGGGATACAAATGCAACAAATAAAAATTTCAGCTTGATGTGCTCAGCACTTAATGAACACCAAATCCACTTAGCGCTTCTTTACCCAGCCCACCTCAGGGTGATGCATGAGGGTCGTATAGTCTTTTATGACACTCCTGCGGAAGCGCAGGCCATTTTTGGACTCAGTGTCTGTGGGTGGTGAACCAACTTCTCCATCTGGCATGGAACTTTGAGCCTGTGTGTGTTCAATGGAACAGATTGTTTCATCTTATTCTGCTGGACTGCCAATCTGTTTTTTCCACTTTGACCTCTTGGTTCCCCTATTAGACAATTGTTGGGCATTATGGGGGATCTTTTGGAGGACACACTCTGTAAACCTGCGGGCCCTTGTTTTGCTGCCTCTTTAGAGGCTTCTCATTTTTTGTTTGGCCTGCTTTGTGTATTTTGATAGCTGGATGTGGATGTATACGTAAGGGTGAGATGTCTGAGGATTGTAATGTGTGTGTGTGAAAATTGTGTGGAAGGGAGGTAGGAGTTCATGGGGAAGTCTCTGTGTGGGGTATAAGTGAGATAGGGGGTGGAGGAGGTTTGTGGAAGTACTTTATGTCTCTTTGGTTGATTGGTTACAAGTGTAGTGAGGGGCCTCTGTGGTTTCTGGTGTGGTAGATCTGGTGAGGGGGCTGGGCATCGGGTTTCCCTGGCTTGTTTTGTTTTCTTTCTTATCATGTATATTAGGATTATACTGCGGGGTCCCCCTTGAGAGTTTGTTCTTGGAATGTGGCGAGTATTAACTCACCCATTAAGAAAACTAAAATTTTAAAAGAGATAAAGAAAAAAAATTTTAACATGCCTGCCTTCAGGAAACCCATCTCGGTGACGAGGAACATCAAAAGCTGAAGCGTAGTTGGGTGGGTGTACACTATTCAGGCAATATCCATAGTGCTGGGATGGTGATTTGACAAATAAACTTGTCCCTCATCAGCTTCATACGGTGCATGTGGGGCAGGAGGGTAGGTATGTGTTGGTCCATTTGACTATTAGAATACAGACTTCATCATACTTAATATTTATGCCCCAAACATTTTTATCTTTCCCTTCTTTCAGGCATCAAGGTTGTAGTGACTTATTTTCATCTGCCCCTCATAATTTGGGGGGGATTTTAATATTGCAATGAATCCTTCCGTGGATCGGGGGGGGGGGGGGGGATGCAGAATTCACAGCTAATCAGGGTCTACATTTTTGAAAGGTACTAGATCTGGTAGATCCCTGGTGTATTTTTCACCCTCTAACAAAGATTTTACTCATTTTGTCAGGGTGCACTCGACTATGTACCGAACAGATAATACTTTTGTGAGATCCCTCATTTTTACCAAGTATTAGACACTGCCACAGACCTTCCCACACTCTCTGCTCATTCCTTAATTTAATTGGATTTACAAGGATTCCTGGGCGAGCGAAGACTTAGTGTTTCGCGTTTTCTGCTCCATCTGTATTGGGACTCCCATTTTAGACCATACATCGGCAGCAATACTTAGCAGATAATGATTAGTTGTTAGGTTTCCAAAGCAGGAACTAGGTTAGTGAGCCCTTGGACCACTGCCGAGGAGCAGCAGTGGCAGGCAAAGCCACCCCACACCAGGACCCAGGCAGAACTCAGATAGGAACAGCAAGACTTCACACCTGCACTAGCCGCCCTTCCCCAGGAGTTGAGCCCCTGGCTGCAGGCGGCCGACAGGACTTACAGGACAGGGTAGGAACTGGCAGCTGCAAGCAGCCGCTAAAACAGGGAACAAACACTGACAAACCAGGGGCGTAGCTACGGGTGGGCCTAGGCCCACCCAATCTCGGCCCGGGCCCACCCAGTCTTTTGCGAACCTCACCTTCCACGACGACTTCGTTTTTTTTGCCCGCAGCAGCGAGTGGGCGTAAAATCAGCAAGCAGCGAGCCAGTCTCGACTCCATCCTTCGCTTTCTGCCCTCTCAGCGTCCTGCCCGCCTGAAAGGAAATGACATCAGAGGAAGGCGGGACGGCATAGAGAGAGGGCAGGAAGCGAAGGACAGAGTCGAGACTGGCTCGCTGCTTGCTGCTTTTACGCTGCAACTTCGGGAGTGGAAGTGAGCCAGCCAGCCCACCCATCTAGTCCATTGTAAAAAAAAGAAAGAAGCGATTTGGTTTCCACTCCTCCGCGCAGCCATCGTCGTTCACTCAAAACACAGGGCAAGCAAACCTGTGAGCTGCTGCAGCCATGTTGTCGTTCTTTTGAGGGGGGGGGCGGGGGAAACGCCAGATAGAATGGGGAAGGGGATTGAAATAAACAGGATGGGCAGGGGAGAGAGGAGAATTGCCGGACAACAGGGATTGATGGAGGGGGCAGGGGAGAGAGGAAATTTGCTGGACATGGATAGATGGAGGGAAAAGGGGAGAGAGGAAATTTGCTGGAGATGGATGGATGGAGGAGAGGGCAGGGGAGAATGGAGAGTTGCTGGACGAAGCGGAGGGCAGGGGAAGGAGGAGAATTGCTGGACATGGATGGATGGAGGGAAAAGGGGCGAGAGGAAATTTGCTGGAGATGGATGGATGGAGGAGAGGGCAGGGGAGAATGGAGAGTTGCTGGACGGAGCGGGGGGAAGGAGGAGAATTGCTGGACATGGATGGATGGAGGGAAAAGGGGAGAGAGGAAATTTGCTGGGTATGGATGGATGGAGGAGAGGGCAGGGGAGAATGGAGAGTTGCTGGACATGGATGGATGAATGCAGGGGACAGAGGACATTTGCTGGATATGGGTGGATGAAGGAGAGAGCAGGGGAGAATGGAGAGTTGCTGGATGGATGGAGAGGAGGGCAGGGGAGAGAATAGAAATTGCTGGACATGGAGCGGAGGGCAGGGGAGAGAATAGAAATTGCTGGACATGGAGCGGAGGGCAGGGGAAGGAGGAAAATTGCTGGACATGGATGGATGGAGGGGAAAGGGGAGAGAGGAAATTTGCTGGGTATGGATGGATGGAGGGGAGGGCAGAGGAGAATTGCTGAACATGGATGGATGAATGCAGGGGACAGAGGACATTTGCTGGACATGGGTGGATGGAGGAGAGAGCAGGGGAGTATGGAGAGTTGCTGGATGGATGGATGGAGGGAGGGGAGAGAAGTCAGAGAGGAGATGCACATGGATGGAGGGGAGGGGAGTAAGGAGAAATGCTGGATATGGATGGAGGGGAAACTGCTGAGTTTAAGGGCTGGTTTGGAACACATTGAAGACAGATACTGAAACTCGAGGAAGGATAGGGCCAGGGCTACAAATGGTAGACAGGACACATAAGGACACAGGAGGATGGTGGACATGGTGAGAGAAAAAATATCAGATGGAAAGAAGACACTGCATAAAACAGAAGACACTGGGACCAAAGCAAATAGATCAGACAACAAAGGTATAAAAAGTATTTTATTCAGAATGTATTAATTGGAATATGTCAGCTTTTGGAAATGTGAATCTGTGATATTTTGCATGTAAGTTTCAATTTTTCTGGTATGGCTGCATGCTGAGTCTGACTTCTTGAGTTAACTTTCCAGTTCAGTATTTTGCCTTCATATTTTTTGATTTCTAGTTCCTTGTGTCATGTCTGTTATGTCATGTGTTTTTCATGTGTGATCACGGTGCAGTATTCTGCTAGCGTGTAGTATTTGCAGCCCTTTTTGTTTTGCTTTTTTTTTTCACAAGGTAGTGTATTAGTGTTTTAGAGTCTAGTGTAATTACAGTTCTGCCTTTTCAAGCATAAGGTTGTAGCTCGTCCTGTCCTTGGAATTAGTGCTGTTATGGTTTAGTAAGGATATGAGTGTGTTTTTGCACAAGTTTGTGTATAGCATTTTGCAGTGGAGAGATTGTGGGATAATGTAATTATATTTAAAAATATCAATTTTTCCATTAAGTATGTATGTGGTTATTCTGATGCAAGGCAGCTGTTGGGCATCAAGTGAATTCTAAGGCATTATTTTGTAGGATCCCAAGAGACACTACTCAAACTTATATAGACAGTGCGTGCCCACCCATATTAGCTCTGGGCCCACCCAAAATCTCAGGTCTGGCTACGCCACTGTGACAAACATGAGACAGAACTGAAAGCTGCCAAGCAGCCACTGAACAAGAAACACAGACAAACAGAAACTAAACACAAAAGACAGACAAGGAACAAGTCTAGGAAACAAACAATAACCCTAAGCTAAACTACACACAGACTAACTAGCATCAGACAAGGAACTAGAATAAAATCAAGCTAGGCAGAAGTGCAACAAGCACCAACAAACCAGGGCCTTAGGCGATGCAAAGGCAAAGCAGAGAGTGTCCAAATGGCTAATAAGCCCAGCAGCAGCAGCAGAGATTCACTGCAGCAATCACCAGGCAGCTACGGGTGCTGTGCAGGCTCAAACAAGACAAGCAAGTCTGGCAGGCCGGAAGATCCGGACTGGACTAGGCTGAAGTCTGGAACGGGAAACAGCACACAGACAATCCAATGCAGCCACCAGGCCTGGCCACGAGGGGGGGGGGCAGATAACTGACAGCCTGAAACCAGGGCACGACCGTGACATTAGTATACCTTAGAACTCATATTACTTTGGGAAACAGTGAAGGCTGTTTTGAGAGGGGAAACCATTATTTATGTGGCTGCAAAGCAAGAAAAACGCAAAAGATTTGCTGTGTATAAAGCATCAGGTGGACCGTCATAAGCAGGAGTGGATTTTAAATTCTTCTTCAGTGACTACAGATAATTTACAAGCTGCTAGGGTGCCCTTAATGCTCATGTAAATGAGCAGGTGGTAAAATCTCGGTTGTAGTATAAGCATAAACTTTACCACTATGGGAATCATACTGGGAAGTTGTTAGCACATTTAGTCCACCCTTGGGAAGGTCTGAGAGTATTGGTCACCAGGGTAAATGTGTTTCTAATACAGAACAATTGATGTTATTATTTTCCCAGTATCTTGCTCTATTTTATCAGAAGTCTTCGGTGTCTGTTGGGGAAGTTCAGTTAAATGTGTCTTCCTTGGTTTTGCCCCGTGTCCACCCCCAGGATGCTGAGCTTTAGCATGAGCCAATTTTGGCTTGGGAGATTCTTAATGCCATAAAGACCCCTGGTTCTGATGGTCTGAGTAATGAGTTTTATAAACTTTTGCAGGACTACATTTATTTCTCTCCCTTTGAAGGCTTATTTTGGGTGAGTTTGTGAAGCAGCAACTTTCCCAGCTCATGTGAATCACTCCATTATAGTGGTTTAGCCTAAGCCCAGTCATGACCCCACTCTGTTAGATACAAACAGACCCATCTCACTAATTCTGAAGTGAAACTGATGGCTAAGATCCTTGTAACTTGAGTGGCGGGTCTACTTCCCGATCTTTTCCATCAAGATCAGGTGGGCTTTATGTAATCCCAAAAGGCAATTGATTGTGTGCACTGGGACTATCTATTCCTTTTTATTGGATAAATATGGCTTTGGAGGCCCCTTCTTGGATATGATAAAAATCTTACATACTAACCCCATGTCAGCAGTGCTGGTCAATGGGGGCTTTGAATATTTTTCTTTGTCGTCACTGTTATTCGTTCTTCCCTTGGAGCCCCTCTTGATCGCACTGTGGGCATACCCTGTTGTTAGTGGTCTATCGGTGAAGTAGTAGTGAAATATATGGCTTTTTGATAATGATACACTGTGTGTCCTCACCCACCCTCGCAGATCATTGCATCGGCTTTGGAACTTGGTTCAGTCCCATGGTGGAGTTTCTGGCTTGTCACTTAACCTCTGAAAGTCTGAGGCTATGGCCCTGGGAGGGTATCAATATGCTGACTGGGGGGGATTATTTTTTTTTATAGAAGAAGGTGCATCATAAATTGAAATATTTGGGGGTTTATTTGACCAGTGAGGTGACAGATGCCTAACAGGATAATTATCTTGTATTGCTTAAAAAGTCATTAGATTTTTTTGCTCTGTGGGCACCATTACTGCTGTCCCTTACTGGGCATTGAAACCCTCTGCTCAGTGTGCGGCAACAGCTAGGAAAGCAAACAGAATGTTAGGTATTATTAGGAAAGGAATGGAAAGCAAAAATGAAGACATTATAATGCATTTGTATCGCTCCATGGTGCAACTGCACCTCGAATACTGTGCGCAATTTTGGTCACTAAATCTCAGAAGAGATAAAGTAGAATTAGAAAAGGTACAGAGAAGGGTGACGAAAATGACAAAGGGAATGGGATGACTTCCCTTTGAGGAACGCCCAGTGCTTTTTTTGTGCCGGTATGCAACGGTACGGCGTATCGGCACCTTTTTTTTTGCTCCCCCCGCCCCGTGACTCCATGTCCCGCACGCAGTGCCAGCCCCCATTTCCGGCCGCTGTTGCTTCTCTTGTTGAGCAGCAGCGGCCGCTACACAAAAGAAAAAGATTTTTTTAAAAACTTCAAACCTGGCTGAAACGCGGCACCCCGGCACTGTAGACAGCCATTAGGCATTGGATGTTGCCCCGCAGCCGCTCCTCCTCTTGCCTCTACGTCACTGCGCTCTTCCGGGGTCTTCCTCCAGGCGCATTGACGTAGAGGCAAGAGGAGGAGCGGCTGCGGGGCAACAGCTAATGCCTAATGGCTGTCTACAGTGCCGGGGTGCCGCGTTTCAGCCAGGTTTCAATTTTTTTTTTTAAATCTTCTTTTTCTTTGTGTAGCGGAAGCAGCAGCGGCCGGAAATAGGGGCTGGTGCTGCGTGCGTTGCGACTTCGCGCCGTTCGCAGGAAACTTGGCAGGGAGAGGGAAACCAACAGAGGGAAGGATTGGGGAGAGAGAGAAAGAGGGAAACCAACAGAGGGAAGGATTGGGGGGAGAGAGAGAAAGAGGGAAACCAACAGAGGGAAGGATTGGGGAGAGAGAGAAAGAGGGAAACCAACAGAGGGAAGGATTGGGGGGAGAGAGAGAAAGAGGGAAACCAACCCAGGGAAGGATTGGGTGGGGGGGGAGAGAAAGAGGGCAACCAACAGAGGAAGGATTGGGGGGAGAGAGAGAAAGAGGAAAACCAACAGAGGGAAGGATTGGGGAGAGAGAGAAAGAGGGAAACCAACAGAGGGAAGGATTGGGGAGAGAGAGAGAAAGAGGGAAACCAACAGAGGGAAGGATTGGGGAGAGAGAGAAAGAGGGAAACCAACACAGGGAAGGATTGGGTGGGGGGGGGGGGGGGGAGAGAAAGAGGGCAACCAACAGAGGAAGGATTGGGGGGAGAGAGAGAAAGAGGGAAACCAACAGAGGAAGGATTGGGGAGAGAGAGAAAGAGGGAAACCAACAGAGGGAAGGATTGGGGAGAGAGAGAAAGAGGGAAACCAACAGAGGGAAGGATTGGGGAAAGAGAGGGGAAAACAGATGGAAGGATGGGGAGAGAGGGAAAAACAGATGGAAGGATGGGGAGAGAGAGGGAAAAACAGATGGAAGGATTGGGGAGAGAGAAAGAGGGAAAACAACAGAGGGAAGGATAGGGGAGAGAGAGGGGAAAACAGATGGAAGGATGGGGAGAGGGAAAAACAGATGGAAGGATGGGGAGAGAGATGGAAAAACAGATGGAAGGATGGGGAGAGAGGGAAAAACAGATGGAAGGATGGGGAGAGAGATGGAAAAACAGATGGAAGGATGGGGAGAGAGGGAAAAACAGATGGAAGGATGGGGAGAGAGGGGGAAAAACAGATGGAAGGATTGGGGAGAGAGAAAGAGGGAAAACAACAGAGGGAAGGATTGGAGAGAGAGAGGGGAAAACAGATGGAAGGATGGGGAGAGAGAGGGAAAAACAGGGAAGGATGGGGAGAGAGAGAGAAAAACAGATGGAAGGATGGAGAGAGAGAAAAACAGATGGAAGGATTGGGGAGAGAAAAAGAGGGAAAACAACAGAGGGAAGGATTGGGGAGAGAGAGGGGAAAACAGATGGAAGGATGGGGAGAGAGAGGGAAAAACAGATGGAAGGATGGGGAGAGAGAGGGAAAAACAGATGGAAGGATGGGGAGAGAGAGGGAAAAACAGATGGAAGGATTGGGGAGAGAGAAAGAGGGAAAACAATAGAGGGAAGGATTGGGGAGAGAGGGGAAAAGATGGAAGGGATGGGGAGAGAGAGGGAAAAACAGATGGAATGATGGGGAGAGAGAGGGAAAAACAGATGGAAGGATTGGGGAGAGAGAAAGAGGGAAAACAATAGAGGGAAGGATTGGGGAGAGAGAGAAAGAGGGAAACCAACAGAGGGTAGGATTGGGGAGAGAGAGAGAGAGAGGGAAAACAACAGAGGGAAGGATTGGGGAGAGAGGGGAAAACAGATGGAAGGATGGGGAGAGAGGGAAAACAGATGGAAGGATTGTGGAGAGAGAAAGAGGGAAAACAACAGAGGGAAGGATTGGGGAGAGAGGGGAAAACAGATGGAAGGATGGGGGAGAGGGAAAAACAGATGGAAGGATGGGGAGAGAGAGGGAAAAACAGATGGAAGGATTGGGGCAAGGGGAAAACAGATGGAAGGATTGGGGAGAGAGGGGAAAAACAGATGGAAGGATGGGGAGACAGAGAAAGAGGGAAAACAACAGAGGGAAGGATTGGAGAGAGAGAAAGAGGGAAAACAACAGAGGGAAGGATTGGGGAGAGACAGGGGAAAACAGATGGGAGAGAGAGGAAAAAACAGATGGAAGGATTGGGGAGAGAGAGGGAAAAACACAGATGGAATTGGGGAGAGAAGGAAAAACAGATGGAAGGATGGGGAAAGAGACAGGGAAAACAGATGGAAGGATGGGGAAAGAGAGAGGGCAACAGATGGAAGGATGGGGAAAGAGAAGAGGGAAACAG